>NC_071534.1:29435000-30060000 GCF_026979565.1 Vidua chalybeata | reverse complement strand
AGGATGTGTCATCTCACCCTTTTTCCCTCCTTGTTACCTCATGTTTCTTGCACTAGGCTCTGTACCCTGTGTGAAAAACATCCCCCAAGAGCTAGAGTACCGTGCAACACAGGAAGTTTTTATTTTGGGACAGATGGTTTGATATGAATCACCTGTCTGACATATTAGAATCTTCCCCCAGATGTGTCAGATGTACGATTTTAAGCCAGAGGCTAAAGCAGTCCCCTCCAAGAGGATGCTGCTCCCATGAATAAGCGTATCTGTGTTTATCAAATTCTTCTTGCTCTTTGACAGGATGACCTGCTGTCCTTGAAGGTCATCAGTGTCCTTCACCACCTCAGCATCAAAAGAGCCATTCAGGTTTTGAGAATAAACAACTTTGAGCCCAACTGCCTCCGCAGGAGGCCGTCTGATGAGGTACTGCTTTACAAGGAAGCTGTGAAGAGGAATCCTCTAGGGTTTTATCCGTGGTGTTTGATTATTCCTACTCTGCCCTCTCCTCCTGTCTCCTCATTCTGCTTCATTTTTAGTTTCCTGTTTCTCATGTTGTTCTTTTAACTTCAAGCTCTGATATCACTTACTTTCCTCTACCTGCCATGACCCCAAACTCATGTTCCTCTTTCCAAGTCTCCTGCTTCTCCTCCAAGCTAACAGCTGGCTGTTTTGGCCCAGTCTCTGATGTGCTGTCTGGAAAGCAAATAATCTTGAGCTCAGTGCACTGTTGCCATGCATCTTTTGCAACTCTCTGGAAAACTGATGTCTGTGTCAATATTTTCTGTGTAAAAGGAGCTTGGCCCCATTACCAGGCAGAAGACTCCATCACTGTGTTTTGGAAGCAGCGAATGCTGGATAGGGCAATGGATGACAGAACAACCCAGACTTTTAGATTTAGATCCACAATGTGCAAGAACAGCAGCTCGTGGAACCAGCTGAATTTTCAGCTCTACTGATAGAAATGGCAAATAACTCTAGTGCACAGCACAAGAATCAAATGACCTGACACGCCCCTGCCCCCTGCCCAGACCCATCCCCATGCTGTTCTTGCTGCAAGGTAGCAGTCCAGAAAGAGAGTCTTTTCTCAAGTGCAAAGTAGGATTGTATTCCTTAAGGGCAGGAGAAGTATGTTTCAGTAAAGATTGGGGCTGGGATTCAGCTGATTTAGGACATCTCCTTACCTGCCTGTCCCTCCTGTTGGCAGAATAATGTGACACCTTCCGAGGTCACCCAGTGGACCAACCACCGCGTGATGGAGTGGCTGCGCTCTGTGGATCTGGCAGAGTACGCGCCCAACCTGCGGGGCAGCGGCGTGCACGGGGGGCTGATGGTGAGCTTTTTGGGTGGCTTCTTCTATTTCAGGAAAAAAAAAAAGATGCCTGGGAATCACTAGGTCAGTGTTCTGACATTTTCTTTGCTGCACACGCCTTTTCTGCTTATTCTGCTTAATAAGAAGTTCCTTTCTTGTGGTTTAAAGGATCTGAATGTCTTGAGGGGAAGTAGTGTGGTTTAATACTCTGTATTCCCCTCACAAGTCTGTTTTGGTACAGCATTCTCCATCTCCTGTCCTACAGTGCTGCCATGCTGTTGAACAACCACTTTCTGCCTTCCTAACCTGGATATAGTTTTCTTTTGTGGGGAAAGCTTGTTACCTTTATAAGATTTGGTATTACACTGCCAAACCAGGATTGTTTTTAATTGCTCAAGCATCACATACTCCAGACAAGAGACTTATATCTGCAGAGTTTTGTGGTGGTGATTAGGAGTTGTATCCCTTCTCCAGACGTTTCATGTCTGTTTATTTTCCATGATTCCTCTGGCTGCCTTTTCTGGAATTGGAAGATGATACTGGGTAAACATTTTGTGGCAGCTTCACACAGTACTTCAGTTAAGGGTGGATTTATCTGTTCATTTCTTCTTACCTGCCAATTTGTTCCCATTTATAACTCCAGAAGGAAAGCCTGGAGGTAGTATTTTAGGAATCCTTTAATTAGCTAACTCTCTTTCCTCCTTCTTTGTTGTATATTTCCTCTAAAATACAAACAAAAATCCCAAAGCAGCCTTAGGGAGTGACCAAGATAGGCCTGGATGTACTTGAGATCTCATCAGACAGTACTTGCTTCAGCTGGATTCTCTGTGATTGGATTCCCAGGTTTTGGAGCCCCGTTTCAATGTAGAAACCATGGCCCAGCTGCTGAACATCCCACCCAACAAGACGCTGCTGAGGCGGCACTTGGCCACTCATTTCAACCTCCTGGTGGGGCAGGAGGCCCAGCAGCAGAAACGTGAAGCCATGGAGTCCCCAGACTACGTCCTCCTGACAGCAACTGCCAAAGTCAAGGTAGGCCACTTGTTCTGGGAGGGGTGGGAGGTTCCAGGGAAGCATTTGGATCTCTGGTTTTATCCGTGCTGGGAGGGCGCATCAGTAAGGTTTGAGAAAAGGGGTTGGTTCCTAAGGAAAGAAGCATGAGAGCAGGACCTGGTAGGTCTGACACTTGTGTCTACCATGAACAGGCCTCTTCTCAGCCTCTCTGACATGCACAGACAAGAGGTAGCACTCGTCGTCCTTCTGTCTGTACTGAGAGATGTTTGGGAGGGAGACTGTCCCTTACTGTTTACAGACTCATGCTTTAATGTAGAATTTTCACTTCATTTGGGATCTGTTAAATGGTGGTGTCTTAACAGTGGTAGAATGAGAGGACACATTGTCCTTTCAGATGCCACTGTCATGAAATTCAGAAGATATGTGTAGGAGAGCACTCGGGTTTTGACCCTTCGTCGTGGAAACACAAGTGGGCACGAGTAGGCCTGTTAATTCTTTGCTGATTCTCTAACTCCTTGGCAAACTTCTCTTCACTTTTAAGCCAAAGAAACTTACCTTCAGCAATTTTGGGAACCTGAGGAAGAAGAAGCAGGATGATGTGGAGGAGTACGTGTGTCCTATGGAGCTGGGCCGGGCATCTGGGAGTGGATCAAAGAAGGGCTTTAAGCCTGGCTTGGATATCCGAGTATATGATGATGATGATTTGGACAGGCTGGAGCAGGTGAGCCAGTTCTAACAATTCTGAGTCTTCAAGCTGTCACGTTTGGTGGGAAAACCTTCAATTTCCCAGGGAAGTCTTCCTTTTGCTTTGACCTGTGAAGGCCCTGACTTCTTGCTGTCACACAGCAAGAAGTGACAAAAGGGTCTGCTCCCAAGGAGGTTGAAGCTGTGAATGCAGCACTTTAGGGCCTGCTCTGGAATAACTATCCTCTCCTGACAGACCATGCTTCTCCCTTGGTCTGAACATCTCAGGTGTAATCAGTAAATCGTATACTGCACTTAATTGTCACTCTGTCACAGCAGGGGGAATGGCTTCACACTGACAGAAAGTGGGTTTAGATGTTAGGAGGCTTAGGATATTAGAAAAATGTTCTTCCCTGTGAGGGTGGTGAGGCCCTGGCACAGGTTGCCCAGAGAAGCTGTGGCTGCCCCCATCCCTGGAAATGTGCAAAGCCAAGTTGGACAGAGCTTGGAGCAACCTGGGATAGTGGAAGCTGCCTCTGCCCATGGCAGGGGATTGGACTGAGATGATTTTTAACGTGTTATTAATTCATGATTCATTCTGGTTTTTATAGATGGAAGATTCAGAAGGGACGGTGAGGCAAATAGGAGCATTTTCTGAAGGAATCAACAACCTGACAGTAAGTGTGTGAATGGGGTCTGTGCAGTAAGGTCTCTGTTCCTGTGGGATGGGTGTGAACCCCTTGGTAGTCACTCATGTTAAACAGTGTCAGTGAAGTCCTTGGGGTCTCCTGCAGGGACAGAGGGCACAAGAAAACCAAGTGGTTCATTCAGGAAGGTACCTGCCCATCGTGGTGGGGAGGTTTGTGGCCTGTGCTGGCTCCCCACACACCGGGGAGGGCAGGGGACACAGCCCCCATTGCCCATGGTCAGTGGGTTTCCAGCTGGGAGTCAGGCTGCATTTTCTGTGTGGAAGCCCCAAGCCAGTGGGGCCAGCAGACATCAGTGAGCTGGTTTTGCTGTGGGGTGGGTGAAAACCTCCCTCAGCAGAACAAAGCAGTGGCTGGCAGGCAGTGTTTGCTGCCCAGCACAGGACAGGTGACTGACTCCAGTTGTGAGAAACGTTGACTCTTCCCTCCTTTCCTTTCCAGCACATGCTGAAGGAAGATGCAATGTTCAAAGACTTTGCCACTCGCTCTCCTAGCACCAGTATAACAGATGAGGACTCCAATGTGTGACAGTCACCACCAGGCACTGACAAAGGCTCGTTCTCCTGTGTGCAAGGACATCCCTGTTCCACGTGACAGGCAGCAGATCATGTAGTTTACATTGCTCTTGCTTCTGTTTGGTAGAAGTAACACTGAGGGGTGGAGAATTTTAAAGAGAAATGGAGAAAAAACAAGGTGCCTACTTAAGTTGCCATAAAAACCACCCAGACACTGGTGAATGGTAATCGTTTTAACTCTATTTAATGTACAAAGTGGTGATATGTTTCAGAGTGCTGCGTTGAAATTGATGTGGTATGCTAGTGCTCCTTTTGCTTATCCCTGGCCTCAGATAATCCTTTATAGTGTTTGAAAAGAACAGAAGGTGTTAGGTGAAAGTGTTGCATCTGTAGATAGCGCACATCAGCTCTCTCTGCGCTCCCAGCTGAAAAATAGAAGTTACTGCTCTTTTCTAAGTGCTTTTCTTTGGCACAAACACCAGTTCAGCCCTATCCATTGTAGGATTTTAGCCATCTGTGCCCTGTGTAAGCTCCCCGGTAGCTTTTGACTGTTGCTCCTATTTTTATACTGTTTTACAAAAAAAAAAAAAAAAAAGAAAAGTATATGAAGTACATATAAAAGCAAAAATTTAAATTTTGTGAGATAGAGTGATGGAAAGTTGAAGGTGTGCGAGGGAAGGGGAGAAGGTTGTAAAAAAATTATGCCAGTTTGCAGACCAGCTGGTTACTGGGAAAGGCAGGCTGACCTTTGGAACTGTTTGCTTTCGTTGCTTTTTACTGAGTGCACAGATCTTCCATTTGAGATGAAACTATTCTAAAGCATGTTTCTTCTAGCAGCGACTCATCCAGAAACTGCACATTTTAAAATGTCTTCTTTCTTGTCCCCAGCAGCAGTAGTTAGTGCATTCAGCAAGGTTATTAACACTTCCATGACTTAAAAAAATTTCCTTAAAGTTGAAAATACTCCCTGCATATGGAAGGGATATTTCTGTGCTGTGACTAACGTGAAGATGGTGTAGTTGCAAAAAAAAAAAAAAAAAAAACAAAAGTTATACAGAGAAATGGAGAAATGTATAGGAAATGTATTATTTCATATTATTAAGCCTAAGGTGGGACTTTTCCTCCAAAATTCAGCTATCAAATGTGTTGCTCATCATTTTACCTTCTTAAAGCACAGCTCCTCTGCTCTTGAGGATCATCATGTTTTAAAATTCCTAACTAGCCAGTGGGAATCTTTTGTCAGACTTCCAGTATTGCAAAGTGTCCTAGCCAAAAGCAAACAAACAAACAAACAAAAGTAACATTTTATTCCGGTGGTCATTTGTATGGTGTTGAATATTGCATGTATTTTAGCACAATGGCATGAAGCTGCTTTGCTCTGTAAAAGGCAAACAAAAGTCCATCTGGAATTGTTCCTTGCAGTGGTGTTGCTTTGCCAAGCATTTGTCACTCGTTTTGTCGCTCTCCTTGCTGGAAGTGAGATCATTCCTGGTGTCGTGCAGGGAATTTGGGGTTTGTGCTGAATTTGGAGGTGTTTCTGAAACACTGTTACAAAAGCTAGGAAAGGAAGTAAGGTTCTTCCCAGGATTTTCAGGGAACTCCCCTCAGATCAGAGGAATACTCCAGCATTAGAATGACGTAAGCTGATAACCTGGACCTTTGAAGGATATGCAGTGTAGGTAATTATTGATGTACCAAGACGCAAAATTTAATGTGGGCAGGTTTAGGGTGCAGATGCTTGGGATGTGGATTCAGGCCTTCCTTTCTGTGAATACTCTGCAATATTGTTATTATTTACATGGAAGTTAAACATCAAACCCTGTGGAAGCATTGGGAAATGTGATGCAGGCTTCCAAACAAAAGTGTTCCTCTGGATGGCTCTCACTAGTCACTGACTACTGGACAGGACTGGGTATTCACACGGGGGAAAAAAGGAGCTAGTGACACAATACTGTGTGCTGAAATAGCCACAAACGCTCTCCAGTTTCTCTGGAGTGTTATCAGTGAGAGCAGTGATTGTTTATTGAAGTGCAATATAAGCAGCATTCTGCTCCAAACAACCCTTTCCTGGCAGCCAGGTCATCCCCTTGGAGCTGCCACCTGAGCCCTGGTTCCCTTACAGGGCGAGGACACAAGAGAGATGATGAAGTCAGGAGGTTTTTATGTGCATGTGTGCACACTGTCCATACCATCAGGGTGTTTAATTGGTGCCTCTTTGGAGAGGGCAACATAACTGCTGTGTATCGCCATGTGAAATCCAATAAAGTCTGTGGAAAATGCCAAGTGTTTCTGGAAGCCAGTTCCCTTTTTTACGTCCTCTTTTTCTGTTTCTTTTTCCTTTTACTTTTCCAAGGAAGCTTGTTCTGTTCTATTCAAAAAACAAAGGAGGAAAAAGGGGCAAAATCACACGGTTTTTTGTTGACTCATTAATTCGTTTGTCAGTAGTGCCTGCAGCAGGGCTTGACTAACAGCTAAGAAATCAACTCTATCAAGACTTTTTAGTTATTTCTGCGACCCAAATTTGAACCATCTTGGGTTGTTTGGTGTGGTGAGCTCAGTGTGTGCTCTCCAGAGGGAGCCCTCCCAGGGTGCTCTGTCCCTTCCTGCTGTGAAAGAGACTCTCTCTGGTCCCAAAGTGTTAATCTTCCTTGTCTGGGAGATTAAAAGAAAAAGGTGGTTTCATCTCCAGGCAACACCCTGTGCCAAAAAAATGGTTTCTTTGCAATAGTCCTAGAAAGGAGATCCAAGAAGATAAGATCAGACTGGAATGAGATAACATCAGCCAAAGAAATGGTGCCGGAATTAACAATAAGGAAAACAAGCACAGATGAATTCAGTAAGTGTGAAAGCTATGGGGCCTGTTGGGCTGGTCCCTGCTCAGTCAGCTGTGGAGAAACACACCGAGGAGAAAGCCCGGCTGCCCCGCGGGCACACAGAGCTCAGCTCTGCCATCATCTTCACCAGGAAGGCTGCAGGTATCCTTGTGCAGCTGAATAGGTCTGGCTGAGCCCAGCACCTGCAGGGCCTTTGCTGGAAAATAAAGGTTTGTCCTTGAGGCAATCTGCATGTGGAAACGACCTCTTCCAGCAGAGAAAATGGGCCAGAAGGTCTCCCAGGAGGACAACCAGGAGAACAAGGCTGAAACTCTGGTCATCTGTGAAGTCTTCAGCCAGGGTGTGCTCCATGCATCTCAAAGGCTGAAGGATTATCTGGGTTTTGTGGATCCTCAAAGCAAATTCCAGCCAGCCACGAACACGCTGAGCAAGATCTTCAACTTCATTGGCTTCTGCGTGGGAAGGGGTGTGGATGAGCAGATCATGACCAGCAAAATGACCAAGCAGCAGTCCTCCCTGTTCGGAGTGGACTGGATCTGGACTCTGTGTGGGTCTGACAAGCAGATCAAGCTGCAGATCACCGTGCAGGCTTTGCAGCCAGCCGAGCTCTTCTACGGAGAGTGCCCTGCTGAGGATTGCTGCCGGGAGGCCACGCTGGCCGACGAGTGCTTCCAGAACATGAGCAGGTTTGAGAAGCTGGCCGAGTTCTGCCGCCTGGTGGGACGGGACTGCCTGGGCTTGTTCGTCGTGTTCGGCGTGCCAGGGAAGCCCAAGGACATCGGAGGAGTCCTGCTGGACAGCGTTGCCAAGGAGGAGCAAAAATGCTGCCTGTCGGGCAGGAATGCACTGCAGCAATTTGTCACCAGCACTGACAGCTCCCTGCCCACAAAAGACATGCTGGAAAATTGCCTGGGCACCAAAAATAGGCTGAAGGACGTGGGCAATGTGTACATAAACTTTGTGTGAGCAGCTGGGCAGGAGCAGCGGCTCCGTACAGCACCAGGGGCCATGCGGGGCTCAGTTCTGCCCCTCTTTCTCTCCTCCCCACACTCCATTCCCTCCACCTTCCACTCAACCCATTGTGTTCCCTTAGCTCCTGCAGAAGCCAGGCTGAGTCAGCCTCTCCAGGTTTTAAAACAACGGGACGGACCTGCCAGAAAAATGTGTTTACAGAAGGCACGATGTTTTTCCAGAACATTTTGTTCGTCAGACATTAAGTCTTGGCTGGAGCTGCTGAAAGCTTTGTCAGCCAGAGCTCTGGGGAGGTCCTGGTGGATTTGACTCAGAGCCTTTGTTTGCAGTGTGGCAGATTTTTTTTTTCTGTCCTAGGAGGGTGAGTCTGTAATAATGGAAATTTGCTAGTGCTGGTCAGAAGAGTTGCAATGAGTGTGAAGGACAATACCAGGCCTTAAAATGACTGATTTGAAGGAATGAGCTGGTTTCCATTAAGGGGAAAAGCCCTTCCCAGTGCCAGAAATGGGCTCTGAGAGAGACTTATTAATTACCTGCTCCCTAATTGGTGCCAGGCTCCACAGGGCCTTGGAGCTATGAACAAAAGGCAGGGCTGGAGCCAGCTTCAAAGCTTTTCTCACTGAGTGGTTGTGTCAAGGCAAGGTGTGGCAAAAGCTAGGGGCAGGTGTTCAAGAACACTTAGGAAAAATCGAGCAGTGGGGACAAAAACCAGGCCTGATGTGGGTGGGACCTTTTCACAGCAACAGAGGCAGCCCCTGACCATTCACAGCAGAGAGCAAATCTGGAGGAGGCAAGATTATGTCACTTGGAATTTCTTTTCAGTAGCTTAGCAGCTGATGGCATTTATGGGCTTGATTTATTCTATTTCCCTCTGCTTTTTCTGGACTAAGTCAGGCTTTTGGGTTATGCAGTTATAATTACTTGCTTTGCTGTTAACCAGTGAAGGAGGACCTGATCCATATTCAAACTGGTAAACTCACTTTGGTTATAGCTGTCTGAATAGTCTTGTCAGTGCAAAACTCATCTGCCTCTAATTTTTATATAAATTCAGTCATTTAACAGAATAAAAATAATTTTGAAAACACATTAATCTTTCACTATTTACCATTGTAAGACGGGCAGCTGTGAGAGCTGAGAATCAGAGGCTGTTACTTAGAGAGCCATTAAAAAAGAGCCTAAAGAGGCTGAGGCATCAGTGCCACTAGTGTTTGCAGCATTCCATGGCAGAGGCAGGGAAAGGAGAACTGAAATAAAAACAAACACAGAGAACTGTGACATTTTTGCTGAGTCACAAACGTAGCTGGGTTTGGAGGAGGGTGACCTTTCAGTCCTGAAACAGTTCATTGAGATAGAATTGTTTTTAAAGAGCTGCTGTCACTGTATTCTGTGTGTATATTCTGGGTTTGGTGGGACAGAGGAGACAGTTCTGGTGTGTTGCACAGAGATCCTGCATAACTGTGGGGGATTGGGGTTTTTTTGCCTGTTTAAACTAACAGAATAATCAATACTGCATCAGGATTGAGACTGCTTTATAAAAGACCCGCAGAAAGCTTTAATTTTGCATTAAATTGGTATATTATAACTAGTGTGACTTCACCTATCCAGTTCTTTAGAAAAGCTGGTTTGCTTGAAAACTGGGCTTTTTTTTTTCCTTTGCACGCTTTCTCAATAATAGAAGGGGAAGGGGAAAATCAAAATGTCTTGACTGTATAGAGTTTGAACTATGAGAGTTACACACTGGGGCAGTTGTTGATTTGATTTGTGTCCCTCAAAGGGCTCTGGTACCTCAGAGATGTCACATAGGCTTGGTATGTTATTTTGGGGGCTGGGTTATGTTGCCCAGGCTGCACCACACTCTGGCCTTTTCCCTTGTGGGCTTTAGCTCAGGCCCCTGGGCCCTCAGCCATGGTGGGAATTGGCCAAGGGTCTGGATTCTGGCTAGCAACAGTGAAAAGTATTTAACCATGTAACTCTGACTGTGTTCATCCACTCAGCCAAGCTGGAGCCTCAGCTCAGATGACTCACAGCCATCCCCACAGGCTTCTGTGACTGCATGTGCTGATGGACCAGGTAAGGTGCAGCCTCCAGCCCATGAAATCCCAGGCAGTTTGTGTAGTAACATGACACAATGTATCCTGGTTTCTGAAGAACCTGGAATTCACACCTTTGTCCCTTGGCAGTGTTTTCTGTTCTAATTTCCCTCTGAACACTTGCTGCTGGGATACACTGGGAAAAGCCCTGTCCCTGCATGTGATGGAAACTCCTGTGTCTCACCAAGAGGTTCAAAGCCCATTTGGTTTCCTGGAAGCAGTCGATGAACTCGGCCTCGCTCAGGGTCCTGCTCAGAGGGTCAGCATTCCCTCTGCCAGGAGGAGGGGCAGAGAAGGACACGTTGGTGAGAGCATCCCCCTTGGGAAGGTTCCATCCCCCTGCTGTGCACAGCAGAAACGGGTGTTGAGACAGAAGTGCTGAAAATGAGGGGCTCAGGGAAAGGCAAACTCCCTCCGTGTGCTCTGCCAGAGGCGCTCCTGGAGCAGCGGCACCTCCCGAGCTGCTGCGCCTGGATCGTGGCTGTGCCGCGGCATCGATCCGGCCCTGCTGGGCCGGGAGCTGAGGTGTCCCCCCACCTTCGTCCATTCCCCCTGTGCTCCCCATTTGTTCTGGCTGCTGCACTGCCCCTGCTGGCCCTTTCCTCTGGCTCTGCCTCCCTTTCCTCCTTTGGCTGAGCTGTGGGAATGCCTCTGCTGCCTTCTGGAGCCTGGTGAGGAGCACTGGGTTGTCATCCAGGGTGCAGTTCAGGATTTGCTGTGAGGACAGAAACCCAAGGGACCGAAGTGAAAGCGAGCCCAGGCTGGGCACGGCTGGGAGCCCAAATCCAAGGGCCTGCTGCATTTCCCAGGAGGATGCACAGGAGTGGGCAATCCAGGCATGAAACAGCTGGATGCATCACTCTGCAAGCACAGAGCTGCTGGGCCTGGCCGTGTGCTGTCCTTACCAAGGGGACAAGTGACCCATCAGCTGGAAAATAACCCAGGTGGGATGGGGAGGAGCAGAGCTGGAATCAGCAGAGCTGCCTCAGGTCAGAGGACATTGGCACTGACCCGGTGATGGAGATTTGCTTTTGGCCACCTTATCTTTGTGCACAGAGGGTATCACTTGGAGAAATGGCCAGAGGATGCATTAAATGCCTGCTCAGGGCGGAGCTCCTTGCTCCCTGCCTCTCTTCTCCCTCTGCTCCTGCCTGTGGACTGTGCAGTGTCCTTGTTCCCACCGTTTCCTTTGCCATCTCCTGTGCTAATGTCGCTCCAGACTCCTCGTGCTCGCCAGAGCCGGAGCTTCGTCGTTCAGGGTCTGCAAACGATGGACAGAGGTGGGAAATGGGCTCCCCCAAAGGCAGGGATCCGTGGGATGGTAGCTCCCAGCTTGGGTGTTTGTTCTGGGTTGTGAGGGCACCTCGGGACACCCCAAGGAGCAGGAGGCCATTGGAGCTGCTGATTAAATCCTGCGGGGGCACAGCAGCTGCCTGCCAGCCCCATGTCCATCCCCTGCCTGCTCCCAGCTGCAGACAGGGCTGAGCCACGAGGAGCAGCCAGCAGAGTCCTGCCAGCCCCGGCTCCGGGTGCCCAGCTCCTGGGCCCTTGATGGAGCTACGTAGAGGAGCTGAAGAACCAGAGGTCAGGTGGGATTAGATGAACTCTGTTCTCCCTGCAAACCTCCAGCTCTCCGTGGGAGCTTTCCATCTCCCAGAGGTTCCAGTTTAACCCAATGGCAGTGAAGAAAGAAGGAAGAAGCCCTGGAATTCTGCAGGATGGGTGTTTAGGCAACCCTGGGCACAAATCAGCATTTTTCTACAATCGTGTGCAGTCCCTACTGCAGGTGCTTGCAGTAGGTGCTAAATCCCCATCATCCTCCCAAAAACCCAGCCCCGAGACACCTCCCGGCTTCCAGCAGCCACACACACAGTGGGGGGGATATTCCAGCGGGAGCAATCGCTGGGGCGGGCCGTGGTGCAAAGCAAAGTCTGTCAGCTCAGGGCAGGGGCTCAGAAAGGGCCGGCACAGCCCCAGGGATCTGCAAGGGGGAGAGCTGGGGAGGCAGCTGTGGCGAAGGACCCTGACAAGTCCAGGGCCTGAGGGGCAGGAACAGGAGGCTGGAATTGGGCACCGTGAGGGGACCCTGGGCGGGGAACGCGGGGAGCTCCAGACCGTGGGAGGGGGAACCCGGCAGGGCCTGCCAGAGCTGGAGCTGTGCAATGCCGGAATGGTTTGGGGTGGAAGGGACCTTAAAAGCTCGTCCTGCTCCACTCCTGCCATGGGCAGGGACACCTTCCCCTTTCCCAGCTTGCTCCAAGCCCCGTCCAGCCTGGGCACTGCCAGGGATCCAGGGGCAGCCACAGCTTCTCTGGGCACCCTGTGCCAGGGCCTCAGCATCCTCCCAGGGAAGTATTCCCTCATAATAGCCAACCTAAACTTTTTTCTTCAAAACATGATGAGTCTGCAAACTTCTTAGCTTACTTGTGTTCTGTCAAAACAAACCCCAAAACAATCCAAAATACCAACACATGTTGCTTTTCCTCCCTCCCTGCGAGCTTTGTGGCACAAATTCCAGTGATGGGAAGAATCTGGAAGCAGCTGGATTTCACACAGTGGAGGTTGTGGCTTTTGCACCAGAGAAGGAGCTGCTGAACATTAAAGGCATCAGTGAAACCAAAGCTCACAAAATCCCTGTAAGGATGTTCTGGAACTTTAATCCAAGATATTCCACAGGTTTATTTCTGCTGGCTGAAAGCATTGTGGGAAATTTGGAAGGTCTCCAAAGGGCAGTAAAGGTGATTGGAGGTGTCACATGACTTGTGATGGGAAAAGGTAAAATGCACCAGCACAGGATTGAGCTGAAGGGGAGGATATTTCCATAAAACACACAAAACGGATGTTGGAGCTTTCCTTGGAGCAGAATTTCAGTTCTATGCAGAGATACCAACTCGTGCAAGGTCTGTGAAATGTGCATGGAATGATACAGGCACCTCTCCACAAGGCAGGAAATATTAATTACTGGGGGTTAATGAATGGCATGATCTCTCCTGGCACTGCTCACTTGGGTTTTCCCTCAGGCTGAGGCAGCCAAACTGGCTCCCAGGATTTCACTACAGCACAGAATTTCACCTGCAGTGGTCAGAAATCATCCATATCACCACTGGCTCCAAAGAGCTGGAAAAGTTGCTTCAAGGTCAACATTTTATTATTTCTCTTTCCTGCTTAAGCTCAGTTAGTGTGTGGGGTTTTCCCATGAGTTCAATCTTTGCATGGAACCATGTAGGACAAGTCTTGTTTGGATGAAAAACCTCTAGAACTGCTCCTGAATAATTGCTTTTATTTTAAAAGTTGCAGAAATACTTTTTCACCCTTTTAGTCATGATGCAAGACTCAGAGCTGTCCATTTTTGGATGTTTCTGGTTTATTGAAGTCTGATGTGTTTAGGGAAAACAAAACCAGGCATCACCATCTCCCCATTCCTCTAGTAATCCAAAAATGAAAACAAGTAATTTCATCTCCTCAGCATCTTCAGAAACACACCTGGACTTTATCCACAGCATGAACAAATCTCAGGGTGAAAAGCAGTTTTCCCTCTTAGTTTTGAAATTTTCAGCCAAGTTGAGTGTTTGAGTCTCTATACATGTAATAATTTATATGTGGGATAGATGCATACATAGATATGTTTGTAACATGTGACCTTTTAATTTTTATTAATTATTATTATTATTATCATTTTCCCTTCAGAAGAAATAGAAACAGGATCCATAACAGTTATTTGGGGAATTCCATAGTGGGAAGACACAGCAGTGTCCCAGCCTGGCAGTCACTGGTCAGGTGGGTGGTTCACCTCATTGCAATCCAATATTCAGACACCACAGCCTTGGGCTATTTGCTAATTTGGGCACCTCCCTTGACTTTCTAAGTGTTTATTACTGTCTAGAGGTTGCCATTCCCTAAAATATTAGAGGCTTGGACTTAGTTTGATCATTTCGTTGACTCCCTAAACTGCCCAGCTCAAAGCTGAGCACCGGTCCTCTTGTGTAGAATCCTGGAATGGTTTGTGTGGGAAGGGACCTTAAGGCCCATTGAGTTCCATGAGCAGGGACACCTTCCACTAGCCCCAGTTGCTCCAAGCCCCATCCAGCCTGGTCTTGGGCACTGCCAGGGATCCAGGGGCAGCCACAGCTTCTCTGGGCACCCTGTGCCAGGGCCTCAGCACCCTCCCAGGGAAGAATTTCTTCCCAAGATGCCATCTATCCCTGCCCTGTGTCAGTGGGAAGCCATTCCCTGTTGTCCTGGCACTCCAGGGTGACTGGTACTGCAAAGGGAAGGAGTCAGAGATGGGGACCAGGAATGTTTCCTCTTGCTTTTCCCAGCTAAAAGGGACTTTCATCACAATAGCCTGGGATATTATTTGTTATATGACCTCAGTGAGGGCATGTGGCCATATCTGCTGTATTTATGGATACTTACTCCCTGTTCAATCCTTTTCTTCTCCTTTAGTTCCCCATAGACTGTGGGGGCAGTGAGGGAAAAGCCACATCCATGGACACAGAGGGGATCTTCCATCCAGAGCAGCTCCTGGCCATGGCTGAAAGGTCAGTGAGTGGAAGATGGGAGTAGATGAACTCACAGTTCAGCTGGAAAATGTTTTCCACAGGTCCTGGAGGTTGATCTGGCAGGTGTTCCCTTTGGAAAGCTCTGGTGTTGTTCCTCTCCCGTCTCTGCTGCTCTCTCCCTACAGCTCTCGTGTCATTGTCCCTCGGCACGAGGTGATTTCCCTCTCTTGCTGCTGGAAGGGACTGGGAGCTTCCCAAGCAGCTGGGGACAGGACTGGCTGGATCCTGTCAGCTCTTTCTGAAGAGAATTGGATCGAATCCTGCTGGCCTCTCCCACAGCAAGGACTGCTCCTGTGTTCCCTGTCACCAGGGAATGTTTGGCAGCCAAGCGAGGGAGAGGAAGGGAAATGATGCTTGCAGCAGGCACAGGTGTGTCTGTGCTGGCAGGTTCAGGGTGTCCTTGGAATCATGGAATCCTTCAGGTTGGAGGAGCCCTCTGAGATCACAGTGCCCAACCGTTCCCCAGCACTGCTGAGGCCACCACTGTCCCATGTCCCCAAGTGCCACATCCACACAGCTTTAAATCCCTCCAGGGATGGGGCCTCCACCAGTGCCCGAAGCAGCTGTGCCAGGGCTGGACAGCCTTTCCACTGTGAGACTTCCCAATATCCAGCCTAAACCTCCCCTGGGATCACGTCAGGCCATTTCCTCTTACCCATTTCAAATGGTTCCAATCATTCCCTTCTCTTTTCATCACTTCGGGTTGCATTTTTCTCCTCTGTTTTTATCTCTGCTGGGGATGTGAGTTTTTCCTTTCAGTCTTTAGGCAAAGCTCCTGGCTAACTCCAGGAGCTCCAAGGTTCATCCCTTTTTTCCTGATTTTGCAGGAATGGCCTCTGGCATCAATGCCCTGGACAAGGTGGCCTCTGCCGGGGCTTTACCAGCGACCGCCAGGCCCAGCTGCTGGGTCAGGCTGGAGACTGAAAACTCCTTTTCTCCCCCTGGATCTCCAGTCCGTGTCCTGGAGAGGCTCCTTTCCTGCTGGCACCGCAGGGACGCTCCCAAGGCAGTGGGCAGAGGGACCCGTGCGGCTCAGCGTGGGAACCGCCGGGACGCGCCGAGTGCAGCCGGAGCTGTGGGAAGAGATCTCCCTCTGGGCTGCAGGCACAGGGCAGGGCCGGGAGCTTCCTGGGCAGCGTTCCCACAGCATTTCCCTGCCAGTCTCCCTGGATCCCGCCCTGGACATGGTGCAGACAATCTCGGTGGCCACAGCTGGGAGCTCGGTGAATTGGAAGCAAAGCTGAAGGGTTTGTCCACCAAGAGAGGTGGTGATCTATAGAGCAAAGCAGAGTGGTATTCCACACAGAGAATTTGGGATTTGGGATGGTCCCAATCCATACTCCATAATCTTTCTGTTAATTTTCTTTTGGATGCTGCAGCCTGATGGGCTGGGGGAGCTGCTCCTTTCCGTTTCCATTTAATTTTCTGTATTTAATTAATTCTCTGTGGAAATCTGCTTTTAATAAAAAGGCCCAGGAGGATATTGATGACATCCCGCAGGTGTGTCCAGACCAAGGGTTGTTCTGGCTGGCAGAAGCTGCACCAATCTCCCAGGAATCTCAGTCTGGATTTTCTTTTCTCCCGGTTCTCCCAATCCTCACTTTGGGGGTGCAGTGCAGCCCTGCCCTGTGTATCTCCTAGAAGAGTTTTGGGGTTAAAAGTGTTCTTTTATATTCTGCAGTATTTATAATTTGATTTAAAAGAATAAAACCGTATCAATGTGGTTTGGACTGGTTCATTTGCATTGGTTAATTAAAGCAAATCAGTGAGAAGGGATTTGAGCAGCCCTTGGTTAGAGCTGGCAGCTCTTCCTTTGTGTCTCTTCATTCTCTGAATTTCTTTGAATTATTTCTAAGCAGTTCCTGCAATCAAGATACACAGTGAGGAAAAACAGCGTTGCTGCCCTGCTGGATTGGGAAATCCAAGTCCAGTTCCTCAGAGGGATTGAGGGGACGGGGAGCTGAGCCTGAGGCTGGGATTTGGCAGCAGGAATTCAGTGAGGGGAGAGGGGAGATCCCCAAAACTGGTAAAAGCCAATTCTGCTGGGTTTGGGTGCCCCCACCCCAAAAAATTATCCTGGTTCAAGGGGACTTGAGGAAGCAGCGGGATGTGCTGGGGGGGCTGTGCTGGAACCTCCAAACCCTGGGCAGGGATGGTGAGCAGTGCCAGAGACATAGGAACACCATGGAAGGGGGGACTGTCACCTCCAAAATCCAGCTAGGAATGCTGGCCAGTGTCAGCTCCACAGGGACACTATGGAAGGGCTCTGCTAGGATCCCCAAAATCCATTTAGGAATGCTGGGCACTGCCAGCTCTTTGGGACAATGCCTGATCCTGAGAGATTTCCCATTAATTTCTGTCATGCTCAGCACCTGACACTTCATTAGAGACCCACAGACTTAAAATCCCATGGGGGCAGCTGGAATCAAGGCAATCACACAGAAGCCGGTCCAGGATTGGAAATGAGCGGCATTAGATCCACAGGTTTATTTTTCCCAGTGGGTTTTTAATTTAAAGCAGAACATTGTCCGTGCCACGACCCCCCGTCCCCCGACCCCATAGCCTTTATTTTGGGGGTTTCTCCATGAGAATTCTCTGCCTAGGCTGGATGAAAAATTCAAAACAAATTCCCCCAGCTCTGTGGGGATCGGCGGGGTCTGGGGGCTCCAGCCGCAGCTGGAGCAGGAGCGGCAGCGTCGGGCTCGGCCCCAGCGCCCGTCCCGGAGCGGCTCCTCCCGCCCGCGGCAAGCCCAGTCCCCATCCCAGCACCAATCCCGCCTCTGTCCTCCGGCCCCGGGACCCCAGCGGACACGGGCAGGACCCGAAGCCTTGGTCCCATTGCCGGTCCTGGTTCGGCCCAGGTGTGAGGGGCAGGAACGCGAGCGATGGGCTCTGTTGTATTGTGTTTGCTTTTACTATTGTTATTACCCGTGTTGTTAAGATGGTTTGCCCCTGTTGCTCCCCCATATCCCTTTGGTTCCTTCCTTGTCACTCTCCCCTTAGACTGCCCCTTGACTCAGCAGAACTGCTGAGTCATTCCTGTGTCCCCTCCCTGGTGCCCTGTCAATCACTCGGCAGCCCATTCCCACCACCTGGAAACTTCCATCAGGGGCGTCGAGTGATTGGATCAGGACCAGGGACCCCTCCCCTACCTTCCCTTAATAGATTATCCTCCCTGTCTGTTGGTTGTTCTCCCCTTCCACTCCCCCCTTTATAAGTCACCGCAGAGGCCCTCTCGGGGCTCTCGTCGGTCGGCTGGAGTTAGGTGCAGTTGGAGCTCCTGGAGCTATCAATAAAACCTGACGTTTGCCCCCGAGGAGAGTCAGCCTCCTTTCTCAGTGGTCTCGCCGTCCCGTCACTCCTCCAGAGGCACTCCTGGCAAGCCCTTCGGGGAACCCAAAGGGAGTACCTTCTGCCGTCGTCATGTCGCCCGGCCGGGCCACTCGAGTGGGATCTGAGTGGACACAACGGCAGCTTGGCGCCCAACGTGGGCCCCGAGAACACAGCCGACCCCACGGAGGTGGTGACCGGACGCTGCGGGGGACCGTTCGTCTCTTCCAGGATCTTCCTGGCGGATTAGGCTGCTCTCCTGTGGCTCCGGACTTTCAACCTGTGGCCGTCAAGCTACCCCGGTGGGAGCAGACTCCATTTTAGGGAGTAGCGCTCCTGGGGAAGGGTCTGGTAGCCTCTCAGGCACCCGAGAGGTCAGACCCCCACTGAGGCTCCCTAGCCGAGGATTTTTGTCCCAGTCCTGGACTTTCAGCTCCTGCCCTGCCTTGAAGTTCGCAACTTTGGTAAGTTGATTCTTTGTATCCCCTCTCTAGCTAGGGGAGGTTTCTAAGCAACTCTGCCCACTTTGTCTCAGGGCCCTTCCTTGTCTTCCCTTTGGGTGGGGAGGGGAGGTTTCCCTTCGTTTTTCTGGGCAGGTTGCTAAGCAACCTCTAAGTAGGTTGCCGGGTGGCTAGGGCAGGCTACATTTTTGTTAGTTTCTTTTCTCCTGGCTAGGGGTTGATTCTGCGAGACACTTGTAACAACTGACAGTATGGGTGCACGGCTGTCTGTCTCGCAGAAGAGGCTCTACTACCAAGTTGTGGGTATCCTTGCCGGGGGGGAACAGAAATTTAAAAAATCTGAAGTTCAGAAGTTTGTCCAATGGTTGTCCCTCCATTTCCCTGATGTTTCAGCCCAAAAATTACTGCAGGTGCCGTTTTGGGACAGGGTAGGGAATGAGATCCTGAGATTAGGGGATCCATCCCTATCCAAATTTACTTATTTGGCTTTACAAATTCGCAATATTGTCAGAAATGAAATGCAGGGACAGCCACCCGCTGACAAACTTCTCCCCAGTTCACAACCCAGTTCGCAACCCGGTTCATCCCATCCTACCCCTCTTTCCTCTCCCGCTGTCCCTCGTTCGGGAATTCTGAAGGGAGCAACCCGCCATTCGGCGCGGGGTTGCCACCGTCTCCCCGGCTCCCCACAGAATTCTCGTGACCCCCGCCTGGGCAGTCCTGGCCAGACTGCTCGGGATCTTCCCCGTTCCCCAATCTTTCCTAAATGTACAGCCCTGTCCAGAAAACCCTCGGTTACATTTAATGTCCCTGATCCCGTCTCCCCTCAAAATGGCCCCCGGGGGGCACAAGATGGCGGGCGCCACGTGGCGTTTCCCACCACTTGTCCTCCTTCTCCCTGTGATCCATCTCCCCGTGATCCTCCTCCTTCTCCTCCCTCTCTTCCCCAAAGCCCCATCCTTTTGGAACCCAACCCCTCCCAGTCCTCTGGTTTTCTCACCCCTCCTACCTCCCCTCCCACCGACACCACCCACCCAAAGATGACATCACCCAATGCCCCTCCCACTGGTCCCATTGTTGTCCCTTCCAGTTCCGCCCCCAATTCCCACGGTTCCCACGACCCCTCTTCCGGTTCCCACACTTTGGTTTCCGGGACGGGGGATGGTGGGAACCCAGGCCTGCCTGGTACCCTTTCTACCCTTTCGGCTGCACCGGTGTCATATGTGCCGCAGCCGGAGGGTAGACTCCTTGCCCAATGGTCACCGATCTCTCAGCAAACCATCAAGGAATTGTGTAAGGCCCAAAAGCAATTTAAAAGAGAGAGTGAGTATTTTAGGGGCTTATTAAAGGCCACTTTAACAGCAAGTGAATACACTCCGGCGGACCTAAGGACTCTCTTCTCATGCCTGTTAACACAGACAGAGTTTATGTTATGGGAGGTGGGATGGGAGAGAGAGGTCCGAGCGGTGCTGCCGGAGTTGTGGGCCAATCAAGATACAACGTTAGATGCTGAGGGATGGATCTTGTCACTTGACCAGTTATGTGGGAAGGGGGATTGGGTATCAGGGCAAAAACAGGCCAAGATCCCAAGGGGGGCTCTGCAGCAGAGCTTGAAGGCGGCTGAAAAGGCTTTTTTTAAAATCAAGCCTGAAACGCCAATAGACAATTATGTATATATTAAACAGTCGCCTTCAGAATCTTTTGTAAGTTTTGTAGAGCGGTTGTGGAAGGCCATCGACCTGCAGGTGCCGTGTGAAGAGGCCAAGCGGGGGATCCTGACTGAGATGGCGAGGCTCAATGCCAACGAGCCCTGCAAAGCCACCATCCTCAGTCTGCCCATGGATCCCACTCCCACCCTCCATTCGATGCTGGAGGTCTGCGAGAGGAAGGTCAACAATCCGCAGAGGGAGCTGCAGGACCGCCACCGCTCTACCAGAAAGATCTCTGCTGCAGACGCGGTTAACATCAAGCCGCCTCCCATCCCGCCGGCTGTTCCACCTCGGCGATTCCAGGGACCCTCATCGAAAGGGACCAACCGGGACCAGTTGTGCCATCTATGTCGTCAAAAGGGGCACTGGGTTCAGCATTGCCCCTTGAGAACAGAGTTTTTCGATTTTAAAAGGAGGCAGGGGCAAAGGGGCCCTTCTGAGGAGGGGACTTAACAAAAAAACTGAGTGGCCAGCGCAGTCCCTCCCTGCGCAAGGACAAAAATGGGGTGGGTCAGACATCATCTGTAGGGAGGGACAAAAACTTAAAGGACCTACCTGGGAATTTCAACACTCATACACCGGACTTGACTACAATCAAATCAATGGCTAGCACAGGAGAAGTTGGGGGGTTAGAATTCCCTTTAGGAGAACACCTGGACTATTCTAATCCCATTTTAACTATCGATTCTTCTTCTGGCTCTTTTAGGCTGGTTTTGACAGAACCCTTATATCTGCGAGACTGCGATTGGCGGTTTGTGTCGGTCGACACTGAGACACCCGGGACCTGGAAGAAATTCCATTGTAAGTACATCATCCTTGGGGACACCAAACACACGCCTCTCAACATTACCATTGCCCCGGGTCTGGTAACAGCTGATCCGGGGAGCTTGGTAGTATGGCTGCACTGTACTCACCCTCCGGTGTACCTGCCGAAGGGCCAAGTGATTGCCCAAGCTCTCCCGGTACCTGAGCTCCCAGGGGACCCTGACCACCTGGGGTCCGTCCCCACAGTGTGTTGGACTCGGGTGCTGGGGAGAGAGAAACCCAGGATTTCGTGCGGGCTGCTCCAGGGAGGCGAGTACAAGTACATGAAGGGACTGCTAGACACAGGGGCAGATGTGATGATCATTCCCTCTCGGGAATGGCCGTCGCATTGGGAATTGCAAAACGTGGCTGGACATGTGCAAGGTGTAGGGGGTATTCAATTGGCAAAACAATCAAAGAGCATCGTAAAAATTGAGGGGCCGAATGGGCAATTGGCTTCTATACGCCCATTCGTGTTAGACTCTTCGGAACCCTTGTGGGGGAGAGACCTGATGGCCCAATGGGGAGTCACAATTGACATCCCGACTCCCCAGGTTTTTCGGGCGGCGGTCACTGATGAGCGCCCTACCCAGAAACTGAATTGGAAAACTCATGTTCCAGTATGGGTAGAGCAGTGGCCGCTTAGTAAGCAAAAATTAAAGGTGCTTGAGGAGCTCATGGCGGAGCAACTAGCCAAAGGGAATATCCAGGAAACAACATCTCCTTGGAATTCCCCCGTCTTTGTCATCAAAAAAACAGGCAAAGACGAGTGGCGGCTTCTTCACGACCTCCGAGAAATCAATAAAGTGATAGAAGATATGGGCTCTCTCCAACCTGGGATGCCGTCCCCTGCGATGCTCCCTGAAAATTGGAATTTGGCAATAGTCGATATAAAAAATTGTTTCTTCCGAATTCCCTTACACCCTGATGATGTCCCACGTTTTGCCTTCTCGGTTCCTACCATCAACTGGGAAGCCCCAAGGAAGAGATACTATTGGAAAGTTCTTCCTCAGGGGATGAAGAACAGTCCATCTATTTGCCAATGGTATGTCTCTTCCTTGCTGTTCCCTGTCCGTGCAGCCGTCGAGGGCGTGATCATACACCATTACATGGATGATATTCTTGTTTGTGCCCCCACCGACGATCTGCTTACCCACGCGCTTGAACTGACAATCAATGCGTTGATTGCTGCAGGGTTCGAGCTTCGTGAGGACAAGGTTCAACGGATGCCGCCTTGGAAGTACCTGGGCCTGGAAATCAATAAGCGGACCATTGTGCCGCAGAAATTGGCTATTAAAAATAATATCAAGACTCTCACGGATGTCCAGCAACTGTGTGGGTCTTTGAATTGGGTAAGACCCTGGCTAGGTATTACCAACGAAGACCTAGCCCCCCTTTTCAATTTATTGAAAGGGGGAGAGGAGCCGAGTTCTCCTAGGGCTCTTACCCCAGAGGCGAAAGCTGCACTGGAAAAGGTTCAGGAGACGATGTCTGCCAGGCAGGCCCACCGTTACCAACCGGGCCTGCCCTTTAAACTTATCATCTTGGGCAAGCTGCCACACCTCCACGGGATGATCTTCCAGTGGGAGATCATCCAGGGTAGGAAGAAGGACCAGGACCAGAGGGACCCACTCTCCATAATAGAGTGGGTCTTCCTCAGTCACCAACGGTCCAAGAGAATGACACGGCCACAAGAGCTGGTGGCAGAGCTGATCCAGAAAGCGAGGGTCCGGATCAGGGAGTTAGCAGGTTGCGACTTTACGTGCATTCACATTCCTTTAAAATTGGAATCGGGCCAATTCTCAAAAGGAATGTTGGAGCACTTGCTTCAAGAAAACGAAGCCCTGCAGTTTGCACTGGACAGCTACACCAGAGAAATCTGTTCAGAGACCGGCCCACAAAATTTTCAATTTGGAAGTTCAATTTACATTGTCAGTAAAAAGTATTCAGAGTAAAACACCTCTTAAAGCTCTGACAGTTTTTACCGACGCATCCAGAGCATCCCACAAGTCAGTGGTGACTTGGAGGGATCCTCAGACTCAGCGGTGGGAGGCAGATATTGCCGAGGTAGAGGGATCACTCCAAATAGCTGAGTTGGGTGCAGTCATCAGAGTCTTTGAAAGGTTCTCTGAACCATTTAATTTGGTCACAGATTCGGCCTATGTAGCAGGTGTAGTGTCCAGAGCAGAAAATGCAATATTGCAGGAGGTGTCCAACATCCCTCTGTATAAATTGCTCTCAAAATTGGTAAAATTAGTCTCCCACCGAGAGCAACCATACTATGTGATGCATGTGAGGTCACACACAGACCTGCCGGGGTTCATCGCTGAGGGCAATCGGCGTGCCGATGCCCTTGCAGCTGCAGCAGTTAGGATGGCCCCGCTCCCTGACGTGTTCCAACAAGCCAAGATCAGCCACCAGCTTTTCCATCAGAATGCGCCAAGCCTGGTTCATCAATTCCACCTTACCCGCGAACAGGCACGGGCAATTGTGGCCACATGTCCTTCATGCCAATCGCATTCCCTACCCTCTTTGAGTGCAGGAGCCAACCCTCACGGGTTGCACAGCTGTGAGGTGTGGCAGATGGACGTGACTCATGTCACGTCCTTTGGCAGGCTGAAGTACGTACACGTCTCCATTGATACCTTCTCTGGTGCAGTGTACGCCTCTGCCCACGCAGGGGAGAAGGCGGCAGATACAAAAAAACATCTAGTACAGGCCTTCTCCATGCTCGGTGTTCTGAGGGTCATCAAAACAGGTAACGGCCCAGCGTACAAATCCAAGGAATTCCGAAGCTTCCTGCAGCAATGGGGAGTAGAACATAAGACCGGCATGCCCTACTCCCCGACAGGTCAAGCTGTGGTGGAAAGGGCTCACCAGAGTCTTAAGAGGATCTTACACCAACAACAGCCGACTATGAAGGTGGAGCCCCCTCAGGTCCGGTTGTCGAGAGCATTATTCACGCTGAATTTTTTAAATTGCTCTTTTGAAAATCTAAACCCGCCAATCGCTAGGCACTTTACAAACAGTGCGCAAACCAGCCTAAAGGCCAGACCTCCTGTGCTGGTCAAGAATCCGGAGACGTGGGAGCAGGAGGGGCCCTATGACATGATAACCTGGGGGCGTGGGTACGCTTGTGTGTCCACTCCCTCAGGTTTGAAGTGGGTCCCCTCCAAGTTTGTAAAACCATATGTCCCGAAGCTCCCGAAAAATGATAGTAGTTCCCAGGTAGGAAATGCGGCGTGGAGGAGGAGGCGACGCCAGAGGTCCTCCCTTTAAAAGTTAAAGTTTTAAGTACCTAACCCTGCCTTGTTTTAGTTTCCCCTATAGATTTCTTTTGCTGGTGTCCCAACCTTCGGTAACATCGGAAATGAGCCCCATCCTGTTTGTGATGCTGCTGAACATCATACATCCCCAGCAGGCGTGGATAGTTCCTCAGCCACAGGCCAACGTTTGGACCACCCTGGCCAAAGCAATGAACCAAGACCATATATGCCTATCGACCTCCTCTGCCGCCAATCCTATGCTTTCCTGCCTCGTGGGGATCCCACTGAAATTAAATGAGTTTCCTTTTGTTTTTCCTAAAGGTTCAGTTTCCCCCCGAAGGAAGACCCGCTCCTTTGTCATCAAGGAAGTCAACCCTTGGAAGGAGTGGGTCAGAAAGTTACCCGTCCCAGAAACCCTTCCCCAAGAATTAGACCTGTTAGGTTCCTCGAAAGCCTTCGTTTGTATCCATTTTGCGGTTAATCCTGATCCCCAAGTCCGTCCCTTCACTGAGATCCGGCAATATAACCTAAATTATACCGCTAAATTTTGGTGCCGAAAAACAATCCACATCCCCTCGAGATCCACCCCCGACAATCGACCCCACTCCCTTCCTAAAGGCACCTTTTTAATTTGTGGGGATAGGGCTTGGGCAGGCATCCCCCCTCACCTGATCGGAGGCCCCTGTACTTTTGGCCGGTTGGTCTTGTTTACTCCCAATAAGACCCAAATTACTAACTGGCAAAAGAAGAATGCAACCCATCAATTGGCACGTCCCAAAAGAGAACTAAAAGATTTGGACCCAAATTGTGACTCAGAAATCATCCATCGGTCGAAACCAAAAGGGGTTGCGGCTATCGCGTTCTTGCCATGGGTAGCTGTAGCCAAAGCATTCGGGGAATTGGCTCACCTCGAATGCTGGGTAGCTAAGCAAGCAAATTTAACATCAGCTGTGCTATCGGACCTCCTATCGGATGAGGAAATAACGAGGCAGGCCACCCTCCAGAATTGGGCGGCAATTGATTTTCTTCTCCTGTTGCACAATCACCGTTGTGAGGAGTTTGAAGGACTATGTTGCTTAAATTTAACATCCCACGCTGAAGACGTCCACACCATGATAAACAAGATGCAAAACATGATATCAGACATCAAGAAAGAATCAGGAGACTGGCTGGGGAGTGTCTTCGAAGGATGGGGACTTTCTGGTTGGGCACAGTCATTGCTTCGAGTTGGACTTTTGTTTATTCTGAGTATTTTAGTTGTCAGGTTCAGTGTCCTTAAACGGATGCTGGTCGGCCTAATAAGTACCACGGTTGAGGTGAACCGGGTCTCCATGCCGACACCACCAGAGGGGACCCCAGAAGAGGAGCAACTGTGGCAGGAGACAGCGCCGACACAGCAGCCATGGTTTGGGGACCTGTACCCGGAATCTGAGTTTTTACCCCAGACTGAGTTTACTTCATTTTAATTCTTAAGTTCTGTTTAAGCGTTAAGTTACAGCCCCTTCTTTTTAAAACAAAAAGGGGGAATTGTTGTATTGTGTTTGCTTTTACTATTGTTATTACCCGTGTTGTTAAGATGGTTTGCCCCTGTTGCTCCCCCATATCCCTTTGGTTCCTTCCTTGTCACTCTCCCCTTAGACTGCTCCTTGACTCAGCAGAACTGCTGAGTCATTCCTGATGCCCTGTCCATCACTCGGCAGCCCATTCCCACCACCTGGAAACTTCCAACAGGGGCGTCGAGTGATTGGATCAGGACCAGGGACCCCTCCCCTACCTTCCCTTAATAGATTATCCTCCCTGTCTGTTGGTTGTTCTCCCCTTCCACTCCCCCCTTTATAAGTCGCCGCAGAGGCCCTCTCGGGGCTCTCGTCGGTCGGCTGGAGTGAGGTGCAGTTGGAGCTCCTGGAGCTATCAATAAAACCTGACGTTTGCCCCCGAGGAGAGTCAGCCTCCTTTCTCAGTGGTCTCGCCGTCCCGTCGCTCCTCCAGAGGCACTCCTGGCAAGCCCTTCGGGGAACCCAAAGGGAGTGCCTTCTGCCGTCGTCGTGTCGCCCGGCCGGGCCACTCGAGTGGGATCTGAGTGGACACGACGGAAGGGCTCGGCCCCATCCCGGACACGGCGGAGCTCCGTGAGGCGGGCCCGGGGCTCAGCCCGGGGTGGGGCCGGGGCGGGGCCGTAGCTTCAGGTTCCCCCTCCAGGCCCCGCCCACTCATCCGGACTGCCTCGCCCCGGCCCCCTCCCGGGGACCCCCTCCTCCGGATCGGGGCCCGGGGGGATGGAGGGGGCGGGTGGGGTGGGGGGGAAGCCGAAAGGGTCACGTCACTCTGCAGCGTGAGCGCACATACAAAAATCGCCAGACAAACGAACGGCCCCTCCTGCCCCGGCTCCCCCACCCTCCCTCCGGGCTCCGGTCCGGAGTCGGGGGTCGCAGGAGGGGCTCGGGGCGGGGCCCGTCCTGAGGAGGGGCCTAGAGGGGGGAAAGCTCCCCCTCCGCCCCTTCCCCCGGACCCCCTCCTCCGGCTGGGTCCCACCCCGAACCCACCCGGGACCCCTTCCTCAGGAGGGGCTCTCCCTGACACCCAGCCCCGACCCCCCCCCGCCCCCCGGTGATGTCGGGAAAGCCGCAACCCCGGCAGTGTCGGCCCGTGTATTAGACCGGTATGGGTGGACCCACCGAGCGGGTCCGGCCCCGTGTGGGGGGACTCCAGCGAGGGCGGGGGGCGCCGGGTTCCGGCCCTCTGGGCTTTATTCTCCAGCGCCCCGAGCCTCGGGGCTGCGAGGAAAAGAGAGCGAGCGGGAGATGGAGAACGAGAATAGGGGAGCAGACGGGGTGGTCGGGATGAGGGTGACAAGGACAGAGGGTAGGTGGGGGTGGGGGTAGGTCGGGGTGTGCAGGGCACCAGGGGAGGGGGCTGGGGGAATGGCAGGGGAGAGGAAGGAAGGGAAGGATTGAAGGCAGGTTGGGGGGGAAAGGTATCATGGAGAGGGGACAGGAGGAACCGGGGTGACGGGGGAAGGAAAAGTGAAGGAAGGAGGGAGAGGACTGAAGGCAACTGGGGGAAGAATGGGGTGGGGGAAGGGGAACAGGGAGAGGGGGCAGGAGGAGCCGGGGTGGGGGAGGGGAAGAAGGGAGGGGAGAAAGGAGAGGTATAGAGAAAAAGAAGTACAGAAGAAAAGAAATGTAGAAGAAATATAGAGAAAAAGAGATACAGAGCCCAGCCCGGCCGTAGCGCGCGCCGAGAGGCAAACAGCTCCGCAAACTTCTCGTCACAGTTTAAATCCCCTCGGCCCCGCCCCGCGCAGGCGCTCTGGGGCTCCGCGCTCCTGTGCCGGCCCGGCCCCGCCCATAAATTCCGGTGGATCCGCGCCTGCTCCGCTTGGTGCGGTGCATGCTCGTTTCGGGGTGTGGTGGGACTGGCGCTCGGAGCGCTGCGCGGAGCTAGAGGCGCTGAGGTGGTACCGGCATCGTGATCTGGGCCTGGAGAGCTGGGTCCGGATCCTGCTGGTGTCTGCTGGGGGTCCCGGGAGGAGCCGCTCGGCAGGCGGGGTGCAGGATTTGGGCTGGGGTGAGGACCGGGATCGGGGCGGGCGCTGGAACCGACCCCGGTGCTGCCACTTTGCTCCTGCTTCGGCTGGCGCGGGGCTGGGGTCCCGCCGCGACTCCGGGTACGTTCGCGGTGTGGCCGTGGGGAGCTGGGGCCGTGCCGGTGCCGGGCCCAGGAGGAGGGCGACGGTTCCCCCGAGCAGGCGCTGGATCGCGGCTGGAGCGGCTGAGGCGCAGGCACCGCCCCTACCGGCCCCGGGACCCTCCCGACGCAGCCGCTCCCTCGGCGCCGCTTGGCGGACACAGAGCGGCGGCGCGAGCGCAGCGCCCCCCGGCGGCAGCAGCGCGCTCCGGTGCGGTCCCGGCCCCGCAGCGCCCCGGGGATGCGGAGCCCCCCCCGCCCCGGAGCCCCGAGGGCACCGCACCCCCTTGGGCAGAGCAGCGTCCTCCTACTCCTCTCCCGTGTCCGAACCCCCGTGGGCTCCCGCCCGCCGCGCCCCCGCCGAACGAACGGAGCTGGATCGCCGCGGGCGGGAGGAGCCGCTCCGGGGCAGGCGCTGGGGCCGAGTCCGGACTGCGCCCGGTGCGGGACCCGGGGCCCCGCCGGGGCTCGGTCCTGCTCCAGCCGCTCATCCGACACCTGCTGGGTGAGACTTGATGCTCTCCCTCCTTTCCCCCACTTTCTCTGTGGCTCGCACTCCCCAGTGGAAAAACCCGGGGGTTTAAAAAGCCAGTGAAAGCTGTTTGCTCTTTATTTCCGGAGCACAGGAGATTCTGAGTTGGAAAGAGCCACGAGGATCAAGTCAAATGGTGATAAGTGATTGGCCCGTGTAGGGATTGGATTCAGAATCTTGGCCTTGTCAGCACCCTGCTCCAAGTACCTGAGCCAGTCTCAGACTCATGAGGAAGGTCCTGCCCGGGATGGGGATGGCTGCTGCCAGCAAGGGAATGCCTATGCAAATGTAGCTCCTTTTTTCCTGCTAGTGCTGCTTTGCACACCAGCCCTTAGAATGGCTCTAGAGCAGAACTGGCAGGTGTTTCATAGGACAGCATGAGACCCTTCCAATAACCTTAGTTTCCTGCCCTTTCCAGGATTTACCCAACAGCTGTAAAGGTGCTCAATCCATGTCCCTTTCCAAGGAGAAATGAGAGCAGGGTAAGTCCTAAGGTTTTACTTGGTCCATAGCCAGAGTTCTGGAGAGTGTCAGGGCTGGTCCCACCTGCAGAGGGGCGTTTCCTGGAGGTGAGTGTTCACAGCCCCAAATCACTGCAGGTGCTGAGGCTGGGACCACTTTTCTGGCCCAGAGCTGCATGGAGCCCTTGGTGACTCCCACTCACTGCCAGGAATGTTCCTTGGTGTTTCCTCAGTGTGTCCCAGCTGGCTGGGAATGTGGGGCAGGAGGAGGCCGGGAGCCCCAGGAAGGGAACCAGCACCTCCTATCCTCAGTATTTGCAGGGGAGCAGCTGTGCCTCAGTGTCCTGCCTGTGGCAGGCAGCGTGCCACCCACGCATCCCGGGGATGGGCACTGGGATGCCCGGGCAGTGCTGGGATGGACGTGGATAAAGGGCTGCCCACGGCTTCTCAGCCAGGGGCTGCTCTGAACAGGTACCTGGAGATGCTTCAGCCCAGACAGACCCAGCCCACAGCCCAGAATTATCCGAGGAACAGCTGGAACAGCTGGCGTTGCCTGGGAATGTCGGCACGGTGCGTTTGCGGAGGGGCTCAGGCAGCAATTCCCGGTGCCGACCTCCCGGAGCTCCTGCACATCCCCAGGGTGTCCCAGCCCCCCAAACCCCTTCCCTTCCAGCCTGGGGACATCATCCCTCAGTTAAAGCATTAAAGTCAAGGGAATCTTCCCCCACAGAAATGAAACCCCAAGCAATGCCCTCAGAGTTGACTTTAAATAAAAGGTTGGAGTCGGATGAAGTTTTGTCTGCATTAAGTTTGGAGTTTTTCAGGGAATCAGCTGGAACCACAGAACTGATGGAAAGCTTTCACAGGTGGGTCCCACTGGAGGTGTGCTGAAAACAGGGATGTGCATCCCTTTCCTGAGGGAAAAGGACTTCCTGGGGCTCTGAAATGGACTCAGCTTCTGCAGGGAAAGATGTCCTCCCCTGGGCACAGGGTCTGCCTCAGCATGGGCCAGGAGCACGTCCGGCCACCGCCTTCTCCTGCTCTAAAACATCAACTGGAGCCTGAACTCAGGGGGATGAAATCAGCTGAATTCCAGGGAACTCTGTCAAGTGTCCCCCAGGGACATCAACGGGGCTGGGGGATGAGGGTTATAAATAGCAAATTCTCTGGAATATAAACCTGTCCTTGTCCTGGAACCTCTGCTGGTTCCTGCCACAGCTGCTGTTCAAGTGGCAGCTCTGCATGGGAATGTCCAGACTCCATGAGGCACTGTCAGGTTATTCCAGCAGGAATTCAGCAGGGAATCTGGGGCTGTGGGTATAATTCATCTGAACCAGCAAAGCTGATACTGAACCCCAAATCTGGGTGCTGCATAGAGAACACTCTTTGTGCTGCCCTGTCAGCTAAAGCCCCTGGGCTGGGAAATTTCAACAGCCAAATGTATGGAATGATGTTAATCCCAGCATCCCCCAGAGGGACAATCCAAGCCCCAGGGTGGGAGCTCGTGTCCTTCCCCTGCTGCTGGCAGGACAAATTCCCCTTAGCTGGGCGGGGATTGGGAGCAAGATGGGCGGGAGAACGGCTTGGCTGCCCGGGAAGCAAGGCTGCTGGAATCTCATCTGAATCACTGAAAACATTCTTTCCCTGCACAAGCCAAGCAGATCCTTCCTGGCTAGGCTGGTGGGCAGCAGCTCTGGAGGAAAACACCCTGGCCCTGCCAGGAGCTCTGACTCTGCTTTTCCTCCCAGCTCCTGAGCAGTGTCAGGGCCACTGTGAGGCCGTTCAAATCCAAACAAACCTCACAGCCCATGGAGTGAATGATCCCAACAAAGAAATGCAGATCTTAAAGATCGGTTAAAAAGGCTGTGACAACACTGTGATGGGATTCCCAGGAACCTTCTGGTATGCTCTTGGTTCTGTTTTTATGTATTTTTAGTCCTTCCATGGGCAGCTTGTAGAATTTATTCTGGAATTTAGAGGTTGAGCAGGGTTGGCTTTGGATTGACCTTCACCTCTGGTCCCACTTTGTGCAAACACAACTTGGGCCAAGCTGGGTGAATTTATCACCTGAGCTTTCCCCTCCAAAATATCCCTACTTACTTCCCTGCAGATGAACTCAGATTTTGCCCCAAACTGTCCACTCCTCACCTCCACTTGCCCTCACAGTGTCCATTCTGTCACAGGTGCTCTGGTGACACCAGGGAGGTCCCTCTGCCTTTCTCCTGCCCCTCTCGAGCCCGAGGCAGCTCCTCTGCTCGCTCTCTCCAGCCTCGTCCCACACGGGCACCTCTTCTCCCTTCCCCGCCAGCTGCTGCCAAGGAAGGAGGACAAAGCAAGTCCCGAGTTTGCCTCCAAACAGTCATTCCCTCACCTTGAAATGTCCTTGGATTTCCCAACATTCTCCCTTCCTGTGCACTACTGACTGCCTCATTGACCTCAAAAATATGCATTCTTTCACCTGCAAGTTAGCTCTGGTTTTATGACCAAAAAGTACATTTTCTCCCCAATATATTACCTAGATTTTTAAAACCAAAAAACACACAGGTTCTGTCTTATCCCCAAAATCTTCATCTGTCCCCTTCAAATTATGTCAGATTTTTTTCTCCAAAATACTTCTCACCCTTATACATTATCTCAGCTTTTGCCCCCAAATTCTCCCTTGATGTCCACTACTGATCAACTCATTTTACCTTAAAATGTTTCTTCTTTACCTAGAGATTACCTAAAGGTTTACTCCAAAATTTCCCTTTTCTGTCTGCTACTGATTATCTCATTTTTCCCTTGAGATGCTCATTCTCTGCCCTACAGATTATTTCAAGTTTTACCCCCAAGATTTTCCCTACCTGTCCACTACTAGTTCTCTCTTGTTCACCTCAAAATATTTATTCTCCATCCTGGAGAAAATAACACTTTCTACACCCAAAGTTTTCATTATGTGTCCACAAGTGATTACCTCTGTTTTCATTATCTTTGCTGGGGATTAACATTTGCCCTCCAGATTTTCCCTGTGTGTCGTCTTCTGCTTCCCTCATTTTTTACAAGCAAGTATTCATTCTCTACTCTGGACACTACCTCACTTTTTTCCCCCCCAATATTTTCCCTACCTGCCCAATTCTGATTACCTCCTTTTTACCTCAAAATATGCATTCTTTCCTCTACAGGGTAACTCAGATTTTATGACCAAAAATCTGTCCATTTTGTCCCCTATACACTAACTAGACTTTAAAACCAAACCCACTCAAGTCACGTCTGTCTTATCCCCAAAATGTTCATTCTGCCCCCTACACATCACATCAGATTTTTCTCAAAATCATTTATTGTTCTGACATATCAGGGTTTGGCCCCCAAATTCTCCCTGCATGTCCACTCCCAATCATCTCCTTTCTACCTTAATATGTTCATTCTCTGTCCTACAGATTTTCCCAAGTCATACCCTCAAAAACTTCCTTGACTGCCTCTGTCTGTCAGTGTTCACTCTCTCCCTAGAGATTTACTCAAGTTTTACCCCCAAAATTTTCCTTACTTATCTACAACTTATTACCTCATTTTTAACTAATAATATTCATTGTTAACCTTTAGATTATTTCAAACTTAGGCCCCAAAATTCCCCAGCTCTGCCAGGAGTTACCTCCACTTTGCCCTCACAGTGTCCATTCTGTTCCCCACAGGTGCCCTGGTGACACCAGGGAGGTCCCTTTGCCCACAGTGCCTTTCTCCTGCCCGAGGCTGCTCCTCTGCTTACTCTCTCTGCCCTTGTTCCACACTATGGGAGAAAGGGGAAAGGTTTGATAAAACTCTTCTGCAATGAATTAATAATTATTTCCAGTTCCCCAGTGAGAAGTACATGAACTCATAGCCATCAAGACCTGACAGTTGCCTGCAGTGAGAGCTCAGCACATGTCCACAGAGGCAAGTCCAGCATCTGAAAGAAAGAAAGAAGAAGAAAAAGGTGATTTATTCTGTTTCAAAGTTATTTCAAGTCCTCAAACCCAAACCAACCTTTGCCCTTGATTTTGGCTGGGTGAATCCTGAGCAGTGGGCACAGGTCACGTCATTCAGGATGATGTGAGTGATGCTTTCTGGGGGAAATCTGATTTCCAAAGTTCACTTCCTGCCCCATGCCTGATCTGCACAGGAGAGAACCTCTTCCATGAAGGGATTTTGCTCCATCTAATCCCATCTGCCCAGGCTGTTCCATGAGGATATTGCCAAGCTGGGGCAGCACAGGCAGGTGAAGCTCTCAGCACCCTCTGCTCCAAACACAACTCTGGGCTCCTTTGCAAACGGCCTCTGCCATGAGGTTTTCTCCAGGAAAAATCAGGAATTGCTCATGGCAGGGTAGAGATTAAGTCGTCACAAAGGGAAGTAAAGGATAAATATTCCTGTAAGAGCCCTTGGGATCTGCTGGGCTGAATTGGGAAGGGGACATTCATTCCCTGCAATGCAAATCCACAAGGACCTCACACACAAAGCACAGACTGTCAGGTGGGGTCTGATGGCACCACTCTGACAAACCTCCTTGTCCTTCTCCCTTTCAGTGACTCCTACCCTCAAACTCTGAAGCTGACAAGCCCAAAAGCTCTGTCTGGCCACTCTGGAACAAAGGGATCCTCCAGGGATGAGGCACATTCCCAGCAAACACTCCCAACAGGGCACAGAGGCACCTCTGGAGCTCGTGTGTGGGGCTGGCAAGGACTGCCAGGAGGACACAGCCCCCAGCTGGGGTGGCAGTGACAGCAGCAAAGTCCCCTGGTCTGATGGCACAACAGAGAGACAAAGGCCAGCAATGCCCAGGGGAGGTGCAGGTTTAATTCTGCTCCCTGCGCTGCCACATCCCAGCAGGAAATCTCCGGGGGGACAGAAACTCCCAGGATGCACAAAATGCAGCATCTGTGACCCTGATCCTGCTGAAACTCAGCGTGTGGGGCCAACCCCCTCCAGATAAACACTGCCCTGCCCTGGCTCAGCCTCAGACACTGCCCCAGGTCTCAGCTCCCACCTGCCCCTGGGGCTGCCACCACATTCCTGACAAGGAGCCGAAGGCCCCTTTGGACAGGGCTCTCTCTCTGTCCCAGGCCTTGGGGACTGCAGGAACCAGGGCAGATCCCTCTGCATTTGGGACACTCTGGGGACAGCTGGGGACTCACCCCACACCATGGGCAGGACCTGGGGCCCTCCAGTGCAGGCTCCAGGGCCAGCAGTTCTGGAGCCTGTTTGGTTTGGCTGCTCAAACACCAAAAAAGCTGTTGGCAAAGATGGGATGAGTTAAGTGTTTTTTCCTGTCCTGAAAGAGAAGAGAAAATGGAAATTAAGTCCACTGTGGAAGGCAAAGGCTCCTGGCTTTCCCACTTCTGATTGCTCACTATGGGGTTTTATCCATAAAAAAATGAGAAGTGGCACCAAATAAAAGTGCCATGTTTCAACTCTTTCCCCCTACTTTTTTCATACACAAAAAGGATGCCCATTTTTTCTCATTGCATTCCTTGCCTAATTTTAACAGACCCATTTTCATTCCAGGCCCTCCTTGTGAGTTATTCCATGCTTTGCCATTGAACTTTGCACAAAGGAGGGGAAGGATCTGTTCCACATGGGTGTCATCCAACAAGGAACACCCCCTGTACCAGCCCCAGCCTGGGCTGAATATGCTGTTTCACTTTCCCCAATTCTGGGTTCTGGCTTCAATCCAGGCTGAGTTTTCCCATGTCTAGACACAGGAAATTGTCCAGGTCAGGGTGTAAGACCTTAAAATGCACATTGATCTGGGGGGCTGTGACTGGGATTCCAGCAGGGAATTCATTGTTTTACAAATTTAAACTATTCCAGGGAGCAGCACTGACAAGGTTGGGAGCTGCTGCTTTACCACCACGGTGTCAGCAAAAGAGATTAAACACAAAATGTATATCAAAAAACAAGGATAAAATGAATCCTCCTGCTTTTAGTGGGACCAGAGCTTATTCTGCCCTGGAATGACAAAGAACTCCCTCAGACCCCCAGAGATGCCAGAGGGAGGGAGGGAAGGCACCTCTGCCTCACCTGCTAGGGACAGTACAGGTCCTGCTGTTCCCAGGGACTGGGAATGTGTCCAGAGCCAAAAGCACCTTCCCAGGCTGGAGGGACTTTCCTAAAGCACCACCTCTGGGAAGCAAAGGGCTATGGAAGAAATAGAGTGGGAATTTACAATAATAATCATAATGGTATTGGGATAGAGCAACAATGGAAGCAACAATAATTCCAAGGGAGCAGGAGGGATGCTGGGCTTTAAATGAGGTTTGAGTGAGGCAGCATCTCCTGGGAGTTCTAAAGCACAGCTCCAGGTCTGGGATTATGGGAGCAGTATAAACTCCTACTGTCCAATCCCTGGATTTGCCTCCTGCCAGCACTCAGCACCTTGGGCATGTTTGGGTGCAAGTGCGCCAGTGCTGCTGCCTCGAGAGATTGGGAAAATGGGGATTAAACCCCTTCCCACAGGGCTGGCTCTGAGCTCTGGCTGGGGAAAGCATTTGGCACTCCTGGCATTTCAATGAAATCAGTTTCCATCATTTTGGAGATACACTGAATAAACCCAGGGCACATCAATAAACCTTTCTCCATAAGGACAGCCCCAGGGAATACACAATCATTCCTATGCCTGGTCAAACAAACCAGCAGCCAGTTTTAGCCTGGCTGTAAAACACTTGCAGAGGCTTTGGAGTTCATACAAGCTTGTCAGGATTTGGATACTCCATTTAAATTCCATTCATATGCTACAGAATAGGAAGTGTCCTAAAGGCACCTCCACTCACACTTGAATTTTAAGCCCTCTACCACCAATGAATTTGGATGTTCTTTTGTTAGGAACACCCCACCTCTGCTTCTTTAGGCAACTCCATGTGGGAGATAAAATAAATGTGGACAAAAGTTTGGAATGCAACTTCCAAGTCAAGTTCCCTGCTAGGAAATGACTCCAGCTCTCTGGTACCTCAGGCTGTTTAACCACAGCCTGGCCCTTCAGGGCTGCAGACTCTGAGCTACACAACTTGGGAGCTGGCAAGTAACAGCAGCTGAGGTCTCATTCCAACTGTACACAAAAACAGGGGCTGCATTTGGATACGTGCAGGCAGGGTTGGGCCACTTCAGAAAGCTTCAACCCCTGTTTTTCAGAGATTCCATCAGGGATAATGACCTTTTCACAAATCTCTTCAAGGCACATGAGAACCTGAGTAAGAAAATGAACTCAACCCCTTTGTTCCATTGGCCTCACACCCCGAATTCCAATGGGACAGACAAGTCCCTCTCCTTGGAAGGCAACATCTTCTACCTGGCTCTGTGCCTTCTCCAGCCTTTGGTGGCTGCTGTCTCCATCCTTCCACATCTCCCCATCTTCCTCAGGACTGGCTTCCTCATCCTATGGAGCAAACACAGGGACAGTCACCAGCCTGCTCCAAACCTGGGCAGCAGGGACGGACTGGTGGGACCCTCTGGATGGTCACCCCTCTGCTGGGCACCATCCCTGCTCCGCGGCCCATTCCCATTCCTGGCTTGGCATCGCCTTTTAACATCCTTGGGATGTTAAACCACAAATGTTTGCTCTGTGGGGCTTTGGGACATCAGAGACTCCCCCAAGGCAATGGGCAAAGCTCCTGTTCCCACACCCTCTGCCTCCCACAGCACCAAGGAAAGGAACTGCCCTCCCTCATCCCCCAAAGCAGATTCTGGTGCTGACTGGGTAAATGCATGTTTGTTCTTGGTTCTGTCCTCCATAACAGAGCACAACAAGGGAAAGATTTGAGAATGAGGAGGTTGAGGGATTGGTTGTTTGACAGTTTGTATACTTTCACAGTTATTTTTACAGTCATTTTTCTGTTACCAACCATAAATTGTGTCTGTGTATCTCCCTTCACAAGCACTGCAGTGGCCATGAACTATCTGGGGTTAATTCTACACTGACATATAAAACATACCCTGGTTTTCCCTATGCTTTTGCTTCAGAACTGATCAGTCTGAGATGAGGCAGGGAAGACCAGACCATTATACTTTCCTCTTGTTTTGATGTGTCTGTAACAAAGCAAGAAAGCAAAGTTCTTCTCCCAAATCCATCACACTTGGAGCCATGAGAACTGCTGGATTTAAAAGGTGCTGATTGACACTAGTGGTTATCAGATTTTTCCCATCTGTGACACAATTCAACAGCTGGCTGGCAGCACAGAGTTCTCCACTTTGGAGTTCAGATGCTGCAGCAGCCAGTTCGTCTCAGCCTTCAGTTCTCCACTAATATTTAGGGAAAAAGCCTATAAAGAGAGATGCAAGTGCAAACTAACTTCTGCATCAGCACACCTGACCTCAGAGCCTTTTGTGAACAGGTACCATTCGGCAAGGGGATTTTATTCATGCAAGAGTTACAACTCTGTGCCTGCTGGAACAGGGATTACCATCAAAATGTAAGCAAAGTGCTGCTTGAAGTCACTGGGTTTGTTATTTTTATCTCCCCTCAAACACCACAAGCCGGAGACTGCTGAAGTGGCCTTTGGTGCTGTTCCTTGACACAACTTGCACTGCTTAATGAGGCAGAGGCAGAGAAGGGAAAAGGAGCAGGAGCACCCTCACCTTACCACAAACAATTCCCCCCAGCCAGCAGCTTTGGTGAGGAGCCCACTCCAGAAGTATCAGCTCTGTCAACACAGAGTACGTGTACAGAGACAAATACAGGAAGGTATTAAGCAGTTTTACTTATGAAGGTATTAAGTGGTTTTATGTATCCTTAATGCATGGCTGCATGCACACGTTCCACACAAGAGGAGTAAACAAAACAAAACTTGTCTGAACCTTCCAATAAACCTGTTCCTTGCTTCTGTAAGTTTAGAGATGTGGTTTGGCCAGGCAGAAATGGGTCAGATCATAATTGCACACTTCAAAGCAGCCACATAACTTCAGTTTTGCTTTGAAGCCCTGACAGTCACCAAGGTAAGTATGAGAAGAAGCTGTCTCAGATACACCAACCTAACTTGCACATCACCATTTACCAGCTGAGGCAAAAGTTACCAGCACCTCCTTGAGGAAGGGCATGTAAATTCAGCAGTGGGACAGGAGCTTTACTGACCACCCCTAACACCACAGGATGTTTTATCACCCACCTAAATCCTGCCTAATATTTGGCTCCTACTTTCTCTGTTGAAAACTACTGCAAAACAGCAGACTCCCCAGTCAGAGGCATTTGGGGGGTTTTGCACTCCTTTTGAACCACCTCAGAAGTCAGGGATATGTTTTTGGAACACCTGTCCCAGATCTGGGATGTCGTCTCCTCGCTGTGCTCCCTCCGCCTTCCCAGAACAACACACACAAAGCACAACAAAGAAAATCAGTGAGTTCCTCAAAGGAGTTCACAGCAACTCCCTTGTGCTCAGCAAGCCAAAGGCCTGGTTTGATGCAATCGTAGCACCAGAAAGTGACTAAACCTTTGCTGGTTTCAAAGCTCTTCAGGGGAAGGATTTCCACCTCACTGAAAGTGTTCCTTTAGGTGGGGAAAGAAGCGTCGGAGAAGCCCCACTTGAATGGATTAAAGAGACTAAACCTCCTAAAGGACACTGCACCGAGCACCTCATCACACACAGCTCTGCCTGTCCTCAGGCCACCCTGAGCTGGCCACTGAGCAGTGACCAGACTTTGTCCTGCCCATCACCAGGGACCAACTGGACCAGCCAGGCCGTCAGCACCACCTGGGAACCTCAGTCTCCTGGGAATGGCTGTCATTTCAGGAATGCCAACAATTACCCTCCTGTTGCCACGGGTCACAGGCAAAGCCTCCCCATGCACCTCCACAGACATTTCCAGCAGCAGCCCTCTCCTTCCTGCAGTGTGTGTCACGCTGCCCTGGCAGCACAACCCAGAAAGGAAACAGGACTCGCAGCTAAGTAGGAAAAAAGATGATTTTCACCACGGTTCCCTGCCCCATGGGACAGCCCTGGTTTCAAGGCGCTCCACCCTGCGTGTCGGGGACAAGCAGAGCCTGGACCTGCTGCAGACACAAGTGCACAGGACAAACCAACTTCAGCATTCCTCAGCACAACTCTTACACCCAGATGCAGCAAATGGATGAAATCCCAGGGCTCAAGGCAGGAGATGGGCTGCCGAAGGGGGAAGCTGCTCCTCAGGCCCCCCCTCACAGCCAGGCAAACAGGTGGGGCTCCTGCTGCCTTCAGGGAGGAGAGAAACACCAGCTTCACCCTCCTGGCATGGGAACATCAATCCTCATGTGTGAGCACCACAGCACTCCACTGACAATCACTGTCACTGCCAGCAGCTGATCTCTGATACAGCTTTTCAAGAAGCTGTGCTAAATCCAATACTCCACTGGGATGGGTACTAAGCTCAAGTAGGGATTGCTCTGGCTCCTCATTTCTTAGTGATGTGAAGAAAATAAGAGGCCAAAATCTTTGCTGCACTTGAAACAGAGAGTTGAAGCAGATTTCTGCTATCCTACTTTCCAGAATGCTTCTCAAACCAACCTGCCATGCTGCCTCACTGAGACACCAGTTTTACTGAAACCTCTACTTACATCCTTCACAAATGTAAATCCTCAAGATACAGCTGCTCCTTTTAACAGAGGCAATAAATCCCGAGCTGACATTCTGGGACATCTTCCTCCCCAAAGCTCCACGGTGTAAGTGTGGCGAATATTCCCACTCCATGCCCCATTTCTGCTGTTTACTTTTTGGGATGCAGCGACACTTGTATTGCTCAATGTGCTGCCAGTGCAATCACACAGAGCCTACACACGGCGCTGCTGGCAGTGGCTGTGCTCGGGCCAGAATGAGGAGAGCCTGCAGAGCCTCTGAAGGCTCGGGCACAGCCAAGCCCAGCCTGAAACTCTTCCTTGTGCTCCTCACTCACATGAGGGAGCACACACGTGTTACAGCACAGCCGAGCCTTGAACACCAAAGCGTCCCTTCCCCCCATAAACAGCCACGGAGGTGCAAAGCACCTTTTTACAGCTCCAGCTGCACCCAGCCACGGCGTGAGCAAGCACAGCTATTTCAGCTGTTAGAAGTCACGGCTCCGACAGAAGCAGACCTTGGAAAAATAATTACAGGATGTAAGAACCCCAGGCCTTAAATCAAACCACATTTGTTAGCTCTAGATAAAACTCATAACTGCAGCTTCACAGCACCAGTGCCTGAAGCATCCTACCAGAACCCGAAAAGGTTAAACCGGAGAATGCCAACCTCTTCCCAAAACTTCCCGAAAAGTTACGTCAGGTCCAGCACAGAAACAAGGCACAGAAGGTCGGGAGTGCTGAAAGCTCTGGGACATGGCACGGGGACAGGGACACGAAGGGGGGACAGAGGCTGGCGGGATGTGGCGGCGCAGCCCCCCCGCTGCCCCCCGCTCCGGGCACACGCGGCGCTCCCGTCCCCGGGCCCGGGCCGGCTCCGGCCCCGCTGCCGGGGGCCCCGGGCCATGGCGGCGGCAGAGGAGGAGCCGCCGGGGCAGGGCACGGCGGGGCTCATCCCGCCGGTACACCAAGTTGCCGCAGTCGGCTCCGAGCGGTCTCGGAGCGGGTCCCGCGAACTTCCCTTACCTGCGGCCGAACCGCGCAGAGCCCTCCGGGGCGGCCGCACCTCCGCCGGCTCCGGGCAGCCCCCGCCGCCGTCCCGCCCCGGGACCGGCCCCACGGGAGTCATTATCTTGAAAATGTTTGCTCTTCTGACCAACTGTTTAGCTGGGCTGTCAAAGCTGTCCTGGCTTTCAGCTGCCTGAAGTATCCTGATTGTTAAATACCCAACAGAGCAAACTGTTGGCCTTGAGCTTCGGTGTGACACCGTGTTCAGTCCTGGGACAAAGCCCTGCACAAACAATTTCTAGCTGTCAAATCCATACCTGAACCTTTCTTCTCATGTTTAAATTCCCCTCCAAAAAGGACAGGAGAGATTCGGTGCCCAAAGGATTCATAATCCAGAGCAGCTGAAGTACAAAATGCTCCCAACCTGTATCCCCCGAAACAGTCAAACTTCTGACCTCGGCTGTCCCATCCCTGGCTCTTCCCACAGTGTTTGAAAACATGAGGCAAAGCCCTGCACACTGAACCTGCTGCTGAACTGATGGAAGAGATGCTGTCCTGTCTTGGCTCTGCTGCAAAGTTTCTGGTCTGAAGTTTCTGTGTCCTGAAGTTTCTGGTTTCAACTCCCCAAAAAGCAGAAGGTCGTTTAAGAAGTGACCAATCCGCCCCAGCGCTTGGGACCGTTTCGGGTGCCCAGTTTCAGATGATCAGTCTTGTGTATTTGATCTGGAATGTTGTGTAATTAGCCCCTGAAAATCAAGAAAAAGCAAACTCCAGTTCCTTTTCCAGTGGACAAGGAAGCTTTCCATAAAATTTCACATACCTGTGAGGGTGAAAATGTAATTAGCTGCAGAAACCTCTCCAGCATGAACCTCAGAGATGTGTCAGTGTGGATCTGGAAATCACAAAGAGCAGTATTACAAATCAGGAGATGCTGCATATTTTATGTAAAATGTGAGCAAGAGAAAACCTCCTGACACAAGCAGGAATCACATCAGGCTCAGCTGGAGGAATCCATACCATGGCAATAGCTCAACTGCTTGAAAAGACTGGGTGTTCCAGACCATTACTCTGAATCATTGCTGTCATCAAAAGCAGGACAGGAAAGGTTACACTTTGAGAAACCTGTTTTGGTTTTTTTAAAGACAATCTAGGAGCAGGCAGTAAATTACTGTAATAAACCACAAGCACGGCAGCCCTGAAAACTGCTGTGATTTAGAAAGTTCTAAAGCTGGGGGTTCATAAAGGAGCACTGTCACAAAGACCTAAGTGGTCATGAGTAACAGAGAGACAGAAGATAAGAAGCAACTCTTTGCTGGCTCCTCCAGCTCCACAGGCAGCAATCTAGAAATCAAACAGAAATCTGCAAATGAAACTAGCAGGAGCCCAAAAGAGGGGAAGCAGCTCTTCCTGCAACAATTTTCCTAGGAGTCAGCCTGTGAGCATTGCTGCCCCCAGCAGAATGGGCATCCTGACCACCAGAGGGGCTGGAACACAAATTCCATGGAGAATGAAGTGTGGGCAGCCCAGAGCTGTCCAGAGCAAAGCTTTAGAAGCTGACTGTAGCTTGCCGAAACAACACTAAGCTCACCTGGCTTTGTGTTTGATAAGGGATTTATCATCTCTTCAATGATACTGAAAACAGCATCTGATACTGGAACTGCATTTGTAGAGTAAAAAAAAGTGTTCTTACAATTCTTAAAGACCTGGCAAATCAAATGTATATAAAGCACAAAGGAAGAGGAGGGACAGACACTAATCTTTCCTCTCTGCTGACCAGTGACAACACCCAGGAGAATGGAGCTGGGCCAGGGCAGGGTCAAGCCTGGATATCAGGAAAAGGTTCTTCCCTTAGAGGGTGTCAGGCACTGAACAGGCTGTCCAGAGAATGGTCCCAGCCTCAAGGCTGCCAGAGCTCCAAGAGTGGAGGACATTCTCAGGCAGAAGGTGGGATTGTTGGGTGTCTGTGCAGGGCCATGAGTTGGACTCTATGATCCTGATGGGTCCCTCCCAACTCAGGAGATTCTATGATTGTAAAATTAAGAAATCAATTTGCTTATTTTATTGTGACAAGATGAAGTCTAAGGATGGAACCATTCCTCTCAAAGAATTCCTCATCTGAAAGTATTTTGCTAAATATTAAAGGCCTAGTGGTAGTGCCTTCCCTATCTGTAAGGTTTATGAAAGCAGCAATGTTTGAAGTCAGAGTGTTTTGTTTAAAAGCATTGCATGTTACCTGAGCTGTTGTAGAGTTCAGGGTCCTGCTGCTCACCTTACAGCACCTTCCAGGAACACCCTGACAAACCTCACGGTTACCCATTAACAGTGTTACCCAAGAGCCCATCAATTATGTGACTCTCTCTCCATTGTGCCAAGGTTACAGATGTTGGGTCACAAACACTTGGAATCTGCAAGTGCCAGGAAAGAAAAGTTACGACCCCGACAGGGTCAGCACTGTGGCAGCAACAGCTAAGGCAGAGCTTTCCCACAAAACTTTTTACTATTTCCAAAGATTTTGTGACTGTTTCTGGTGGTTTTGTCATGAAAACAAATGAATAATAAAAAGTTTTGTGCAGTACCCACATACCTGAACTTAGCTTTAACAGATCAGGCAGGCTGAGGTACTGTATTCTCTTTTCTGTCCCACTTTGGATCATGAACAGAAACCCTTCTGTGAGCAGTCACTCAAATGACTTTAGCCTTTTATGCTTGTGAGTAAACCAAATTTTCCAGTATTCTAAGAAGTGTTAAGATCCACAGCAAATTCCAGAACTACAAAGCACCACAGGAAAGAAACCTGGAATCAATCTCTGCTGTAGCATGCACCAGCATTGTCCCTGACCGTACCCTACAAGGGAACCCCAAAAGGAGCCTCCCTGCCCCCCGGAACATCAGGTGACAGATATTCATAGGTACTCAACTGTGTAGGTCAAAAAAGACCTCACGGATCAAGTCCAGCTATAACCCAGGACCACCCGTGTCCATCAGTGCCACACCTGCACATCTTTTAAACACCTCCAGGAATGATGATTTCTCCACTGCCCTGGGCAGCCTCTGCCAATGCTTAATAACCCTTTTTTTTGCCCCAGTATCCAATCTAATCCTCCCCTGGTACAACTTGAGACCAGTTCCTCTCATCCTGTCCCTTGGGAGCAGAGCCTGACACCCACCTACCTCCAGTCAGGGAGCTGTAGAGTGCTGAGGTCTCCCCTGAGCCTCCTTTTCTCCAGGCTGAGCATTCCCAACTCCCTCATCTGCTCCTCACAGGTCTTGTGCTTGCAGCAGGAAATGGAAAAGTTCAGGGTAAATGTGTGAACACCTTCAGAGTTCATCCCTAGAGAGCACAAGGGTGTTCTGAAGCTCTGTTTGAACCTCCAAAATTGCACATTAGCTTGGATTACAGGTTCTCCCTGCCTGGGGAGCATCACACTGAGCTACCAAAATCCACAGGAGTTCCACATCCCTGTTTATGTTTTGAGGAAGAAACCTGGGATCTGAAAGAACAAGTACTTTATATTTCAGTTCAGTATTAGACAGAATTGCCAGCAGACTAACAGCAGGGCATCAAAATAGTATTTATTGACCTGGTTTAACCACATCCTACCATTACCTGCACCATGCCAGGAACAAACTGTCAGTATCTTACTAGAACTGTGTTGTTATACAAACAAAGATAAGCACATACTATCTCAATTGTATTCAAAAATAGCTATTAATTTCACCAGAAATATTTACAAGTGACACTTTTTCTTGAAAAGGCTGCTTTAAGCCAGAAAAAAATTACAAATAGTAAAGGGAGAATCTAATAAATGAATTGAAAGTCACAATATTTGTCATCAACTGCAAAAGAATCAGTTACATTTCTGATTTTATTTTTTAGGGATAGCCAAGAATCCAAAAATAGTGGTTTGAGGCTAGACACTTCTATAAATCTTGTGAAAGAATTAATTTGCTCCTGCAGTTAACAACAGCTGCCACGTTTCCAAACTAATCCAGTTAAAAAAACTGTTCTAATAAAGTCTGTATAATTTTAAGTTATTTATGTAGTCATTTATCTATGAGCTACAGTATTTGATGGTTTATTTAGAATTTACTTCTAGAATAGAAAAGAGAAAATGCATTTTACGATGTCAGAATCTCAAATTTCATTTACACAAATAGACTTCTATCAGTTCTTAGAAAGTGCCTGTTTATTTCTTCTACTTTGCTCCATGATATAGCCCAAAATTCAGAAAAAGCAGAAAAGTTTATTCTAATAAAGCAAGAGAGCTGATGATTTTGGCCCCATGTATGTAAAAAAAAGATCTGAATGCAGGAAATTACATCCAAATTAAATGCAAAAAAAAAAAAAGTCTACAGAGTTAAAAAAAAAAAGAAAAAAATCAATACAAGAAGCCATTCTAGCAAATCACCACCACCAAAAATGCATTGTTTGCCAAAGGAGTCATATTATCTATAATATGCTCTGTCAAGCAGAGGAAACCACTTTATGTCCAGACTGTGTCCCCATGAGGACAGGGTGGCTCCCCTGCAGCACAAGGATGACATCTAGTGACGGCCACATCCATCTGTTCCCAACTCCAGCCTTCTTAAAGACACCAGCCCAGGCTGCCATCCTCACCTGGAGTGAGAGAGGTTAGGGTTGTGCCTACATTTAAATGTCTGTATTAAAAAGATGCACGTGTATCAGATCTCTTCAAATGCTTTCCTTTCATTACCTGAATTAAAAAAAAAAAAAAAAAAAAACTAAACATGAAGAAAACATGAAAAAAATCTGTAATTTTATGATATATAACTGATGCAAAAATTTGTTTAAACCTTCAATACCAGAGATAAAAACATCCTCTTGCTATATTAGTGCTATGTTGTTCTAATGCAACCTCTAAAGTGCCATGTTCTTGAGTCATTTGCTGTAACGGATACAATCCAAAAGCTGTTCCCAAAATATCATCCTGCATAGCATTTACTTACAAAGCTATAGTACAGAGAGATTTTAAAAAGTCACACACTCAAGCAGTAGAAAATTCTCCCAATCTCTCCAAAAACATAAAAGATGCTCTAGAATTTTAACATTTTTAACCAACAGACAGTGCAAGCCTCACTCTGGAACCAAGACTATCCATTCACATTTCTCTAGTTAGTAAAGAACCTGGGACAAAACCAAAGTGCTTCATTACAAATAGAGCATTATTTTTCTCTGGTTCTATGCACTGCCTCTCTAATAATACATTACAAATAATAGAAAACAGTAACTAATAGTTTGTTGCTCTTTTCTTATACCCTTCTCAAGTTTGTGCACTGGGAAAATGGGTGTTTTTCTCAAAACATTCTCTTCTGTTTATTAGGGTGATCCTACCCCAATCCTTGCTCCCAAAACTATAGGCTTCATTTTCACCTTTGACTGCAAAAATTGCACTGCTGAGAAGTGCAAGGAATCACAAACTGCATCATTTGAGAATACAGTACCTTATTTTACAACTATAGTGTGTGCAAATCGTTATTTCAATTAAATGTAATAGTTAAAATATTCTCAAACCATGTAAGTACAGTAGCTTCTACAGAAAGTAACATGGATAACCAATATTCTGCAACTTGAAACAAAAACAATAAATAGAAGTTTGAAGTATTAAAACTAAGAAAACGTAATCCTGTACATTGTACAATAACTTTTGGTTAAAGCTTCTTAGCAAAAATATACTAATGTGTTCTAAGCATTCCAGTTACAGATGGTTCAGTATTAAAATTTCAAGGTTTCCTCATCATGAAAAAAATGTTGCATTTGTCCATAGGTGCAGCACAAGGTGTCTCTCTCTGAACAAGGCTCCAGTCTTTAAAAACCCAGAGACAGCAAGTCTGAATTCAAAGGAACCATTAGAAAACTCCAATACAGTACTGAGGATGTAGGGTTGTAGTGCATGAGGGGTTTTGACATTCCTTACTCCCAGAAGCAGCTCTAGAGAGCCCACTGGATATCACTGAGGTCAGCTGGGTCTCCCAGGCCTCCATCAGCCTCCAGGTAATTCATCAGAGCTGTCATGGCAGTATCATCGTTCTCACAGATGGCATCGAAGTCCAGCTGAGAATTGCCACCTACACAGTGATTAAAACAGGGAGCTTGAAGCAGGCATGAACACTGTGAAGCATGAAGAACATGGTAACTTGCAAAACAGAATTGCTTTGAAGCAGAACCTGCCTTTGAAGTCAAGGCAAATATTTCTGTGTTAAAAAAAACCCCTAACTTGACTCTCTTTTAGTTTAAAACTCCTTGTTCTGTGTTGTTGGGGTTGCTTTTAATTCTTTTTTCCCAAACACTTATTAAAGAATTAGCTTTTTCTCCTTTGTGTTTCTTTTTCGGTGTTTTTCTTTTTTGGTTGGTTGGTTTGGGGTTGTCAGGTTTTGGGTTTTTAAACTTTTCTGAAAAGGCTTATAGATCAACCAGAAGAAAGCTGTAGGTTATAAATAAACAAATAAATCCCTGGCAAATGATGCAGAAGAGGAAGATGGAAAAGTTTCTAAAAGCTGAAATACAGGATCAGCATAAACATGGCTTTTACAGCATTTTGCCTTTTATGACAAACATAATGCAGTGGCATTTTCCTCTTCTAGGGCCAGAGAATCCTGTATCCAGACAAACTTAACAAGGGAAAGATAAAAAAAATTCCTTCAGAACCATTTGGAGCAATCCTTTGTATCAACTACTCCCAGCTTGCAGCTTAGAAAGAGGTAAAGTGCTAAAGGACAGTAATTCACAAATTCCAATAAGTTCCCTGACATTGCATTGAAATACTTTTCCCTCCCCATCTCTGTCCTGAAGAGAGAACAGTAAAGTGCCATGAAAAGTATAGGAATGCAATGGTAAACTTTAGTTATAGATGTTGTCTTTTGTAATGAGATTGCCTCACTGATCAAATTTTGTTGTTTGCCTTGCAGCAATAATACATCTGTTTTCAGAGTGCTCTCATCTTCAGCCAGCCAGCCAGTCAAATCTCTTTACAGTTTATACATGGTTGTAAAGTGGTGCACTCAGAAATGACACCAGTGATCAGAAATGTCACCCCTGCAACCCCCAGAATATCCCCAAGAGAAATAAATCTTACTGAGGAGAGGTTCATTACTGGGAAATGGAATAGCACCCTGGGTTTGTTCTGAATTCTCCAGAGCTTCTGTTTCTGAAGGACATAATTGAATCAACTCTTTATTTGGCACCTGAAAGAACAGAATTGGTAGAAAGGACACAATTAGATCCTAAATTTAGTCCCAAATATTACATTACAGAAACATCATAGATTGCTGTCAAATTATTAAGAACTGAATAAAGAAAGTGAAAAATATACCTCATCAGGCAGATATTGTGCATTTAGAAACAAACATTTTTGAAGTTCTTTTAGCACTGGACCTGGCTTAAATGAAAGTTGTGACTTACACAGCTATCAAAGCTACTTCACAGTGATGGCACTGCTTGAGGGTCTAACTCAGTGTTCAGTAAGTAAATCCAGCAACAAATGTACTGGTTTGCACTTTCCACATCTACTACCAAAAACTACAAATTCCCAGTGACCTGATGTTTGTCACTGTCAAAACATCCCAGTTAAGAGATTAAAAAAGCCCTCATACCTCCTAGGTTCTATATGCATTAAACTATATTCATCATAGCAATAGAGATGGAAGTCATGCTAACTCAAAAAAAAAAAAAAAAAGTAATTTTTCCTGATAGTTGTTTTATTTAACACATAACATGTAATTTAGCAGGAGAGATTCCTAGGATTGCCTGACTTATGTATATTCTACTAGGAAATTAATAAAGGTGAAATGCTTTCCAAAAGTATTTTAGGAACAAATGGGATACCAAAGCCCAGAATCAAGAAAAATCCTCAATGAATATATGAAATTATCCTTATGATGAGACATTACATGATTTAGAGAGTTCAGCATAAGTAAGTCAAACAACTCTTCAGGAGAAAGATCTGTGGTAACACAGGGCAGAACAGATCAAAAAAAAAGGGGGCAGTCACAGCAGCTCCTAGACCAGAATAGTGGGGTTTTTTCATAAGAAATGAGAATTGCAGTGGAAAGATTAATTGCTTTTAACAGGAAAGAAATTTGTATTTCAAAGAGCTGTTGGAGAAGTTTGTTCATGCCGTGTCCAGTACAAAACATACAACATATTTAGGTAAGAAGATATGTTAATTATTCCATAGCTATGGGCAATAACTATGTTATTTATATAACAATGTTAGTTATAGTTTGTGGTGTTACAAGCACTAATAGATTTACAAGCACCACTAGATTAGCACAACTACCCATTTTTAGAAGAGTAATGAAATACCTTCAAAGTCACAATTTTAAACATTTCAAAACAGCACAGATTTTTTAAAAAGTCTCTTCAAAACCCTTAAGATTAAAAGTACACATTCTCTTACAAAAATCAGGGCACTCTGACTCAAACACAGGTTTTGAGCTGACATTAACCTTTTCATTTTGTATTTTTACAGGCAGGGGTGTACTCACATCACTGCAGTTTATAGTTAAAGCTGGAGAAGGTGACTTTCTGAGGAGATGTGATGGACTTAACTCTCCAGAGGGTGAAGAATGCAACCTAAAATTGCATGTGTTTAGTTGATTTACCAGGTCACATTAATCAAAGACTGAAAAACAGACTGTGTGATGCAGAACCCACCAGACCTCCCCAGTGACAAAGCATGAATCTGATAATTTGAAACAATAATGTCTTAAGTTCTCCTGGAGATTCTAAATTATCCTGCTCCAAGTTTTGGTAGCAGAAAACAGAGAAGAGATCAGAAAAGTCCATGGGTCACAATTCTACTCTTTGAGCACAGTTTTCTTCCTCTGTTGAATCACCAGCACAGTGATGTGCTCTGCCAGGCATGAGACTGACATAATTATAATGGTATCTCATAATGCTATTGCTCAACCTAAAAAATGTTACATATACAATACAATAAAAGTGAAACTGGAGCAACCCTCACATAATCATATATCCCTCATGCCTATCTTTACTGAAAAGCCTAATGATGGTGTTATGCATTTATTACCTTTGTAATTCTAGTATTTCATTTGCAATTTCGGTTCCTATACTTCCAGCACCAAGAACTGTTCCAGAGGACATTCCAGGTACACTTACTAAAGACTGTTTTACAGTATCTGTAGATAAAAAAAAAACCAAAACCCAAACAAAACCTTAAACCAGAGCACGTTCATTGCAGAGCAAGGATTCATTTTAAAGCAGCTTTTGTTCTAGATATACATATACAAGTATATATTTTAATATATGTATTCAGAAATTATATTCCTTTAAATACTGATTCATGGCAGAGGGTGTTGCAATATAAAGTGAATAATCTGTTTGTGAAAATTGTTGTTCTCCAGTAGTGAAATATATTTAATCATTGCCACCTCCAGTGTCTCTCACAGACATTGCAAAGAACATGAGTTTAAAAAAACCCTTGGATTTCTACCCAACTGAAATCAGCTATTGAAAGAACATTTTGAAAAGCAAATATAAAGCCCTGACAGCAAGATGGCAGAACAGCATGCAGACAGCAGAAACTTTGCATAGCAGAAAAATAATAACAAAATATGTTCTGTATCAGTATTGCCCTGTATTTTATAGATAAACTGAGCACAGTTACATCTGTTCAGAAAACAGGGCAAAATATGAAGGGTCTGTGACAGAAGCACAGTATCCTACTAACCAAATCCCCAGCTCTAACAGAAGCTGCCAAAAATTAAAAGTGGGTTATATGCACTTCTTTTTAGAGTTCTGTGTATTATATCAGTTAGGACTCTGTAAGTAACTAGACACTGAAAAAGAAGTAGCCCTAAAAAAAATTAATCTTTCTTTGCACACAGCCTAGGAAAAAAAAAAAAAAAAACCCTGGACTGGATAAATTTAAACTGACTGATCAGGAGATGCAGCTGTGATAACTGTAAGAAGTGACACTTGCCTTCTGCAGGTTGGGAACTGTAGAGGACTTCTTCTTCAGTTGATTCCTTATGACCTCTAAGATTTAAAGAAATGAAAAAAATCCCAAACAAACCACAAAAAGTCATCATGGTTTTTTTTCCAAGAGCAAAATCCAGCACATATTTATGTTTAATTTCAATAATACTTTACACAGAACCAAAGCTAACACTCTCAAACTAGGGAAACATAAGATATTCCTCACATATTTCCATGTTCAATTCTTTGTAATGTTTCTGAGCAGTGGGTGAAATACTAATTTCCACTTACTCTCCAAGTGAAAAAAAAAGGCAGTAGGATTGTCTGTGTTCCATGAGAAGGGAATAGGACTATTATTTTTAGTGTTAGGAGGGAAATCGGGTAACCAGGAACAAGGACAGGTCAGTGGCTGCCTCGTGTCAGCAGCTGTTGCCCTCCCTCCCTCCTGCAGACAGCTGCAAATGCCCACATTTCCAGGGCAGGCAAAAAAGTGTCCTTGGGCTACTGGCCAGCACAGACTATCTGAACTGCTCTTCTCTGTTTTCTTGGGGAATAAGGACATGGGCAAAAGAGGTGGGTGATGCTGAATTAAGGCATAAACCAGACACAGAATGGGCAAAAGGCCCCCTCAACATCTTCGTTTAATGGAAATAAAATCCCCTCTGTCCCTACTCAAAACCCCAATCATTGGCAAAGACCCTCAGCAGCTGGAACAATCCGAATTACAGCTCCATTGCAAGGTGCAGAGAATGAAAAAGAACTACAAATAAAAAGAAGAATTAAACACATGCATTTACTCAGGCTCTATCCTTGCAATCAATTTGGAGAGGATCTTTCTGTCCTGCCTTGCATTTCCACCATCTATCAATTGTGCTTCTCCATCTTCTGACACCTAGGGGTAGGGCAGCACTTGGAACTGGGTCAACTGACACACAGAGGGTTGTAAAGACCAGAAGGAAAAGCAGCATTAACTTGACAGTTCCATTTATTAAAATCTACTTTTCTTAAAGATCCTTCCCTTCTTTCTTTAACAAGAAACTCTTTCACCTCATTTTTTCCTACTGGGAAACAGCATAGTTTTCAGAGTCAAATCCACAACTTAGGCCTGAAACAAAAATAGCTGGTAAATGACAAAAATATGTTTGTCCAGGTTGTTCAGCCCCTTTTTGTGCAAGGTTGATGTTTTCTAGTCTCGTTCTGCTTTCTAAGCAGGTTATTTTAGTGCTAACTGTAATTATGACAAAAAATAAATGGAGAGTCATATAAATTACTTACAATACCACAGTGTTGTTTGATACAATGTACTCCAGCTCTTTGGTCCAAGGATTCATGAAACTAAACCACTGACTCTTTAAAGTAACAAAAGTCCCATCTTTTGCTCTAAATTTGTAGGAATTTGTAAATACTTTTTCTTTATTCTGCAACACTAGATAAGAAAAGGAAAGTTAGAATCGCCATACTTAGGCTTAGAGAGGTAAAGTTAGAACTAATAAATCTATTTTATAGCATCATAAAGCTAAAATGTTTCTGTTCACCAGACATAGAATAAACATGTCAGAACAAACTGGGACCTGTTCTAAAATCAAATTATATAGTTTCAGTAGGGTCATAAATCTTACATTAAAAAGCAAATACTAAGTTCCTGCAAACACTAGGAGACTCATGACGTGGTGAGCTTTAACTCGTGTCTTTAATTATGTTATCAGACACATCTGCTCTTCAGGATTCCTCCTCTTCCTTACAAAGAATGGAAGCAGAGGGTTTGACAGATGTGCTGATATTATTGCCCTACAATTAGGGCTCTGCACCTAGAGCCAAGACAACACAAGTTTCTCCCTGCTTTTATTACAAGCCTTACACAGGCTTGTCTTAACACAGACATTACAAAGGGCAGTGCTGAGGTTGGGTAGTTTGGGTTTACAGTGTTTTCACTTGCAGTTACACGTAGCTGTAAGTACTATGGGAGGACCAATTATTTTGTACCTTCTTTGTGTTTTTGAGCTAGGTGATTGTGATCATCTTGATGGCAGTACTCATAACAAGAAGTTCCTAGAAGCTCTTGTGGCAGATACCCTAAAATTGCTGTTGCGCTGTTAGAAATAAAAACGTGAACTACAGCAGACTCAAAGCTGTTTTCTTCAGTATCAGATAAAGCAGAACATTAATATTTAAACAAACAGATGCCTGTGTTCATGTTTGGGGAAAAAAATATAGCATTAGTACAGCTCTAAAACAGCAGGAAATATTTTTCATAGCGAATGATCCCTTTGCAATGAATAACAATTCGAAGACAAAGTAAATGTTTAAACATGCAAACCACGTATACACACATAATACTTCTGTTTAGTGGCTTCCCTTTGCCAGTCACAGTACTGGTCACACATAAGAATCAATAAAAAACTCAGCAGTTGAATTTTGCTCTTCCATTCAAAGGGATTAGTTTCAAACTGACACTTTCAGTAGAAAGAAAAGAAGACTGAAAGCAATAACATTTCCAGTGACAATGAAATTCCAAATGCAAAGTGCTAACTACGTCTCTTCAACAAATAAAAGTCTGGTTCAGAAAGTACAGAAAATGGGAACTTAGTTCTCACTTCTAATAAAATAATTTGGTACCTCATTTAGATAGAATGTATTTGTAAAACTCAGATATGGTAAAACTCAGAAGCAATAACTTTTGGTTAAATATATATTACTTCAGTCATGTGCAGAGCTATGAAGCTCTAACTTGAGATTTTTCTTTATGAATAAATTAGTCCATTTTCTACAGGACAATACACTTCTATACATTATGTATTATTTGACAAATAACCCAAGTACACATAGTTTAAGAATTAACTGCTTCTTGTGTAGAGCAGAAAAACATTCCGAAAATTGGAATTTTTGAGAATTCTCAAAAAATTCTCAAAAATTGAGAATTCTAATTAGAACTTCTATCCTGCTGGAGAAATTATAGTTTTGAAAGAGGATCAGAAAATGGAAGCAGTTGTGTCAATTCTCTTCATTAAAGAACAAAACGCTTACCGCTGATCTACATAAACAAATTTTCCATCCATGGCAAATCGTGTAACAAATTCTGTTGCTTTGACTTTTATCTCTCCACTCTTTTGTGGAACAATATAAGGGTGTAACCTCCCAATTGCAACAAGACAGTTAAAGTTACTACTGTCCTTTTCTACATCATTTTCCTCTTCTACTCCCACCTCATTAGGAGGCCAGTTCTTCAAATACCCAGTACAGTGAATGGTGCAGTATTTCCTGTGATCTAATAGAAAGAAATTAAATAAGAAGCAGTTATTGTTCAAAGAGTAAACCAAACTACTTATTTTATTCTGTTGGCTGTGAGATCAGCAACTATAATTCATGCTTACCTACACTAATTGTACAAAGCTATAGATCATTTTACAGAGTATTTTTCAATTAATTTTGTTCTATTCCGTTTGGGCTTACCTGTAGAGAGAACTTGTAACTCTATTTAGGAAGATGAGTTATGGGTGTTGGCAGTTCAAACACAAGTTAGACAGAAAACAAAGCAATAACCCATAGATCACTCTGGTTTTACATGGTTTTATATGGATTGTGAATTAAAATTAACCTGAGGCCCTCTGTAACTTCCAAATCAATTTATCTTTGGTGAGCACAATGATCCAAACATATGCTCACTGCAGTTGAAAGAATCAGCTTATTTTCTATTTATCTCTGGTTTCTGATGTTTTATGGGAATACAAATATTTGAAATATCTTAAATTCCAGCATACACTGTCATTCATCCCTTTTGCTCTCTAAATAACATGCAAATGCCCTCATAAGCATCAAGGTTTGACATTACAGTAGCTGTCTTTCCAAAAAAAATGCCAAAGCATTCTTGACACCTCTATGCTGAACAAGATGCTTTCCACAGCTTTGATTTTCCTCTTTACTAGAAAAAACACAGATCAACTCTGCGAAATGAGAAACTGAGTTATCTGACTATGGTTTTGTCACAGTTGCTCAGGTGCCTTCCCTCAAAACTGCTTTCCCAAGAAACACAGAAGGTAAATTCTTATCTCACTGAGTTATCTGACACATCAAGGGATATCAAATTCTATTTACTTACAATCACAGGCCTCTTAAAATTTGTGGTGTATCTCAACAGTAACAGGTTACATTGAAAAACAGAACTTTGAGGATTTTTCAGAATCAAACAATTTCAGCACACCTTTGCAAAAACCAATACTAAGTTATTAAAACAAAAGCTGGAAAATGCATTTTAAAATTGAAATGTAAATTTTCACTGGAAACTTGACAAGATTATACTGCTCTATGGGCATACCAAAATATGAACTAAAATAAAATTACTGGGAAAATGAATGGAATTACACCAATAAATTAACTTTACCATGAAAAGGGGAAAAAAAGGAAAATTCATACTTTTAAATATACACAACACAAAAAGTAAATCAGAAAAAGAAGTTGGTTTACTTGCTTTTTTCCCTTCAAAATAGTAGAGTTTGCAGGCTTTATTCACTCAGTTATCTTCAAGACATAAGTTATTTAGTTTCATTCTTCTGATCTGCTCCAATTCTTTCAAATATGTCCCTGAAACTTCTCAAATTTGACCACAACAGACCACATGCTCCTATACAGCCACTGTACCTCAAGTTCCTCCCTCCCTCTTTTCCAGGAGGGCACCAGGAGGAGAAAGAGAACAATTAGATTGTTTTTCAAAAGGTGTCCCTGGCTCACATTTACACTGCTCTACAGCTACTTGTTGAGATCAGTAGGAACTAGGAAGTCATTAGTGACTCGGAATTTAAACGAGTTTCAAGAGACAAAGCCCCCACTTCATCTCCACTCTCTGAATACCTTTCTTCTTTGGGTTCGGCAAACACTCCTTCTCCTCTTTGACTGTGATCCTGCTACACTTTATGCGACAGAAGAAGGAACGTCGAGCACCAGAGTTCAGCCGAGCTGGTCCAGCTTGGAAATCTGTGTGCACTTGCAAGCCAGCTTACAAAGATTTAGTAAAGTAGTTAAAAACAACCAAAACCAAGCAATAAAACTTCAGAAAACAAGATGCTTTCTGCATTTACCTCCCAGAACATTGTCCTTACAGTTTAGCTGCCTAAATTTTGTAGTTAAAATTTTAAAAGTCTAATAATTTAAACAGGGCAAAGAAAACATGATTGACACAGATTCCAAAATCAGAAAGAACTACTAAACTATTTTTAAAGCCTTCTTGATATTCTTAATAAAATTTTACTACAGCTGCTTTATAAACTTTCACCTTGTATTTGGTACAAGGAAGAATTGCAAAGATGCTTGTAAAAGCCAGCTATAAAATAGGCATTAGCTGCATAGTACACAATGCTTTCCTTATTAGAAACAACTGTAAACTACAGAAGGTTTGGTTACATTGGGATTGACACTTAGCATTTTCAGAGAAGACAGTGATTCTTGATATTGAAGTATTTTATCCCATGTTCGACTACATCAGGTCTTTTGTATTGACAAGACCTAGCAAATACAAGAAAAAAAAGTAGTATGCTGGTAGGAAGAATGTCAGACTACATCTTGATAAATGCTTAACAGTGATTTCAGTAATTTAACAGAATTTCAGTAACTCTTTATGATCTAAAATCAAGTCTCTTCTGGGCTAGCTTTTCAACTCTTAAATGCATTTTAAGCAGCAGATACGCATTCAAATGTTTGTTTCATAGAAATACCTCACGTTTGTTCATACACACATCCATACAAACACCTGAACACATCCTGACTAAGAATTAGATTTATTAACATCTCTTGAAAAAATCTGAGCATGTCCAGCTCTGACTTACTTTTGCCATCTACGAGCTTCTCCCTAGGCGAGACGTCCGATGAAGAAAGTTGCTCCTTAACTTTTGCAACATCTTTTGGATGTAAGTAATCAAATAAACTTTGTCCAATTAAACTGGCCTATTAAAAAAAAAAACAAAAAAACCAACAAAACACAAAAGAGATGAGAACCACACCATCATTTTGGAATAGGACCCCACACATTACTCATCTCAGGAAACCAACTGTCTAAACCACTAAAAAAATAGTCAATACCACAGTTACTTCAAACATCAATATTTTGTTTAACATTTCATTTGTCATTGTTTAATATAATTTTTATTTAAAAGGGTAGGAGAAACATAGTTTGTTACTTCCCTTTGAAAAACAGCAGATTCAGTTGGAGATTAAACAAGTTCGGTACAACCAAATCCTTTATTTATGTAAATAATGCAATTCCCGGTCCTAGCCAAAGAAGGTTATGCACAAAGTAATTCCACTCTTGGATTATTGGGGAAGGAGGGAAGAAATAGGAAGGAGGATGAAATATTCAACTATCTAATGACTCTGAGCTCTAATTTGGTTGGACAAACTGGCACCACTGAGCCAGGAGCAGGCTGGAAGCAGGGCTCAGCTGACCACAGCACTCCTTAGCAGAGGATATTTATGGAGATGTCTCCAGCTGGGATGCCTTCTACCTGTTCACTCTGTTCAGCCCAAGTAACTGACCTGCTGCACCACTTTCTTTTGGAACAGGAAGGAATTCTCACAGAACTGGGCTGGTTTAGGTTTTCCACTGCTTATCTTCAGCACAGCAACCAAATCAAAGGATAGAAAGGAGCTGTGTTGACAAGATCTACTCTAGACTCAAACTCAGGATAAACACCCAGTCTCCTGCCTTTTCCCAGTCCCCATTTAATCCCAATGCAATGGGAAAATGCTGAGTGCTGCTGAGACAGCCTCACAGCAGCCTTGCCAAAGTATACATGTGTAACAAACCAGATAAAGCTGCAGCACGGGATTCAGAACGTAGAACAACTCCCAAACCATGGGTAATAAATCCATGGGTATTATTAAAGGCAGTCATGTCCTCTGAATCTCCTTGTCTGGAATAAAGGAGATCTTAGGGGTCTGGAAGTAGGTATGTCTAACATGAGTGACTCCAGACAGGCACTTTCAGTTCTTGAACAAAATCAGTGTAGAAGTTAAAAAAAACCAAATTCTGCTTTATGCTTATTCCTCTAGGATGATTAATTTCATTTTAATTAAAAAAGATCGTTTTGCAATTAAAAAAAAAAGATAAAAATAAATCTATGAAAGAGACCAGATTGGTTATCTGTACATTTATAAAGAAAACAAAGATAGCACAAATGGTTCCAAAGTTACAAAAGTAGACAGATGACAGCACTAACTGTTTTAACCTCTCTTTGTGAAACAGAAGTCATTGATACAAGAACAAATTATCATTCCTTGATTATTTGTGGTAATTGCCCATCATGTTAAACACCAACTAATGGAAGGTACTTCTATTTTTCCAATTTCCCTTGTTCTACAGGCTAAGCTGACTCCCATTCAGTCTCTTTCAGGTTAAGGGTACACACTCGGACAGTTTTTGTGCATGATGTGTTACGTGGCGCATCCGAGCATAAAGGCATCACCAAGGAAAGCTTTCATTAACTTCCACTGCTGAACTACCCATTTTCCTTGGCCTAAAAAAAAAAAAACCCAAAATCACTTCACCATGTGAGAGAAAATCTCTTGCACACAGAAATTAGGACATCTTCAAATTATCCCTTCCTCTCAGACTGGCAGTTTTCTTAAGGATGATCAGCTGAAATCTGGTGCTTTTCCTCCAGGTTGGGAACCCTGATGTTCTTGCAGATATTTTCTTACAGGATATTCAGCTTTACTCCAAGTAAGGTTAAATCAAAGAAATTCCAAGAAATTATACACAGGATTGGTTTAATGCAATATAGAATAAAATATAAAAGTTTTAAAATTCCTAAGAAAATGCAAGGTAAAAGCAAGCAAGAAACAACAATAACCACCTGATCATAATTAAGTATTTTGCAAACTGATTCAGAGACAAACAGAATTTTTCCTCTGTTGCATCCAATCACAAACAGGAATCCATCTGCAGCCTGAAAATATAAGGATACTGTCTTTAAAAACACACAATTAAAATAAACAATAAAGATTAATGACTACAAGGAAGCACACTTTTAAACCTGATTTTTAAAATTAAATACAAGAAAGCTGGAGAGGGACAAGAGGAAATGGCTTCACACTGACAGAGCTGAGGCCCTGGCACAGGGTGCCCAGAGAAGCTGTGGCTGCCCCATCCCTGGCAGTGTCCAAGGCCAGGTTGGATGGGGCTCTGAGCAACCTGGGATAGTGGAAGGTGTCCCTGCCCATGGCAGGGGGTGGAATGAGTTGAACTTTAAGGTGCCTTCCAACCCAGGCCATTTTGTAATTCTATTAAAAAAAGCAATTAAGATTGCAAGGACCAAATGAGGCCTTCAACCACAGCTAAAGTTTCTTAAGCACTCACATCTTTGGCAAAAGTCTAGCTACAAAACAGCTTCTTTTGGGAGCCATTCACAGATCTTGGTAAAGCATTATTGCAGCAAAGGAAAAAACCACAAACCTGGCTGTGAATGAGGTGTGTGGGTTTATGATGAAGTGCAAACAAGAGGGAAGATTTTATTCCAGGTATTTTCTGCACCTTTTTCAAACTACATCTTTAAAAATGTACATGAAGAACAGCCAACAACTGTGAGGATGTTCCTGCATAATTGGCAGCATTCTCTGCAGTTGCATGAATATTTTAAGAATGGTTATATTAAACAGGCAGACTGTACACAGATTATTGTCCCTTCCAGGGCTGCTGCCTGCCATGCTCCCAAACCATCTCTGCACACCTTCATGAAAACCTGGGTAGTGCACAGAGTTTAGAAATCAGTACAACAAAACACTAGCTTGAAGGAAAAGATGGGAGAAAAATCACTGTCCAACTAAAAGCTCAAGCTTTAACAAGGATGTGATTTACCTGAGAGTTTCCATCCACTTACCCTAAGGATCAACTGTCGCAGTTCATCATCCTTCAAAAATGAAGGTTTATACCGGACTTCTGAGTAGGAGCTACTGGAACCTGGAAAATGGATGATTCACAGAGATCATGCCAAAAGTTATATTTTAAATTCACTTTTAGTGCAGCTATACTTGTTATGTCTTTCAGAGTTTTTCTCTATGACCCCAACAGCTGAATTAAAAACGTAATTCAAGGTTCTAGAAATTCTAAAAATAAAATTAAAACAAATCTCAAACATAACTGGTAATGAAAACAGACACAAAACCATTTTTTCCTTGTCCTTTATTAACACAAACCAAGGAAACTTCTGTTCAGATATCATTAATGTACTGCTAGAAAAATGGTATTATGAGAACTGAATTTTCTAGAAACATTTCATAGTTATATTTCAGACCTCTTAACTAAATTCTCTTTGCTGAAACAGAATAATTCCAATATTATCAATATATTATTATCTTTTGGCATTAATAATGCTTCATTAATGCTATAAAGCCAACAATCAAAAAAACAGACTCTTGCAGTTAAATCAAATGTCTCACTAAATATAGTGAGACTGACTCACTGCATGTACTGTTCTAGCACCCATGGCAAGTACTCTATAAAATAATTTTTGTTCATTACACTTTTATCCATTAGATCTTTTTTCTTGTTACATTTTTTGTAACAGTCCAACATTTCAGCCAATTTCATCATGCACTATAACTCCACACAGTATATTGTATTCTCTTAAACCATTTGTTTTGAGGTAAATACAACTGTGCTGGGTGAAGTCCAGTTTTCACATCCTGTTGTTAAATACAAATGCTTGAGCAGATTTCTTGTTTAAACTGCAAGTGCAGTTACTGTCCTGCTGGTTTACATTATTTCCTGCTGCTTCACATTATTTCTTCATGCAGAACTCTCAGCCCTTTAGAAAACCCTCAAAACCCTTTACACCTGAGCCATTTCTATGATTCTATTACTGTCAAGGTGGCAACTTAATTATTTTTCTACAATTCTTTGACCCAAAACTATCTGGGTTCTCATTAGACCTGTTTATTCATAATCAGTGGGTTTTGCAATGCAGAGGATCTTTGATCTGTTCTTAGAATTGATCAATTTATTATTCTGAAACAGTGGTGCCAAAACACCTAAATATTGTGTGCAGCTGATAAATTCTGCAATATGCAACTTGTACTTGGATATATTTTTTTGTGGGGAAGGAAAAAAAAATCCTAAAACCTAGCAATAGCAAAAGGAGAGCAAAAATATTTCCTGGGTTGATCCCCACACTAAAGCATTCCCTAAGATCCATGATTAACTTTGCCAGCTGACTGGGCTATCAGAAATTTCTATTTCTTGCTACTCTCTAACATGTGAAGGGTTTTAAGACTTTAATGTAATCAAACTCATTGACTATTTTGTTAAACTATGTTCTGTCTTGCAACTTTCCTTTTGACTCCTGTACTTTCTAAAAAGAATCAAGGAGTGAGCCAAGAGTAAGGCATGCCCTGAGCAGACAGAAAATATCAGACACTGAAGTGTGGCTTTTTTCCTGCTATATTAAGCAAAAATTTAAAATTAAGTTCTGACAGCTACAGACATGTACATTTAAATGAGGAGCAGACTTGGAACTAAATACAGTAAGGAAATGTAAAATCAAATCCTCTTGATTTATTTACAACCTGGGAAGATACACACAATAACTCCTACTAGAACAAGGATTTACAGGATGATCTTTCCTAAACTCACCTTTTAAAGACTTCAAGTGCTGCACAGCCATCCGTAGCACTGTGAGTTTGTCCAGCTTTCGGGCCATGGGATTGCACTGTGGTATCATGGCAGACAATTCTTCTATCAAATTATTCATTTTGTCTCTTCTTCTTTTCTCTGTTTGACTGTGAGCCTCTCTAAGAAGAAAAATTATTTTTAAAGAGTGATGTAGAACACATGATTTTCCCCATAATATTAAATTCCATTTTTGGAATGGAACTATCACCAGTACTACTGCACTGAAACAATTTTTCGTATGGTACTTGTATTGGACAATTGAATTGGATTCACTTCAACAAAGACAAAATGGTCCCAATATTGATGTGAAATACTGAGGAGAAGAGATATCTTGAGCAACAGTATGATTATATTTGGCAGGAACAAGAGGTTATGAAGACTTCTAAAAGTTAAACCCTTCTTGTGACCCTTGCCATGCAAGTGATGACTTGGACACCTCAGTGTATCCCAGAGAACTCTTGATGTCATTGGGAATCAATGAAAGATATTCCTGCTCCCACCTCTGCCTGGCCTGTGTAACTAAGATGGGGTGTTTATTCTGCTGCCTTTTAAGAAACCCCACAGCAATAAACATTACTTTTCCACATGCTTCTAAGAGATGGAGAGGAAACTGAAAAAGAAGGGTGTGCCTCGTGTAATTTACCAGAAGTATCTCAGAAAGCTGTCCCTTTACTGATAAGGTGGTACAAAGGCTGTCTCAGGTTTCATCACTTGGTAAGCCTGTCAAGAACTCAGCTACAGAAAGCACTTCTCTTCTCAGCAAGTCTTCATCAGGAAACTCCTTCCAGGGCACATGGCTGCACATCACAAGTGCACTTATAGCTCAGGTCACCTTTTCTTTACTTCTTTCTACTGCACTATGTCAGCTTTTCAACCCATCTCCCTTCCTCCTTACCCAGAAGACAAGCCAGACACTCAACTAAAACCCAGATGATTTTTCTTTCTGATTGAGGCCAGACACAGTAGTTTAGTTATGCAAAATGAGGAATAGGTTTTGGTTGATTGATCTCCAAAACTTTTCCTTGTAGGCATACTGCAACAGAAGCTATTAAAGGTAATAAAATTAACTACAGCTGGCCTGTTGAGAAAGAACAAAGTACAGTTTTAAAGATCTACCTGAATACTATTCTAATTTTTTTTTCAAAGAAAAAAAAAAAAAGCCTGCATCACACAACTAATTCTGGGTCATTCTGCCAAGCATTCAACTTTTCTCTCTCAAAAGCCTTTTTTTAGATTTTTTTTTTTTTTGAGTTGTGCTCACATCTGTGGGTTCACCCAACTCTTCCTTTATGTCAGGTAAGAACAATCAAGTAATATCCTGTGTATGCTCCTTGAACTGTGAACCTCAGGAAGACAGATACATGCCTTCCAGGAAAGGGAACAACCTTCCACATCTCTGAGAGTCAATAGGGAATTATAAAAAACTGAACAAGTGGGTGCAGAAATTCAGGGGATGACTGAATGATTGAAAAAGCCTTCTGTTGCTTGTCACCGCCACAAAGGCAGAGGGAGAAAAGCAGGTTCCATGATAAGCTGGAGACAAATAATACTGGAAGGAGATAACTGATAAGCAAACCTTCATATACCTTTGTACTGATTCTTTTTCCCTCCAACTCATGCACCAAGAAGTAAGGAAAAAAGTTAACAATACCATATAAAAGCCATTAAAGCAATTGACAACAATCTTATAGAGCAATTTGGGACACTCTGTGAAGAAAAAATAATTTTGAAGTGAAACTGTAAATATATCTTGGAACATTTTAGTTTCTTTAATTTTGTTTCAATTACAGGAACACTTCATAATTACTAGCTAGCATACTATATAAATAATACTTCTGACAGCATGCTGAGTGGATTATATATTTCTGGTTTGACATCTCTGCTCACAAGAAAAATGAAATACTTATTTTTAAATCAACTTTACAGCACAGCTCTGGTTTTACTACGTGGTTTGTCTGTAGTTTAAAATATTTGTTTGGCTGAACTGTGGTCACACAATATTTCAAACCTTGCAAGTGCTCTAATTGTATTTCAATTTATGTGAATTCAAAGTTCAATGGCAAAACTTGAATAATTCCCTACACAAAAGCTTGTTCTGGAACAAGAAATCTTTGTCATACTTTAGCCAAATCCATTTCTATGTGGAATAAATTCTAACTACCTCCAGAAGCAGACAAATCTAGAAAAAAAAAAATTCCCAAATTCATACAGATGAAGGATCAGCTCCTCATACATGACTTGGGTGTAGTGCATTTCATTCTCACCTTAAAAACTTCAACCTCATGTTTCCTTGCTAAACCATCTGAGATATCCTGCAGCAACTTTTATCAAAATTATTAGCAAATAAAATCCTCAAGGAGGCTTTAAAAATTACTATACATTTAGCAAGGAAAAGGAAAAGCTTACTGTTAAATATTTGATAGTTTCAATGAATGTTACCCACAAATTCATATTTTATTATTGTGAATCTCAGTATTCACTAGCAAAATGTATTTCTATTGAAAATTAGTACCTGAAATCTTTTACTTTAACATGTTCTTCATCTTCACTCCTAGAAAAAAAACAAGATACAGAGTTTTACATTAAATATTTAATACTAGGCACTTCTTTCCTCCCACAAATTCCAGAAGATAGAAGATGCTACAAATTTACTGTGGCTCCAGCAAAAGCAAACCCACAAAATCTCTGAAACATAACTGACCTAGCAAGTGATGCATAACAGAAAGAGACCAGAGCACAACTGGCAATATTCACAGTTGTGTGAACATAATAAAGGTATAGTTCATAATTATCGGGCTTTTTTTATTCTGGAGACAACAGCATTACTGGAACACTCAAATAACTTAAGACTAGACTTGATTTTTTTTTTTGTTTAAAGTTTTATAAGAGAAATTATCTATTTATGGCTTTATTTCTCATATCTTATTGTCAAGTTATAAAATAAGCAATCCTAAATTATATTAAAAAAAAACAAAAAACCCAAGCTATTTCCCATACCCTACAGCAATGACTGGGAAGTCATAAAGTAATAAAATTGTAAATGAAACACAGTCCTAAGTGTCTGCAGCACAGTAAACACTCTGCAACAGGAAACTATAAAGGATGATTCAAACAAGGGCAGTGAGCTTTTCTTTCCCTATGACCACTGCACTGTTCCCCAGTCTTTGTGAAGAATTTATGGCCTCGGTACCATGAGGATCAAGAGGAGAGGCCAAGCAGGCAGCAGGTGTCTTCCATGAGGAAATGGAAGCAGGAGGATCCTTGGAGATTACAGCTTCAGGAAAGGTGCCAAAAGCTGCTGCCACCTGTAACTGAGCACTGAACCCAGTGAGGATCCAGAAGCCAAAATAACAATGCAGAATCTGGGATTTCACCAGAACCTAGCAATCTTCTAGACAGTCTGATAAACCCAAACACAGGAGGAGGTTTGGCTCACAACACCCCAAGACTTTCATTCATTGAAATTGTTTCACATTTAAACAAGTTAGCAATAACTAATATTTTCCTTTCATTTTAAAATAAACTTACCAGAAATATCCATATACTGTGAATTCCAACTGAATTTACATTCTCTGACCATAAGAGAAGAGGTAAGGAGGAGCCAGACCAGCTGCAATGCAGCATGTGCCCTATTAATTAACTTTCATTCTCCCTCAGGAGCTCCACTTGGGGAAAAAAATCTAGCACAAATTTGCTGCTCAAGCAATCAGTCCCAGCTTTCAATGGATTTTTATAGCCTCTGTCCTAACAGCTGTGGTGTTGCTGATATGAATAGCTAAATTAAAACCACCTTGACTACATGAACAGAGGGTGAAATTCCACTTTGTGGGTATAATGTGGGTATAATGTGGGTATATTTAATTTAATTGGTAGTAGAAAGGACAGAATGGGTGTTAATCAGAAAAAATAAAGAACACCAGCTTTTCTCTACTTTCTCAATTGATTTATTAAATATACTTCCCCATTTCTTCTAAAATGGAAGCAAATGTTTTAAAGGCAGAAAAGGAGATTTTTTAGTCCCACTTTCCATGATGAGCACTATGGAAAAAATCCACAAAGAAACAACCAATTTAACCCCAAAGAAAGATCCTTTAAGATATGTACTAAAGAGTGGCTTCCCTGCAGAAAGGGACCTGGAGATGCTGGCTGACAGCAGGCCCAGTTCAAGGCAGTCAGAGGTGTCGTGGTTTGACATAGAAGTGAATTTTTTCTAGGAAGTTGGGTCAAACTAATCAGTGGTCAGGTTTAGATATTGGCACTTGGAGTGACCACTGAAAGTATGGACACGCCTCTGAGAACACAGGGGGTTAAAAGCAAGAACTCCCAAGAAAACTCTCTCTTTTGGTTCCGGTCGTCAGAGTGTGCAGACTCCCCCCTGCCCAGCCTTAGGCTGGGTAGGGGAGGGGAAGCCACGCGGCCTTGTCTAGGTAGGCCGAGGGGGCTGAGGGTCTGGAACCCAGCCAGCTCCTGTAGACAGAAGGGTGGAGAGAAGCAGAGATGCCTTTGCCCCCCCAAGAGGGAAAGAGACAGAGAGCCTGGCGGCACCTGGAAATCTGCTGGCAGAGGAAAAGGAGAAGGGGGGGGAATGCCCAGCGTGGGAGGCAGAATGCCGGACTGAGATATCAGCCGTCCAGGGAGTCTGAACTTTTAACCCTTTCCAGGAAATGAGGGGTTTTTTTTTAAAGTATTACTCCTCCTTGATTTGTAGTGGAAGAGAAATAGTCCGGGACCTGAGATGTTAGAAGAAGAAATATTTAAGTGGGAGGAGATGATGAAGTAGCTTTTAGCTGGACTTTTCTTATTAGCCATAGACTGAACCAAAATCTCCTGCAATAGAGACTGCATTTTAAGGAGATGCAGTGGTGACCCAGGGAGACCTGTTTCAGCTTCGAACAGCACAAGAATGGCGAGAAACGAAAAAAGTTGAAGAGGGAATGGTGATACCCTCTGTCTTCAGGAAGAAGATGAGTCCTGTTTTTAGACCCCTCGGCCCCAGGGGAAAATGGGGGGGACTGTAGTCCCAGGATGAGAAACTGAACTGTTATATCTTTGGGTCCGTGGCAAAGCATCCTTAAAGGAGCCCTACGAGCAGTCTGTCCATGCACGGTGGTGAGAGCACTGTGACATAGAAAGGAGAGTGTCACACTGGCAGATTTTTTCTTCCGGGCAGTTGCCATGTGTGACAGGGAAACACAGGGGGGCAGCTGTGTTTCCTAGGGGGCCTGTGGTGCAAGAGAGACTTCTCTCTCCCTTGATAGTTTAAGCATAAATTACCTGAAGAGTAGTAATTTGATCAAGAATCCCAGGTGATGTTTCATAGCTAGGTGTGTTTAGAATTAAGAAGAAAAAAGGTAGTTTTAAAAAGTCTTCATCCTAGATTTAGTTTATGTGTTTTCTGTATTAGTAGTAGTTTAATAAAGTTTTTTTTTCCTTTGTTATTAAGCTTAAGCCTGCTCTACTCTGTCCCTGATAACATCTCACAGCATTTATTTAAAGAAAGTGCATTTTCATAAAGATGCTGGCATTGCGCCAGTGTCAAACCATAACAAGAGGGTAAAGCACATCCTGGGCTCATCAAACACCAGATAGGCAAAGAGGTGATTGTCCTGCTGTCCTCAGCACTGGTGTGCCTTCACCTTGAATTTTGTGGGCACTTCTGGGCCCCAAAATGTGAGAAGGTGTTTGGTGAAGATGGGAAGGTCCCTGAATGAATTCAGAGAAAGGCAACAAAGCTGATGAAAGGGACAGAAGGAATGTCCTGTGGGGAGTGGCCAAGGACTCCTGTTTGTCTAGTTTGGAGAAAAGGAGGCTGAGGCCACCTCCCTGCTCTCTGCAGCCTCCTGAGGAGGGGAAGTGCACAGATTGGTGCTGAGCTCTTCTCCCAGGTATCCAAGGACAGGACACAAGGGAATGGTTTAAAAGCTGTGCAGGGAAGGTCTAGATTGGACATTAGGAAGCATTTTTGTACCAAGAAGGTGGGGAAACATGGGAGCAGGCTTCCTGGAGAGGTGGTCAATGCCCCAGGCCTGTCAATGTTGAAGAGGCATTTGGACAATGCCCTTTACAATGTGCCTTAACCTTTGGTCAGCCCTGAAGTGCTCAGGCTGTTGGACTGGATGATCATTGTAGGTCCCTTCCAAGTGAAACAGTCTATTCTATAAAAACACTGCATGGCTACTTACAAACAATATTACCCAAGTAAGGTATCCAGATAAAAAAAAAGAAAATGCAACACAGTAACCATGTAATGACCAACCCTCCTGGCACATACATTCCACAAAGGGTTTGCTTATGCTGCATAGCCACTTTGTAACAGCATTATTTTAACATAGTTATTATACTTGTAATTTTAAAAGCACCTTAAAAGGTTAAAACAACCAAACAAAAATGTTTACATTTACCAGTCCTGGAAGAATATGAGAATATTTCCTTCACCTCCCTAAGTCTTCTTATTGAACTGGTACTTTTCACTCCTTCCCATTCTAAGCTTCAATACTAACAACTTTGGTAAGAGCATCATCTTAGAAAGAACTATCAGGAACCCTTAACAATGACTGGACCTGTCCATCCTGTTCCTTAACTAAATGTTTATCACCTTGTACTGTACACAGATCTGCCCTGAGATGAAGCACTCCTCAAGGAACCCCACAGCTCATCTAGGCAAACAGCAAAGTGTGACAAGTTCACAGAAGTCAAAACAGAAATGTATTCATTCATAAAAAGTACCTTTTTTGAGGATCACCATCAACTTCAACTGCATCTCTGCAGAAACAGATCACAAAGTAAGTAAAATGGAGTTTGAAGCACAACAAGATGACTTGATAGACCCAAAAAACCAAAGTCACAGAAAAATTTTAGTGGTAACTCCACTTGATTGGTTGTTTTCAGCAGGATCATTAGTCCTAGAACCTAATTACTACTTCGTATTAGCCACTACTTTTTCAATTAATTTTTCAACTTGGACAATATTTTTTTTTTATCAGGGAGATCGAAACTTCAGGGAAACATTACCGAGAAACTAACACTTTTACTGAACAGGTGAAAATCAACAAGTGATACTGAGAAAGAATGGAGACTATGTTTTTTTTTCCCGGAAATTAACATATTGCTGGAGTTTTTAGTTATCCACACAACACACTTGAATCTCCAAGTTAGCAATTACATCAACACCCACAGTACAGCTACTGCAGATCAATGGACTACATATGGAAGAAGCAGTGATTAAAGAGAAGACCTTTAATAATCACAAATACATGTAAATCTCCTATTCCCCACCTTTTAAAACATGGATATTCTGCACTAGTTTAGAGATATTTGTAGTGCACTACACCTGCACCTTGTGTCTCTTACTTCTGCCTAATTTACAGAGCTTTGAATATATCACTTTTTTGGTTAACTGGCATCTGTTTGGCAGTTACAGAACAGGATAAAACAGTTGACAGTGTCCCCTCAGCAGTCAGGTATGACCCACTTGAAAATAATGAGCATTACAAGAGGACAGTCCCCATTTTTAGGTCACGGGTCTGTCTCCACATTTAAGGAAATGGCTACTCTAGTCACTGAAGCAGCAGTTCTAGATGAAACAATTCAACCAGCAATCTTGTCTCATGCTTGAAGGTAAAATTCTAGTATGTGCCTGGGAAACTTCAAGCAACTTAAGAACTTGCTTTTACTAGTAGGCAAAGAAGGAGAAAAAAACCCCTAAAAATTAGGATTGAAATTTCAGCATTAGAGACACATTATGCAGACACTTCATGCCAGGAAATGGTATTACAGAATCCTCCATATATCCCTTGGATTTAAGGATTATTTTTTCTATTTTTAATAATTAGGGACTGCCAAAGAACACATCTGGAAGACATTGTAAATGTAATGGCAATGAACAAAGGAAAGAGGATTAGAAAGGAGGAAGGAAGAGGAGAAGGAAAGAGAGTGACCATGTTGCCTAAACAAGAAACTAATGTCTCAGATTTAGGTTGAGCCCAGAGATTTGATTCACTTACTGTTTATCAGAATCACTTCCCTTGCGTTTCCTTGGAATGTCAGGCACGGCGGCATTGAAAGGAGTGGTGGTGGCAGCCTTAGAGACCGGATTCATGAGGCTGGGCCCTCCACAGGCCACACACGGGCTCCCATCCACGGAGAACTTATCTGGCAGTGACAATAAAGGCTCAGTGTCCAGCAAGAGTGGCATTGCTCTGCATCCACTCTCATCCTCACAGGGACAAAAAGTTGTCTGTGCATGGCTTCTGTGTCTCTGACACAAAAAGCCAAGTCCAGCAAAGAGTGCACCACCTTCCCACAGTGCTGCAATGATCTCACCAACCCAATCAACACACCAAGGCAATATAGAACAGCTCTCCCCTCATACAACCTTTGCTCTTAAATTCCCCCCCACCTCAGACATCCCACTGCAAAATCACCAGCTGTGCCATTTGTCAGCAGATCAAAATACTGTGCCTCAAACTAAATGAAAATCTAAAATATATTGTGAACTATGTTTTTTAATAAAGTGGGATATAAAAAAAAATGGAAGCTTGCTATAATCATATTCCTGACATAAAATCCACAATTACACAGAACATCTGCCACAGAAGTTGGAAGAGTCTCAAAAACTTGTCAAGATCCCTTCACAATTCTTCTCTTAAGGAAAACTGTTGTTTCTGGGAAGGACAGAAGAGAAGACACAAGTCAAAGGAATCCTAGCAACCTAGTGGGAAAGGAGAACAGTCTCAAGGAACATAAGCACTATCACACTGTTTTTCTGTCTCAACACAGCCATCACAAAGAATCACCCAGCTGATGTTTAGGCAAAGAGACAGAATTAACTGTTTCAGCAAATGCAGGAACTCCTTTAGGCTTCATGTGCCAGTGAGGACAAATGAGAGATGAAGAGATGTCATTTAAGGAAGTGAGCATCTCCTGCTTCTAGCAGGCAGCAAAAACCAAGAGGAGTACTTTGAAAATCCAGCAAGAAGAAAAATGGGACAATTTCTTGTGAGCTTTCTCTCTTTTTTTAGCATCTGTGCTGTTTGCAAAAATGTAGAAATGTGCAAAAACAATGATACAAAGGATATTTTTTCCCCTCTTAGATGTAAATACGTCTCACACCAGGAAAATTACCTTCTAGGTTTTCATTTGGTGTTGGAATACAGCTCTGGAGAGTTAAATGAAAATAGGCTAATACTCCAACAACAGCTTGCCTGGTCTTCCACTAATCCTCTCTCTATCAAATCAGACAACACAAAATCAGCTCCTGTTTTATTTTAGAAAGCTCTTTAACTCATTAAGTCACATAGGAAGTTTCAAAAAAAGAGGTGGAAACAAAGAATCAACAAATACTTGACAAATAAGTGACAACCTTTGGACATCTGTGACAGCAAGAAAATCTAGTTATTTCAAATACACATCACATTCAAATTAGAGATGTTAAAATATATAAAAAGAAATGACATAAATATAATAAGTATTTATACAAGACAGTGGTAAATGTCTGAAATATTTTTATGATGAATCTCTCTAAAAGTCTTATTTTATATTTCTGTTATTAACACAATTCCAAAACAAACAAAAAATGCTGACAGATCCAAAGGAACTGTTTATTTAGGAGTAGTTTTAATTTGCCCAGGTCACAGCATCCTATAATTCCTGATTAAGCTATTGAAGTATAATCAGTCTTGATGAATATTCATAAAAGAGTACTTACTAAACAGCAACCTACATGGTTCCAAGAGCAGAATGCCTTCAGCACAACAGATCCTTCTGTCCTGGAACAAAGCAGGACAGCACAGACCCACTGACCTAAATACTGCTCTGCACACAGATGGCCAGCCTGCTTTCCAAACACTTCCCTTAAAAGGAACAAAATCCAAGGCCTCTTTTACAGGTTTTCCAATTTATCTTCAATATTATTAAACAACTAGGTTTTTTTCCTCACACTCAAGCAACAATTTCTGAATACTGTACTTAGCTCTTCTACCTTTACTAACAACACCCATTTTCATTATTCTTAAGTGAGAAAACAAAATATGTTCAGATTACCAGTAACAGTGACCTATTAAGAACTTCTACACTACAATTATTAGTTGATAAATTAAATTCTTAACACTATCCCTGGGACAAACTAAATCCCAGTATGATGGGTGGCTGATCTTGGACAAAAACATAAGGTTAAGAATCTGTACTGATCCCTGACATGCTCAGCATGCAGCTTATATTCTTTATATATATATATATATATATATGTATACATATATATTCTTAGAAAACCCATGAACCAAACCCAAACCCCCATCAACAATGCAAAAGAAAATAAACAGAGAAATAAATGTAAACCTTCAGAACAACCAAGCATAGCTGAACAGTGATTATGTGCAGTTTAACAGAAGAGAGCAAATCTTTATAATACCTATCACTCACTGAGCAAGAAGTCGGCAGAAACAGCTCCTAAAGCCAAGGCAGCTTTGAGAAGACAGGAAGGGTGATGGAAAATAATCTCTGAGGGCTCCATAACAGCCATCATTACGATACTGGGTGGTTCCAGGGTGCTCACTCTCTCCCTGAAGTGTCCCAACCTTGTGTAGGCTGTGATGAAAGATTTCTTCCCCTCTCTGACTACATGACTTTGGGAGAGCTGAATAAAGGATTTAACATTGTTTAGGTTCACAAAGAGAATGGTCTAGAATGTACCCAAATAACCAGGATTTTTTCTGTGATCAGAAAACCTTGGATTTTTACCTGTTATTTGAGCACGTGGCTGAATTTCTTATACTTGCATTTACTGTGAATATTTTCATACCACTGACATCTCAACAAACGCCTCTAAACACACATGAAACAAACTGAAATCATTCCCAATTTCATAGCACATTTGCTTCACGAGAAATAATATCCAGAAAGACCAATCTTTATTACAAGTTGATGTTTCTATAAAACCAAAATCATTAGTGAATTCTAAAACTACTAGAAACAGTTTAAGTCAACTAGTTTTACCACTCTAAAGGGTGTTACTTACCCTAGTCTGGTTTGCAAGCCAAATAAAATTCCAGCTGAGAAATGACATTTTATTACTGTTCATTCCATTGCTAATGCCCTGGAATACTCATAATGAGATTTTAATGGCAAGTGAACAGTTCCTCAAATACATGTCTATTATAATCTGTGTCTGCCTCTCAGCATTAAGCCTATATGCTTATCTATATTAAAAATCAAAAATATTTTTAAAGCATATTATGCACATTGGGACAGATGAAAATAAGGAGAATAATACAGGAACTCCCCCACTGGAATCATTCCCTCTGTGAAAAAGCAAAGACCATCCAAACAGTACAAATACATATGGGAAATAGTTCCTTCCCAGGAAGTGTATCTGAAATGAAAAAACTGTTAGTTCAACACTCATTTTAGTGTATTTCATAACTGGGCAAACAAAATATTTAAGGGATGGTTATCAATATATATTTCTCATAATAAGAGCATCCCCTACTCTTGTGTTTTTCTACATGGAAAAGAAATAAAAATTAAGAGTCCCCAAGGGGTTGGCAAAGAAGGGAACAATTGCCAAGGAGCTGCACGAAACTGCTGTTTGGGGGGAGATACAAAGACAAACAAAATCAGCCATGTTCCTGTGTCAGCAAAATTTCTGTGTCAATCCCATGCAATGCATTAAGAAACACAGCTTGGGAGACTCCACATTTTTCCAATTACTGATAATAATATTTTCTAATCCCATGCCACATTCCTGAGCTGTTTTCTCTACAAACATTAAGGTTTTCAATTCCTAAGCAAGCACAAGCTTTTAAAAAGGTTTATGGCCAAACTCCACCAGCCATAAAAAGGGAGATTCATCTGAACCAATAATGATGTCCACATCTGAAGTAGCCATTCTGGTCCCTCTTGGAGGGAGGGTGATTCATCTCTCCCCAGAATAGATTCCTACATTTGGCTAGATGAAATAAAACAGTTCTAGGGTGATTCATCTCAATCTAAAATAGATTCCTCCAGTTGGTTAGATGAGATACAGCCCAAGAGTGCCTATCTCTAGTCAGTAATTATAAAGGGACCAAAGGAACTGCCTCAGACTTGGACAGCTAAAGATAAGTGAGATGAAACCCACCCCAAGTACAGAAATATCACACAATTCTTAAAACATAAGAGCCACAGACAGCACCTATTTGCATCACACGCAACAAGTTCAAGCCCAAGACAGGCTCTCCAAATTATTGCCCTAATTATGCACTACCTCAAGACCACTCTCCCCTAGCAGGGTTAGCTTTTCTGTCTAGATTTGCAGGATACATATTACCACTCCAAAAACCAGCAGGAAGATAGAAGTCATGTAGGATTAATAAATAAATAAATTAAAAGAGCTGCCAGTCAGCCCTCATTTATTACCCAGTTTAAAAAAGAATATCCAAATTCAGCTACCAAGATCTTACAGTAAAATGGGCTTGAAATAAAATATCATTAAAGAGGTACATTTATAAAGCTTATGGCGACACTTTCCATAGTCTGTATATAAGTGAGACTTGGAGAAATGCGGCAGCTCTGCAACGAACTAAATTAATAATGTGTTAACACTGGCACAACCTTTCCAAAAATAAGGAACTTTTAATCCAGCTTCCTATTTTGAAACACTTTCAAAGGAAAGGAGAAGAAAGAGGCTGCTTTGAATTCAGATTTCTAAGACCACGGATACCACAGACTCAGAAAATGTGTATTTTCCAAAGGTATGTACCTGGTATGCACAAAACCCTCCAAACCCCTAGGAATCTGAGCTCTGCCAATTTTTAAGAACTCCAAATTCTGTAGAAGTGAGCGTGAAGTGGCACCTGAAGGTTGTGCAGCCCAGCCAGAGCAGCTCCTTTTAGATTGTAAAGTTCTGTCACAATCAACATCATTTTTGGTGGGTCTTTTTGTTTAGGTTTTTTTTTTTTTTTTGGGGGGGGGGAGGGGGGGGGGGTTGTTTTGTTTTTTTTTTTTTTCTTCTGTTTGATTTTTGGTTGGTTTTTCTTTTTGTTTGGAGTTTGGGGTTTTTTGTTTGGGTTTTTTTTTTTTCCTTTTTTTAAGATGTGAGATGTATCAGCTCTGCTGTGAGGAAAGGCTGAAGGAATTGGGATTGTTCAGCCTGAGGAAAAGAAGGCTTTGGGGTGATCTCATTGTGGCCTTGCAGTGCCTGAAGGGAGCCCACAGGAAAGATGGAGAGAGACTCTTGACAAGGGTCTGGAATGACAGGACAAGGGGAAATGGCTTCACACTGACAGAGGCAAATAACTCCACACCATGTAAATGGTTTCATTTTACTCTGGAGTAAAATTTCTAAACTTTTGGTTTATTTTAATGAATTCTTGCTGCAGATATTCATTTGGGAGTGTGACAATGACACACACAGCCTACACACGTACAGGAATGCGTAAGGAAGAACGTTACAGGTGCTGTGGTATCAGCTTAAGGTCCTGCACATCTCAACACCTATACAACAAAGAACCATATTTTCTACACATAGCTGATAGTTGTTCTAAAAAATTCTTTGAATTTATTTATTTTAGACCTTTAAAATAGGCCAAGAAAAGCATTTTCAAATTACTTACAGCAAGTCTGGCATCAAGCTCATCACCTACAGTATCTCTTATTGAAAGCTGGGACAACAATCTTTGGAATGAAGTTCTGAAAATAGTAGAAACGTATGGACAAAAGCAGCTTATTCTTTGCCCAGATTTTATAAGTATGTGTAATGCAGGAGCAAGATACAGAGAATTCAGTAATGAAAGCATCTTATGAACAACACTATCCAGAGAATAAACTTGTCTATGTTAAGAACGCTGGATTTGGTTTTAATCTCACAAAATGAAAAAAAGAAAAAATTAAAACACTCTGAATTACATACATTTAAATCAAATAATAACACAGACAACTGATTACTCTCCACATCTAATTTTACTTATTTTCATTAACTAGAAGAGAAGCAGTGAAGAATCACAACTTACCAGTTAAATGACACATTTACTTCACAGATTTCAAACACAAAGTATTTGGCAAATTCTATCAGTGTATTAAAAAATAAAATAAGGCAGGAACAGCTAATGAAAAGATCCTCCCCAAGGCCTGGAAAGGGTACCCTGCTTTCCCAGGCACTTTCATGCTCACACCAGGTAGAAAGCACTGATAGGAATTGGGAGTCTCATATATCATAGCTCATTTCTGAAAAAAAAAACAACAAACAAAAAACAAACCACAAATCCCTTCCAATTATATACTCCTAGAAGAATGGTAGAGAGTTGTTTTCTTGTAAGTTTTGGAATCGTGTGATTGCAAAATGCTGAGTCCTATCAAGTCAGCTGCAGAACTTCCATGGTTTTAGCTGGCCCTGCAGTCCAAACAGGGAATTTTCAGAAGTTCACAATTATTTGCTTCCAAAATCACCAATCAAATTATTTCTTCTTACAATGAATTTGATTCTTGGATGTGAAACGTTCAGTTTAGAGTTGGTTTTTCATAATGTGCAAATGTACCAACAATGAGGTGTACACTCAAATAAAAAAAAAACAACCTAAAAACGTTTAGGCAGGTATTTTTAGTGTGGCACTAACCCACAAACAATTAAGATACTTTTGTCTTAAAAACAAAGAAACACAAAACTTGTTTATTTAAAATCCACTAAAAGAACAGGTATAAACACAGGCAGCTGAAGAAAGCAGGGATAGGGGTTTATCTCACAATAAAACATGAAAGCCTGTGGTTCACTGATTTCCCAAATCTACTTGTAAATGGAAATGCCTGTGCATTTGTAGTTTTCTTCATTTTGATAGTTTTCTCTCCTTTCGGTATATGCATGATATAGAAACAATAAATCTTAAGTTTTAAGCACTGTTGAGCAGACTACAAAAATGCTACCAAAAAACCCCACCACCACCACTTTGTTTTCAAACTCTACATTATTTGCCACAAAATTTTACAACAGTATTTAAACAATCAAGCAGCACAGACAGAAATACATCAAGGATTTGAGACAACAAGGATCCCCACATACATTAAAGCACACATAACCCAAGAGGCATTTAGAAAACAACTACTAAGCCTAGAAGAATTGGTGCTAACTACACAGAGCTGCAGTGATGGCTCAGGAGGGATTGGACCATTTGTGTTCCCCCACACCCCATGCAAAACACTCCCTTCTACTAGTTTCCAAGCAGGAACACGAGCAGCAGCTGGTGGTTTACAACCACCCTTGATTTAGTATCAGAAACTTATTATTAAAAACATGGAAAGATCAAACCTTGGTCGCCATACAAACGTGGGCAAACACACACACACACACAGAGGGAGAAAAGCCAGAGTCACTATACCTAAAATACTAAATTCTGTTTACCTACCAAAAAAAAAAAAAACAAACCCGTACTAAAGTTTTAGGAAGGCAAGGCTACGTGTCTACAAGAAACAGTGAACTACAAACTAAGTTTAAAAATAACAAAAATACCCAAAACCCCCCAGATTTTTAGTGCACATCGCATCAGTATGATGACAGATCTGTCACAGCAGTACAGCACAGTGACCATTACACAGGCGGATGCCAAGAGGATGCTGCCAGGCTCTTTTCACTGCTGCCCAGGGACAGGACAAGGAGCAATGGACAAACTAAACACAAGAAGTTCCACCTCAGCCTGAGGAAGAACTTCTGCACACTGAGGGTGGCAGAGCCCTGGAACAGCTGCCCAGGGAGGGCCTGGAGTCTCCCTCTCCGGGGACATTCAAGACCCACCTGGACACGCTCCTGTGTCACCTGCTCCAGGTGACCCTGCCTTGACACGGGGGTGGACTGGACCATCTCCAGAGGTCTTTTCCAACCCATTTCGTGATTCTGTGTTTCCGTGTGGGCGATCCAGGTACCTCCACTGAACTCCAATGAGCGGGAGCAGCCAGCGAGGAGTGCCCAGCGGGAATTAGCCATAAAGGCGAGCGGCCCCGGAGCGGCTCCGGGCACAGGACCGGCCCCGAGCGCCCTCACGGAAAGACGGCAGTGCCCCACGGGCACCAGCCCCACAACAACACCCGCCCGTGCCACATCACCGAGGCGGGCGGACAGACAGACAGAGAGACAGACACAAACAGGCAGACACACCCCACACACGGCACCCGCCATCGCCCCCCCACGCACGGAGCAAGGCGCGAGAGGGGAGAGGGAGAGGGAGACGGGGCGCCCATCGCCCGCTCTTCGGGCGGACCTGCTCCCACCTTCCGCCGCCCGCCGCTCCTCCTCGGCGCCCTCGGCGCTTCTCGCTCCTGCTTCGGCCATGGCGGGCGGCGCCGTGCCCCGCTCCACAGCGCCCCCGGCACTGCCGGCATGCAGGGGATGAGCTGAGGTGAGCAGAGGAGGAGCCGCCGGGGAGGGACCGCGGGCTGCCCCGCCAGCCGCCCCTCAGCGCCCCCGTCCCGCCATGTTGCCGCCCGCACCCCGCGCCGCTTCTCGCGAGAAGTGCGGCGGTGGCGGCGCCGCCGCGGTCCCCTCACGGGGGCCGCCCAGGTCGGCTTCGATCCCCGGCCTGCAACGAACCGAGAGTTTCAGTGACAACTGCAATAAAAGGCACTTTTACTCGAGAGACACACCGATGGCTTATTTCAGAGCTGCCCAAGCCTGGGTGCTCTGTGGTGATACTGCAAATAAAGCACTACCGCAGGACTTTTCATGCCATTATTTACACACGGAAATTCAGAGTAATTTCCAAGCACAGCACCTCTTTTAGGATTGTTTAGGATTTTCCATGTAAGTTTCCCATGCAGCTGACTTCTATGCATGTCTTCACCTGGGCAGGGTCTTTTCGACATAGACGTGATTTTTTTTTTTTTTTTTTTTGGTGTGTGTGTGTGTGTTACAGTGAATGTAATTCAGCTGTAGAACACATCGACCTGGAGTATTTTGCCAAGTTAACAGTGTATACACAGATATACATCAACACTGATTTACTATATCCTTAAAACATGTTACTTCCAGGATGTCCTTGAGTCAGGGATGCTGGCAGCTGCCTCTTCCAATGGGTAGATCTCCATTCTTGCTCGTTAGGCTTGGAAATATACAAAGACCTTACATGAAAGAATATCCTGACTTAAAATAATCTTGGCATATTCCCCATTTTGCAACACTCGAGCTGGTGCCCTGCTCACATCCCTGGGCTGGGCAGGGCTGGTGTTCCTTTCTCTGGGTGTTGTACAATGGATGCTTCATCTGAGGAAGCGTCAGGATTTTGAAATAGTTTTGGTCAGCAGAGACCTCTGTGAGTGGTCAGAGAGCAGTCCCATCTATCAGTGAAAAGTAGCATAAAATAGAGATAGCCTTCACAAGTGTGCTGAAGTGTGTTAGCAGAGCTGTAGCTGGTTTTTGGCAGTACAGGAGCACGCTTCTGAAGTGAATCTGCCCATCACAGTGCTCTGGTTCACACCCTGGAGTGCTGGTGTGAGCGAGGGGTGTTCCTTGTGCACAAAAACCTCAAGGTGCACCTCTAAAAGATTAGTGTGTTCCAGCTGTTCCCAGGCATTCCTTCCCTCCAGCAGATCCCACTAGAACCAGTTGGAAATGAAACCTCTACAACACATGTGGACCTCAGCAGTGCCTCTTCCACGTGACAGAGCCTCTGTCACTGTCCTGCCCTGTGTTAGTGCAGCCTGTGCCCGCTCAGTTCCACTTGCAGCTGTGACAGAAGAAGCTTTTGCTCAAGCACATAAATCCTGAGCTGTGCCATCTCCATGGGCTGCATAGCTGCTGCTTCTCTCTATTGGGGCACCGCAATATAAGAAAAATCTAAAGCTCTCAGAGAATGTCCAAAGTAGGGTTAAGGAGATGATGGTGAAGGGCCTGGAGGTGAAGCCACACAAGGAACAGCTGAGGGCACTTGGTGTGTTCAGCTGGAGAAGAGCAGACTGAGGTCAGAGCTCACAGCAGTTCTGTAGCTACCTCAGGAGGGGAAGAGGAGGGGCAAGCCCTGATCTCTGCTCTGTGTGGCCCGGGACAGGAGCTGAGGACACGGCTGGAGCTGTGTCAGGGGAGGGTCAGGTTGGATATCAGGAAAAGGTTCTTCCCCCAGAGAGTGCTGGGGCACTGAACAGGCTCCCCAGGGAATGCTCACGGCCCCAAGGCTGCCAGAGCTCCAGGAGCGTTTGGACAACAACCTCAGGCACAGGGTGGGATTGTTTGGGTGTCTTTACAGGGCCAAGAGTTGGGCTTCAGTGATCCTTCCAACTCAGGATACTCCGTGATTCTATGAACTCAGGCATGAGGGAACTTAAAGTGCAGCTGGTACTGCTCACCAGTGAGGCCAGAGCTGTAGAGCTGGTGATGTGTGGGGGTGGAGAAAGCTCCTTCTGCAGGTGTTCTTCTCCCACTGTTCTGGGGGCTTTCCCCTGCCTGTTGGTAGTAATGGGGTTCTTGTGGAGCTGGCAAGAGTAGATGTAATATTTTGCAAAGGGTATTACATTCTTTCATCATCAGTTCTAGTGGTCACTATCTAAGTTAAATTTTATGTCTTTAGAGCTGCAGACAAGGAATCAGTTTTTTCAGATCTAGGGGCAGACTCTTAAGATAAAAACACCCTTTGCTAAAACTGAGTAAGAAAATGTGACTAAATACACATGAAAAGGCAGTTGGGATTGGTCTCTTCTCCCAAGTAAAAAGCAATAGGATGAGAGAGAACAGCCTCAAACAGTGCCAGGGAAGGTTTAGATTAAATATTAGGACAAAACTCTTCAATGAAGAATTGGAAAAGTCTGTCAGGAAAGTGGTGGAGTCACCAGCTCCAGAGGTATTTAAAGCACGTGTGGATGTGGCACTTGGGGATGTGGTTTAGTGGTGAATTTGGCAGTGCTGAGACTTGATGAGACTCTATGGTCTCCAGGGTCTTCTCCAAGCAAAATGATTCTGTGATTCTGAGGGCTAGAGAAAGTAAATCCTCACAAAACACTGCGAGCCAAATGCATTCGAACACCTATGAATTTTATGCAATGTGGTGGAAAATCAGCAACTCACCTAGCTAGGTAGAGTTGGGGGAAAAAATGAACCCAACCAGAAAACAAGGATGTGTTTCCTTCATAGCTTTCAGAGATGTAGGCAGAATTCACTTGTCTAAGCTCCAAACTATAATCTTGAGGATGGTTCCTCAGACAGAGTCCTGAGCTCCATTCGTGACATCTTTTATAATTGGAAGCTCCCAGCACGTTTCCCATCTGATGTGGAAGCTCCTTGTCTGTGTGGGAGTGGGCAGCTCAGCATCTTGCCTGTGGCAGACCCCAAGGGTTAGAGCACGTGGAAGGAGTGGGTGCATAGCTCTGACAGAATATTCCAGGGAAGAGGCCAGGGAATCATGGCTCCCAGCTGGGGGTGCCGCTGAAGAAACCCCATGGCGCTTCTGTGGCAGTCTCACTGCACACTTCTTCATAGGGTGCTTTTTTCCCTTGGAAATCTGACTTTTCACCATAGAGCTTTATGTTTTATGTAATCCCACTGTTACTACTGCAACTATATATATATATATATATATATATATATATATATATATATATATATATATATATATATAGGTATTTCCATCATTATGGGTTCAGCTGCTCTTGCAGAGTTTGCATTGAATAGAAGGAATTGCAAACCCTTTCTGCCCTAAATGAAATAAAAAACACAAGGGAGAGCTAAAAATCAGTTAAGATGCTGTTGCTGTCTTTGAGAAAACTGCTAGCATTAATGCACACTTATTTTATTCATATACCACAACTGATACTGAGAAAAATTTTTAAATATTTATTCCCAGGAAGCTTAAATGTCATCTTTTGTCCTGCTAAAATACTGTCTTGCCCCAGTTTTGAAGCTGGGAGCTCCCTCCTTCAGGTTTGCATCATCAGTGGACACCCAAATGCTAACGGGATTTCAGAAGTGAGTCAGCCACACTGACTGAAAATGTTTCAGGGACTCAGGAACCACAGAAAGTTGAATATGGCAGTTGTTATAAAGCTCGATGAGTTTAAATATTCCCCAAAAGTGTTTTAACAAGCTTAATAGCTAAACAGCTATTAAATACAAACTCTCCACATGGGAACATTAATGAGGACATTTAAAATCTTTGGGTTTTTTTTTAACTGCCTCACTAGAAACAGAACTGCCTACCTGATTCACATTTTATTTCATATTTTTCAGTGCAGTTGCAATTCGCTGCGGACGTTTTTGGCACTAGGTCAGAAAATCAGATCAATCTCTTGGCAGTATTTCTGCCTGTCATGTTCCTCCTCCATGGTCAGTCAGCACTTGGATAATTCCTATAAATATAAAGGGCTGCCAGATCATTAACACAGATCTGAGATATCATTTATTATACTCATTTCTTGTTCAAAGGTGATGATTGGGCTCTTCGCTGAACCTTTAATACTTGACAGTAACTGGTGTTTATAGCACAGTTTGCCTCCAGTCTTGGCAGAGCAGGATCCCAGTTTATGTAAGGCACTGATTTTGAGTAGGCCACACTTGATATTTTTGCCCCATTTTAAGGTGAGCACTTTCTCTTGAGTAGCTTTCAGCAATAAAATAGGGAACAGAACGCTTTATGTAAGCCACAGATAGCCTGTTTTCTCCAAACAACTTATACAACAACGTGCTAAAGGGGTAAAAATAACAATCAAACCTCGGGGCAGTTAAATAATAGTCTGGGACTGAGCAGTTAAAGTGTCTGTATAATTCCTCCTTTTTTCCTCTCCTGTCACATCCAAAGCATAGCATGTCTCAGCTGTTTCCCAGCATGTGGGAGCTGCTGTCCCGATGATGTGGATCTCTTTGTGTATTTGCTGGGGCCAAGCTGGCCCCACACACACTCACTGACAAGACCTGGGAGGGGGAACACTGGGAGTCACTCTGCATTATTAGGGTGACTTGTACTACTTCTCACAAAAATACCCCTGAATGACTGCTTGGGGCAAGCCAGAGAACTTTTTTCTGCTGAAACTTAATAGCAGGAAACTGAAGTGACTCAGTTTTGTAAGTTCAAACAGAGATTTTTCATAACCTTCTCTCCCAGAACACTAATGTTTATGGTTTCCCCTAAGACCATGGGCTTATATGACTGAAAGTACAGAATCAAGTGTGTTTTTGTAGAGGACATACGAGCAAGTCAGCTAGTTACAAGAATTAATCTTTTTTTTTTTTAATCTATTTCAGTCTGCTATTTGTATTTTATTCTGCTTGAAGGTCACTGGATTACTTTTAAGGGCACCACAAGCAATTTACTGACTTTGCTACAAATTCTGTGTCTATATATTGGTAAAATCTGCTGTCACTTTAAAGCAATATTTCTTTCCCAAATCAGAGAGTCTTTAGCTTCAAAAATTATGTAAATAGCATAATCATACTGTAATTGGCTAATAGTAAAAATAGGCTCTTTGAAATTATTTGTGCTCAATAATTCCTATGGAATCCCCTCAGAGAAGCAAAAAACAGCACCAAAAAAATAAAAATCAGGCTTCACTAGCAATGAACTGTGCTGTGCTGGCACAATACCAGGAGCATGGATTGTGTTCTGCAGTATCCAACTGGATTGTGACAGGGATATACTCTGGCCTTGGACATCTGGGAGTCATGGACAAATTCCTTTCATGATGAAACAAGTTTAGTTCGAGAAAATCATCCAAATCCTACTTGCTCTCCCTCTCTAATGTCAGTATTGGAGCCAGCAGGATGACAATTTAGTGTGTGATTTTCTAACAAAATTAAAGGCAATCCAAAGGATTAACATTTTCCAAAGTGCCTGCTTAATTTTGGAGTCCAGGCTTGCAAGGTTTTTGCCCACAAAATAATACACTTGCTTGTAAATCTCTTACCCCAGAATCTCTCAATTTGATGGTGTCACTTCTGATTTAAAAACAAAATAATCTTCAGTTTTGAAATAGCCTTTTTGCTCCTGGCATAAGCTATTAGTTTCTGAATGTCTAATGAGAGCCTAAAAGTGGCATTTAAATAAATAGTACATGTTGCAAAGTTTTCTCAAGGCATTAATTTGATTTTGGTTATTTAAAACCAGGTAATATTGTCCTGTTTAAAAGCAGAAGTGCCATGTGAGTTACCACTGTGTTTGAAGCCAAAAGGCCTCCCCTCCACTCACTGCTTTTCAACTAGCTGAGTTGTATAAATAGTGAAATCTTTTTGTCTCATTTGTAAGGAACACCAAGGCATGGCATCAGCAACCATTTTGCTTTGAAGACCATCCTTGTTCCTCGTTTCTTTAGGCTTTAGATAGGGATCTTCTGCTGACGTCAATGGGAGTTGGATGAGACCTCAAAGAAAGCCTGCTGGACTGAAGATCTTGACGTGTGTGTCTAGATTGCTAGTGATTTCACCCTGTCCCAATCAAAAGAGTCACTGAAGTTCTTATCTGATCATCCACTAGTATTAAGCAGATACAGTGAAGTTGGAAGTAGAACTGGGGAAATGAATTGTCCAAAGCTGTTGCAATTTTGCATTCCTAGTAAATCACTGCTCCCATTTCCAGTCGGTTTTGTGCATGGCCACACGAGCCCAGACGAGGTCAGGGGGAATATCTTGGCATCTGCCTCCTGTTGGAGCTCCATCACCTCCATCTCCCAGCCTGTACAGCCATGCTGGGGGCAGGTCCTGCACAGAGCTCTGGAAGGAAGGACGGAAGGACAGACAGAAGGACGGACGGACGGAAGGAAGGAAGGAAGGAAGGAAGGAAGGAAGGAAGGAAGGAAGGAAGGAAGGAAGGAAGGAAGGAAGGAAGGAAGGAAGGAAGGGTGTTACCTCCATGTGTCTGTAACACTCTCTTCTGTAGCTGCAGTCTCTCTTGCAAGATGTGGAGCAGGGGCTGTGGTTTCACTTTTACACAACAGCTTTAAGGGCTCAGCGCTCACTCTGCTGACGAGCTGCCCTCATCCTTCAATTCCAAGGGCAGGAACTGTAAAAGCAAGGGCAAAGATTTTGTCTTTGGAGTGGGGAGGATGGGCAGAGGCACCTGGAGGGGAAGGAGATGCTGCCAGTGGAAGTGAACTGCCTGGGGACAGCACGGAGAGCCAGCATGTATTCCTGGAGGAGGGAGAAGCCGCAGCAGATGGTGGCTCACTAGAAACAGATTAAAGCAGCTGGTACAGAAACAAGATGTGGCACCGAGGGTTGGTTCAGATCCAAAACAAACTGTTCCTAGCAGAGCTTGGGCTTGGTTGGGAAAGGAGAACCCTGTGCTCATTCCCTCCTCAGCACAAGGAGATTGAAGTCTGTGCGCCCCATCTCCCCCAGGAACAGAGACCTCCAACGGCTCAGATAACCCAGGAGTAGCACTAGGAGGAGCAGGAGGCGGAAGGGATGAGCTCCCTCTGCATTGGAGAGATTAATTTCCTCTCACACCCACTGCAGCAGTGCTCCTGAGTGATGAAGTGTCCAAACCCTGGTGCCAGTTCAGTGTGTGACAGACACATCAATTTGCCCTTCAGCTGTCCCAGTATCAATGCACCTGGAAGCTGGTGGATTTTAGGAGCAGGCATTCCATGCTACAGAGCCTGGCACAGCTGAACCCAGCATGGCTCATAAGGAACAGGGCCTCCACCCACCCTTAGAACCTGCTTTCTCCTGGGAAATTCAGCTGTGGGGCAGGCATTTTAGTACCTCTCCAATATTTAGAATTTACATGTGTGATGAATCACATTACCTTAGAACAATGGAATCACAGAACCATGAACGCTGGAAAAGACCTCCAAGATTGCTGGGTCCAACTTGTGCCTGATCCCCAACTTGTCACCCAGCCCGGAGCACTGAGTGCCACATCCAGTCCTTCCTTAAAAGCCTCCAGGGATGGGGACTCCAAACCTCCCTAGGCAGCCCCTTCCAATGCCTGACAGCCTCTACATTTCCAAACACATTAAGCACTTCCTGAACTGCAAATATACCCTTGCCTAGTCCAGAGCCGGGAGCCACTATTGTCCCCACTCCCAAGACAGACAGACTGTTTGGATTTTCCTCCCTTCTCCCTCCTTAGGAAGATTGTCAGAAAAAGCCTTTTATTGTCTAAAGCATTATTGTTTTGCTTAGGTACCAGGCATACTTTGTATAAGAACAAAGAAATAAAAAATGTAGATATTTGCAGTATGTCTTATAAACCCTAAACTAATATAAGATTTAAAAATATATTTACCCATGCTGAGAGCATAGCCTCCATATTTGCCATTCAAGTGCTTTTTCAGAGGAATACTTGATTTGGTAATGCAAGGAGATAAAGTACTAAACCTATATTTCCTTATGATGTGTAGCTCTGCCATACAATCATGCACAGTCAAGGGAAGAAAAAGGTGATCCCATTAAATAGAATTTGCAAAACTCTGTTGTATTTTTACTGAGAGCAGCAATACTGGAGTGGAGGGAGAGAGGCCTCCTGTTCTCAGAAGGGCTCCAGACAAGGCCAGGCAGTGTCTGCTCACTTCTCTTGGCTTTCAGCTGCTCCACTCTGATGATCTTTTTACACAACTTTCACTGCTTCTGCTGCTCTGAACTTGGCAGGGAAAGTGGAACAGTAGGACAGAAAGGCTTCTATATAGTGGATCAAAGGACACAACTGCCCCTGAAGCCTTTCCTGGATGAATTACAGCCTATGGGGAAGGTAAGACTCTGGAGAACATCGGTAACCATTTGAGAAGTAGCTTCTTCATGTAACTGCAGGTAGGATAAGTCAAAGAATATTTGCTTTCTCTACTGTCTGATGGAGTGTAACAACACTGGGGTGTTTTGTTGTCCATGGAATTCAAGATGAGAATCCACAAAATAGGATCTCAATTCCTTAGACGTCTCCCATTCTAGAAAAGAAATCCAGTACACTGGGGTGAAAGAAACAAAAACTGCAACTTTACAAAAAGAATGCTACTTTTATTTTCAATTGCTGTAAAAAGCCTCATATAAATTTTTATAATGCTTCTATGTAACTTTCCCAACCACAACTAATGAAACAGTCTAGGAAAAATATAGCAGTTGCCATTTTGACTCCAAGAACGAGCTGCTGTGAGATCCCAGCAGTAAAAGGACACGGTACAGTGTGTTACACCACCTGTAATTGCTTGTGTTATTGAGAAAGTGAGAGCACTTCCTAAGCATTACATGGGCTAGACTGCAGCATTCCCTGCTTGCTGGGCACAGGAAGAATGCCACCCCTGGGGAAGGAGCTGACAGCAGAGCTGTGTGCTGTTCCTGGTGCCCCCTGGCTGAACTCCCTCTAGCAGATAAGGTGCCCTTATCCCAGACTGTCTCCCCAACAGCTCAGGTGGGGAACGATTGACCTATAAAAATAACACTTCTATAACTCTCCAGCAAGGCAAATTGAACAGTGCAAATGCAGTATCAACAAGATTTGATTTCTGAATGCTGGCAATTTTTTAAACTCCTTTTACACATGAGACAACCTCTGCTGATGTCCTGTACCTAAGGCCACTCACTCATGCTGATTGGAGATGGAACGAAGTGCAAAAGCTCAGCTGCAGTTCCCAATCTAAGCTTCCTCCCCACTTTCAGGGAATTCCAATCCAGAATTTGGATTCAGGCTCTACACTTCCATCAATGCACTCAAGTTTTCCCTGCTGGAATAGATAAATGTCCCAGCAAACCTCTGATAACAATTTGCATACACAATTTCACGTTTTAACAAAAGTTTAACAAAACATACTTCCAGAAAATAAATTTTCACATGGTTGCAATCATCAAGCCATTTCAGGATCTTTGGTACTCCAAGAATAAGAAAAAATAAATGGCACAGTGACAAACATTGCCAAAGGAAAACACACAGCCATCCAAAGGAATCAGACAGAAAAAACAAAATTAAAGATATGTTGCACTTCCATTTTTTTTGAAAGCCAGTGTAGATTAACCTGCTGTTCTCTTTAATCCATTACAGTGTCACAGTTTCACCTTTAAAAAAACCCCATCTCATCCTAAAAGCAGTAGTTAATATTGCTTAACTTGACTTACTGATTAAAATAATGCTATGTTTAAAAAAAATTTTAAAAACTCAACTACCACAATACAGGAGTTTATGCTAGATAGGCTGCAAGCTGTTTCCTTATGGATGTAACTCGTATGTGAGCACTGATATGATTAATCATCTGCAGTTTTAAATTAGTATTATCTTTAGTGTTGCAAGTAGAAGGGTTGAGCTTTTTCCCGAGTTTTTAAACCGGTGAGTATGTACAGACAGAGTTGTTTAATAGATAGCTTTAAATTAAATGTGTATTTCTCTGCCCTCCCCTAAGCCCCACAAGAAAAAAAAAATCACCAGTATCACTGAGCATTTACAGTTTCCATGAAACTGAGCTTGTCTCAACAAGTTTGAGCAAAGACTTCTTTGCAGTTAATGGGGTTACTGTGCTCTTCTGAAAGGTGGTGGTTCCAGGAATTCCAATTCCAGTGCACATGGTGCTCCACGGATGAGACTGGAAATTAAAACCAATGAAAATTATTTTGAATAGCAGTGTCCTTTGAGGCCAAGATTGCATCTCAGGGGTTTTTTTTTCTCCTGCCTGAGCTTCTCTGTTTTGGAGCCAAGGCCTTAGGAAAGGCATTTCCTTTCCTGAGAAGCCTCAGGAGCTGTTGGGGCACTGACAGAACAATGCCTGAAAGGTGGATTTAAGTTATTGTTTTTGAGTTATTGTTTTTCTACAGCCTTTGGATGGCCACAGGTTGAGCCTCAGCATTCTGACAAGGCTAAGAACAACACTGGAGAATTTTTAAGGACCTTGCTCCAACAACAGTACAGGGATGTTAATTGGTGTAATGTCTGGGAAGCAAATCTGGGAGATCAAGGAGCTGTTCCTGCCTCAGTCCAGCACTCAGGCAGAAGCTCAGCTTAGCTTTACTCTAACACTGGATGGGCCTGAGGCAGTGGCTACTTCTCTTTGAGGAGCTGAAGACTGAAACTGTTTGGTATAAACAACAGATATTAGATGCTTCAGGGGAGACAAAACCATGGAGGAAAGGCTGGATCAGGGATCCTGGCTGGATCAGGGAAGAATACCTACCCATCATAGATGCACAGAAACCTTGCTGGCAAATGGGCTCTTATGCAACAGATCAACATCACGTATGTTTTTCAGAGCATACAAATAATTCAGAACAGCTGATACCACAGTGCCTAACAGCAATAAATATTTGTCTAATGGCTTTCTAACAGTAGTTCCCATATTGCTACAAAAGTCTGTCCAGTGGAATCTTTCCTGCTGTATGCTGAAACATCCTGTGCTCCACACAGAGGAGGCCGCAGAGGTTTTAGGGTGCCTTTCACTGGTGTTCAGAGGAGGGAGACAGCAACAGTGACTCTGCTTGTTCAGTCACTGGGGAATTGTTCATTGCTGTATATCTCTTGTGACCAGAAAATGACAGCAGAGATCTCTGCTGTACTGTGATAGATTCAAAGCCCTGCAGATAAGCTGTAAATACAGGCAGAGAAAGTCACTAGTGACCAAACAATTGCAAACTGTTCAGGGAGTACAACTCAGTCCTGAACTGCTGCTGGGCTGATGAACAAAACCAGAGCCTGCACATGGAGGTATTTCTGCTTCTGTTTCCTCTGCCCGGGGAAAGGAGACCTGGCTCAGCTGTCAAGTTGTCACCATGCTGCAGACTGGCCACAAGAACATTTAGGTGGTCCCTGGAAATTGCGCTGCAGGCTCAGCTGATCCCTTCTAATCCCAAGGCCATGCCAGGTGGAGATCCTGGAAGAAAAGGAGTCCACTGGAGAGTCTGAATCTAGTGGGACACTCCATTTCCTCTGTGTGAGCAGAGGCTGAGATTCTGGAGACATTAGAGCAGGATCCCTTCTGCCTGCAGCTGCTCAGGGAGGCAAAAAAAGAAAAAGCAGCAATCTGATCACTTCTCTAGAACACATTTTGCACAGAGAAAAGAGAATGTTTGAATTATGAATAGCTCAAAGATGATCTGCTTTAGAGCAGAGATAGGAATGCAGTCTTGGAAACTCTGTCATCTCCTCAAAACTTATCAGAACCTTTCCCTTCTGCTAAAAATATTGATACTTTTTACTTAGATTACTTTTTTCTTCCGAAATTGCCAGCAGGCATCATCACTTCTAACAGCAATACTGCCAATGATCATTTAAAGCAGAAATACCACTAAACAGGTCACAGGGACTGCCTCACTGCCACACACTGTGGGAAAGGGGACAAAAGGGATGATAATGAAGAGCTGATAAAATCCTGCACTCAGGGCAAGAGAGGGCACACAGGACACAAGGAGGCCCAGAGAACACTGCTACTTAAAATAATTCCATGTGCTACACTCATGGGGGATCTGCAGACCACAAATGGAACACCCTTGAGCAACTGCTCAGAGAGGTTTGCAAATGTGGACAGTTTTCTTTATACTGCATATCTAAACCCCACCAGCTGAGCAGTACAACAACAATGCTGCATCAAATGATATGTTTCCCTCCTGGGTGGATTAGATGGTTTACAGTACAAACAAAGCCACAGTACAGAGAGGCATAATTAACTGTTATCCACACATAGGTAGTGCAGGAAAAGCGATGCATGTTCCTTTTATTCCAGTACCTTTGTATAATAAAGTTAACAAAAATATTCAAATATTAAAAAAAAAAAAAGGGGAAAAAAAAAAGGAAAAAAAAAAGCCAGCTGGCACTGCCAACTAATTCCTGTAGTACTCTTAGAAATCCTAATCCTGTAGAATTTCCATGTGAAATCAATGCGCACCAGAGTCGATGTGTTGATAACTAACGCCAAGCGGGCCTGGTGATGCAGCTACCTGAGGTTTGTGTTTGTAATTTCCTTTTGGGGGGCTGTTTTCTGTTTCACAACTTCCCAGCTTTCATGTAGGAAGGGATGGAGCCACGCTGCGTGAGCCCTTCAAACCTCTTGTAGGTGTAATTGAGGAAAACCCAGTCTTTGGATTTGTAGTCAGGTTCCGTTGTGTTTGGCACTAGAATTCAGAAACAAAAGCAAACACATTAAAAGAGTTAAACCTAGGCTGCTTCTGAGAGCACTTTTCACAGAGCTAAACAGCCCTGAACTCTTATTTCCTTAGTCAACAGAAACACCTGGAAGAAGTCCTGTTTCTAATCAGGCAAGTTGCCTTTTGGTCTGAGTTATAATTTCAGGAGAGAATTCTGAAGCAGAAAAAGGGGGTTTTTGTTTTGCCCTATTTAAAAAATTATGTCTACACTCTCTACCATGTTTCCATACCTTGGCAGAAGCCTCTGACACACCCACAGGATACACAATTACAAACCTCATGACATTTCTGATACTCTGATTTTTTAGGTATCTACATGTACAGTACCATTTTCAGTGGGTCTGAAATGCCAAAATAATATAAATGTTCTTGGCATTATCCAAATATGGACTTAACCAGCTTAGGCACTGGAGATGTGTTGCTTTGCATCAAAAGGACAAACTTCCTCACCATTAAATAAAAGCCATTTCAGAAAAAAAAAATAAACAACAGCTTCTGGATAATTCTTATGGCTGTTAACACAGCTACACTTAGCAGACAGCAATTAATCACTGTTAAGCATGTGCCAATCTTCAAGTAACTGAAAACAGTGGGAACATGGGACTACTTGTATGTCACAGAACCAAGCCTTTTACATATGAAAATTTCCTGTAACTTGCCAAGAGAAATCAACAACTAAAAAAAAAAACCCTGAAGTGATTTACAGAGCAACTCAGCAGTATCAAATACTGCATTAAGTAATCAACTGTCTGAAAATTCTTACCCACAAATATCTCAACACTTATGTTTGGCACAAACCTCAAAAGTCACTGAAGATGAAAAGCAAATCAGCACATGATGTTTTACCAGAATCTGGTTAGACAGACTGCTTGGCAGAAAACTCCACTGCTTTCTGTGCTCACTACCTGTGCAAACCATTTTTACCTAGAGTTTGAATTCTTAAAATCTCTGGGCTTTGCAGGTATGAGAGATCACAGGTCTACACTCATATTTCAAAGAAAATATAGAGACTTGATCTAGAGACTAACTTGATTGAGGCATCAGAAAAATTAATATAAACAATAACAAAGGCATCTGTGCAGTATTCTGGCATGTCACAGATGGAGATTTGGAATTTACAATAGCAGTCTCACCTGGCTGTAAAATGTCTGACTCAGGAAATTCATCAAAGTTGGAAGTATCATCAATACTTTTGATTTCTATAGGGATTGCAGCTGGTCTTTCCCTGCAAATAAAGATAAATGCCAGAAGAGTGAATATTGTGAAATGAGACATTAAGTTCCAGTTTTAACTTAGCTTTTTACACTTACAACTTCCCTTGATGCAGAGCACAAGGGTTCCACTGAGTGCATCACAGATGAATCTGACTTTCCTGTTTGCTGACACCATGGGGAGATTGTTTGGTTCCCTGTCCCCATTGGTGTCTTCGTGGCAGGCTTGGAGCAAACATCTTTAAGTGAGAGAGCATCCCACACTTATATGCCACACAGCTATCACCCTGATCTTGTCACCAGCCACCACTGTGGTTACCCTGTTTCACAAACCCAGCCCAGCAGGATTGCACTTGAACCCAGAGCTTTACAATTCCAGTGCTGATCAGCCTGGACCTCATCCAAAACCTTTAGAGTGTAGTTCCTCTTTGTGACACTCAGCATCTCTCTCCCAAACCAGGCTGGCACTGCTTTAGCACCTCCACAGTCAGGGAGCCCTTGAAGGAGTTCTAAGGTGGCTTTTGAAAATGCCCAAGGAATCTGTGCCAGCAAAATGTTCACACTGGGACACAGCACTGTGGGAAAGGCAGTGACTTACACCTGTAAACTCACCACAGTTCCAATTACTACACTTACAATTAAATCCACAGCCACCCTACAACCATTTCTTTCCATTCTGGGCAGTCTGGAACAATCTGGGCTATCTCAAGTCAGTTAAACTCTGACGATTTCTATGCACGTCAGCAAGGCCAGAAAACCTTCAGTGTCACCTCCCTACTGCCAGTAGCTGCTTTTCAAAATGCAAGATAAATTCGAAAAAATTGTCCTTGACATCACACTACATGCAATTCTTGCTTTCATGGCTTTTATTCTCCCTGTAAAACATGTGTGTATATACATACCTGATATGTCCCCAGTCTACTCCTTCAAAAAATGGATGACTTTTTATTTCCTCTACTCCATTGCTACCAATTCTGTTTTCTGAGTCGATACAAAACCTGGAAAAGGGGAAAAAACAAAATGAATGTTATGATAAATTCCAACAGAAGCAATAGTATCCAGTATCAAGAATTTCAGGAAGTTCTGTCAAATTGTTCCACCACTTGGGGTAACATCAAAGCAGCCATTACATCTGGGAAAGAAGGGAAACAGTAGAAGCAGAACATTGTTAAATCCTGAAACAAAAAACTATGATGCCAATAACTGACACCTTTTCTAAACTGCTGCATCCCCATCTTCCAGGTTTGTGAAAAGCTGCTGCATGTTCTGGTCCTGTAAGATCACTTTGGAATGGAGGCTTAAATCCCTACTACTGAGAACTGCCCTAGCATGCTCTCAGCTATTTTAAATAAACATCCCTCTCTCACAGTCAAACTAAGAATAGATATACTTAGTAAATCAGCTCTCTGATGTCGTATTTTGGAATCCCAGTGAGCCAGCCCATTCTAAACATTCTCCCCCTTCCCTCTCCTCAGAGGTGCAGATGGTGCAAAGACCCAGGGCCTGTTTCAGATACAGCCCTGCTGCATAACCTCAGCTTAAACCCCACAAGAAATTGTCAGTTTATGAGAAGCAGCCATTAAATAGTAGGAAGAAAAAGGTGAAATTGGAGACAGAGGATTGGTGAGATGGGGACTGTTACCTGCTCCAGCAGACCAGAAGGAAAAGCCTAAAATCCTAAAGAAGGAAAATAGGGAGGTGGAAGCTCTCAGACAGCAACTCAGTGACCTCAAGGATTTGTTCCAGGGAGCAGCAGAGGCTGACCCTTCTCCCCTGGACTGGAAAAGCCTTTCAAATATCTCATCCAGGAGATGGGAATACCAACATTTGCCTAGGAATTCAATAAATTCCAGCCATCGTCTGTATGTGTAGCACAGCAGGTTAGGCTATAAATTGTACCCAATTATAAATTAAAGTTCTTTTGCTTGTAGTTGGGTGTCAGTGGGGAAGAAAACCTGCCTGTATTTGTATTGCAGCCCAGCAGGCTGGGTGGTGCCAAGGACTAACAACAGACCTCAAACCTGTAACAACACTCAGCCACAGGATTTGTCAGGCTTTGTCTGAACTTGAGCTTGTTTTCATTTGGATTGATCTCTATCTATAACCCTTAAGCTTTGTCTGCATCTCCCTTTAAGCTAGAACACACATTGCATAACTTCTCCAATCTGTAATGGACAAAGTACCCAAAATGCCCAAGGTGGTTGCTGTCCAACCTTTTTTGACCTCATTTTAACAGATTACCTATAACTAAGATGTTTTACCCCAATTTTAACCCTTCTACTTGTAGAGGCAATGATAAATTCAAGTAGTCATTGTGTAAGTAGATGCATGAGCAAGACATACTAACAAATACACTGAAATCTCTAAAAATTCCCCAAACACGGCCAGAATTGAGGAGGAAAAAATCCTCAGCAGTAATGCTCTACTCTGTTCAGCAGAGAACTTGGGATGCTGATAAGGAAGGTTGAGCAGAACAGTAGAGAAATAGATACTGAAAATGCAATATTAACTGTTTGACACAGACTTATTAACGAGGATTAGCGACAATTCAATTATTTGAGCTGTTAGTATCACTAGCTGGATGCAGGATAACTGTTTTTTGTATTTGTTATATTTTTGTAAGTTACTGGAGCACTGCTGGAACTAATTATAAATTCTAGTTTTGTCAAGCACATTCCCCTTTCTGCCTGTAACAATATTATATAAAGCTATAACATTAGCTTTGAAAAGAAAAAAAAAGGAAAAAAAAATCAAAACCAAAAGCAATGTGCCCCCCAAACCCTCCCAGGATAAGACAGCATTTCTGCCTGACCTTGTCTCCAAAACCCTCACAAAAACCTCAATGCAAACTAAAAATTGGCATTTTGAAAGAAGTCAGTAAATCCAAAACATCCCAAGATTTCTGTTCAGTGCATTAAATACTGGTGAGTGGTTATTTTCTTGCCACCTCAGAGAAGAAAAAAATTCTGTGTTGATCACTTTATTTTTGGTCTGCTCTGTTTCTCCTTATACCATGGTACAAATCAAGATCATTTCACCCTATTCCTTCATGTAAAATAAATGGCAAAGGGAAGAAGAGTTTACAAATCCATCAAGGATGGCAACAGAAGAAACCAGCCTTTCCTCCAACATAAAGCTTCCTTCACACATAACAGGAATTTCCCCTGATGGAAGATGACCCTGGCTGGCCAAGAGGCCAGAATTGGGTTTTTCTCACTGACCTTAGAATTAAATCCTTTGCTTTCTCTGAAATGGGCACCTCTGGAGGAAATACCAACGTTTCTTTCCAGTTCATAACTTTCCTGTAAGTCTCTTGTGGTGTTTCTGAGCAGAAAGGTGGATACCCTGCACAAATAAAAAAAAAAAAAAAAAAACAACAAACTTTTTCCAGGAGAGCAGTGACCTGGGCCTCTGCCTTTGTCACTGGGACTCCCAAATATAACAAGTATTAGCCAGAGGTTTTCTCTTGTGAACAAATGGTTCTGTTACCTTTGAACAACTCTTAAGTTGCGGTTTTTAACATACCTATTAGCATTTCATACATAATCACTCCCAAGGACCACCAGTCACACAGCTTGTTGTACCCAGTCTGCATAAACACTTCTGGAGCAATATAGTCTGGGGTTCCCACAGTAGAATATGCCTGGAAAAAAGGAATCATCTCTTTAAAAGAGAAATACTGTGGTTTTACACTTTGCAATACCTTTTCCTGGGATTTACATACAGGATCTTGTTGTTTGGGTGAGCAAGAATGCTTAATTTGAGAATTCACAGGAACTCAAGTCCCAAGAATATTATTATTTTATATTAATAAACACAGAGAACCTTGAAAATAAATGGAAATAATCCTCTTTAACATGATGAAATCATAGAATATTGCAACTGCAATATCAGAAGGTCATCTTAGCTTAAGTTTCAGGTAGCTGCATTACAAAAATACCCAAGAAGTCCTATTGTTGTGGTCTTTGTTTATTTTTAAAGGCATAATCAGTGGTATATTCCCAGGTGTGACACTCATGATACACAAGCCATGTATTGGGAATTTCTCTTTACTGATGAAACATCTTCCATGGGGCAGGAAGGAGAGAAAAAAACAAAATCCAACAAAAAAAAACCCTTAAAGAACAAAAAAGTCCCCCAAAAGTAGTTTTGCCACAAAAATATTTTACTTTCATTTGTCTGACCATAAAGAAACACTTTGTTTGATTGAACAGACCCAAGATATTTAGGATTGAACCAATGGAAAACTGAAAATGTGGCACCTTTTCCTACACTGTTGATGCAAGTTGACATTTTGGTCTTTTATTGCCTCTGTGGGACTGTTCTTCACCACACATTTCTGACACATCAGCCTTTACTGGACTTGAGATAAATTCTTTTCGGGATCTAATTCCAGGCTGGAATAAGGCTGTAAAATACAGTCCCACGAGGCAGTGTGATGGCTGCAATGTAATCTCATTTTGTCTCATGAGGAAAGAAGAGACCACCTGAAAGCTTTTGGGGAATACTTTTAAAAAAGGGTCTGGAAAAATAAAGGGTTCCAAAATTTGACAGCTGAGTTTTTTTTGGTGAAAATCATGGACAGGGATGGAAGTCTGAAATGCCATTGCTGACAGACACTTTGCTTTGATTCAGTTTATGCCACAAGTCCCCCATTATGTGACTGCTCCTCACCACAAACCCAGGCTGGAACACTCCAGCACCAGCACCATCCCACAGCCTTTGCACCACATTTCCATTCAGCAGAATGAGCTCTCTGAAAAGGAATCATGCAGCCACACATCTGCTTGTGACTGAGCTGCAGGAATCAGAGCCAGGAGTCCACATTAGGCCAGTGCTGCAGAAAGCCCCAGACACAGCTTGGCCAGGGGCTGAGGACACCTGAGGGCCTGGGCCAGATGCTCATGAGGCAAACAAAGGCATAGAGAAGAGCAGGGTCTGCTATTCCAACCTGGACCCCTTCTTTTGAGTTATTTGTGATTTTGGGAGCTTGTAGAGAGCCACATGTGAGGGCCTTACAGGTTTTAAAAACCAGGAGCATTAGCACTGAGTTTTACCACTTTCTGTAACTAGTTTAAAAGCAATCCAAGAATTATATGTTATTTAATTAACTCACCAGCTGTCGCCTGTTCTTCTTCCATGTTTCTGCTTTCCTCTTTGAGTTCATATTCTGAAATGCTAATTTACAAAGCAGTTATTAAATAACAAGTGTATTTGTAAAAATTAAGAGAAAAAAGATTTATAGGGCTCCAGTTTTAAATAAATATTTTGTATATTTAGAACCCTAGTCTAGAAACAAATACTTGATTATAACTGAAAATGGGAACATGAGAATAACTACTCTCCAATGCACAGCTGAAACTCATGTAAGTAGGACACATATCTGCAATTCCAAATTAGAATTTGCTAAAATTTTTAGACCAGCTTCTGAAAAGTTTCATGAGACTGTCACTGACTTCAGTCCTTTTGGCACAGGGAACCCATGCCCTTCCTGAAAGAGCAGTTCTGTAACTTCACTAACATTATGAAAAATACATTAAAATATAGATACCTTACATCATGTGTGTTCGTATCTGTGTATGAATGTGCAAAAACACATGACCACTGCAGAAATCATAATTTCTTGCCTGTGAAATGCTCCCATAACCCAGAAACAAGCATTTCCAGATTTTCAATTAAATGCAATCAGCCTGCCCCATCTTGCTTATCCCAGCAGAAACACAGGTACAATGTACAGCTGCAGCTCAAAACCATTTATATGTTAAACTAGGACAGCTCATACTCACAGAAGTCACTTGGGGGGTTGTGTGTGAGGTTCCTGTAGAACTCTGTTCTGTGGGCTTTCTTTAAACCTGTGCAGAGCCCAAAATCAGACAGCTTTACATGACCCTAAAAAAACAATCAGAGAACACAAAACCATTACTTAGATAGGTAGTGCTTGGAACAAAAAAAGAGTTTTAATCACTGCACATGCCCTCTCAGGCCATGATGGACTGGCACAGGACAAGCAGGGAAGCAAAGACTGAACCTTGGTGTACTGGAAGGGTCTGTTTTCTCTCCAACAGGCTATGGCCTCCCACAAATGGTTATATCTACAATTTCCCAATAGCTGAGGGCAGCTACTTTGCCTGGTTTTGTTTTGAACTGGATACCACTGTGACGGAGAAGGCCTCCAGGACAAAATTCCTTTGCTTTTTTGCAAAGGTTTTGATAGTAACCTTGGCTTTAATCAGGTTTCCAGACATCAGTGCAGATAGAACCCATCAAACCTGACAGACCTGTGCATGCTGTGATAATTCCTGGCCTCCATGATCTTAAAGATCTTCTCCAATCTAGATAATTCCATGATTTGGTGATGCTTTCTGGGTGCATTTCATGGCCAGCATGGTCAGTCTAACTGAGGGAGTTTCCACAGGTGAGTGGGTGATGAAATAAATGGAACTGTTGGAATTGAACATTTAGCATTGTCTGAATTGTCCACAGCTACTTCAAGATGCATGAAAGGAATGATGCACCTTTTAATGTGTCTGAATATCTGGTCACCCTGAGTGGGTTTTGTCCCTTAAAAGCCTTGCCTTAAATTGGTTAAAAGGCTTCTGAGTAAGATTTGCCTTTGTTTAAACATACTGGTGTTCTCCAAGGAAAATACATTGGGCACTCCCTGCATTCCCTCCAGCCAGTTTAAACCTCTGGGGTGGCACCAGTGGCTCCTACTGCTCCTCAGCAGGATCTTGGAAGCACCAGCAGTTGGTGAGCCCAGTACATGCCTTGGCATCCAGCAGGAGATTGTCTGGCTTGATGTCCCTGTGGATAAATCCCAACTGGTGAATGGCATCGATGGCCAACACAGTCTCAGAAATGTAAAACTGGGTCTCCTCCTCTGATAAAGTATCCTTCTTCATTAGTAAGGTCATCATGTCACCTCATCAAAGAGAAGAAAATACAACTTAGGGATCAGAACAGTTTAAATCACAAAACTGTAAGAAACCCCAGTAGAATCCAAATTTAACCTTGTAACTGGCCTTATAGTTACTAACCATAAAACTATTACTGCAAGGACCTACAAACCCAACTTACTTTTTTTAGTTGAAAATCCTAAACAGGAATTTTAATTGAACAGCCCTGGAAAATACAGTGGATTTTTACACACATTAAATTTATTGCACAAACTGTTTGAACAAGGGCTTTTCAACAGTCAAAACAAACCTGTTAACAGCCTCAGTCACAGAAAGCAGAAATTTCTATTAGAATAATTACTTAATTCAAGTCTATTTAATACCCCTTTAAAATTTTTCCTTCCCCTAAAAATCAGGAATGGTCACATGACTGGAGCTTAATTTAAAAAAGTGTTAATATGTTTATTTTCACAAATTATACAGCATGGGTTTTTTTCCAATATTTTATAAAGCTGCCAACAAAAGCTAAAGAAGAAGTACCTGTATCACCTGATGCCACAGCACCAGCTTACCTCCAGGTAAAAACTCCATGATCAGGTAAAGGTTCCTTTTATCCTGGAAGCTGTAAAACATTTTCACTACCCAGGCTCCATCTGCTTCAACCAGAATATCTCTTTCTGCTCTGATATGGGCCACCTAAATTTTTTTTTAAAAATATTATTATTATTAAAGGGACAGTATTTAAGTATTTAAACAAGGAACATCACATTACACTCCTAGCTCTACAGCATATTTTCATGACCTTTAGCAAAGGAACTATTTTTCTAGCTCTTTCCATATTCACATTTTCCATTATTTTTTACAAGTTCCTAGGGTTTTTCTAGAAACACAAAGCACAGCTTGTTAAGCTGGTTCTGTTTGTTAGAAAGAACTGACAAAGCTGGTGGAAAAAGTGCAAGTGAGTTCAGGAATATCTGACCTTGTCCAGGATATTCCAGTTCCAGCTAAGTTTTTGGAAAAATATATGGAAAGCTGGAATAATTTGCTGGAAATTAAGAATAGTAGAGATTGGGTGGAGGGGGTGTGTGTTTTCACTACAATATACCCTCATCCTGGAGGAAAAATTAAAGATATATGCATGGAAAAATATTTCTTGACAGCTGTAAAAAAAGCAGCAAACAGTCTTCTGCATCTTTTCCCCTGTTCTCCTGGTGAGGAACATCTTCCCATGAATCTTGTCAGAGGGCTGCATGGGGCAAAGGTTCTCCCTCTGCAGGAGACACTCCAGCCTGAATTTATCTGGCTTTATTTAGTCTCATTAGAAAGTATTTCTTTCCACCCTTGACTCCTCAATGCAGCTCTAAAATACAACAGGAAAACTTTGCTTAAAAATAGCCAGGACTTCTCCCAGTGCTACCAAGCTGAGGAAAAAAAAAATACTAGACGATTTCTTTTTTTTTTTTCTACATGTGTCCTCTGTTGCCTCTGCACAGAACAAGGCAGGCCATGAAAATTCCAGCAGATAAACATTGGCCAGTAAAGGTCACTGTCCCAAACTGAATGGAGAGTGTGAGCTCAGACTCCTTCCCACATCAGGTTCTGAAATGGGGGCAGCACCACACAAATCCTGGCTGCTCTGCACACCCTGCTGCTCCTCTGGTTCCCTAAATTCAGGGCATGAGCTGCAGGAGACAAAATAATCTGTGCCAGGAAAAAAAAAAGTACCACTGCTGCAAGGAAATGATGTGCAAATGATGGGTAAGGTTTGGATAGTATGAAAAAAGTCCTCTTTTATCTCCTGAGACAGCCACCCTTGATTGCTTTGTGATGCTAAAGTACTTGCTGTGTCCTCACAGTGAATTGCTAGCTAAAAAGTAAAAGCAGAAACAAAATCAAAACTAATAAACTCCCAACAAGATTAACCCAACTATAAAGCAAACCCAAGGAAGACAATATTGCTAAACAGTGTGATTTCTACAGGTTTTCTTTAAAAGAAAACATCAAATACCTCCATTTTTAATTTGGCACAGGATTATTTTTCCTGAAGTATTTTCCTTGAAATGCATTTTACAGATCCAATACTATAAGCTCAGTGTTGATAAGGGGAGAAAAAGAAAATCTTTGTCACTGTTACAAACTGGTTGTAATTAAAGTATTTTTTAAATGCAGTTGCATGACCTTATTTATTTCCTAACTTCTGCTGCTTTTGTGCTGTGGTAGCAACACCATAGACCCTTCAGACTTCCAGCCCATTGTATGGGTTTTCAAAGGCAGAAAACATTGTCTAGAAAGGGTAAGTTTGAAATTTAGGGGACTTATAGATCACAAACCTGCTCTTTCTCCAGCATATCTGCTTTTCTCAGTATCTTCATTGCATAAATGTGACCTGTATCCTTCTTCTGAACGAGGCGGACCTTTACCAAGAGAGAGAACCCAGTCAATCTTCTCTGCCTCAGAAATCCACTGGAACACTCCCAATTGCCAGGTATGGAAAAGTTTTCTTGTTAAATATTTCAAAACACTTTCCAGTATGTTAAATATTGAAAAAGGAATTTCTCTGCACCATGTACAACACTAACGAGGAACAGTTTCTGTTTAAGGAAAAGTCATCAGGCACAGTGAATTCCGGGTAGCTTGGCCTGTGTAAGTTAAAATTCAGGAGGAGAAACAACTGATGTGACAGAGGGCAGAAAGGAGGTTTATCAAGAGGGGCTGTGCCACTGCAAATCCATAACTGCAGAGGGCCATGTGGGCAACATCAGTGTGGGAAGCCATGGGAAACTAAGTGTCTTGCCAGAAGTCTGGGGAAATCAATGCAATTAATCACCAGACTTATCACACTTGAAGAATGGCATAAATACCTGCCGTTCAGCAGTAAAACAATTAATTAAATTGTAATTAGAATGTGTCATTACAGTGGTCAATCCCATTTTAATCTCCTGTTCAATAAGAATGCCACAAACCTCCCCAAATGCTCCTCTTCCTATGACTTTCAAAGACTCAAAGTCATCCAAGCCGAGCCTGGTCCTCTTGAGCCGCAGGAACTCTGTTTCCTTGCGAGCGTGCTGTGACCTGCGCAGCTTTTTCTGAGGACACAGACACAGGAATCTGTCAGTCATGTGGTAAAAGAGAGTCCAGATATGCACCCTCCCTTCCTGGGAAGTTGTTCTCTGGAATCCTAACAGGAGAAAGACTTCTCCTTCTACATTTCTTTCTGAATTTCTCAAAGTATAATCCTTGAGTATGGTCTTTTCTATAGAAGCCTCATGCACAGTTTCACCTTTTTTTTGGTGGGTGGTGGTATTTTATTTTTATTACTCAGTTATTAAAAAAAAAAAAAAAGAAAGAAATTATGAAGAAAAACTATCATACTGCTCCAAACAAAGTGTACCAGTCCCAAGACCAAAGTCACTGCCTGAGGCAAGGACTCTTCATTTTGGGCAGTGTGAAGGATCAATAAAAGCTGAAACTTGTACCCCAAGTGATGACAGGCAACAAAGAGCTTAGCAAGCAGCAGAGGCCCTGGTTACAGATCTACAACAAAATCCATTTGGTTTATGGCAGGCAAACAACCAATTCTGAAAGAAAAATCTGTCCAAATGCCATCATCTATTTTGTCTGATGAAAATGTCACCAGGATTCACCCCAAGAGAAGACAAATGCTGTATGCAAAGATGCTGAGAGCTCAGAGTCTGCTAAGGAGATCCCTGGATCAGGCACCTGCCAGACTCCGTGCTGGGATTACAGCATCCTTTTAAGCCACGAGATGGCAATGCACACCCACATTCATCTTCCTGCTTCTCAGGAATTACAGCAGCCACAAAAACTCCAGAAGGACCGAGACACTCTTCCTACTTATTTCCCAGCCTATCCTGAAGGCAGACATGGTGTAATGGACCTCAGAAAAGCAACTTATTGGCCGAAGTTCTGTGAGGTGGCAACCAGACTGAGATCCCTCCTCATCTGTGTCCAAAAGGAGCAAAGGTGTGATGGTTTATTGTTTAAATCAAGAAAAAACAGGTCAGCATTTTGCTTTCTACCCATTTCTAACCACATGCCACTTTTTTTCCTTGCCAAATACAACAGCAAACAATTTTAATCTTTGTAAAGCTTGCTAGCTACTTGCTGTGGCCATGTCTCATCAGAACTACAAGTAGCATGAAAAGCCTTGGGTAGCTATTGCAAGTATCAGTCAAGCATATTCCCAGCTTCCCTAACATAAACAGGTTATTAACAGGGGCAACACTCATGTTCAAAATAAAACCTTCTGTCATGCTGGCTGATGTTTCTGTGAGCTCTTCAAATGCCCATCTGAAGCAGTGGGACAAAAGCAAAGCAGTTTGTAAGCAGTATTTACCTCCTCATCTGCAAGGCCTTCCTCTTCCATAGCCACTTCCAGCTTCTTCTGTCTGCCAAGGAGAGAAACAGGGGATTGCACCTTTCATTATTTATTAAAACCACACATAACACCACAGCAAGTCAACACTTTTGTTTCACATACTCCAAGTACTGAAGAATTTGCCTCAGATGGAAATTTGAATGCAGACAGCCCCACTCCACGCAGTTACTCATTTGTGAACAAAGCTGAGGAAAATGTAGAAGCAAATTTAAGCACATGGTTATGTACTTGCAGAATCAGGCATTAAACATATACGAAAAAGTATGTCACTCGAGTGATTATATCTTGCTGAACTGAGGCTGGTTTTATCAATTAGGATTACAAACCAGAATAAAAATGATTTTTTTTCACCGTTTCTATCTCAGCTCCATCTCCCACATGCCAGCCAGCTTCAGCTTCCATCCCCTCTGTGTGACAACCTCCCCCTCAAGCCCCATACCTGGTCCTGCTCCCCTTCCTCCCATGCCAACTAAACTCCACCCCCTGCATGAACCACCCTCTCCCTTCCAGTGTCCTGCCCAGGCCAGGGCTCACAGCTCCAAGTCTTCCACCAGTGCCGTGCCAGGCTGGGAGGCTCTGAGAAGGGAGGAAAGCCTGGGAATACCCCACAGGTGGCAGGGGTCAGCACATGGCAGTGTGGCTGCAGGACCCCTTTCTGTCCACTCACAGGATGCTCCTTTACAGCTGCTGGGGTGCAGCTTTCTGAAGGCTGGTTACCCCCCTGCAGTAGGCAAGAATTCAAAGGCTTGGAGCCAGGCTGCTGGTGCCTTTCTGCACTTTGGGAAGTACAGCAGGATCCTCTAAATTACAGGCCCTTGATAGACAGTCTATTGTCCTAACTAGAAGCAACCCCATTACAAGGAATAATGACTAAATACGATGAAGAGAGAAACCCTGCTGCTTGACTGAAAACCCTTCAATTAAAAACATATTACCAGGGGAATGACAATTTGACACACTAATGACAATCCAACACAACATTCATTATAATCAAACACTTGGTGCTTTGACACCTAATTCAAGTGGCACTTCACACCTCAGAGCCAGGACTGGGCACTGCTGGGAGAAGCTGAGTGGTGATGACCATCCCATACTCCCATGCGAGGAGTACCAGGCAGCACCACCCAAGCAAAATTAACAGATAGGGATTACATTATCCCCAAAAGTCTTCCTGCCCACCTGAGAGCTCTCAAACCCTCCATCATCAACCCCTCATTTCTCTGCTGCCACTTATTTCCACACCAGCTCTTTGCCTCCCTTCCTTACCCCATCACCCCATCAAACACCTCTCAGCCCTGTTCCCTATCTCCTACACACTCCCTCCTGCAGAGTTTGGGAGTCTTGGCATGAGCTTCATGGTGCAGAGCAGGAACAGACACCACAAGCCACTGCCTTACCCCAAACCAAGCTCCCACCCCACAGCTGCTCTGCAGAGTTCATTCCCTGGGGCACATGCAGAGGAATCAAAGGTCCTCAACCTCACAAAGAAAGAGAAACCTCACATGTACTGCAAAATAACACCCTGCACAGAGCAGTTTCCACAAAATAGCTGATGAGGAGGTGAATTGCATGAAAACATCAGAAGTGGATCTCCTTAACCACTCAGTGATTGGGATGTTCACAGGTTCCCCCCAAAGACAGCCTGTGCCCTCTAGGAATTCACTCCCTGCCACCACATACAGAAAAACTTCCCAGAGCTGTCCCATCCCTAGGGACTGAAGTGCCCCTGAACAAACAGCAAGAAAAGCTGCAGAGGGGTGAGAGGAAGCAGAGGCAGTACCTGGTTTCCCTCTCTTCGTGCTGTATAATCAGGTTGCTGTAGAAGTTCTCCAGCGTGAGTTTGGCCACTGTCACTCTCTCCCGGGTGTGGTTACTCATGGGAAAGGATGTTGTAGTCCCTGCAGTCATCGCCATGGTAACATGTACTGAAACAGCAGGTCAAATCATTACTCACTTCAAAAAGAAAATTAAAAAAATTATATTCCTCTTCCCCACTCTCCATCTCCAAATTCTTAGGCACTCCAGAATTCACAGTAAAGGCACTGTTCTTTAGATATAAAAAACTCGATTAAAAGCTGCCTTATAAAATTATCCCAAGATAGCAGGAGGATGTGCTACCCACTCTCTAAAAAATAACATGTTGGCAAAACAAAGAGTGAATCAGAGCAAAGAGCACTGCACGCTCTGGGCAGCTCACCCAGCTGTGCTTGTCCACAAATAAGGAAAATGTCCCTCTGGCAGAGCTGGGGCCAGCCCAGTGGAGGAAAAAGGGTAGGAGAGAGAAGGATCAGGTAGCTCCCAGAGCACAACTCTGGGACAATTGTCACAACTCTGTGGCAATTTCAGACTCCAAAAATTCTAGATGCTAAAAAAAAAGGATGGGATAAAATGAGACAGCAAATGGAACAAACCCCAAACCCCAGTCCAGAAGAGAAGTTATTTCAAGGATGAAGACAGCCATTGAATATATTTGAATTTTAAAGCTGCTCCACAAAGTTACATGTGGCCAGGTGATACTTACGGCTTAGGGCACATGGTCACTGGGCACCTAAAAACTGGGAAGAAAGAAGAAAGAAAGCAGAAAGAAGAAAGGCTGCTCTCCTTGAGAGCTTTCATCCTGAACCCAAATAACTTGGATGTACTGAACAACACTTTTTAATGCTGGAAAAAGACATCTCAGGGCAGGTCTGAATGCCCTGCGGCTGACCCAGGAAAGCCAGGGGAGATTAAAAAAAAACAATGAACCAGCACAGTTTGTCCTAAGATTCATGCCCTACCTGGAAGTGGGTTGAGGCACTTTAGGAGAGCCTCATGGAAGAAAAGCATGAAAAGCAGCATCTCAGCCCAAATCCCATTTGGTCAGGTTGTTTTGAGGTTAGTTTTGGAGAATTACACACAAGTACACATCACAGAACCATGGAATGGCCTGGGTTGGAAGGGACCTCAAATATCTTGTTCTCCACCACCCTGCCATGGGCAGGGACACTTTCCACTATTCCAGCTTGCTCAGAGCCCTGTCCAGCCTTGGACACTGACAGGGATCCAGGGGCAGCCACAGCTTCTCTGGGCAACCTGTGCCAGGGCCTCTCCACCCTTACAGGAAGAACTTCTTCCTCATATCCAATCTAAACCTGCTCTCTGTCAGTGTGAAACCATTGCCCCTGTCCTGTCACTCCGGGCCCTTGTCAACAGTCTCTCTGAATCTTCCCTTAGGCTCCCTTCAGGCACTTAGCTTCCTTTTCATTATTTATTTAAACCTTCCATTTCACCAGAGGATTGTGCAGAAGACAAATCCCGAATTAGGCTTAATTTAAGCAGATCCTAATAGCTTTTGAGGTGAACTGATTGGGGGTTTCATACAGAAGAGAACTTGCACGTCCACACTGGGGCAGGAGGATTGCTGAACTCTCCTCCAGGCTCTTTGTTTTGATTCTGCCTGCTGCACTCTGAGAGGGTGGGATTTTTTCCTGTGGATTTTTCATGGGATCTGATGTGACAATAGGATATTTGTTGCCAGAAACACAGCTGCAGTGTCACAAATAAAGGCGTTTTATAGCATCATGTAGATATTATTTTAGCTGTTTATTTTGAAGTGCACAAGACACCAGAATTCTGAGAATAAAAATATATCTCTCCATAAAGGCACAAAGAGGTTTTAATAGCACTACAGCTGCTTCAAAGTGATGCCAGTATTTCTATTTTTAATCAATCTTTTATTCCCTTCAGTTTTCTACTAAAGAAAGATGAGATCTGTCAATTCCTAGCAGTGTTTACTAAAAATTAGGCAGTTCTGTTCTTTACACAGAAACATCCCCCATGCTGGACAAGTCTCCAAAAGATGGGAGAACTTAGCACTGGTCTCACTGTTGTGTTTATTGTACAATTTTACACCTTTACCCTCAATAGGTGGGAAAAGATAAATACAAATCAGTTGATAAGAGCAAATCAAACAGAGCAACAGCTGACCACACACAGGCATCTGTGATTAAGTTCTTTCAAGAAATGACCTAACAGAGTAAAAATCTGCCTTCTGATAATTTTGGAATATCAAGATAGAGCGGCATTAACTCAGGCTTGAAATGGATTAACCTTTACTTAAGGTATAGCAGGCACACTCTCACACCGGATATTTCTCCTTTCCACGTCTTGTATTCCTGGTAGGATAAAACAATGCTGCAACTTGATTTCCTGTTCATTTGTTTTGCCCATGCTCTACACTCACAAATGCAGGCACTGCCATACAGCAAATCCAAGTCACTGGGCTTTATTAAACTTGTAAAAAAGAGATCCCAGTGGCACCCCACACTATAAACAGTGGGACTGACCCTCATATGCTTCACACGAGGGAAATACAGATGAGTGTCCCCGGTTAGCTCTACCACTGTGGGGAAAAAAAGAACCCAAAACCACCACGAAGAAAATATTTGTAAAACCGGGTCTTCAGAGTTCCCAAATGAAAAAGAGCACAGACCTGGCAGGAGGCACGAGATATCCCACAAAATCCTATGCGAACTCACAGCTGAGAAAACTTATTCAGCCTTTTTCCTCCTGTGTCTGCTTCCACTAATGAGCCCCCAAACAGAGCACAGATCCACATCCCAGACAAAATATTCAGCTGGGAGTCACCCAGTACAGTCCTTAAGCATGACCTTTAAAAACAAATGATGCAGAGGGATGGGGGCAGGAAGGAAGGAGCTCCAAAATAGGACCTTTTATTGACAGTACACTACTTGTACTGACCTCACCACATTAACGGGAAGGCTTTGAAAAGGTGCCACCCATAATTCTTGGAAATGCCCTCAAAAGCCTACTAGTTCACCCAAATCCATTCCACCTCCATAATGGAACCATTCCACTCCTCCTGCATCACTGGAATTACTTTAGTCTCCCTGGACCATAAAGAATGTCACATTCAACCAGCCATTTAGCCAGAACTCTGGCTGACAGGGATCTTTCTGAAGGGCCTGGAACATCCCCAAGTGTGAGGAAGAAAGACATCAAACGGATGTAATGGACAGGAGCTGCTGAGCCTGTGGGACCAGGGCTCAGGGCTGCCAGGAGCAGAGATGCCATATGTGCTTCTTGGCCCAGGAAATGAGCCCGTGCCTCCCGCAGGGATGGCTGAAATCCCAGCCTGAGCTCTCCTGATGCCAGCTCGGCACCTGCAGCATGGGGTAAGGAGCTATGGATGTGCAGCAGCCAAGGAAAATCTTGCTACCAGAGGCAGGAGGGAGAAGAGCACAGAGGGGAGGAGAGGAGGGATGTTCCTGAAGGATGAGGGAGAGCAGGGAACAGCTACAGAAAAAGGGGAGAGCAGCCAAATGCTACTGAACTGGAGTCTTCTAGAGATGTCTCCAAGCAAGTCCCTCCTGATCCACCATTGAATAGAATATGCCAGTTGGATACAACTCTCCCTTCTGGTAGAAAAATGTTTCCTAATCAAAGCATACATTTGACCTTTTTGTTCCTAGATCTTTCCTGATTGTAGAGTGAAGTAGAGAAAGGCCAAGTAGCATTGACTCCAACTTCAATCTGCACTCCAATTTGTCACAACAGCTCTAAATCAAACTCTGCATCTGTTTGCCTGGAGTTTCCACCCCTCAAACCCCCACATTCAGATTCTGCTACACCACTGGTAACTCCAAACCCCACATCCTCTCTGGGGCACCTCTTGGCAGCTCCCACAGCCTGTCACTGTTTTCATTAAACTATTGGATCAAGTCTATTATTAATGAGTGCAAAAATCACTGAGGCATCCAATCCCACCTGCTGCAGCAGCTCCGAAGAGGAGAGGTGAAAGAAATCAAAGCAAATGGAGAACTGCTCTGCCCTGAAACGCAGCATTTTATGGGATCACTTTCTAATCAGGAAGGGGTAAGAAGATAGAATCTAAGCCTCCTGCACAGGCAAGTCTCCTGCATAGCTGTGTCAGTAAGAAAAAACACAGGATATATCAAATCAGGCTGGATCTATACTATCAAACTGATCTGAACCTAAGTCACACACTGGAAACATAATTTTTCTTTTTGAAGTCACATGTGTAGTACAGTTATACAGTAGCCCTAGAATAAATTTACTCAGGACTCAGTGAGTATTTAAGTTAGGGAGCAAACCTCACATCCAATTCTGCCAGAGAGAAAAACACCTTTTTTGCACATAACAGAAGGATGCTGCTGGTCTCTGATTTGGATTTACAATGTCAAGCTACATACATGTTCAGCAGGACAGGGAGGAGCAATCCTCCCTCCAAAAGGACATCAATTCACAGAAAGATTGATAATAATTTTAATTTATCCACCCAAGCATACTCCTTAAGCCCAGCAGTTAGGAAGGCAGTTTTGTATTACAGTAAAAACTGCCAAATTTATGAAATTTCCATTTAACATTCTAAGAGAATTTGCCTCTTGAATCAAAGCCTCTGGATAAGGCAGATACCGAAACGTATTTTTGCCTTTCAAAATTCCCATGGTTTCAGCATGACTGTGAACTTGCTCCTGCAATGAAGTATAAAAATGGCATTTTTCAAGAATTAGGAAGTAAAAGAGAAAGGAGAGACAAAGCAAACACAGAGCACAACAAAGTGGGTACCTTCAGAAATTCCAGCTGTCATCACCGTGCCCAGAGCTGGGGCTCTTCTGGGTGAGAAGTGAGAGCAGACTCTGCTTGGCTCCTTCCAGACAACCCAGCCCAGCAACTCACCAAGCTGAGCACTAAAACCCACAGCTGACAAGGAATATATTTTAAAAAATGACAAGGATTATATTTAAAAAATGAGGTGTTATCTAGGAAAGCAGCACGGACACTGCAAAGCTTCCAGCACAAGTGCCAGCCCCACGGTCTCCAAATTGTTTGAATTCTCCTAAAAAGAAACAGGATATATATAAAACTGGAAAAAAAACAATCCACCATACACAAATAACAGCATGATTCACACTAAGGGGCAGTGGGCAGGGCCAGACAAATGAAAAAAACAGCCCAAGGCTCAGCAGGATGATGTGGTGGGATGTACTCTGAGCAGCTTCTGAGATGTGCAGCCATACGTGGGGTGAGCAAACACAGAGCAAAGATAAAAATGCTGTAAAACAGTTGATAGCTCCAGTGAGGGAACAGAAGGAGAAAGCACCATCAGCCTAGAGGGAAAATTACTTTCTGCACTACAGTTTCTGCTAGCACAGGTTTGGCAACTGTGCTGTGCATATTTTCACCATCCAGTTGTTTATATTGAACCTCCTCCTATTGAGGATCACAGAACAGCCTGGGCTGGAAGGAACTTTGAAGACCATCCAGTTCCAGTCCCCTGCCATGGGCAGGGACACCTGCCACTATCCCAGCTTGCTCAGAGCCCCATCCAACCTTGAACACTGACAGGGATCCAGGGGCAGCCACAGCTTCTCTGGGCAACCTGTGCCAGGGCCTCACCACCATCACAGGAACAGTTTCTTCCTTGTATCCAATCTAAACCTCCCCTCTGACACTTTGGAGCCATTCCCCCTTGTCTTGTCACTCCAGGCCCTTGTCCAGAGTCTCTCTCCATCTTTCCTGTGGGTTCCCTTCAGGCACTGGAAGGCCACGATGACATCACCCCAAAGCCTTCTCTTCTCCAGGCTGACCAATCCCAATTCCCTCAGCCTTTCCTCCCAGCAGAGCTGCTCCATCCCTCTGATCCCCTTGGTGTCCCTGCTCTGGCCTGGCTCCAATAGCTCTCTGTCCTTCCTGTGCTGGGCCCAGGGCTGGATGCAGCCCTGCAGGAAGGGCTGAGCAGACCAGGGCAGAGGGGCAGAATCCCCCCTCTCCTGGCTGCCCTGGGTGCAGCCCAGCACAGGAGGTTCTATCTTCTTTTTCTATAACCCAGTTTAAATCCAATTCCAATTTTGATTAACCTCCAGAAACACCCAAAACTCAACAGGACCCTGAAGTCTCCAAGCAGCAAGCTGAAAAGAAAACCTCACTAGTCCTATCTATGTCAATCATGGTTCAGTATTTTTCAACTCTTGGGGTGTGATCTTAATATTTGTGTTATTTCTAAGTACAGCTTTCTGTGCTTAGAACAGAACCTTGTCCAAAGTTCACTCATGTCAACAAAAAACCCCTTCAGCTCAATGGGTTTTGACCTAATAGTCCCATTCCAGCCTCGGAATGATGATAGCTGCTGCTACTGAGTTTCATAGTTATCAGATCAGCATGTTTGCCAAGCACTGCTCTGGGGTATGTTTCAGACAGAAAAATAAATATTCCGTTCCTCCGTAATTCATGTTTTCAGTAATATCACCATTCACAGGCCCCTGTTTTATTTAATCTGCTACTGAAAGGAAACAACATTCTCTGCTAGATAAAACAAATCAGATATTTCACGTGCAGATTCTTCTTCAACATTATTGCCATGACCAGATCCTTCTGACAGCCTTCAGTTTTTACAACATTCTCCCTTTGGGAAGGGAAAACTAAGTGAGACTGCAACATGCCATCACTGACACTCCAGAATTTCATTTACCTTGTTTATGTACTTCATCTCCTTTAGCCTTCCTTCCCCAATGTGCATTATGGTTGAGTAAGTTTTGTTACCTTAAAGTTACAGAATTAATTATATTTGTTCTATTAAAGCATCACTAAAAAACGGAGTGAAATTAGCCCCATTGGAACAGGCTTTGCTATTTAAAAGCCGAAGTGTTCAAATGTTTTAGCCATTTTCATCACTTCTTCCCCATGGGGCATCTGGGTGAGGTGCCTGTTAACAGTCCCAACTGAAAGCAGAAAGCGCTCCATGACTCCTGAACCAAAAGGAGTGGACACTCCCAGTGCCTGATCCCCAGGGCCATGAGAAAACCCTGGGGAGACACTGCCAGGCACACAGGACTCGGGATGCAAACACTGCACGAGTCCTGCAGCCACCATGATGATGATGATGACACCAGGGAAACCTGGGGGACAGCAAGACCCAGAGAGATTTTGGGGTGTCAGCAGCCAGCTCCAACATGCTCCCTAAACCCCAGAAGACCTTAATGCACCCAAAAAAAAACACATGAAGGAAGGTACTTTTCTGCCTTGAAGTTGATTCTAAACCTAAAAACATCCCAAAACAGCAGTGTGGGGCTCTTAATTAAAGCAGGCAAAAAATCCCTCTGCCAAACAGCAGGAACCCCTCCCAGGCCATGCCAGGGCTGTGTGTGTGCTGTAAGCTGGCATGAGCCAGGACTGTCTCTGAAAGGAGCCATCCCATTTTCCATCCAACCATCTGTTTGTTTCCCTCCCGCTGCCGCTCTGTGCTTTGTGCCAGCACAAGAAGCTGCACGACCCACACTGAGGAACCTCTACCAGGCTGAAATAAATTCTTTTAAAAATAGTTTGGGTGAGGCTGGTTTCACCTGCAGGGATTGACCAGGGCCACCCTGGCCCAGGCTGAGCCCACTTGGCCCTTCCCATGGAGTCGGTCTGAAAGCGGGAAATAAGCGAGCATGGCCTCCTCATCTTTTAATTTGGCTTGCAGAAATTAATCTCGGAAATAATTCCAACACACCCGCAGTAATGATAAGGAAATATTTCCTAATATGGAATAAAAACTGAATATTGGAGTTGTGCTGCACTCCAGGATTTCCTGCTATTCAACACAGCTGAGCAGCAGAAGTCTCCCATGAACAGTGGCCGAGACTCAGCTCTCTGCTGCTTTCGACGAGCAGAAAGAGCAAATTCATTTCCCTGACAGGAAAAGGTACAGGCTGAAACTATGTGTGGGTATACAAGAGTATACAGGGGAATACCTGCATAAACTAAGTCTACCTACACCTATGTAAGATCCATAAACTATATGTATTTCCCTTGAGAGTTAATCTTTTGTCCATTTCAAGTAGCAAAGAAACTTTTGATCCAAATGTCATAACCTTGGCTTTCACAAACAATGGAAGGCTGGCCATGTGAAGTTTAGAAAAGCAAATCTACTCATAAGGTCACTTCCATCTCAGCTCTACTTGCCTCAGCCTCAGTGATACAATTACATTCTTTAAGCTCTACTGTCAATAGCTCTGTCCCAAAGTGAGGAGCACATTTCAAGACATTCCCTACTATAAACACTCACTCAGCACTGAAGGATGCACAATCACTTGCCAAAATCTTCCTGAGCACAGTTCTTTCAAATAACTCATTTTATTACCTTTTCTTCTTAAGACAATCCAGCCATTGGGGTTTAGCAGTAGCCACTCAAACTGCCTCACTGTGCATGTGTGTGTGCTGTACTCACCCACCCACCCCAACCTAACAGAGAAAGGGGACACACAGGGGTCGTACTTCTGCTCCACCTGCAGGGATGGAGGGCTAGAGCCAGGAACAGGAAGGGAACAGAGGTGCTGGTGTCTCCACACACTGCTGTCTTCCAAGGAGTGCTCCATGTGGGAGGTCAGCTCAGGACAACACTCTGGATGACTAAAATGAAGCATGAGACATGATGAGGGAACCAGACCTGCAGTCCCAAGCAGCCACTCCTTTACTTCCAGTGTTTACCACTGGGTGCATTTTCATTTCCTGGGGACAAGAGAAATCAGTAGCTTGCTGGAAAGGCAACAGTGCTCTGCAATAAAATAATACTCCATAGGCTTGCTTCATCTCACGTCTATCTGTCCTTTTTCCTGGCTCTCCCCACATTTCATAGCGCTGCAAATCTTTGTCTCTCAGAAGTGTCTAAAAACAGGAAGCTTTTCTATTTACTGGAGTAATTACATTCCTGTGCACTTAAGCATTTTCACAGCTTTTAGCAGGTACTTGCAACCAGGCGTAAGAAAACATTGCTTTAAGACCTGTTAAATTAACTGGCATAAAAAATGCCTGTGCTAAATATATTGCTGCAATATTTTGGATCATGAAATAATTACAAACAGAGCAAGGACAACAATCATAAATGTGCTTCCTCCTCAGTTATTGGTTTTCTGGATAAAGTCCTACTCAGATCCAATGAAAAACATGTCCCACTCTAAAACATGTACAACTGTCCAAAGGAAAGTCAGTCACAGGGAGTTTCTCTACATCTTTTGTGACAAAGAGGCACAAGTTGGGACAAAAGCAAAGAATAAGCAAAGAAGCTTCTAACACACCACCAGTACAAGTTTCAAGGAAACTGTATTACATTTTTACATGTCATCCAAGAAGCTCTGCTCTTAGATTTTAGGTATTTTGTAAAGCCCTTCTACTTCCTAAGGAGCCTAGGGAAGCAGTACCTTTGGGAATTAGGAGGGACTGTTGCACTGAAAAATGCTCGAGAAGAAGGCACCAAGTTTGCTTTTCTTTTTCACTGATGTATGTTCAAATCCCTCACTCTTGCCAGGCTCTTTTTAGATCACATCAATCAAATGAAGTTATTACACATGATAAGTCTGTGCCAGCAAAGGAGCTGACTGCTAAATGAGATGGAGAACATCAGTGCCCAGCCATGGCCTGTACAGTGCCTCCAGTCAGGGTTAATGAGCACAACAGAGCAAAACTGTAAATGCAGGTAGTGTCTGTTGTCAGTGTACACAACACTGAAGAACAGATGTTTGCCCATCCAAATCCCACTACAGCACTTCATTCCTTGAACTGTGATATTTGGAGCAGCAGACAGCTGCTGGCACACAAAGCAGACTAACTTGGTGAGGGCCCAGAGATAAAGAAGTGTATGTAGTTTCCTGATGTAACAGAGGAGCACATGGTACCACCCTCCTGCTGCCTGAAGCTGGGAAGCAGAATTGGAATGGTGGGGATGCAGCTGAGCCATACTCTTACCATCAAATCACCAGCACCAGAGGTGGAGAATGAAGCTTTATCTCATAAAGGAACCCTAATGACAACACCTAATCCCCACACTGATAATAAGGATAACTGAGAAGAGAAAGCTTTACCACTGTGCCTTATGATCAGACTGGTTTAGGGGAGAACAGTCAATACAACTGTGGTCTTGTATTTCAACATTTCTATCACATTGAGAATGTATATATCACAAACACACAGCAAGTGGGTAGCTGGAGTTTATCCCTCTGAGATTTAGAGGTTTAGGTAGAGAGGAAACAGCTTTTGCAGGAGCAGACTGCCTCGTGAAATGTGAGACTCTTCCTGCAGCCTTTCCTTGACGTCTCAAGTGCTCATCCCCTCCGGTGCTGAAGGGCACCAGGAATGCTTTGTTATCACAGTCTCTATGTCCACATGATCCCTCCTACATAACTGCATATTCACCCTTCTAGGAGGAGAAGAGGAAGGCAAAAAAGGACTTGCATGCAGGTGAAAGATGATGGAGGTGTGTGATGGGCTTTAGCTCCCAGTGAGTAATAATTCTCCAGCCTTGGCCTGGGAAAGTTCACTCAGAATGGGTGCTGTTTTCCTTTAAATTCATCTCAGATATTTGATTCTATTACCTGGTTTCCAAGTTAAAGAGAAGCAAACCAGGGTGTGGATAAAAGCTCTGGCTATATCCAGCTGCAAGGGAGGTAGGGGAAAAGGAACAGAAGAGATCTGCTTAAGTTTCTATCAGATATTAAGGCTGTATGTTAAACATGCATGAAAGGGTAAATTTCCAGATGAAAAACAAAGAAATAAAATTTAAAGAGACAGTTTCCTAAGCTTTCAAGATTAAATAGGTTATGGCAAGAAAAGCAGAAAAATATGACAAATTCTGTAGGAGCAAACCTTTCCCACCAAGGAAGCCTTCAGAACAGAAAGCCTTGGAGCATGTCCTGAGGACTAAGCACTCTCTTGACTGAGAAAAGGAGCAGGACCTATCAGTAGAAGAAGGGCTCTTCATGTAACAGGGGTCACCTCAAGCAAAGGAGAAGAAACACTTGTGTTCCTACAGAATGGCTCTCACTGCTCCTTTTCAAGGTAAAAGTCTCTACTGCCCTGTAATGTGACCAAGTGTCACTGTGCCTCCATTTCTTTATCTGTCAAGTGCAGATAAACACAAGCAGAGTTACCCGCAGGAAATCTAAACGGAAATACCAGTTTTGTACAAACAACGGGTCAAGATGGAGACTGGTGGAGTGGCAAATAAAGACTACTTTCAGGCGGTGATCTGAATTGCTTGACAAGTTGCATACAAGCAGCTATTTCCCATAAATAGTAACCAGAGAAAAACCATAGAAGAATGAGATCATTTCCACTTTTGAAATATTATTTAACATTAACATTTCCTTATGGGGATGGGCCCTATGCTCAAGGCCCTTACACAGAAAGGACAGACACTGCTGCCAAGTCCTGCTTCAAGGACTTGTCAGTGCAGATCTACAATTGGTTCTTAGAAAGACAAGAAAATTCTCAGCATCCAGGGTTCCAACAAAGTCCCTTCCTCTGCACTGGGCTGATCCCTCAAGTCCCAGCCACACACTCCTCCAGTTTTCCTAATAATGCAGCCACAGGCCAGTTAGGGCAACTCAACAGCCTGACAAAATTAAGCTACCAACCAGCCCATGCTCTTGTGAAAAGGAGACCACTCTTCCAAAAGATCAGCAAATTGGTTTGTCCCATCCTCCAACTCCACAAATTCAGTGAAAGAGGAGCAATTAAATAGGGACAGGCACAGAGGACAAGGGGAGAACAGCACTGTCCCTTTTGCAGGCAGCCAGACTTGGACTACATACCAGTAAAGTTTGGATACACTTGTGGCAGTGGGAGGACAGGACTGTCCCTTTGGACAGAGGCCATTTATGTCACATTGGGTGCAACAGAAACCCCAGAGCCCCACAGTGACAACTGTTATACAAACATTGACTCTCACCAATGAGTCACATCCCTCTTGCCCCCACTTTGGCTGGCTCCCTTTGGAAATGGGCTGGTGGGGAGGAAAGCTGTGCAAAACTCTCAAAACACAGGCTGTGACTACTTTCTGACACTCCTTTCACTTCAGGCTGCAACAGTACAGAACAGAATTCATTTGATTCTGATGGAAATGGTCAAGGTGAGGCTAATCATCATGAACAGCTGAGCACCCATCCATGTGCTGCACTTCCCATGGATCACCCCAGTCACATTTACAAAATCCAGGAAGGGTTTGTACCACGTTCTGCTCCTGTTTGCCTCGTGAGATCTCCCAGGTTCTCCTCCTGGGGCACTGCTTGGCTCCCACACACTGGGCAAAGCCCAGCATGGACAGCAAGCTCCAACAGCAATGCTGAGCTACAGCAGAAGCCCACCCTGCAGCACACACAGACACAACCGTGAATCTGAATAGTTTTATGGTCATTCAAACACTTAAGGCAATGCCCAGTACCTGATCTATGGGAACACATCAGGAACATCCACTTAAAAGCCCATTCTAATTTCTCACACATTCCTTAATGCATCTCCTCTCAGTCTACTCAATCTCTCTCCCAGAAGAGCTGCCAGCTCAGGTATCCCTAACAAAACCTCTAATGGTGATTTGAAGTGGATGAATCCTGCAGAATAAAACCACATTAAATTGCTATCAATGATGCAAGAATTGAAGTAGTGAATATCTGGAGTTTTCTGTTTCTAAATGCAGATGATGTATGTACAGAGGAAGGATGCTCTTGTGGCTACAGCACAGGAAACTGCATTAAGTAACAGATGATCTGGATTCCATTTTATATCCTATGTGCAAAAACAAACCGTACAAAAAGAAAAAGAAAACATGTACTTAGGGTGTGCCTCAGTCACCCTACAAGAAAGCAAACATCATTCCTGTAGCCAGCAGGTCATGTTCCCAGGCACAAAAGACTGGGAGGTCTTAAGTATTTAAGAAGTTATTAATTCATTCTGAAAATTCATTATTTAACCTAAAACACATGAGACATGTGGGCCCTCCTTTGTAAGTGCACTTGTGTGAGCTGCGCATTTGAGGGCTGCAGCCAAGCATGGATCTGTATACTGTGGGTTTGGAAAGGTGTGTGGCAAGATAAGCACCCGAGACAGCTTGCACTGTTCCAAAGACAGGGTTGAAATCTCCCCATGAATTCAGAAACAGGGGAAAATATATGGGGAAAAGCAACAGGAAGGACACTGAGTATCGATGCTCTGCAAGAGGCCAAATTTGGTGATAGCATTTCCAAGCTGAGCTCCAACAGCCTTGGAGAAATGCTGCTCTTGTGAATCCAGCTGAGAGCATTCCTCCAATGACTCCCCAGTCAATGTTTACACATTCTGTTGCTCATATGCAAATAACATTAATCAGCTGCTTTTAAAGTACTGATAAATAGGCAACCTTTGGAAAGTTTTACAGTTTCCCAGTGAAGCCACATGCAATATCAGGAATGTAGTTTGTCACAATGATATAGCACAGGAGAGAGAATAAGCACATAAGAGAGAATATGTCCCAGTTTCACAAATCACAAGGAAGCAGCTGCTCTGCTCTATTCTCTTCACTTCTGAAATGTAAGGAGCACCAAAAAATAAAGTAGTATTAGCACAGAATCAAAAATATTTACATCTGTGATTCCTCAGATGATTAATTATTGCTTCAATTGAGCCTTAAAATATATTTTAACTTGCACTCTTTTACAAAATGAAAAGCAAGTGAAAGCCCTTACTTTAGAACTACCCCTGGCAGTCAGAGAAGGTCTGTGAGAAACTAGCAATTTTTACTCCACAAATTATGCTCCATTGATACTGAGCCCTACCTCCCTAGCTTAGATCCAAAATAAAAAATTCATTACTCTCCCCAGACCTAATATGGTAACTCAGGGTTGGAAGCAAGATCTGGAGGCTACTCTACATTTTTTTTTTTTTGATCCCCTTGAGTAAAATTTTGCAAAATAAATTATGGAAATTTCAGCAAATCCTGAAATCACAGGGAAGCTGCTCTGCTGGCAGCCTCCAGGAAGGAAGGTGTGCCCTCCCTCTTCCCAGCATGGCCAAAGCTGCAAAGGTCTCTTGGGGTTGCTAGCAAGCCTCAAGCTGCTTTCCTCTCCTCTGGGTTAGCCCTTTTGTTAATAATGCCAGAAAGGATCTCCATCTTGCAATGAACTGGAGCTGCAGGCTTTATTCTGCTTCCCTATGTCATATACCTTCCTCCCAGCCTTCAAGCAAATTATGTTTTGCCCCTTTCAAATATTTTCCAACCAGATCTGGAGGTACTTTGCAAAACTGAAGTATAAAACACATGATCTTGATAATGCAAGCTGGCAACTGTATCACTTGGACTGAAAAGGAAATGAGGCAAACCCAGCCTTCAGTCCTGGCAGGATTTTGAAGGTGTATGAGCAAGGTGTATGACTTGTAACAAGTATCTGTAGCAGCCTGTAGGGCCTAGACCCCTTCCACGTAGCAGCACAAATTTATCCAAAATAGCAGAGAATCCTAAGAGTCATCGTGATTGGAAAAGACCTGCAAGATTAAGTCCAGTCCTTGACCAAACACCATCACGTCAACTCAACTACCGTATTAAGTGCCACCTAAAATCATTTCTTGAACACTTCCAGGGATGGTGAGCCACACCTGCTGACACAGCACTCTCCACAAACAGTTCTCAAAAAATGCAGACAATTTCAGTCTGATTTCAGAAATGCAGAAAGCAAGGCAAAACAAAATTAATCAGAGCCACCAAAAATAAATCAAAAGTTAACTATGCAGCACCAGCATCTGAAGCACAAAGAGTAACTTGCAGAAGCTGCCAAAAACCTGAAGGAAGAGCTGAGACACAGAATGAGTGCATTAGTCCCAAATCTCACCTTGAGTTTAGTATTACAGTCAGATCAGGTCAGCACTGGGAAAAGACACGCTGCTCCTCTGGCAAGGCTTCACAAAGACACAAGTTTGAAACAAAGTGTGTGCACTTCAGGAACATAAAAATGTTTTATGGAATCCTATTTTTAACCCTAAATGCCACAATGAATTATGGGAAAATCTAGAATTACAGCAGGAAACAGAAGAAAAAGCTCAGTTGACCTGAGCCCGGGGATTTTTCAGAGGTGCAACTGCAGAGGATCACAGGAGCCCTGGGGCTCTCAGCTGCTCTTGAGGGAGCACATTCTTCACGCTCCTCTGGAGATAAACAAACAGATCCTGACCACTCTGCTGGCAAAACAAAAGGACGCTGGGAATTCACAAGTTCTTGCATGCACCTGCAGGGCTATTTGACAAAAGTGAACCCACTAGATCCTGTTATTGTTGTCATTTCATCTGCCCCAGGGAGCTACTCAGAAGTCACACAGCAGTATCAGGGTGTTCACTCAAGGCAACAGAACCGCAAGTCCACCCAGGCCCTCCCTGCATCCATATTTTTTCCATCATCCTTGCAGGAGGCAGAAGCAAACATCTCCTCCCAGTGCTTTCCCAAGTCCACTGACTACCCAGGATGGTTAAGATGTCCAACTGCCTTGGATGTGCAACTTTTAAACACCCAAGGCCAGGTAGATGAATCCTGCCTGGCATCTGACACAATTCCAACTCCCATTGTGCTGAGGATATCTGGAATGAGTCTTTGGATTTAGCTATTTGCTTCTCCTCATAATCTCCAAAGACTCTGTTGGCTATGCCTGCAACAGGTTTCTCAAGCACCTTTAGAGACTCATCCTCAGCAAACAGTCCTACAGCAAACAGATTTAACTTTCAGTTAAAGTTTTTCTTATGTTCCAAAAGCCCAAAGAAGCAAACAAAATAGGTGGCGTCCCTCCTCCCCTCATCCCCACCTGCACCACAGGACACTGGACCCTCCGGCAGAAGAGGGCAAGTCTGCAATGGGGATAGGCACAGCTCCCACCAAATTTAAGATATGATGAATCCAACTGTGGCTTGAGCATCTTGTCATTTTTACAGCCTTTAACTCTGGGCACCTCACAGTAAAAATATTCTCCACATAAAGAAAGAAGATGAAGATCTGAAGCACAACATATAGTATCTGCTAAAAATACCTCTTTGGAGACATCCCTTGCCAAATAGGTGCCAAAACTTCAAAGGCTGAATTATCATGTTGAAATATTTGAAATGCAAGTTGTCATGATTCTTGTGAGGCATGGCTGGCAGGCAGAGATGGCATCTTTCAGCTCCAAGACCTGATCCAGGCAGTAACTGGAAATTGCTCTTTGGTGGCTTACGTGAAATGAGTCAAGGGACGTCAGTCCAGCTCTCAGCAAATTAGGAACCACATCACAAAAGCATCTGTAAGTCACTTCCTTTGTTGATACCATTCTGAAGGCCAACAATAAGGTAGGGAAAAAGAATTATCCTCCCTCAAAATAGCACTCTCCTTCAAAACACAAATTGCTTTTATCCAGGATCTTTTGTGAAAGCGTCCCAGTGCATTTTTACTAAATGTGAACTAATCTAAGTATTCCTTTAAGTAATACCTGAAACCCAACATTTTACCAGTAGTAAAGCCCAAGACCTACTGGCTTCCAACATTCTAGAAGCATGTAAAAGGAGAACAGGAATGTTCCCATCCCACATTCTGACTGTATGTCTTTCTGGAGCCAACAGAAGTTTCAGAGCTCTACAGCATTTTTCCTTAAGAAAATTTAGCACAGAATCAAAGGTTGCCCTTGAACCAACCACTTCATTTCACAGAAATCAATCATTAGTTGTATTTGCCTTGTATCTTGCCAGTAAAAGGGCACGAAGTAAGTGACCCAAATTTAGAAAACTAAGTAACAATATTTTAGACTCTGCTTTAAGAAAACAAGGTAATTTTAGCTGGATGTGTCACAATTCAGAGCAATAGCTTTGAAAGCATCAGTCGATTCTATTAATTAACTGGAACTTTTTGGGATGGCACAAGGTAACTGAACCTAATCACACAATATTAGGGGATTGGTGCTGCTCTGTAAATTCAGAGATGCCAAGTTGAGCAAAAAGAATGTGTTTCATTCAGAGATGAAAGGCTTCTGAATTTTGGTGCTTTGTAAACAGCTTCTAAACTGATTGAACAATGCCTGTGAAGTACACAGGGTCAAACGTCCTCGGTACCTCAAAGAGTACATTTCAGTATTGAAAAAACACCAGTGAAAAACATCTCAGCACACTCTTATCTGCCTGGCACTTCAAAAAACGTCCTAAGTATCCACAAAAGAGGCAGGATTATTCTTTGTCAGTCCGCTCTCTCTCAAAGCTGATGAGAATTATACCACCAAATTCAATATGGGTAGTAGATTTAAAAAAAAAAAAAAAAAAAAGGCTTCTTGGTTAGAATTAGCATTGACTGAGGTACCAAAGGAAATCAAGAATTACAAGAAATTCTTAGGCATTTATTTTATTCACACATTAGTCAATGCCATTAATCTGGAAAGCCTTGGAAAGCATTCAGTAAAGCTTCCTTAGCTAATTTTATTTCACTAAAGACCCTACAGTCAGGGTCAAGCACAAACTACATTCCTGATCTATCCAAGGAAGAAAAAGCAAAGGCAGGTGCTTGTTACAGCTCAAGACAAAACACTCCTGTTTCCCTGCCTTGACATACATAAATACTAGCAGCCCACTCGTGTCAGTGACTTCATCTTGTAAAACGGGTGCTTTGTTGACAAGATCATCCCCACCCCTGAAGAGAAGGAAGCTGCACCCAAAGCACCAATTCAGATGTTCCAGACAGGAGTCTGGCCTTCCACCCAAGACAAATATGGAGCTTCAGCTGCATTGCTCCTACCTGGGGCTTACCAGTTTGCAATATCTGAGGAGGATTTACTTTAGGATTCAAGGAGAAGGGGGTGGGTGACCCTTAATTAACCAACCTTTGTGGCAAAACCCAGCCTTGCCTTGGCACACAAGTGAGGGAAGGAAAGCACTTGGATTCCGCACTAACTTGAGAAAATCTCATCCTGCAACTGCATTCTCCAGCTGCACACAGGCAGATGCAGATTCACTCTCCCTAATGTCCTAAGTAAGAACACAGAAGCTTTTGTCTTCTCCGTCTGTACATCTTTAAAGATGACACGACCAATGAGGAGCACTTCAGCAAAAGAACCAAGAAAATACATTTATGCTCTGGTTCTCAGACTGAGAAAATTACAAGCATAGAGAAATAAGAAAGACACTGTCAGGACTAATTTCAAAAATTAGCTTCTATAAGGAAAAAATACAAATAACACTAACAGCTTTCAGGTTCTTGGATTTTTTTTTTTCTTAAAGCAAAACAGTATAAGCAAAATTCTCATTATAATTCTTCTCTTGCAGCCCTTGCTCCCCAAGCAAGCACAAGCTCATTCTATGTCTGGGGGTCAATACCTGAAACTGGACTGAACCATAAACAAAACTGAAATTGGCTTTCTAAATATTGCTGCTTGTTTAACAAAAAAGGCAGAGAGAAAATTAGGTAAAACTACTTCTCTTTATTAGAGTATAACAATTTCTCCCCCCAATTACTTCATAATTACTTCCTTTTTCTTTTGTGACTTTCCACTATGATTTCAATCCTTTCAAATGCAGTGATCCAGAGTACACATTAAAAAAGTATGTGTATCCATTGGTTGTTCCCCCAATGCTCCTTTTGACTGTAAAGATTATTTTACAGAGCAGAATGTTATTTTGCTTATTTGAACATTAAAAGGGCAAGCCTATTTCTTCTTTGTACCCTCACAAAAGCCAGAGTTTTGCATGTTACTGAGGACCAAAGGTGAAGGCAGCAGTATTTTTGGCAGGCTCCAAGGAACATCTTTGCAGAAGAGGTGCTCAGCAAAGTTATTCTGTCAGCAGCCAGGCTGCAGCACAAGCTGTGAGCAGCAGCTCCAGTCAGTGCTGTAGGTCAGTGTGTATTCAGACAGGAGAAAGTCTCTCTTCCCTGGTTTTGGTGATACAATGTTCACCTCTTTCTCCTGAACTCTGAAAGGGATTTGTTCCTTCTTTTTTTCATGTGCCACTACAAAAGTGGCTTACATGTCTGTGAGCAAAAGCAGACAGTTCATGTGAATCAGGTGCCCTCTGGGATTAAATGGGGCTTAAAGGTATCCAAGTGTGAGCCTAAAACTCTGGAGTTATGAATGAAGCCCAGCTGCCAGAGACAATGCTTCCAGCCTGACCTTTGAGCAGGGAACAGGGCAGGTTGTACTCAGATGCCTCCTGGAAAAACAAGTGGAGAGTTCCTTTAGGTCACTCTACAGCAGCATCAGCACCACCAACCCCCATGGAAGGAGCTGGGATTAGAGCTGAAATACATTTACTTAAATATCCACATATTGGTCAAGCCCACTGACACAGCCATGGCCTGAAAGTCTCTGCACTGATCATATCAGTATGGCATTCATTTCACACTCCCCATCATAATAAAGCCCAGAGCAAGGCTGGGAAGACAAGAGCACACATCATCATTCCTGTCACAAGAAACTTTCATACAAGCTCACCTGCATCTAAATTACATGCCAGGTATAACCAAGCCCTTGGAAGGCCCAGGATTTACCTGCTGAAACTGATTAGCTGGTAAACACATTCTAATCCTCACCTGGACACCTCCATCCTTCCATACATGACTAGCACACCAGCGCAGCTAGAATCCAAGAATTCATCCCACAGATTTGTTCTCCTGTAGCACTACCATAGCTACCTGGCCTCAAATACTGGAGACAGCCTTGCACATGGAGCTCCCAGTGACTTCAGTGTGTTCCTTCCTCTTGAAGGGATGGATGAATGTTGCCTGTAAACACTGTTAATTACTGAAAACTAGAGCAGTCAAGAACTGGTGCAATGTAAGAAAGGTAAAAAATTTTCCAATTTCTTTGAAGATTTGCCAGCAAAACTTGACAATTTAAAGCATTCCACTTTGTTCTTTTCCCTTTATCGTAGGCTCATGGGAAAAAAAAAAAGACAAAAATAAAAGAGAAGATTTAACAGGCAGAATAATCCTCTTCTTTACTCCCTTCATCTTCCAAACAACTGGTATTGTTTCTCCAGATCTTCTCAAAATCTTCCAGAAATTCAGTCTCTTACCTGAAACTATTTCTGAGGATGCTTGTTCCTACCACCACAGCTTATAATAACTTAGTGGTTTCCAACATGTGGTCCAGAGAGCTGGGAGGTGGATGACGGGCTGAGAACGTGCTGTGCCTTGACAGCAGTCTGGGATTCACTGGACTTGGGAACCACAGCCTCAGCCTCTTATGGCAATGCTTATTGCCATTTTGTCCAACTTAAACTTCACTTAGATTTCACAAAGAATAAGCAACTTACAGGGGATTATTCCATGTGTTCTTAACATAACTCTTGCAGTTTTTTGTTTGTTTTTTTCTTTTTTTTTTTTTTTTTAAGAAGAAAAAAACCCCACAGAAAAGCTTCTAATTGCTACCTAGGCAATTGTGCAGTGAGGTCACCATATCCAGACTACAAGTAGGCTAAGATGCTCAAGTGATACAGACTTTATATGATCTCTCCTTCGCAGTTAAATTAAACACAGAGCAGAAGAGTCCATACAATAACTAACCATAAGAGGAACCATCTAACACATTTCAACATAAAGTGGTCATTTATATTCCTTGCTCACAGGAGATCTGAGAGACTAATTAATGAAGAACTCCTGTTTTAATAAATCTCAGTTCTCTGCCCTTAGTCATTACTTCCTAAGACTACCTATGCCTGTGAAGATTGGGGAAGGACTAACCAAGACTTTACTAGAAATTGTGCTTATGGTATCACAAGGGTTGGTTGGTTTGTTTCTCTCCTCTCTTCCCCCCCCCCCCCCCCCATAAACCTGAATATTAATATTTTCTTTCCTACAGCATTCATGGAAATGGAGATACATGCTATAACTAATTTCATGAAGTGAAGGCAATAAATTAAACTATCAGCAGACAGATTCATTTAGCAAGAGAAATTTTCTTTAGGCACAGTAGAACTTCTGATTTACACAAGTGAAATATGGGAAGTCAGTCAAGGAACAGCCACATGTAATAAACCTGTACAACCAGAGCTCTTTATCACTTTAGTGGAACCAACCAAGCACAAATAAAACCAATAAAAACCAGCAACAAAGATGCAAGTTAATGACACCAGAAATTACACTATTCCTTTCTTTCACCTTATCTTGAAAGTTGGAATTTGCTGCAATGCACTTGACTGCCTTCCAAGACACGCAACTATAGGATCTGCACCACAAGGCAACCTTACTTCAGAGACTCAGACGGGTTGGGGTTGGAAGGGACCTCAAACAACATCCAATTCCAGCCCCCTGCCATGGGCAAGGGACACCTGCCACTATCCCAGCTTGCTCAGAGCCCCATCCAGCCTTGAACACTGACAGGGATCCAGGGGCAGCCACAGCTTCTCTGGGCAACCTGTGCCAGGGCCTCACCACCATCACAGGAACAGTTCCTTCCTCATATCCAATCTAAACCTCCCCTGTGTCACTCTGGAGCCATTCCCCCTTGTCTTGTCACTCCAGGCCCTTGTCAAGAGTCTTTCTCCATCTTTCCTGTGGGTTCCCTTCAGGCACTGGAAGGCCACAGTGAGGTCACCCCAAAGCCTTCTCTTTCTCCAGGCTGAACAATCCCAGTTCCCTCAGCCTTTTAAACTGCCTTGCTAAGTCTTGCCAAGAGTATTTGCTACACCAGTGTCTGATAAGCCACAGCCATTACTCCACTGAATGGGAATGTGCTCTAACACTGCCTGTTACCTGTCTGTACTAGCCATGGCTCTCACTGCTGAATGACTGAGTCCCACATCCTACAGAGAACCTCATATGCAGAACACAAAATTCCCTTATAGTCCCAGATTTCACAGCTTGTTAAATTATACTTTTAATTACTGTTAAACAGGCTTCATTCTACATATCCAGTTGCTACTGTTTGAAGAAACAGGTACTCCCACTAAATCCTTACCTTGTGATTAAATTTGTTCTCCTTTCCTGCTCTGTGAACACTACAGAGCACAGAACAGAGCAATCTTTAACTTCAGCTGTTGTTTCTGTTGTAACAAACAGCAGCTGTCTTTAAACAACACAGTGCAATGCTTTTGTCTGGGGAGCTACTAATCTAAGCTTTCCTCTTCATACAGGACTCAGCAGGGTAAAAATTAGTGACATTTTAAGTGGAACAATTCTTTCATCATCAGGCTGATATTTGGCTGCCATTCTGGTTACCTCCCTTATAAGGCACCAGCAAGAGGGAAGGGCAGGGAACACATTATGCAACTGTTCATTGTAAAAAATAATTAAAACAAATTTTAAGAAATGTTGGTAATAAACACTTCTCCAATATACAAAAGGCAAAAGGAGCCTGATGCCATTTGTCTAAGGTCCGCCATTTCTACTGGGCTAATCTGGGAAAAGGGAATTTCTCCTGAAAGGAAAGGTTTTCCTCAGTTTTTATGGGAAATAGTGGAACACTGAAGCCTATGAACCACCCCTGCCTTCTCCAGAGACTGGTTCAAATGTAGCCAATCAGCCAAAGAGGCAGCTCTGCCCTGGGTAATGAAGGGGCAATACTGGGACACCTGCATCCTGTCCCCTCCTCTGTGCGCAGGTGTGATCCATGGAAATCTAAGACATCTAATCCCAAGTAAAGGCTAAAGGGTTCTGTGCTGAGGCCATCCACATCTTGGCTGGTTTGTACACAACAGCCCTCCTGCAGACAAGGAAATATCCTTTGGAATTTACCTATCAGTTCAGACATAAGTAGGTTTTTACTAGTGAAGTCATAAAAACACTGAGACTTTTTACCCACAGAACAGACTCAAGAGTCTCCAAAGTGGCAGTGATCAGGCAGGAAGAATCCCCCCATCTGTCCTTTGGGGGGTTCTCAGTGATCCTGGACAAAGTTCATGGCACAGCACAAGCATGCCAAGAAGCTATCTCCCTCTCTGTTGCAACAGGGAACAAGGACATGGAGCCTGTAGCACCAGCAGAGCCCCCTAAACTCACAGAGCTGCTCCTGCCAAGCCTCTTTGCTTGTTTCTGGCTTCAGTAGCCATTCATGGTAGTCAGGTGTCCCACTGAAGTGATGACTTTCATTCCCTCCTTGTCCCTTGGTTATGGGAATGGAGGTTATGACTACTGCCCCTTCCATACACTCCTGTGAATGGAAGCTGAGCGTCTTTGCCACGCCTATGGTTTGGTGTGACACAATATCTTTATTTTAACTGCAACTGATGCACAACTGTGTTTCTCATCAGCATTATTCTACTACAGTGGCTCATAAAAAGGGCCTTCAACCAAGTACAACTCTCTGGGAAGCCTGTTTTCCAAGGGTTTGTCTGGGTGATGGTTGGCTGGGTTTTGTTTTCCTACCAGGAGATTTAATTGCTAAAATACCTTAGCACATTTTATAAATGCAGTACTTAATGTGACATTACACACAGTGCTCTCAGAATTGTAAACAGCCCTCTTTATTCCACGGAGTAGAAAAAGGTTTCACAACCTTTCATCTGGTCAAAGACAAGAAAAATATTTTTTGTTTCCCCTTCTGTGGAAGGAAATTTAACCCACTCCAACATGCCATGGTCTTTGCTAAGACTGGAGCTCCTCTACAGCATGCCAGTGATCACAGGCTCAAACTCTGGAACATAAGAGACATAGCTAATATAAGTTGCAATACAGTAAACACTCTTCCTCTCCCATACAGATTCGAGCTATCCCTTTACTTCCTCCCTCCCATTCATTCTGTCACCTTTGATAAACTCCATCTGTTTGCACAACCTGCACACACCAAACTATTACTCCATCTTGGCTGTTCCCTGCTCCTAAAAGGTGAATAGTTGATTCCCTTTTACTACTTCAGGACATTCTCACTCTTGTAAAATCCCATAAAGCCAGGCTACCATTTTAATCAACCACTGCTCCTTTTACTAGTAAAAGCAAAGACAACTGTTCCTTAGACAGTCAAAATCCCATAGAAGTAATCTTCCAAATTCTAGGTCTCTCTTTTCTTCACATTCTGATCAGTTGTAGCCCTCATAAAACCATGGGTCAGCTAACAAATTTGCAAGTTTGTAGGTATAAATATTAAAGACACACAACACAAACTAAGTCTCAAGTCTACAGTTCAAACCAGAATATAAAATCCAACATCTAAATTACCAAGAAATCAGAAAATCAGATATTTGAAGCATAAAAATTAATGTTCTTTCCTGATCCACCATTTCCCTTCCCTTTTTTTATCTGTAAGAAGTATTTAATGAGATATCAATGCCTTACAAGATTACCTGATTTCACAAGTAAAACAGTATTGACTATGATAACTGCCCATTTTAATGCTTCCCATACTGATCAAATTATTTATGACATGGAAATGGAGTTTTTCTTGATCATTTATTTCTTCCCCTACTTCCTGTTTTGTTTTATATTAAGAGGAAAATGTTCTATTGCTTCCCAATGCAAATACTGGAGCAGTGAGACTGCCCAAAATTATTCTGTAGTTTTAAACTATAGACTTGCAGGATTTTATATACCAGTCAAATTAAAAAGACTGCTCTGTTGCACTTGAAAACAAATTTCTGAGTCTTCAAGACAAGACTCTAACACCTTAAATACAGTTCACTATTTAAATTCATAGCACAAAATAAATAACTCTTCCCTGAGTTTCTACCCCACAACACTAAATTGGCTTACGCCAGTATAACAATTTTTTGCACAACAAAAGCTGTTATTTGGCTTGGAAAAATTCTGCACCAACCCATCTCAAAAATTAAGACTCTAGTTATTTATCAAACCCATATTTTCAAGCCACAGCAACGCAATTACCACTAGTGGCAGGTCTAAGTGCAGTTGTATGTTGAAAAGAGCAACAAGAGAAGATTAAATGATTTTGTGGACAATTGTATGTTTGATTTATGTCAACTGCCATTACCCTAAGACACAAAGCCTCTTTCTGGGAGACTAAAAGCAAACCATTTACCATATAATATCAGCTTAGCAGGCTTTGTGCTGATGAATACTGCATTCAGAGAAGCAATTCTTTTCATTGCAATTTCCACGTCTACCCTGCACCTCCTGGAATACAAATATCTAAGTTTATCAACTGGCTTCACATTTTAACTAATGCTCAGCTTAAACATGGTGGGAAGAACAACATTTTCATTGGAATAAACATGGACTGAGCAAACACTGAATCTGTAGGGAGGAGATAAGCTTTGAAAGCAAGACAAACCCACTGCCTAGGCAGATCCAGTGGACACAGACAGTGACTAAACTCCTTGTGGTCACTACAGGATTCAAGAGCCATCCCAAACTACAGCAGTAACCTAAATGATTAAAAAAACTCCTACCCACCATTCAAAGTCTGGGGACAAAAAGACAGATGAGCCAAGGGAGGCTACACAGAACTCCTGAGGAAGAACAGGTGAGCACATCTCAGGCACATACACTGAACTCTAGTGTGACATTCCATATTGTTCCAAACCAGGAGAGTCCTACCAGGGACTTCACTGCGGATCAGACCGCCCAAGGGCAGCTCACACAAGCAGGTCCACAACAGATCAGAAACCCAAAAGCTCTGTTCTCCTGGGAACATTCCCTCACCAAGACCATAGGCCTGGTCCAAGTCCACTGCAAGTTAATGATGGGGTGTGCATTTGCTGTTTGTTTATATAAGACAGACTAACTTTCTAAAAAAAAAAGGTAGAAAGAAATAAAGCACGATACCTGTCCTGTGTAAACATTTGCTTCTGAATTCTGCTTAGCTAGTGGCTTGGAATTTGTTTTCCCCTGAAATGTTTGAGAAATAAGTGTTTAGAATTTTTTAAAGCTCTGTTAAGCAAAAATATTTAAACTGAGCATACAGTACGCCATGTACGCCATGTACATTATGAAAAACAAATGAGTTCCCACAGCTATGCAAATTTGACTTTTCCTATCCAAGACATTTCTTAACAAAGCCAGGAAAACATGTCTACATATAGCACAGAAGGTAAAATTGCAGCAATTCTACTGGATACAGTAACAGATTCCTCACATGCAATCATGTGAGGATCAGAGGGTGCCCACTGATCATCACCTCTCAGGTCAGTAGCCTGTGGGCTCCTATTTCTTTTCATTCTTCAGAGTGAAATTAAAAGCTGATATTCTTTCATTCCTGAAGGATAAGGAATGAAAACAATTTTTCAGATTCCCGCATATATTCAGGCATCTTTTACGGAGCAGGCACAATTCTAGTGAGATTTATTAGCATCATAAACACTCAAAAACAAGATCCCTCTGCTTTAAGTGACTTTAAAAAACTGTAATCAAAATACTGAATCAGTACACCGGACAAACCCCAACAGCTACAGTCAACAAAAACCCCAATGCTCTCCAAAAAGAAGGTAAAAGCAAAACCAATACATCCCACCAAATACCTTAGAGGAAACTTCTCTTTAAAGAAACAAATAAACAAAAAAATTTTAACAACAAAAACCACAACAAACTCAAAAATGGAACGTCGGCATTGCTTTTGACTCAGACGCTACATCAAGGCTCACTTATTCGCAGTCTGGATCTTGCAAGAGGAAGCCAGGTACATCAGCGGAGGCACGCGTCTGAAGTCTGCTATTCTAACCCAAGGCGTTCCAGATCAAGTAAAACCAAACAACAACTGCGAGACCCCTGCAAGTTTCTAGCATTTAACTTTTACCTGAGTCAATGAGAACTGTCTAAAGACACCGAGCACGAGCTGGACAGCCAAACCACGGGGGCCCCAGTCCCAAACTCCTCCGGCTCGGCACAAGGTTTGGGATTTGCTCCTCCCGCGAGTGGAAACTTGTGAAGGTTGTTTGCTTTTCTAAGCGCATTACGGAGATAATTTCGTCCCTTTATTTATTTATTTCTAAAGAGGGCAGGACACCCTTAAGCCCAGAGCCACGTTCTGTAGCACGAGTAGAGCCCAGCCCTGACCCTGCCGTCGGGGTCTCTGCAGAGCCCCGGCCCTAATCTCCCCGCCGGGCTCAGCTCTGTTCCCAGCCGGCGGCAGGGGGACAAGTCACCCCGCGGGCTGCGGGACGAGCCACGGCTCACCCCGGGGGCAGGGACACGAGGCGCCCGAGGGGCAGGCGGGCGAAGCGCCCCACAGCCCAGAACCACCCGCGATCGTCCCCGCAGCCGAGGCTGAGGCTGCGCTCCCACAGCCTCCACGGCGATGGCTGCTCCTGCTGCCTCACGGTGCGGGGGGGAGGAAAGAGGGGAGGCAGGGGGAAGATTCCCAGTCTCCAGCGGCAGCGTGCCGGGGCTGCCTCCGCGGGCAGCGCCTGGGCAGAGGGTGCCCGGCTCCCCTCAGGATCCGGCTCTCCTCAGGATCCGGCTCGCCTCAGGACTCACCTCCCGCCCGGTCCGAGCGCGGCGCCACCCCCGCGCTAATGGCAGCGGGCGGGCCCGCGGCGGGGGCCGATGTTTACCCGCCGGCTCTCGCGAGAGCCACGCGCCGCCGCGCCCCGCGCCGCCATTGGCCGCGCCCGCCCCGCTCCGCCCCTTCCGCCCAGCCCCGCGTCCCGCGGCAGCGGCAGCGGCAGCGGCAGTGGCGTCCCGGGACGGGGCGGGCGGGGAGCGGAGCGCCGGGGCTGCTGCGGCTGCTGCCCTGCTCCTGCCGGGCCATCCCTGAGCGCACGGCACAGGATTGTGTGTGTCCAGACGGCTCTGGAATATCCCCAGCGAGGAAGACTCGCCATCCTCTCCGGACTCGGTCACTGCACAGGACAGAAGTTCTGCCTCCTGCCCAGGTGGAACCTCCTGGGATCAGTCCCTGCCAGTTCCTCCGGTGCCATTGCTGGGCCCCCAGAGCACAGCCTGGGCCCTGCTCGGAGCCCTCCCTGCAGACAGGGACACCCAGGGCTGAGGGCCCCTCTCAGCTGGGGCTCCTCTTGAGGCTGGACAGCCCCAGCTCCCTCAGCCTTTCCCTGCCAGAGATGCTCCAGGCCCTAGATCATCTCTGCATCCTCTGCTGGCCCCACTCCAGGAGCTCCCTGTCCCTCCTGTGCTGAGGAGCCCAGGACTGGACACAGCACTCCAGATGTGCCTCGCAGGGCTGGGGAGAGGGGCAGGATCACTCCCTGACCTGCAATCCATGCTCTTCCCAATGCATCCCACGATCCTGTCCCTCCAGCCCAGCTTAAACCTTGGCACTCAGCAAGCTCTGCCAGTTGAGACTCACTGAAGGGTCGTGGTTGTGACAGGTCTCACAGTCAGGAGTTAGACTGGCCTCAGCTATGCAGAAGGCAAATCTGTGAGCTCACACTGGAAGAATGACAAAGGACAATTATCTGCTCCCATCACGACATGGAGCATGTAGAAGTGAGGGAAAGTTTGTCTTGATGTCATCACTTGACTTGAGGGGAGTTGCTGATGAGGAGGACTTAAGTGACAGATTTGATTTATTTTACCTTGTTAGTCTTTATGTTGAGATAAGGATCTTAGGAGTTCTGTGCACTAAGGCAGATTTCTTGCCCAGAGACCTCACAATTTCAGGATCTACAGGCAGACTCAGAGAATGCACCATGGACCTCCCTAAGCAGTGTGAACCTACCTGCTGAGACCAGCTTTTGAAAGCATTAGATTTGGTAGGTTTGAAATAACAGAAGCCTAAAATATGCACGTTTTAACTTGAATGAGGTACAGGAGTGCTTCCTGAAGAGACTGACTGTCCTTTGGGACATCTGAACCCCGGTCCCATGTTTGAAACCTGAGCTAATGAAGTTGTGCACTCACGTTCACCATGTTGGAAGCATGGGCACACAACCCAGAAACAGAATTGGCAAGAGGGGAAAAGACACTCTACAATAAATAAATTCAAAATGAACTGGTTATCAATCTAGAAAAGTGGTATTTCACTAAAGTTCTCTTCCCATAGCAGAAGAGGATGCTTAAAAATCTGTGTCAGTAACAGTGGTCAGTGGGAGTGACAGACATCCCTACCCCCTAGCAGGAATGGGGACTGGTTTTGACTGAGGATTTTGGGTGTTTGTGAGTTGTAAGCTTTGATTTCAGTACCTTACTCCTGTCTGCTCCCCAAAGCTGCCACAGGGAAGTCGGAAGAGGCAAGGTCAGTCTGGGAGAGATGAGGAGGCCCAGCTGTGACAATGAAAATGGAATGAATATTCACAATGTGACATTCCAGTTCCTGCCTTGCTGCTGAAGCTCCTCTGGTGGGTCCTGCCAGCACAGCAGATGGCAAGCAGTGAAAGTCTGTGGTACCAGTGGAAAATTATTGAGTTTTGTTGGTCCTGTGCATGTATGTGGATGTTTGAGGGGGGAAGTGGGGCAAACTTCCATTATTTAATTATTTTCAAGAGAGAAAGGGAAACAAATGGCTCCCTAAAACTAAAAAAGTTACTGGTATATAAGGAACCAGTCTCTTGTTATAGAGGAATGAGGCATGTCTGTTTGCATTTTGAGTTTTCTGTATGATTCCATATAACTTTCCTCATAAGTCAGGATTGTGAATTTTTTCTAAATAGTGCAATTAAAAAGAGAAACAGTATATTAATAAAAGCACTGGCTGTTGCTTAACAGACCTATGGAAAAACTAAGTATTTCATGTTTCTATTTTTATGTGGCCATACATAAAAATAGAATTTATGTTATTTATGTTAAAATAGTATTTATGTTAGCGGGCATTCCATCGCAAAACACACAGAGTTTATTTTAATTTTCTAATTTTAAATATATGTTTTTAACAGAGCTGTACACATAGAAGGTTATCTCACTGCTATAAAAGTCTGATTAATGGGTTCACCACTGTTGCAGTTGAAATTAGTGGACTTGTGCCTCGTGAATATTTGAGCTTGTCCATAGTTTTTGAAGGTCTGTACACCTAAAGAAACTTATAACCAAATGCTCATCCTGAAATGAACCGTGGCAGAGCCAAACCAAGGAGATGAATTTGTTTGTTATTGAAGGAGAGCTGACAGAAATACCTAAGGTTTTAACCCAAACTGGGACACAGTGTAACCATTACCAACAACCCAATAAACATTTATTTCTGTGTATTTCCAGACTTAGCCCATAATATAGAAATATAAGCACCTATTCACCCTGTAGAAGGGCAGCAGCTCTTTAAGCTGCCAGGCATAGGAGTTAGACAAACATTTGGAAACAGAATCTTTCCTCTCAGCTTGCAAACTTCTGCAGGCTGTGTGCTGTGCCACTCCTGCAGGCTGTGACAACCAGCCAGGGTCCAGCGGCCCCGGCTGCAGCAGCAGCGGGATCCACCCCGGGGTGCAGCAATTAAAGGCAATTGGGCAAAAGCCCAAATACCTCTTGTCAAATTCCACCGAACATCTGAAGCCTTCAGAAAACTCAGGGGAACGTCTGTGGCAAAGCAAAACAATGTTGTCCTCGTTATTGTAGTTCAAAGGAGGGAGAGCTTGTCAGAGAAAGGACATTTATGTGAGGGTTTGACATTTCTTTCTTTGCAGTCAATTGGTGTAACAAATCCAAATTGCTGTATCAGGGTCATGATGGAGATGTCTCCTGGATAGATTCAGAGGGGGTTTTAACCATGAAAGCTCCCTCTCAGCATCAGAAATAACCTAGAAATGTTTAATTCACAAGTAGTTTGCATCTAACTACTTCATCAACATTCAGGAATCAATTCTGACTTTCCTTTCTTTCTTTCTTACTGTTTTCCTAATATAGACTAGGTGTATTTCTTAAGAATAAGCCAGAAAAATTCCAGAACACTTGAGATTGGTCAGAAAATGCAGAGCTAGGTAAGCATAGTGCAAGCCATTCAGAGACATTCCCACAAATTTTCTACTAGTTTATTATGACATTTTTAGCTGCTGTTGATACTACTTGTAATCCAAATTTTACTTGTAGCTCCTTGGTCTGTCTGAATAACAGAAGGGTATGTGTTTTTTTTTATTCAACAGGTAGAAGGCCAGGAAATAAAACAAATGCTTTAACACTTTAGCATTGTGCTGCTACACAATTCTGGTAAGATTTCACACCTGCTGAGTGCACTGTAGATCTTTAGTTGCCTGATTCCAGTGGGGCACAATAGTGAATCAAATGTTCAGAAAATGCTGCAGCATAGACAAAAATGTAACTTCTTAATAGGTGGAATGCAAATTTAAAAGGAGGCACATATGGTCAGACTTCATATACAGTGTCTCACAGTTTCATTCAACAGTTAAGATCTTGAGTCTGCAACCTCTTGAAAAATGAGACAGCTCAGAAATTCATTTGGTTTACTTTTGTGACACCTTTCATAGAGGTAACATTTGTTCACCCAGTTGTTTCCTGCTATGCTCCATCTTTAGGAAATCATCATCAATATTTAAAAATACCTAATGACATCAGAATGTCTGCACTGGTTCAGAGCTGGGCTCTGTCTCAGTCACATTTCTGCCTTTCTAGTGATCATGGCCTGACATCTAGGGAAAAGGAAGAATGGAAAAAAATTCACAAAGGATTCCTTTAAAACCCTCTCACCCTTCACCTATCCCAAGACAGATGTTGTCTGTCTAAATAATAACTTGAAGGCTTTTGCTCTTCCAAATGTTTGTGCAGTCTACTCTTAAAATCCTGGAAACATCTTGTATTCTCAGCATATGGGACAGCCTGTTGAGTGAAATTCATCTCCTTTGGCTTGTCCTGAACCTGGTTCTGAGAGCATCTTGGTGTGGATCCTGAATTTGTTACCAGCACAGATGATGAACTGTCAATTCATGTCAATCCTGGCAGTGCTGCTCTTTTTTTTTTTTTTTTTTAAATATGCTGTTCCTTCTCAGTTTGCTTTATTCCTAGCCTGGAAGCCATTCCATGCTCTCATCAGTCGTGTTGCAATGTTGCAATTTCTATTACATTTTTGGAAGGAAAGGAACCAGAATTTCACCACTCAAAGTATGAACTAAACATGAATTTAACCAGGGGTACATAATTTTTACTTCATCTCTTAATCCAGAGGCAGAGCACATCATTTGCAATGTCTCTTGAAAATAGGAAAAAGTTAAATGATGTCAACAAATAAGTAATATTAGTTCAGTTCTAAAAATGAGGTGCCTTTTGAGGGTATTTGAAACAGTACAGCTCTGTTCCATACAGGCAAACACAGTCTGTTCTATATCCACACCCTTTCTGAGAAAGTTCTAGTTTATACTTTCCTGAAAGCCCAGATAACATTCTTTATATTAATAGCATCTATGTCAGAGGGAAACTGTTTATATTTCCATGTGTATAGTTTAAGGAACAAAGCAACTCATTCAGCTCTGCAAAATCAAGGAAATTGGTATAGTCACCTTACAGACTGTCAACTCATATCCTGAACATCTTAGCAACTCCCAGCAACCCTTCCAAAACCAGAATTTCACCAATTTTCAATACCTTTGAAATTACTTCTTTCCTATATAAGTAGTATTATTTTTTTAGCATGAATTTCTGTCTTGGCTGTGACTTTTGCAGGCAATTTAGTACCCACAGCATAGTTCTTCCTGGCACAGAGATACCAGATTCCTCAGGCAGGAGTTAAGGATGTGACAAATTTGATTTGTTTTGTAAGCAATTAAAATATTTATAGCTGAGTTTGCTTAAACAATGTCATCTCTTAAAATATTATTCCTGGATTCTCCTTGGAGAAAATCCTTGGTGGACTTGCAAGAAACATATTCAGTACATTATCTTTTTCCATAAACAAAGAAACATGGAAAGTCTGGAACAAAACAGTTAACGAATACACTAACTAATAATAACAATTTTTAATTAAGGAAGATCAGTATTATTTATCAGCACAGTCAGCATTGTCCTTTCTTCAAAATTCCAGAGAAAAATGAAGGTGACAATTTTCCCAGTCAATCCCAGGGATACAAAATAATACACTAAACAAAAATACTTGTGTTTTCCAGACACCTTATTCTTAGTCAATATATTTGATCTGTTCTTACACTGGTTCAGCAGTGATCCTATGCTTTTTTCTTCTTAGCAAAGATTCTCTGCAGATTCTCTGCTAAATCCATTGTTTTTTTCTTATCCCAAGACATGGAAGATCACTGTGTGTTGCAAGCTTAACCACAGTCTGTCTTCTTACTCAACGTTTGCTTCCTATATGGTGATCAAGTGCAGCTTTTCTGTCTGACATAAAGCTCTCAAAATAAATTAGGGAAAAAAGAAACTGGAACAAGATGTAAACAAAATGATGCAACTTGCTGTTACATTCTGTTCCCTGTTTTCTAACCCTAATGCATCTATTTTAGGGCCTGATACTGAAGTCCCAGTGAAAACAGCTTCTGGAAGAGCCTAGGGGGAGGATGTTCTTGCTTGGAGGTGCTGGCTGGCATCACAGCACGGTGTAGCTGACACAGGAGCACCAAGGACAGCCAAACAGGCACAGGAGGCACAGAGACTGACCAACCTGACTGTAACTGGAGCTGCCACGTCTTGTGATGTGACTCAGAACACCACACTTCAGTCACAGGGCACAGGCTGGCTCTGGTGCCACAGAATGGGGCTGAAGTGACAAGCTCTCCCTCTTGGTACTGATGTTCAGTATTGATATTCTCCTCTCATGGATTGATGTTCAGTTGCAGGAGAGTCAAAACCTGTGGTTCCAGAGCCTGTAGCTCAATGTATGGAGCCAGTGTGGGAGGTAAGAAGATGGATTACAAGGAAATGGGATAACTCTCAGTGGGGCTGTGAAGAAGCACTTCTGGAACCATGAAAGGTTTGTGCAGAAAGGACTGCTGTAAGCTTAGACCATAAGTTCTGTGGTCATGCTTAGGCACTCCATTGCTAACATGAATGACCCAGCTGTACCTCAGAGGAGCTGCATGGAAGGGATGAGAGTTTGGTGAGGGAAGAGATCAGAGCAATGGTCAGAGATAACCTGAGAAAACCACAAGTCCAAGGATCAAAGAGTCTTGAGAGCAGGGCTGCTGTTTCCATGGTGGAAGAAGCAAGGGATCACTGGAAAGAACTTGGAAGGTCTTTCTAACCCAAAGTTAAGCTAATCCAAGGTTAGGGAAACACTGCAAATCCTTAAGGGTTCAAGAATCTTAAATCAGCTCTCCTCTCCTAAACTTTCACAAAATTCACAGAACCATGAGTCTGGAAAAAAAAAAAAACGAGATGATGGTGATGAAATCCCAGGGTTTAGACAAATGCTTTAGTTATTTAATCTTTTCTGCCCTGTTCCCCCACTACTCTCAATTTCAACTGAATAATTGAAGGCCTGAAAAACTCCATCCTGAGTACTCACACAGATATGCAACCCCTGCTCTGATGCGTTCTTGATTTACACTTCCAGTCCTTTCTGTCTTCCAGCTCCGTTGCCTAGAGCCTTCCTGTTCCCTAAGTCCGCTTAGCAATACCTGACTGCTCCTACAACATTTCACCAACTACTGACAGCCTGGCAGAGGTTCTCCTCTGTTTCCAGGGTGTGTGAAGCATGTTCTTGTTGTGCCTTTCATCACTGGTTCTTCTTACTGAAGAGGATAGGGAGTGTTCTCCATGTTGTTTGCTGTTTGTTAACAGCAGAAGTCTGTTCCAGATTTTTAATGCTAATCTGATCTTCAGTGACAAAGATGCAGAAAGGTCATTTCTCCAATCTAGTCAGCTACACAAAGAGAGAGAGAGAAAACTCTCCACAGAATTAGAGCTATCAGCCCCTGATGTCTGGGTGTTTCTCACACATCAATGAAATGCAGGAAAAATATTCTGGGTTAAAAAAATGATAGTTGTCAGTTTGGCAAAGATCAGTTCTGAAATGAGCTGGCTCTGCAAATTGGCTTAGCTACCTTTAGCACCTAATGTGAAGCAGGAGTTTCTAGGCAAAACATTTCAAAATCAAAGTATAATTCTCATTTTAACTGGGGGTTTAAGAGCCAGTTTTTCTATGTCTCACACAATCACTATGAATATACAGAAAATTAACCCATTTTTTAGGAGAAGATTAATTGTTTTGCTGGTGAAGTCTTAATAAGCTATCAAGAATCAGTTCTCAGTTGATCAAAATATTATTGGATGGATCCCTGTCCATTTATCTGCCCTAGTTACAAACACATCCACACACAGTCTGTAATTGAATCTGGCACATGAAGATGTGAGTGTACTGGCCTAACCCAGCAAAATCTCTGGCATTCTGGAGCTTTAATGTCAATAAAGAACACGTACCCTCTCCCATTCTCCTCAAAAGTGACCCTCTGAAGGTTTCCAGATGAAGCACTTAATGCTTTGACAGCTTCCCAACAGCTTTGGCATTCCAGCAAGAGTTCTCAAAGGTTCCTAAGGAGATGGACTGGTTAACCACTGCATCTGTAGGTCAAGCCCATGTGAAATTGAGACAATCACCCTGTGAAGAACAACCTGCTAAATGGGATGACATTTTGGGGGCTCACCTGTGTTGCAGGCAGTTTTTGCAGTGATACCAACATCTGCCCAATTTAGCCTAGAGATTTGTTCAGACAGTGTTTTATGCCATTTTTCACAGTTAAAAAAAAAAAAAAGTAAAACATGCTGTAATTTCCTTTTTGCTGCTTTTCTTTGTGAAACTTACTTTTGTTGCCATCCTTTTCCACTAGCAAGGTAATTGCAAGCATAAATTCTGTAAGTAGCCTTTTCACTTTTAATATACCACAACTGCACCCTGGAATATAATGGTATAAGCACAGTTTCCATCTGCAGAAGAAAAGAAAGTGATTTCAAGCTAACAAAATAGCTACAAACTTAATGCAGCTTCACACTTGTTTAGACTACTAATGAGGGAGAGCAGGGAAAGGAAAACAATTCTGTTCCATTCCACTAATCTTGTGGGCTTGGATCTTTAAATGAAAATAATCCAATTAATTGTCACAGCATGAAGAAAATAGTTGGGTCTGATAAAAACGAGGCAGAACCCTAAAGAAAAAAAAATGTATGTTTAAGGTCTTAATTTAAGCAAACAAAAGATCTGGTTCCCATGGACTGACTCCAGAACCTTGTGTGCATTGTCCCTGAATAGGTCCAACGTCACAGAGAGGTAGAGCAGTCAGCTCAGGCACATTACACAGGATGAGTAGTACCAGTTGTGTAATGCTGGATCTCTCACTGTCCTGTTGGATGGAATTCTTGTGAAGGCCTCAGGAACACAGAGCTCTGTGCACCAGTGGAAGCAGAGTAATTAAGCCTGCAGTGCTCAAGCCTGCTGTGGAGAAAGGCCATGGGGGGCCCAGGGAAGGAAAGATTTTTAAAACTGCATCAAACATCAAATTCCCAGAACTCTGTTCTTACCCTGCCAGTTCCCAGTCAAGGATCTGCCACGTTTTTCAGGAATTACTGTGATTCAGAAGCACAGGCAATGAGCTGCCAGCAGGGTGTCAGTGGAGCTGGAGCTGCCAGAGCTGTTTCTCAGTCTCTCCAAAGGAACAGAATGTTAATCAATGTACTCATTTTTCTCCTTCCACTGTAATTAGCCATGCATGACCACAGCTTGACCACCTGAGTTAACTCAAAACTGTGGAAAAAAATCAGTGTGCTCAAAAGGATTACTGACCAAAGAGAAGCAGTCAAATATCTGGCCTGGTTTGGTGAGGGTCAAAGCAAACAGTCAGATGATAGGGAGTGCAGACAAAAAGGTGTAAGCATGGACAAAAACTGTCTTAGGTTTCTATGGTTTAACTAGTCTGCTGTCTCCCTGGGACAGCAGCATTCCTTAGTAAAAAACATATCTCCAAGGCAATTTCCTAAGAGATTGCATATATTAGAGTTCTTCCACTAGGTGGAAATTTTTCATCAGCTGAACAAACTAGGAAGCCCTGCTCTTTAATGAGACTCCTGTCCTCCTTCCAGAGTAGCTGTGGCTGCCCCATCCCTGAAAGTGTCCAAGGCCAGGCTGGAGCATCCTGGGATAGTGGAAGGTGTGCCTGCCCATGGCAGGGGGTTGGAATGAAATGGTTTTTAAGGTCCCTTCCAACCCAAATCATTCTGTGATTCTTTTCCATACAGAGGTCAGGGACTGACCCACAGAGCAACTGTAAAATCACAACTGAAACCTTTATTTCTGCATCCTAAGTACTGGCTACTAAGAAAACATAATGGCAGTGAATATGGAGAGGAAAAATGTGTTGAAAGCAAACAGCAACCAAATTCTTCAGAGAAGCTGGAGAAATTTCTCATCAGAAGAGAATATTTCAGAAGTAAACAACTGGTCAAATAGTTGAAGAGGGGAAAGAATATCTTAACTCACTTTTATTTGTTGCAATAAATAAGATCTGGAAGTGTACACCAAGAAGATAACATGGCAGAAATACTACCACATCATGTTTACCTCCTAGCATAAATGGAATTACTCTCTAAATTCCCTTCTAGATCTGTCTGTGCCTGTGAACGTGGAGAACAGCAACACTGGCTGGCAGGGACTCTGCAAATCATTATGTCCAAACACCCACTTGAACTGGGGCTGCCACCAACTCATGGGTTGTCTTGTCTAGTAAGGTTCTGAAAACCTCCAAGGCCATCTACTGCAGTGTTTTTCCATCCTCCCATCAAAAACATATCCTAATGTCCAATCTGGACTACCCAGAACACTTTGTGCCTTCCACGTCTTCATATACCATCTTACAGTGCTGAGAATTTGGCTCTTCTTTGTCTTGACATTTTTGTAGCTCCTCTCCAAGCAGTTTCATTTTCTTTTTAGTTCATCCTTTTAAAATGATTATGCTACTTTGCAGGATGCCAAAAGTGCTATGTGATCTTCTTTGTAACTGGCAGTGGGGAATGGGTCTCTGCACAAGGAGTGTTTGCTTATCCTGTGGCTGTTTGCAGGAGGAGCACACCCAGTGAGGTTCAAGGACATCAGTCAGAGAGAGGAGAGTAGAATAAGGAGATCCAGAGAAATTTGTTTTTCTTTAGGATGAAATGCCTTCTTTTCATTTTGAGGCATTTGTATTCTATATTAGAAACCTATTAATCAACTGGTAAACATTTAAATCTCATAGCTGGGACTATGAGTTGCTTTTGCAGCTGATAATCTTCAACCAGCAGTGGCCAGCAAGAAGTGTTACTTCTTTACTATTTCCTGAAAGGTGCATTGGCTGTAATTTCTAATAGCCTTGAGCATATCTGAAAACTCATTTTTCTACACATATGCCTATGGATATTGTAAGAATCACACTGCTCTCAGCTTCTGGGATCACCTGGAATCTTTCTGGAGAGCTCTAGGACTGGTGCAATGTATTCCTGTTAAACCATATGGCTGAGAGATTTTTTTTTCCCCTAAAAGTTGTACTGGAGCCTGAGTTTGGAGCTCTTGACGGCACACTGAATGTTGCATAGATTTAGTCAGGCCTTTTATTGCCTTTCATTGTCCATTAGAGGTTTTCTGGCAATGGCATGCTGGCACTGAACTGCTGTCAGTGTGTTTCTTTGGCTGCCCCTGAGGGTGGTTTTGGTCTCATCTAAACTCATCTGATTTTGCTTTTTTAGATTATTTTTTGTTAGACAACATCAGTTGCTGCCAAAACAGGCATACTTTATGAAAGGCATATATACGAAACATGCTTTGCAGTAAGCAGGTATTTAGGTGAAACATTTTGTGAAAGTGGACTTCACTGAACACTTCTGTACCCTGAGGTTTGGGATGCTTTGGGCAAAATCCAAAGCTGTGACTCTCCACACTAAGTTAAGGTGTAGTAATAGAAGTTTTATCACAAGAGATGCTGATCAGAGTGTTCTGCTTGCTCTTCCCCTCTCTGGAAGGGCCTATTTTATTAAAATCATGTTAAAGTAATTCCTTACAGTCCTCTACAAAATATTGGTGAAACTGAACACTGCAATCACCTCTACTTTCCCCTCATTCAAGAAATAATCTATTCCAAGCAGGGTTTTTTTATGCTTCTGCTGTTCTGGTTTCTTGGTCTGGTAAGCCACACCATTAATTTTAGCTAAGTGATCACTACATTTGTGCTTTTTGGAGTTTGCTCTTTTATATCCATTCTTCATTTGATTTCAAGTTCACATGCTGTATTTTGCATGTAATTCATAATCTACCAACTACATGAACAGAGCTAATCCTGTCAAAGAACAAACTATCACTACATTATAAATAATTGTCTGCAGCCTGGTCCAGGATTTCTTTACTATTCTTGATTAGGTAAAAAGATGAAAAGTTACTTGTTTTTCCAGTAAAAATCACATTTCAGTAGATGGACTTTTGAAAAGATCATGATGTAGCACGACTAAACCCAAGAAGGCAGAGCTTATGCCATTGTGTTATTACCCTGTCCCATTGTGCCATTCCCCTGTCCAAGAACTATTTTGATTGAGTAGAATTGCAAAAAAAAAAAGTCACTTAAGAACTCTTGGAAAATAGAACATTCACCAAGGAATAATTCATAAGTAACCTACTGATAAAGCTGCTTCATGCTTCAAGTGTTTCCACATCTGGTCCAGCAATTTTGACTTATCTAATGGTAAAACTTCCTGGTTTTGTTTTAAATTGCTGCAATTTCTTCCCCTTATGTCTAAAGCACCAGGCAATGCCTTCTGTAAGCCAGAGCAAGTGGCCAAATGTCCCAGTTCTTTGTGGAGCAGTGGCAAGTCATTTTTAGTACAGTAACTCTGGAGTTGCTACATCTTCTCCAGGCACAGACTTACTTCGTGGAGCAGATAGATACAAGCACTGATAAAACAGGACAAATAACTGGAGATCTGCAAGATTAACGTGTTATTTGTAAAACTACATCAGCTGTAAGCAGGAGAGGTTCCCAGAGATTGGATGGCTGCAATGGCATGAAGCAGGTGACATATTTCTGCTGCTCTTGCCTGTAATGCTACTCTGAGGTGTGTATTAACATCAGTGAGACAATCAGGAATAAAAACAACAAATGCATCTCAATTAAAAATTTCAGCCAAGACTACACCCCTTTGCTTGTGAAAATTTCATCACACGCTTCTTCAAGTGACACCTCTGAACAAGTTTGGGATCTGCCAGGAAAGGGAGTCCTTTGAGAGATAGCTCCCAAATGTGAGCGACCAAAAAAAGTTGAAGCAATATTTAAATCAGGCACTGAAACTCTCAACCCAGTTTCTTAATCTCTCTTAAAAACACTCTCTCCAGCAAGACTCCTGATTAGTGCCAAAATAAGGTATTTTCAGGTAAAGTGTTCAGTGAAGCAGGCACCATCCACATCATTGTCAATGACAGAACATGGCAGCACTTACCCAGTTCCAGTTCCCAGCTGAATTTCAGTCCTACACAGTTGAACTCAAGGAGTGCTGCTCTTCTTATCCATTGTCACCTCTACCTTCTTATTCCTGCAGCAAGGTTGGCCCCTTCTGGCATCACCTGTGGGACGAAACCTCCCTGACTTCTGTGCATGTGTGAAGTTTTGGCTTTAGTGACAGAGCTGAGGGCAGCAACCACATTGCTCACGCCTTGCCTCCTTCTCTCTCATTAATGGATTTTATCACCACAGTATCTCTTCTTCCAGTTGTTCTTCAGAGTGGAAAGGACCCTGTTAATTTCACCTGTCTTGTCTTATGTGCATTCTAATGATGAGATTTTAATTAAAAATACAGAGAAGGGCTTTGTTGTAAGGAAAGTTGACTACTAGAATGACATGGGGAAATAAGAGCAAGCCAAATTGCAGGTCTTGTTGAGTTAAGGTGCTTGAAATAAAGGGAATTAGAAATGCAATAAGTTGGTGACTTTTATGTAATATCTATCTTGCCAACAGAAGGTGATTTATCTTGTACTCAATGCCAATCCTATAAACACACAACAAAAGGAACTTTTTAAACTTTACATGAGTGTGGGAAGAAACATGACCAGCATTAAGGAAATTAGCAGGAAATTTCTCAGGAGCTGTGCTAAGGGACAGCTTTTTAAAAAGCCTGTATGTGCATGTGTGCATATTCATGTGTATTTGAAGGAATCAGTTTTACAAAAAAAAAAGTATCTATCAAAATCCCAGTGCTGGTGAGATTAAGTTTGATTCACGCTTCTTAAGAAGGGTGGAGTGTATGGATTCAGACCTGGCCCTTTGGTTTATGTATTTCTCCGTTTGGTTTTACTGTATGAGTCACAAAGTACCTAAAAATTCACAGATGGAAAAGGCTGAGGAATAGCACATCTTTTTTTTATGATCAACTGGACCAATTTACCATCCCAGACAGGAAGGACAATAAAATTAAATTAAAAATCTAACCTTTGACTGAAACTACTTAATGTATTTCCCTCATTCAGTTAGGAAATATGAACTGTTCGAGGAACCACCAAGCAACATTAAGTCATTTGTAGAAAGCTCAGATTATTACATCATCTGTCTGAATAGAGATTTATTGCTGCTAAAATTGTGTGATGCAGAAACACAGCATCAATAAACATCATTTACCTTGTCCATAGTTTTAATAGGAGAGGGAACAGGCTGGAAATTTGGAAATTTTTCTGGATGCAGTGATACTCCAAAATAAGATCTAAGACTGGAGGACTGGAGTATTATTGCCATTAGGAGTAACAATATTTACTTGTATCCCAAAGAGAAGGTCAGGATTAGATCTGCATTACAGACACAAAAAAAAAAAAAAAAAAAAAAAAAAAAAAAAAAAAAGAGAAGACTTGAAAATTCTGCTTTGTGTCATTCCTTGTGGATATTGCCACCTCTCTGGCTGCCAGAATTGCTCATGAGGGTACAGGTGAGTGTTCCTCACTCACACCAGTGGAAGTGACTGATAACCTCCAGCTTGTGCCAAAAAGCACCAGACTGGGAGGATTATTTATGTCCAAATATTTGTATTTGTGAAGCCTTTGCAACTGGAAATACAATATGAATTCTGAATACTACTGGTTAAGTGTGTTGAGCTCTTTGCACAGTTGAGGAACTGCAGTTTACAATGCGGCCTGTCTTTATGGGGAGAGATTTTAAATGTTATTGTGTTTAAGGTAGTTACTGTGTAATTCTGCAAAACAACAGGACTGTAATTTTAAGGTTGGTAGGATGGGAGTTTGTACGACCGAGGCATTACTAACTCATCTGTTGTAGTGTACGACACTCATCTATGGTCTCATATGTACTTTCCATTTCTTGCTTTTATACTATCCCTTGACATTTTGTCATCTTTTTGAGTATTGCCTTACTGATTGGGGATTTTGCTCCAGAAATTTATTCCTTTATCTATCTTTAAAGAAGACTGGATAGGCAATAGGGTTTTTTTCCCTATGTGATACTTCTGCTTTTCATTATACTCATTAAAAAGTACACTCTGCATTTAATTTTCCTTAAATTGTATTCCTAGAACTCTTAATTCTGCACTCCTTTCAATATAGTTTACATTTCTGATATTTTTAATCATCTGAGTGTTTAGCAACCACAGTCAAATACCCCTCAGTTTCATCCCAAGAAGACTTAAAACCCCTTCAAAAAGAAGTAGAATTTGTTCCAAAAGAAATCTCCAGTAAGGAACTGAAAACAAGCCTTGCTATTTCTAATGTCAAGCTATTTCACATCTGCTTTTACATCAGAAGAGAAACAAAAGTGAAAACACTCAACATCTTTCCTGTTTGCAGGTTGTCTTTAGAAAGGAGCTCAAGGCTGGAATGGGTAGAGTGGCCCTGTATTTATTGATCTCACCTCAGTTGTCACCTGTCAGCTATAAAAGCTCTTAATGTATCACAGGGAAATGCTTCAAATGCAACATGGGGATTTTACAGCAAGAAAATTGCTTTAACTGAACCTCAGGAATTGCATCATTAAGCAGCAGTCTCAATGCAGAGGTCACAGTAATAAACTGATAATGCCTTATATGTTTTACTGCACCAGAGCTGAGGGGTGGAAGCTGCATGACTAAGGATTTATAAAACCAATCTCGTGGTGACTGCAGTTTTTAAACTAAAGAAGGAATTTATGCTGCCTGCTCATATTCACAGATGCTCAGTTTCTCTATTACTGTTTCAAATGCTAGAAAAAGTGAAGCTGTGGACATGGGATTTGTAAATTTTTTCTGTCTGCTTTACAAACTGTGGGACAGCAACCCATAAATGGGTTTATGCACTGCAGTACATGGACATTGGAAAATGAGATTCTGAGAAAGCAGCCAGTTAAGCAAGAAACTCCCCAAACCAGCCAGAAGGAAATGCAGAGAAGTATGCCCAAGCTGAGTGTCCAAAGTCAGTGCAGAGATTAAGGTGATTCTCTGTGTGCTTCTTCCTCTGCATAAACTCCCTTGTTGAGTCTGGTGCCTAATCCAGGTGAGCCCCTGGCATATTAAGGAAAAGGAAAAAGCCCAAATCCAAAGATAAATTGCATCCTATTTCAGCTGCATGTTAAGGCAGTTGTCAAGGCATAGACACTTAAAAACCCACAAATTTACTGGTTTGCATTGGAGCTGTAAAAATAAGTCTCCTAATGCCAGTCTTGTTTCTGTTTTGGCCTGAACCTCTCTTGGTTTCCATTGTGGGGGTTGCTTCCATTTGTATCCCTCATGAAAAAGTATTGGAGCAAGGAACTGTCCTTTTCCCAAGGAAAGGGAGAACAGCAGGGCAAAAGGCACAGAAGGCTGCAACTTAGAATCTGTGTTCCCGCCTGTGACAGGTTTTTTTAGAATCTGTGTTCCCACCTGTGACCAAATATTTATCAAAGCCAGGTAAAGCACATCTGTTTTCATCCTGTGTATGGTTCAGGGTTTGATTTAATTGTTTTCCTGGAATCAGAGCTGAACAAGCCAGAGACAGTTTTGTCGTGCAGGTGCCTCAGGGCTAAAGTGCAGATTGAGCACACTTATATTTCTTTACAGGTAAATACAGGTGTGCCAGGAATTCATGGGTGCAGAAGGAAGTACCCACAGCCCCTGCAAGCAAGGCAGGGGGAAGCTCCCTTAGGAAGCTTTGTTCTTGTCTGGGTTCTCTGTTCAAGGCATTTCATGGGAGGTGTTCCATGGATGAGCACTCGCTCCAATTCTGGTCCCAGCAGATCAGCAAATCCCACGTGGAGCAGTGCAAACCTATGGCATGTGATCTTCCCCAGAATAAAACCAGGCGTGTTTGAAACCTGCACTTTTCACACTTGGAGGCTGAAGAGCATTTCCATCAAACACAAAATCCAAGTAGACAGAGGAGATCCTTCAGGGACTGGGAAGACCTCAGGAGGTAACACAATTGGACTGGGCTGATCAGCCCTCCAAAACATGGTGCTTCCACTACTTGAAAGATGATTCTTGACAAAAAAAGAGTCTGTATCAGGGAAAACCTAAAAGACTAGATGGATTTTATGGAGCCTTATGTGTGTTATAAAAAATTTGTAGCTTCTTGTGGATTGCTGGCTCATGGTTTGGGACAAAATCTTTAAAGGGAGGATGCATGTTCATTAAGATACAGTGATGCTGGGAAACCAATACTTTTTCTGCAAGGATATGAACTCTGAGCTGAGCTTGCTCTTTGCTTTGTTCTGGGTTTTGGAGTGCTATGGTTTACCAGCACAGGTGCTCCATCACTTTATTCTTCTTGACAAGATTTTTGGGGTTACTGAGTACTCCACATGGGATCAGACATTCCTATTATCTCAAAAGATCAGCTGAATCAACTGAAAATGTAGCCTTGAGCATAACAAGAAGCACTAGTGTATGATGAACTTGTGAGAGCTGGAACCATACGTGAGAGCTTAATCTCTTGGCAGTCTGTGTTGTCAGGGACTAGAAGAAAACACCCAGCCTAAGATGGGAGATCAGTGTGTGCAGAGCGTGAGTAAACATCTCAGTATCTCTCCATAGGTCCTCTGTGCTTAGATTTGAATCACACTCTTCCCCCATGTCCCTTATGGAAATGGGAACAGTTTTTACAGCAGTGGGATGATGGCAAGAGAGGCACCTTGTGGGTTGTTTGAACCTCATCACTGGAGAGCAAATCCAAGAAAAGCAGACAAAATGCAAAGGCTTCCCTGTGGTTGAAAGGTTCAGCTCTGTGAATGCTGATGCAGACCTATTTTGTTTACACACCTGCTAATTAATGGTGTTTGCTTAGTTGTCTCACTAGACTAATGGTTAGTTTTACTCTGTAAATAAGGCAATCTGTGGTTATAGCAGAACAGAATCTCTCACTGTGAGTTTGTCAAATAAATGCAGATTGCAAAATACAAATATCTGCTCTGTCTTGTGAACAAAACCCCACATTGTAATTCTGCAAAGAGTTGTCTGGTTGAGCAATAAACCTCCTGTGAAACACACAGGGTCGAGAAAATACAGGTGGTGAATTTGAAATCCATGAGTAATTCCAGACTTAGTTAGATCCAGCTGGTTTGTGTTGCTGAAAGCATCACTGCTTTCCCAGAGTAGGAAGGGCAGCATTATGGGGTAGATCACCCAGCATTTGTCTGATGAGGTGTTGGGTGCACACCCCTCAAAGCCTGCTGCAGACCAAGAGGTTTCATGGGATAGGGACCATAGGAAGCAAATATGGCTTTGCAGTGAGGATAAGGATGGTAATCCTGGAGTAAGAGTAAGGCAATACCATAACATTGTGCTTGCTTATATGTTATGATGATGCTAATTTGTATTTTATGACAACACACTGCCTCTGCTGACTGCTTAATCCTTAGGAGAACTTAGCACCTGCAAGCTCCTGTGGCTCTTGCAAGTGGTTGTGAGTAGATGTGAGCTGAGGACCTCTCCCCTATGACCCTGAAAGGCAGCTCACAGAACTAGTCGAGACACCTGGTGCTTTAGGTGAGAGAAATTCCATCTTCATGTGGCAGCAGCCAAAGTTGCAGTGCAGAGGTGTGCAAAAGGGCTGATCACTTCCAGTGACTGGGAGTTCAGGAGGTGCCTCAGAAAGCTCATGAGCAGCTTTATGTTCACTCCAGGCTTTTCCTGCTCTGCTCCTCTATGCTTGGCTGTGTGGCGCAGAGCACTGCTCATACTCACTGCTACCTGCTGCCCTGGCCTATCATATACAACATCCTTAATTAGCAAAAGCACGAGAATGAGGCAACACATGAAATTGCTGATGTGGATGAGTATTTCACAGACATTTCTCCTTTAGTCAGTGAAAAAAGCAAACTGAAGATATGCCAGCGTACTCACAACAGCATCACTCAGGATGACCATGCACGCGATTAAGCAAATTGCTTTCAGGGAAGTGACTCATTGCTTTGTGTTGGCTTTTTTATTTTTTCTTGCATTATACATAATAAACATATAACTGTGGTTTTGTTTATGGATGGCTATGGGACAAAAATACACACTGTGTGCATCATCAGTTAAATAATCCATGTCTGCCTTTATCCAAGGGTGCAGACATCAGGAAACTGAAACAACTGAAGGATGACTATCATGTAATAATTATGTTTCAGTGTCTCCTCATATTGAGTCAGAGGATTTTGATGGAGGATAGCTTCTGGGAGATTGTTCTCCCTGAGCATCTCTTAGAAGTTGTGAGAGTCAGCATGTCTTGCCTTGCTGCGTTTATTCTGAAGTACTCAGACCTATCTTGTCCTGTTGTTCTGGTTAATTTGTTAATGGATAATTGATTTCAAGGGAGAGGAAAGTTTCCTGTTCATAGTCAGCTTTACAATCCTGCCTGCCTGGATATGTAGGATGGCAAGATACTGGCTCCCAGATCCTATTTCTGATCTTCCACCTCCTCCCAGTAGGTATCTGATGTCCTGGTTTACCATGTGTCCCAGCCAACAATTATGCCTGAGCAAGTCAATACTGAACAGGTGTCCCAGGGTGCAGCTTATCAGGTGCAGATTATCATTTCAATTCTACTGGGTTCAGGGACTTGTGTGCTCTTCAGAAACACACAGCCAGTCACTATAGGAGAAGAAAGTTGGCTTAGTGGCTTTTTGTTTATTTCCCCCCACTAACCAGGAATAGAGAGCTGTGAATTTAACATCGTGTTTTATGTAAAACTTCCCGTGTGGTCTGCAACAAGTCATTAGTTGAATTTGCTGTTGTCTGTAAAGAAATAATGTTCCACTGCCATTTGTGCCCTTGAAAGTCAGCCTTCAGTTCACTGGGTCTCTGCAGCCATTTGCAAATTGTTTCAATTTAGGAGCACGAGACAGGTGTTAGAAATCCTCTCTGCTTAAGAATTCTCTGCTTAAGAACATTAAGAAGCATTTCAGTACTCATAAAAGTGAATGCTGAGCAAAGGTAATTTGAAAATTATTGCTGTGATTATCAAACTGCAGTACCAGTAAATAATGTGGTATCATAAATGTAGTAAATAATTTGCATCCAATTTCCACATTTTATTACAGCGTCTGTCTGGAATTTTAAGTGCTTCATCTCAGCCAGTTTCTGTAGCTCAGCCCTGGGGGAAGATCAGGGTTTGCTGGTTTTGTTAACTCTTGAAAGCAAAAATCAAAGATGGCAATTGCATCAACTTCCTACAGCCAGGGGTGGAGGAGGCTCCCCTCTCAATAGCTTCAGTGCCAAATTCAAATCCTCATTTAACCCCAGAACCAAATCCCTTGAAGTTTAGCCCTGGTTTTATCGCTGATAACCCTCCAAAGACTTCAGAGAAAATACTCTGTGCAGAAGGCAAGAGCCCAGGGCTGTATCCAGCTCTGGCAAGGCAGCTCAGACAAGCCAAGCTGGCAGGACCTTGCTGTGCCAAGTGCATCCTGCTGGTGACTCACCTGCATGGCTGGGTCAGTGGCACTGTGAACTATTTCCCTACTTACCGGAGCTGCAGGTGCAAGTGGGATGTGTGTGCAGGTTTTGCTTTTGCTAGAGAGAAGTGTAGCAAAGTCTGGTGAGCGCTGACATGGTCCCATGCTTGTGCTATCCAGAGAGGTTTATTGTGGGAATGAATGCAGATGAATGGTTGTGTACCTTACTTGCCACATGGCTGGCAGCTTGGCAAAGCCCAGGGTCTCCAGCTGTCACACGCGGTGCCACAACTGACAGCAGCATGTGGCTCACTCTCCCCTTGCCCCCACTCAAGATGTTTTGAGGCTGAACTGGATCTGTGTCACTACATACCATCAATTTGCCACTTGGCTTGCCTAAAAAGCTGTCACAGCTGCTTGTGGCTGACATCTTTCAGTTCCCAATGTGAAACAGTCTCTGAGGGCCCACCACTGAGTTCTTTGTCAGCCTCTGGCTGGTTTCATGGGAATGAAACCAGATAAGATTGCTTTTTTTCTCCCATTGTGCCCATTGTGGTTATTCCTCAAAAGGCTGGGGCTGCTTTTCTGAGTTCATAAGAATGTGAGTGTGAGATGGCTCAGGCCACCAGTATGTGCTCCCTCAGTGTCATCCCACGGGACAGGTGGTTACCCTGGAGCAGTGGGAATGCATTCAGATGCCTGTGCACCTGTGTTGTTCAGCATTTCCCCCTAATTGTGACAGTCACCCCCCTGCTTCAACATCTGATGCTGTTTCTGTCCCAGGTGGAAGAGGACATGCCCCTCCTCATCAGTGCCAGCATATCCAGTGCACTGTCACATGGTTTCTCTCTGAATTTCCTACAACTGATGAGGCTGTCATTGTAGGACAGCTGCAGCAGAAGAGCTGGATTCATCCCACAACTTCCTTCTACTGGATTCTGCTTGCACAGTGCTTTTCCAGAGTCATCTGTTCCAAGGGAATTGTAACCACCTGTTGTCAGGATGGAGCCATATTATGGACCCATACTGGTCCCACATATGGCCAAACCAAGTTGAGGAGTAGCAGCTGATACACTGCACACACCTTCCAAACCATGAGTACAGGTCAAATCTTCAGCATCCTTTAGCCTGGCCATCATAATGAAGATTCCTTTGGGAGGGCAGACCCAGAGATGCTTCTGCTGATCAGAACTTTTTATGGATTGAGTAATCTACTTCATAGACTCATAGGATCCCAGAATGGCCTGGTTTGGAAGGGACCTTAAAGATCATCTTGTTCCAACCCTGCTGCCAGAGCAGGGACACCTGACACTATCCCAGCTTGCTCAAAGCTCCGGCAGTGTCCAAGGCCATCCAACCTGGCCTTGGACACTGCCAGGGATCCAGGGGCAGCCACAGCTTCTCTGGGCAACCTGTGCCAGGGCCTCACCACCATCACAGGGAAAAATTTCTTCCCAATATCCAATCTAAACCTGCTCTCTGTCAGTGTGAAGCCATTCCCCCTTGTCCTGTCACTCCAGGCCCTTGTCCAGAGTCTCTCTCCATCTTTCCTGTGGGCTCCCTTCAGGCACTGCAAGGCCACGATGAGGTCATCCCAAAGTCTTCTCTTCTCCAGGCTGACCAATCCCAATTCCCTCAGCCTTTCCTCACAGCTCAGAGTACCTGCTGAAGTTTCTGATGAGTTGCTGGGTGTGTCAGTAGAACACAATAATCTGTTGATGGACAGGCAGCCAAATCATGAGATCCATGTAGAGATGGTTTGTTCAGGGCAGTTTAGTAGATTTAACTGGCTGCCATAATGCATGGGCATGAGTCTTTTAGCCTGGATTCAGCCTCACACAGGCTCAAAGCAGGCAGGTCACATCTACACAACAGATCCTCTGCTATGCTCTGGAGCTAATTTTAGGACCTGAACATAGTTGTAGCAGATAAGGAGCTTCATTTGTGAATTGGTACCAGCAACATCACCTCACACTGAGATGACCCCACAGTGGGTGTCCCAGAGCAGTGTCCTCAGAACGATGGCCTGTCCCCACCAGGCGTGGGGCAGTGGGGATGGCAGGGTGTAGGTGAGGAGCTTGTTTTCTCCTCACCAGCCTGTGGCTGCACCTCCAAGCTAAGCTGCACAGCCTCTCTGGGGACCCAGCAGATGCAGTCCTGTACAACAGTGACATCCTCCTTTTGCCTGTATCCCTCACATTCAACACAGGGAGCCCCTATGGCTGCTTCGGCTGTTTTGGCTTTCCAAGTTCAGTTCAGAAACAAACCTAGGCTGGGTCCAGTTAGGCTTTTCAAAGGGATCTAGGTGAGCCTGAATCCCTCTTTTTTCAGTCTTGTACTTTATAAGATCCCAAACTGAGATTCAGCCTTTCTAACAGATTGTTTATGCTTTTCCTCATGTTTTTCTCCTCTAATCTGAAAATTCACATTTTGCTTTGTGTATGTACTGTATTTTACCTTTCTTTACTTGGGTCTTGGGCATGCTATGCAGGTGGGCTGTTAATGCTGGCCTTGCTTCACCCATCAGCAGCACCCAAGCAATCCTTCCACACTGGGCAGCAAGATCTGTTTCCATGCCCCTTCTAGGATCTGACCCCACCTTTTGTAACACTTTTTGCCAACAGAAAGTTTTCATGCAGACTGGGCAAGGATTTTATGCCCGAGAGCTGAAGTCTGTCAGCTCTTTGTTCTAGCTGTGGAGACAATCTCTTTTCAGCATCAAATGTCTCGTGCTCTGGTTTCCAGCTTCTAACAGCAAAAGGACAAAACAAAAGGGTTTCTGTTCTCAGATGGTTTCAGAATAAGGTGAATTGCTATATTTCTTGCAGTTATATCACATCAAGTGATTTTGCCCTTGAGGACGGCATTACCTCACACACAACAAGAGAACATCTGTGTGCTGAAATGTCAGACCTCAAGAGACAAAGATTTCTCTTTCTAAGTGCTGTAGCTTTCCACAGTTCTCTCTCCTGGTTGATATTTTATTGGTTCTTGTGCACAGCTGTGCCCAGGTTTCCTTAACACAGTGGACAGTTTTTATTTTACGCAAGGGAGGGATCAGTCACAGCAAGTGGAGCAGCCAGGTCAAACTGCTTTAACACCAGTGCTCTCCTGCACAGCAGCGTGTTTGCAGAGCCCTGCTTTCCCCTTGGCACATTCTTGTTTAACAAATATCTCAGTCTCTATGGCTCTGCTTCAGCTCTGCCTTGTTTGTCTTGTCTTTCCCTGGTGCAAGTGCAGAAGGGCAGCACCTGCCTTCCTGTTTGTACATCAGTGCCTTCACCTCAGTCAGGGGCTCTTGGCACTGTGAGCTGCAGAAGCAGCATCTCCTTAGACCACTAAGGAGAAAGGGAACACAGCTGACATCTGATTCCCCAGTTAATCCACAGGCCCCATGCTAATTGCCTTTACACACTATGCTGCACGGCCTAAGTGCAGGAAAACAGCTTATGTCAATGAAGAGAACAGCTAATGAGAATAACCAGCCATTAACATATCAAATCAGATAATAAATGCTGGAGACCACATCTGATGGCTCAGAGCTTCTCGTAATTTTTGAGGGTTGTTTGTTTTTTACTTCCCAGTAAAAGAGCAGCCACTCCTGCACAACTTGGCTTCATAGGAATTGGCTTTTCTGAGGATTCTAGATCAAATAAAAATGTATGGTGAATTACAGCAGCTGGAATTAAAATCCTAGACTTACCCATTAAAACTGTAGTTTATCAAGGCCATGTTTTACTCTGCAGGTCAAGGACTTCAGAGCCAGCTGGAGAAAGCAGAGGAGTCTGAAGCTCTGTCAGTCCAAACAATTTTACCAACAGGCTCAGGTGTGCGGACTGGGGGAGAAGGGGCAGAAGCACACCAGTGAATGTGCCAGAATTCCCTCATGTGCTGCTTTACCCTGGCCAAACTCACCTAGGGTCTGTATGTGAAGATTAGTCCTTACTATAACCACAGAGAAACTAAGGAAACACATCTGGAAATAAACTACCTGGAGCTGGAACTTGATGAATAGCAATTGGAGGAGTTTTCTAAACGTTGGTTAGATATTTTGCTTGCCAGTTTCAAAGCTCTCCCCAGTCAATTAATGTATTTGTGTGGCACCTCTTCACAGTAGAAATTGGCAGATGCTGAAAAGCCCTTCTCTTTGGTGTGGGAAATAGCTGAAAATCAATAGTCTGGAGAGTATAAATGCAGAAAATGAAGACTGCTGAGTGCTTTCTAAGCTGGTCAGTGGTGAGAAGGGGACTTGTGTAGGCAATGCCATCACTAGCTGGGATTTGCTGTTCCTCTTCCAGATTAAGCTGCTGTAGGATCTTTCATGACCCGTTCCCATCACTAGTAATGTTACTGGAGTGGGTGAGAGCCTTTCAGCTTCTAACTTCATCCAAGGAAGGAGTTCTGCAGTGGCACAGAGCTGCTGGAAACCTTTCTTGGGTAATTGCTCCAGCAGATGGACACTTGGAAGGGACTGGAGCTGGCTGCTGCCTCATCCAGCTGCTGTGCAGTGCACAGAGCTTTTTTTGTCTTGCAAGTGCCTCCTAAACACAGCTGATTCCCTCCTGCACCATGCTTTCCTCTGGTGAACCATTGTGACCCTGGCCTTTCTCCTGCCTCAGGGCTTTTTTAGGATGGATTTCTTCCCTCCTGGTACAGCACTGTGGAGCAAGACACTGCTCATTTTGTTGTGTCTTTTGTGTGCATCCACTATGGGATAGAAGACCACAGTTCCCACCTAGGAGCAGAGCAGCATAACAGGATCTGCAGCTGGACCATTTTCCATACAAATCCGTCTTCTAAAGCATTATTCTTCTTTTCAATGTACTCATGTGGCTGTAGAGCTGGAAATAATATTGGTATGGTTTGGTACTGAGGCAGATTAATTGTATTCCAGCCATGCATTGTGCCAGGATGCTCTTTCCTGCCAGTTTTTAATGTCACTCAGAAGCAGCACATGCCCACAGCTCAATTTCCTCACCTGTCCCATGGGCATTATTAGTTTGGCATAATCAAGCAGTTGACAGCAGCTGCCTGGGTGAGTTTCACCAGAAGGACTGGCAGAAATATTTCCTCTTCCATCAGAGGACATATTTGAAATAGTGGTGGATTTATAAAGCCTGCTTCATTGCATGGAAAGGCAGCGAGGATCCTTTCTTGGAGAGCTATTGAGAGCTCCACAGATGAAAATCCTGCTGACAAGTTTCAGTTATCACTAAAATGAAAACATACTGTGTTTTTCTGTTATTTCTCCTTTTGCCGAGATCTGATCCCAAAATGAAAAATATCAGAGCAAAAGAATTCTTTATGAAAATTACAGGAAAATTGTCCCATGAAATTTGAGACCTTCAATTAGTCCACATCAGGTCTTCAAGGGGCAGAGAGTATCAATGAACAAGGAGAACATTTCTATTTCTGTGGCTCTAAGTTGTTTTCAAATTGCTTTGAGCCATTTCCAGCCAGCCTAAATTCCAGCTAAATGTCTGTGCCTATAGTGGGTTTAGTGCCTCTGGAGAGCAATTCAGAAAGCCTGAGGGAAGTGCAGAGTGAGTGTTTTGAATCAGACAGCAGGAAACAGAAGACAAAGATGACACTTGGTGGCATTTAAGCCAGCTGAATATGCCCATTTTCTTCTGTTTGTTTTTTCTAATGGTGATACCAGCTGGTTTCTTTAAACATTTATTTCTATCCTTTCTTTTTTAGCTGATGGGCTGTGTAGGAGGATGAGAAAATTCTTTTCTTCTAAGGGGCACAAGGTACAAACTCAACTTTTGTCCAGTGGATGCTGTAGGATCCTTCCAGAAGGAGGCTCTTGTCCATGCTTCAGATTGTATCTCACAAGGAAGTGGGACTTCTTCTAAATGATTACAAGACCAGCAATTCAGAAACAATCATCCATTTGCACTGCACAGGTTAAAAGACAATAAATATTTGTACAGTAATTAGAGTATCAAATAAAAGGACATACAAAGTTGTAGTGAGGAAGGAAGTGGGTAGTGCTATGTCAGAGTAACCCTTTGGAGGCTGGATCTCTGCATCCTCCTTTATGCAGTGCCAGGGGCTGTAGGTGCTCTGGAATACCTTGTGGTTTCCTGGATTTTCATAGGCATGAAGCTGTTAGCCACAAAGACATTGTGCCTGTTGTCCTACCAGCTCTTCTCAGGAGGAAAATTATGGAAAGCATGGGTGTGAACCACATTGATTGTAGGACCAGTGCCTATCCTCCATCAAAAATATGTCATTTTAGACCATAAAAAAGTTCTGTCAGAGTTGCTGTGTGGTTCTGGAGACCTAAGAGCCTTAATATGTTAGGCAGGTTCTTTTTCAGTCATCAGACAGCAACAGCCACTTTCAGTTCTTCAGGGAATTAAAACCAAAATACCCAATGATGTCAAACTATGACATCTCTCCTCTCTGGGGACTGCAGTCTTACAGAATACTGCTGGGAATAGGGAAGGAAAGGCAGAGAAAAGTAAAGTAATTTGTGCAGTGGAAACTAGACTGCCTTTTCCTAACCCCTGCTCCTGAGGTCTAACACCAGAGGCATTAGTGGCATGTCCAGCCTCTGTCCCCAGGGTGCTCAGCTGCAGCCAGAGCTGTTGGATAAACCCATAAACCCCTCCTCTTTCACAGGGACAAGCATTTGGCTTCTGCTGAGGCTTTTGGGAGGATTTTGTCTTGCTCCTAGAACAGACCTGGCCTTCTGCTTTCTGAAAGGCACTGGCTTTGCTGTCATCTCTCAAATTGAGAACCCCTTATTGCCCTACAGAGAAGTGTGCCATGAGGATGGGCAGGTCTCTGAGATCCCATTTCCTTCTTCCTTGATTCCAGCCCCTGCACTGTCTCCACACTCACGACTCCGGGAAGGCATTAAAAACTCATTTCTTTCTATCTTTGCTACTTGCACAGTCCTTTACACTGCAGTATTTAAATACTTTTAATGTATTTATCTTTCCAGTAGCACACTAAAATAGGGAAGGATCATTATCCAGAATTTACAGAGGAGTAATTAAGACATAGGAGCCTTAATTCCTAGATTCTGGGGTGCATCAAAAGCAGTGTGGCCAGCACAAGGAAGAGATTCTGCCCCTCGACACCTGGTGTGCTGCATCCAGCTCTGGGGTCCTCAGCACAGGAGAGGCATGAAGCTGTTGGAGTGAGTCCAGAGGAGGGCTACGGGTCAGAGGGATGGAACAGCTCTCCTGTGAGGAAAGGCTCAGACAGTTGGGTTTTTCAGCCTGGAGAAGAGAAGGCTCCAGGCAGACACTGTTGTAGCCCTCCAGCACCTAGAAGGGGTTTGTAAGAAAGATGGGGACAAACATTTTGTCAGGGCCTGATGTGATAGGACAAGGAGTAATTGGTTTTAAATTGTAAGAGGATCGATTCAGACTACATATAAGGAAGAAAAGGCTTTACAATGAGGGTGATGAAGCACTGGCACAGGTTGCCCAGAGATGTGGTGGATGCCCGGTTCCTGGAAACATTCAAGACCAGGCTGGCTGGGGCTCTGAGTAACAGGATCTGGTTGAAGATGTCCTTGCCCATGGAAGTTCAAAGAGCAGTTTCCCCTGTTTTTATGATTACATGATTATGATTATAAACACAGCATGACCTTTACATAGAAAGACTATTACAACATATAATCATATGGAAGTAAAAAAAAGGGAAAAGCTTTGCTACTTCACAGAAAATTTGCTGTTGCTTTTATATTCTCCAGCCTTGTAAAGAGCCTTTGTAAATTTTCTCACCAAATGCTCCAGCAGTAGCTCTCCTTTGAGCTCCTTATCTGTCAGCTAAAGCATTTTAGATAACACTTTTTCCATACACCCAACTTGTCAAGCACCTTGTGCATGCAAAGCTGTGAATGAAAGTGGCAACTACAATGTGTTTCACATGCAGCCACTTGAGCACCTTCTTTCATTCTGCTTTCTGTAAGAATACAGGATCATTTCCACCTTGTGCACCCTCAGAAACTTGGGGGTAGGTAGAATGGTACCTCCAGTGTATTTTTGCCAATGAATCTTTATCTGCACAACAGTCTTTGGCAGGATTAGAGATTCCAACTACTGGAATGCCCCAACACAGATCCCTGTGATAAAAATAACCTTCTTTTGAATGAGGCAAGACAATCATAGAATCACAGAGTGGTTTGGGTTGGAGGGGACCTTGAAGATCAGCCAGTTCCACCCCCTGCCATGGGCAGGAACGCCTTTCACTATCCCAGGTTGCTCAGAGCCCCATCCAGCCTGGCCTTGGACACTGCCAGGGATCCAGGGGCAGCCACAACCTCTGGGCAGCCTGTGCCAGGGCCTCAGCACCCTCACAGGGAACAATTTCTTCCTAACATCTATCCTCCTTCAGCTTAAGACCATTGAATGTAGGCATTTAATATCTGCCAGACATATGCTTTGGCTGATCAGACCATGACTGGTTTGTAGGCAGAGAAATGCAGTTACTTGTTTGCTTCTCAGGCACATTTCAGAGTATGTCTAGAAATTCTTCTTCAGGCCTCACAGTCCCGTGCATCACAAGCTGTTTGTTTATTTTCTTCTGGAGCATCTAGCTGCAGTGCTTTGAGGTGAGGACACCAGTCAGTAATGTCTGTTTGGAGCAATGGGTACTTGGCTGAGGGAGACCTGAATCCCTGCTCAGATTCCACAGTGGCATCTGGGAGTTTTGTAAAGCAGTGTCACCATCTACAGTTCTGATTTTTATCCCTTCCATTTTAGTTCAAATTTAAAAACTAAATCAGGGAATGTAGGGGACTCTTCACCTCATAAATGCATCTGTAAGGGACACATCTATTTTAAAAGGCCGTTTTTTGGAGAAAGAACCTGTAGCATGAGAGCTAACTTCAGTAACTATCCCCTAACATTGATGTAGGGCATTGTAAATCAATGCAGCATAAACCAAGGTGGTTGTCCAGTGAGAAGGCTGATTTCCCTTTGCCCTTCACCAGTGTTTCAACTACAGACCTGTGAGGAGCATTTCTGGTTTGGAGATAATATTACCCAGGAGAACACTATCTGAAAGGGAAAAAGAAGGAGAGCAACTAGTCTGAGTTATTAAAACATGAGAGTACCTTAATTTCATCTTCTGCTCTCTGCTGACTCACTTTGACCTTGAACAAGGCCTCTTTATGTTTCCCTGACTGTAAGAAAGGAGTAATAATATTTTCTGTTTCCTGGAAAAGGATGTGAATATAGCTCAACATTTATAATGTGCTCATATGGAATGCATGGGGGGACCACAAAATTCTTTTTCCATGTGACACATGCAGGAAGATTTATAACCACAATATCCATAGCATTGCAAACTTCCATTCAGGTTGTGTTGTCCCACCCAAGACATGACCTTTTTTACCGTTCTATAATTGTATTCTGGGTTTTTTTTGTTGTTGTTGGTGGGTTTTTTTTGGTTTTTTTTTTGGTTTTTTTGTTTGTTTGGTTGGTTGGTTGGTTGGTTGGGGTTTTTTTGTTGTTTTTTGGAGGTTTTTTGGTTGTTGTTTTTTGGGTTTGCTTTTTTTTTGGTTGTTTTGTTTGTTTGTTTGTTTTTTCTTCTTTTAAAGTGTTAATCAAAACAAATCTTCAATTCCAAGATTCAAGCTTGGAAAGAAAAAACATAAATTTTTGTCCTCTTACAAATACTTTGGTGAGTTTGCTCAGAGAGATTCTGGCATCACTGTCTGATTAGGGGCAGTGTCTACTGATTTGGGGTAAAGTCCTTTTTAGACTTTCTGTCACAAAACATCTGACAAGGAAGTGCTCAGCAATGGAAAACCCTGGAAATGTCACTCCTGCCATGCTTGAGCTTCTGATGAGATTATAATTTGATGGCTGAAAAAGTTCCGAGCAAACAGTAGCAGCATTTCAGGTGGGAAAGGAGACCTGTATTCTGAAATGAGGATTTTGGACACACTGTGGACATGTGCACTGTCTGTATTTTTACACAAGAGAAGGTATTACTTCTTTGGACCTGGGTGACTTTGATTCCTGAGAAGGTTCTGAAACAGCTGTTAAAAAATATAACTTTTTAAATACCTCAATGATATAAACTGATAAAGGAAATAGCCAACAAGGATTGTTGAGGATGGATCATGCCAAGCCTGTGGAGTTTCTGCCTTTGGCTGCTTATATGGCCGTACGGGGGAAACAAGGAGGCTACAACTCATGTAGCATAATCTCAACCCCAGCGACATTTCTGCCACTTCTTAGTGACATTCCTAAGAGCAAACTAAGGAAATCGATTGTTGATGTGGTTGTGAGAAGAAAGGTGTGCAGTGGTTGGAAACTTGCTCCCAAAGAATGCTCACAGATCTTTTATAATGCCCTGTTCTGGCCCTGGCTCTGTTCAGCACTGCTGAGGAGGACAATGAAACAACATGGTCATAGTGTTAGGGACTAGGGAAATAAATCAAGGTTGCAAGCGCTGTGCACACAAGCATCAGAATTCAACACATGCTTGAAAATTTAGAGGGAATCTGAAATGAAAGCAGCTAAAATTCAGCAAAGACAAAGTCTTTCTCCTTTCAGATGAGAAATTCAGTAAACAAGCACAAAAATGGAAGTTATCAGCTAGGAAGCGTCACAGCAGATTCTTCTGATTGCACCCTACTGATTTAAGGTAGCATTTTTTCTCTTAACACCTGAATGTGGGGACAGCGAAGCACTGGAATGGATTGCCTATAATGACAATGAAACCTCCAGGTGGATATTTTTTAAGAACAAGGGAGACAAACAACTTTTGAAGATTTCTAGGTATCATTCACTAGAGAGTCTCTTTTTATCCCCTCACATTCCTGGTGTTCTGTGATCCACACTACTGAGCTCCAGTCAGGTACATGTCAATAATCGGATACTGCTGAGGAAGAGAAGAGCTTTGTTCTGACAATAAAACTCTCTTTCCGTAGGCAGCAGTAGCAATTGTTCCACTTTCTGAAGTAGCAGTGAACTGCCAGCTGGAGTCCTCTGTCTCAGCTAGAAGCAGTAAGTAGGAACAGGCAAGGGAAAAGCACAGGAACATAATCACCATAACAGGGGTAGAAAAGAAAAGGCCAAGAAATGCTGCAGCAGCTTGGAAGGGATTGATGCAGGTGGGGCAACAACTTTGCATGTCCATTTTGGGATGAGCAAAAAAGAATCTGTTTCCCTTTCCCCTAAAGGATTTCAGCAGGATATCAGGATATCTGTCTGAAAGTGTGGCAAAGCATTACTACCCAGGGATATCAATTTCTTACGGTGAAGATAAAAACATCAGGTGTCCAGATACTTTCAGGCTGCTTCAGTGCAGGATGTTGGGCAAAATGATCTCCTGAGACTTCTCCCAGCCTGCCAGATCTGTGAATTTATCTCTGGCAAGCATTTATTTTGGCATGGTGGGAAAGCATAGGGAAATGGAGCCAAATGAATGTATCTGGGAAACTCACTGACTCTGGTAATGAGTCTGAACCTTTCTGAAGGAAAGAAAACAGCTCTCTTGCAACATCCCACTGCCAGGATGCTTTATAAACATCATTATTTTTATGTTGTTTTTGCAACTCAGACCCTTCCAGACTCCTGTTAAGGCCTAAAATTTCTTACAGGGGCCAGACCACGCTGTAACTTGTAGTGTTTACAGTGTTTACTTGTAGTGTCCTGCTCTCATTTATGCTCTGATGTGTCTCCTAAATTTTGGAGGACATCTCTTGTGAAGCTCTCCATAGGTCAAAATATACTTTCAGAAACAGAACATGATGCACACAAGAGTTGCTTTTGGTCTGCCAATATGGTAAAAAGTCCATTGAAAGCTCATTCCATTGACAGTTAAATACATTTCTGGAAATTCTCGTCCTGCACATTTATTTCCAATTTGCTAAAATCAACTGGTGAGTACTAGGACTGCTGCCAGAACATGCCTTAACATCACAAGTCTTCTCATCTTCCATCAGCATCTGCTTAATTGAGGCTGTAGAAAAAAGCATCTGCTGCTTTCCTTCTGTTCAGTGGTGAAAAGAAACTGCCTTGGCATTTGACAAGCTGGAAAAAGTTGAAATATTTGACTGTTAGATGGAAAATCATCCAGTGAATGTGAACCCAAAAGATGACACTGTTTCATGTGTTTCAACATAGAAATCCAAGTGCAGGCGATACACGCTGTGCTCTTTCAAAAGCCAAAGAAATTCTCTGCTTTTCCAGTTAGCTGGATTACTGTTCGTTTTTGAGAGGCAAACCTTTCAGTGACTTTTCCTTTTACCATAATAATTTTTCTGGAGGAAAAACGATTTCATGGTGTGTTACTGGACCTGTCAATGGGAAGAAATTATGAGCCTCACTTTGCCATTCTTTAGCAGAGAATTTGTTGAGAAAATAGCCCTCACCACTCTGCAGTTGCATTGATGTGAAAACAGCCATAAGAACTCTGGGATGTGGATTATTGGTGCTGTTACCTGGGGACTTAAGCAGCAAAAAGATGAAAAACATGGTAACAAACACTTTACCCAGAATATCTTCTTTTTGTAAAGTAAAGAAGAGAGCTTAGAGGCAGGAATTCTTCCATGAACTGGCCTTAGAACTGCGCATCTCAAAGTGGGCATCCAGCAGCTGCTAGATCAGTCTGCCCTCCTGAAGACACTGAAATGGTTCCTGTGCCACACATTTACCCCTGGCACACCTCTCCATGTCCCTGGGCAAGGCTGTCCTGAGCTCTCCTGATCCAGCAAGGTGGAACAGCTGCCTCAGCCACACAAACAGCTCCACCCTGAGCCATGTCCTGCTGCCTCCTGCCCACCTGGGGCTCACACACTGAATTTCCCATCCAGGCAGAGGAGCTGAAGCTGCTGGGGAGGAGGACAGCAGCACTGTGGTTGGATGGGGCAGAAATATCAGGGAACTTCCATTCTTTGGGAAAAAAACTGTGTGCTTCCAGCCCCACTGTGGGTTTGCCCTGCAAGAAGAGCCATGGAGGGATTTGCAGTTCAGATTGGTGCATGGTTTTATCTGAGAGCCTGGGATCACAACACTAGATTTGCCCATCACTCAGATTTAAATGTATAGAGGATTAAGGCTTTGATTCAGGAAAACATTTCAACAAGAAGTCATGTCTTTAGCAGAAGAACACTTCAAAGGCTGTGTTGAATCTGTAACAACCCCTTTTCTTTGATACTGTAAAATCTCTGTCAGGAAAGGCAGATATCTCAATGTCTTTAACTGCACTAGATAACTTGTGCAGTTAGAACAATGGAATAAGAAAAAATGCTTTTATAAGCAAAATTAAAAGTATTTGGCACTTATCAGAAACATTTTAAATACATTTAAATATGGAAAGTAATGCCATAAACCTGAATCAGTCACTACAAATCTGAAATTCCCATTAAATGCTGATGAACATTTTGCCTTAGTGAAGAGTGCAGAACTCTTCCCTCCTGATGGCATGGTCTGATCTACAGTCACAGTGCCTTTACTCTAGACACTTCTGGAACTGCTTTACCAGAGGTTGTTTTTTTCCCTCTTCACATTTTTCTGAAGCTCAGTCTGTAGTTCTGAAACTTTGGTTCTCCCCACGTTTATAATCAAATCTCATTAGACACAACTATATATAACTGTGGGATGAGCTCATCTTTCCCTTTGACAGAGGAAGGCAAAAACCAGACGAGGCTGGTACATAAGGTCAGGAAAAATAAAATCCATGTCTTTTGAGTATCATTAGGCATTGGAGCACACTAATATGGAACACAACAAATTCTCTTCCAGAAGTTTTTAAATCAAGACTAAATCCTTTTCTCAAACCAGGCTTTAACCAAAAAAGGCATTACTGAAGGAAATTGGATGAAGTTTAGTTGCTTCTATTATGGAAAGGGTCAGATAGATGATACTAATGGCCTTTTCCAGCTTTAGAATTGCTGAGTACTTCATTGAATGAGCAAGAGAGTGATTTTAAGTACTTTATTATTTTAAATTAAACCTCCCTTGCACAATGTGGCACTATATTTTCTCCTGCATTACCTGATGAAATTTTTCCTTCCCGAAAATAAATAAGGAAGTATGTCAGCTTCTCACAGTCTCTCTAAAATGAATAATCCACCATTCAAAGGGATCTGTTTTCTGTTTATTTCTAGCCCAAAAATTATTAGGACCTCTTAAAGAATTTTTAGAAATATCCCATTTTTGCAAAGTAGGCATTATTTTCTGACAGCAGAATTTGAGGGCAGATAGTAATTTCTCTGGATGTCTGTCACTGACATTTTGAATGTTTGCCCCTTGCTATAGGAGATGAGATAAGCAGCATAATATTAATCTCATATTTCAATGAAGAAGTAAACATTTACAAGCCTGTGAAGGATGGATGACACCATCACAGAGCTGTAACACAACTCAGAGGGTAATCTCATATTTCTAACTACACCTCTGAAGCATCCTGAGGAGGTATTTCATATTAGACCTGCTGGTTTGGGGGTGGGCAGACTCCAAGAGGGGCACTGAAGTGTTACAGCACTCAACATGAAAAGTGCTGCAGGGCCCTGAGGAGGGAATAAACACAACAAACCTTCACACTCCTTACTGTCCTTATGGCTGTGCTCTGACCAGGATTATAAAAGGTTCAGGTTGGACATCAGGAAGAATTTTTTCATTTAAAAGATGGTCAGGCATTGTACAGGGAGGTGGTGGAGTCCCCATCTCTGGAGGTGTTCAAGAAATGACTGGATGTGGCACTCAGTGCTCTGGTTTAGTTGGCAAGGTAGGGATGGGTCAGGGGTTGGACTCAGTGATCTTGGAGGTCTTTTCCAACCTGAATGATTCTGTGATTCTATTAAAAAAAATCATCGTTAGTTTGGATAATTTCTGTGTTTTGTTCTTCAAAGTCCTTCTTTTCGGCCACCTTTATTATATTTTTACATTTAATCTGCCAGAGGATATGATCCTTTCTATTTTCTCCTTTTGCACATGCCTTCAGCTTTTGAACTTCTTCCTCCTGCCCTTCCTTGCTCTGCTGCTGATCAAAGCTGGCTGTCCTCTGCCCCTTCCTCAAGCCTCTCTGCACCTGGCACCCCTCTCTGGCCTGGCACCCCTCAGCAACCTCCATTCAGCTTGCAGGAACTTAATTCTGAGAGTTGCCCCTTTTAAATCCTTTTTAAATGGTTTTTCTTATATGGTTCCTCTTTCTGGAGCCGAGCACATCTGTAATGGATATTTGGCCTCTGTAAATACTGTGCATTGCTCAGGTCTGAGCCAAGGGCTGGGTCTTCTATTATGAACTCCTTGACATGGGAGTATTTAATAATTCAGTCCCAGGAAGGGAATGTAAGTGCACACTCAGTGTGCATTGAGTGAAAAGTATTGAGGCATTGCCTCTGAAATTGCAGATGACAAACCAGTCTGTTTGTCCTGGCATGTGTGAGGTCACCGTTTGTGCACAGCAGCTTGTCTTGTAATCACACCGAGATGTTCTGGGCTGGAAAAGCTTCCTTGAGGGGATAAGCTGGTTAAGTGGCTGATATTCTCCAGAAAATCAGGCACAAACCCTTCTCTCAAGCTGCAATTCACAGAGTGGCAGGAATAAGGCACATGTAAGGAAGTCAGTGCAGTGTCTTATCAGCCAAATAAAGCAAAAGGAAATAAAAGACTTTTGTTGTATCCTCATAATTTCCCTGAAGCATGGGAGTAGGTTCTGGAGTGATGGGAAAGGGTGGCTCTTATCAGAAAGAATGACTGTGCATTTATCAGTATAATGAACATGTGGCCCCATCCAAACCCACTTCTGTTCCTGCCTCCTTTACCTAAGGATAGAAGGGAAGGCTGAGGATGCAGTCTTACCTGCAGACCCATGCTGAGATCACAGGAAACTATCACATCTAATTTCAACATTCTTTCTAAAAATTCAGATCCTGAAGGATCAAGATCAAAAACCCAAGCTTTCAGAGTGCCTGTCATGAATGTGCCAAGTTTGTCTGGAAACATGCCAAGAGACCTTGTATCAAAGAAGTCTGGACCTTCTTTACATAAAATTCCTGTCTAATCCAGAAGAGCTTTTGTGTAGGGATGGCTTTGGGTGCATTTGCATACATCCAGGAAAGGGAGCAAGCCTTAACAGTGAAGCCCAGTGTAGTGTTAACTTGGACAGGCAAATTTTGAGGGCAACTGATCAGGTGGGGAAGTGATGCAAAAATGTAAACTGAAAGTACTCATAGTAGTTGCTTAAGGATCTGTTGCAGCAGCAGAACACTTACTAACATTTCCAGGTCTGTGTGAGGGAATGTCAGCTTCAGGATTCTTACCTGACCCCCATGGAGCTGCCACTGCTGGAAGAATTGTCAGGTGCTCTCTCCATGGGGGTGGGTGCACAGGGGTTCTTTCGCTCAGTAAATATGAAATCTCAATTCCATAGCTTCAAACAGAAGGAAAAACCATGCAAGTCAAGCTGAACGTTCCCCTTGACTTCTAAGCATTCTTGGAAGCCTCACAAGTTTCCATGTGAAACTCAGAAGGATCCCTTGTGGCACTGTTGTGATGGGAAGAGATGCTCCAGGTTTCTTGGCTCCAACTTCGGATGAACAAATTTAGCAAACAAAGAGTGAGCTAAAAGAGAAACAACCTGAACTGCAGCAAGCCAGAATTTGTTGTGGCATCATCTGGCTGAGGTAACTGCTGCCATTTAACTTATTCCTATGCACTATCTTCCTCCTCACTTGAAGAAAGAAGCTCTTTCATTACAAGATCCAGGCAGCTTCATCAGGAACTGGCAAAGGGGGCAAACACAGCTGCACAAGGAAATTCCATCTGCTGAGCACTCTGCCACAATCCTACAAAACCTACACGAAGTTACATTTACCTTTCTGATGATGCTCTCCTGACTTTAATAGAGCTGCCTCAATAGTAGCAGTATTGTTAAATAATTCTTTGAAGGCTGGAATATGCAGAGTGCCAAGTGAACAAGCTTGGGAAGGCTCAGGGCTGGGTGGAAATTATTGGCTAATGGATGCTTGTTCAGGGAATATCAGTAACTCTTGTGACAGCTTTATACTAAACTGAAAAGCAAAGAATGAAAATGAATGTATAACTGGTAAGCAGAGAAAGGGTTTAAAAACCTGTCTGGGTTTTACCCACGTGGCTGCTCTTAGTCAAGGATTCCTAGGAGGAAAAGCACGAGGTCAAGTGGTGGCTCAACCCCACTTTATCTCCAGGACAGTGACAAATGAAAGGCTGGATGGAAAATCGCTTGTGACATGTGCAGACGTTTCCACAGCTAGTCTGAAACTCTACATTTAACTGGTTTGGAGCATATGGAATGAAGATGGAATAGTGAATAATAATGTATGCTTCAGTGACTTTCCCATAACACTGCAATAACAAATAGGTAATAAAAATGTCACAGACACTGACAAAATACAGACTATCCTGTTCCTTTGTTGTGTTTTTGTCCCTAAATATAACTCAATATTGTGGCCATGATCTTTGCTAAATGGTGACCTTCAAGCTTAAAACCAAATTGGTTTTGTGCCTATATAAACACACACACACACGCACAAAGGCACTCTGCTTTCTGACAGTAGAGGTAAAAATCCATTTCCCCCATAGGCTTTCTTGCTCAGAAATAATAAGAATGAAGTATAAAATGTTTTGGCTTTCCTGAGATATTTACGGGAACTGTCAGAAATACTGTTTTCCTAGCTTCTCCCTGAAGGCATTAGGGAATCACATCTTTAGTATACACATATTTAATCCTAAATGTTTCCCCAAGTTGTTACATCATTTATTCTCAGTTACTGCCCTTTTTTCGCCCGCCAATGTAAACCATAGTGTACAGCCTGAATTAGCCAGCCTTTTCTCTATTCCTATTGTTTACCTCATTAACCTGTGGCAGACACAGAATTAATAGAATTAAGGAATTTTTTTGATCCTCAAAGTGCCCCATCTCTCTCTAGTCCTTTTAATTCTCTTTCCTGCCCCTTCTTTGTCCTTTCCAACCTCCTTCTCTGGTATCTTAAAACTATTTCAGGATACAAATCAATGTGTGTGTTATGGAGGAAAAAAAAATTCTTTAGTGCTTTGGCTATGAATAATATTGAAGAGGTTTTTATTTCAAAGGCTTGAAAGACAGCAAAAGCTAAGGCAAAGAAAAAATATTTTTAGAAGGGAAAAAACAATCAGAGTTTTCCAATGGGGTGGCTCTCCTTCCTCCCACAGGAAAAGAAGAAAAAAGCCTGCAATGGCTTTTCCAAGATTTTTGGTTTCAGTATGATTTTATACCAGGAAAAGAACTAGTATGATTAATTTCTAAAAAAAGGAAGATAAAGAGATTGGTTAAGGAGCCTTCAAGGCAAACAGTGGTCATCACTGTAGGTCCCTGGCAAGATATTCTTGGGGAGGGCTGATGGGGAAGGCAATTTAGCCTTTGACTTCGTCGAGGCTTGGATTTAACCCCAAAGGGAAGGGAAAAGATGTGAAAACCTTCTCCTGTGCTGCACTGCAAGTACTTCTCAGCTCTTCCTTTGGGTAGGAGCAGCCAAAGGTTAGAGCCAGCTCTGGCAGAGATTTTGGAAGCCTGACAGCACTCCCAAAAAGCAGATGCTGTTCTGAAGGCAAAGAACTCTGAGCTGCACCACTAAGCAAGTGAAGAGAGCAGGAAAAGGAGCATTGGCATAGGAGGCTCCATAAGGAGACTTTGCTCCTTCGACAGAAATCACTCCTGATGAGAACAGCATTTTCAGGATTACTCTGAGATGTCAGTGAACCCCCAGACAGCTCCTTGGCATCTCTGCTGGAACTTGGATGTTACCTGTGGGCACAGCCTTTCTGTACTCTCTTTCCAGAAGGCTTAATTAACTCCAGCTGGATTTGCAGGAATCCTGAGGATTTTCTCTAGGAGGACAACCTCTTGGAGCACAAAAGCTCTGACAAACACCTGGAGCTTCTGACAGCTGTATCAGTATCTCACCTTCTTTGTGAAGCCAGGAATAAAAAAGAAATCTTTTGTGCTGTATGTGTAACTTCCCTACACTGCACTTTTAAGCCACTCAGGCTGAAAATTTAAGTTTCTTTTCTATGCTCTTATTCTGAAAATTGCAGGTATTGGTGTTTACCTCTGGTTTCAACTCTTATGGATATAGTTGCATGGTTAATCACATGTACTTCTGTGAAATAGCTTTTGTAGTGCTGCTTCTTTCCCCCAGTGATACTAAGAGTGAATATTTCCCAGAATTGTTGTGCCACCATTTCTTCATGATGCTGCCTAGATTAGTTTTGAAAACACAACCACAGGCGCTACGACAGATTTCAGACTTTTATCACGTGCAGGGTCAGCCAAATGGGAGTTTTTCATGTAAGGAAACCCTCTTGAGAGTTTGTCTTTCCCAGCTCTATTTTGTCATCCAAATCCTGGAGTTAAAAGAGTTTTTGAAGTCCCACCACAAGCACATGTAAGCACAAGGCAGCTTTTTCTCCAAACAACTTCTCTTTTGATCATCATCAGCCAGATTTCCAGGCTGCTCCCTGGGGATGCAGCAGGACCCTCAGGAAGCCCTTGCTGTTGCTTGGTATCAGCTCCACAGCATATTTCAGGGGCCATGGTTCTGAGAAGTCTGAGAGGTTCCTCTCAGGAGTAAGTGTGAGTAAATATTTAAAGATGCAGTCAGTCTGCTTGAAGGGCAGAGTTCGCTCTAGATGGGCTCTTAGAGCAGAAGAGAGAGATTCAAGCACTTGAGAAGGTTTCTAACAAGCTCCAGCGATGGATGACTGGAACTATTCAGATCTAACAATTCAGTCTGATCACATTTCTAGCTGTGATAAGACATTTTTTGTAAATACAAAGCATTGTGCCCATTGATCTCCAGCTTCATTTTAGAAAGTGGCTGAACAATTTCCTGGACAAAGTGATATAGAACTGAAAAAAAAAAAAACAAACCAAAAAAAACAAGCACTTGACAAAACCAAGAAGTGATAAAAAAACCTCAAAGTAAATACAAGATTATGATCCTTTTTCCCATGAAGCATCATTTATATAACAACATTTATCACATCTATATAACAACATTTTTTAAACTATGACTGTTCATTCTGTATGACTACATCAAACAGCATTTCAGAGGGTTTTTTCCCAGTATATTCAAGCCATGAAATGCTAGAAACCTTGCAAGCTGGTTCTCTCAGAGCTGGCTCCCACTGCGGAGCAGGCACTCACTGTTGGTGTGATCCTGCAGTGTGCACTGCAGGGATCTGAGTTCCCTGCTTCAGGAAGTGAGTAAGTCACTTTGACTTCAGCGGTGGTTACTCATATCCTGTGAGAAGATGAGTGGGAAGGGGGGAAACACACAAGGAGAGGAGGGTCCAAGAAAAGAGGGAGACTGTGGTGGGAGGGAGATGCACTGACAGTGAAGCCTCAGTTATTAGTGGTCCTCACTTTGTGGTACAACCTAGAGAAATTTCTCCTAATGGGGGAAACACAAGTGGTAAGACACTAAGATTATCCCTAATCATTATAATTTCCTAGTATTTCTTTTTACAGCTTATCTTTCAGTCACACATAGAAGAAAATGAACATGTTAAATGCAGGTGCAAGATTGTGTTGAGAGACAAACAATGTACATGTGTGGGGTGGCTATGCACATATATATATGCACAAGATATAGGATTGGGTTTGGATATTTAGGGATAAAGCTAGAAAACACGCTTAGGAGTTAAAGCCTTACTGCATGCACTACTTCAATTATCAAGCCTGACTTGCCTTTGCTTTATGGATCAGATCCAGGAATAATTGTGTGTAATACTTGACAAGAAGAGACCTTACTGTGTGCAGCAACGTGTCACTTGGGAGTCCAGAGAGCACTTGACAGCTAGATTCAGGCTTGCCCAGTGCCCAGTTCAGGTACAGAAATGCTGGATTATAGAAATGGCCACCAGCCTTGGACCAGTGGTGACAGAAACACCTTTGAGGGGGCAGGAACCATCTGTGTTTCTATAACATTCATTCTGCCCCTCCAGCAGAGCCATGAAGGGGTGCAGCCAAAACTGGGAGAAAGCTGGCTGCACTAAAGGCATGCTTGGATCCACTTTTCCCTGTCATTTGGGGATGCTAGGGTCTGGCATTTGGGTTCAAGTTGGTGTTTTACTGCACTGTGTGCCCGGGCCAATAAACAGAGCTGGCTACAGCAGCCCCAGCTGACACTGGCATTCTCCAGTGTATATAGCTGGGATTGGATTGATTTAATCCCTTGCTTGGATCATTAATTTCTGCACTAAGTCTGGGGGCAGACAGGGAGCATGATGAGAAGCTGATCCACTGCTTCCCAGCAGAGGCAGTTCAGGATGTGCACAGCTTGGAGCGAATGGTATTGTACCAACAAGCCAGGCTGTGCACACGTTAGGTGCTGAATCAGGCACAGAAAGAAGGCCAAGTCTAATGCATTGTACTTAAAATGCTTCCTGAAAGGTTTTGGAAACCTCCAACATCAGTGGAGATCATGTTCCTAAGAAATGGGTTCAAAAGAGGTCAGGACAGGTTTATTTTTATATTATGAAAAAGCCAGAGGCACTTAGGTTCAGCAAACCGCTTGTCTGCCATTAAGGAGACCTGCAGTGCCACCTGGGAAACACTGTGCCTAAAATCACAGGGGGACAGAGCTTCCCAAGGGGAACAGTACTGCCATATTTTAGAGCTGGTTTAAATCACTGTGACCCCACAGCCCACTGCACACACAGTATCCATCCTGGCTGGGAGGGAACTATAAGCTCACAGAAACCTCAACCTTCACAAGTAGAAGTATTTATAAGAGAGAAGAAAAATTAGGAAGGATGGGAAGAAACGGCTGAAGACAAAAATTATTCCTCTCCTCTCCTCTCCTCTCCTCTCCTCTCCTCTCCTCTCCTCTCCTCTCCTCTCCTCTCCTCTCCTCTCCTCTCCTCTCCTCTCCTCTCCTCTCCTCTCCTCTCCTCTCCTCTCCTCTCCTCTCCTCTCCTCTCCTCTCCTCTCCTCTCCTCTCCTCTCCTCTCCTCTCCTCTCCTCTCCTCTCCTCTCCTCTCCCAAAGAATCCCCTTCTCCAGAACTTGACAACAGGCATGATAAAGCCCATGGCTAAGATGTTTCTGATCTCCTCTGTTCCTGATAACAGCTTCTCTCTCCTTAGACAACAGCTCAGTTTTTCAGGAGGAAGCCTTGCTTCCACAGCAGCATGAAGGGTTTTTGGGCAGCAGAGCCAGCTGCGAGGCTGCTGGGTTTTGGGAGGACAGCTGTGCCAGGTTCTCGAGGGCAGAGAGCCTTTGAGGGAGCACAGGGAAGTGACTGGAATGAGGTGCCACGGGAGTTTGGCAGACACAGACAGCACCTGACAGGCAAAAATGGGACATGAAAAGCTTTGCAGAGTGGATGTAGGAAATGCTGGGTTGAGGGGGAGCATCCGTGGGAACAAGCTGGTGAATCCAGCTACAACTTAGCTTCAACTCAGTGTAAAGGTAGAAGGGGTCAAGGAGACCAGATGCAGAAATAGTAGGTTAGCAATTGTGTGATGCCTGTAGTATGTTATGTTTATAATCTATTAGTGAATTACTCTCCTCCCTCTTTCTATCTCTCATCTTCTGACATTTGGAATCATTTTGCTGTATGACATACCTCAGTTTAGAATAATCATCTGTATTTCTCATGAGTCTGGAAATAGAGTCTGGCCCCAGGGACTGTGGGACAAGCACATAATTCACTGGCCAGAAGCAGAGGTACCAAACAAAGACTCCTCCATACAGACACCCACCCTGGTTCTCGGGTGGCACACGACAAGCCCTAGGAGAGAGAAGTTGTTGAAGTCTGATGCGGTGAGCTCAGTATTCAATAACAAAACATTGTGCACAATGTTCACCTTTTGCTTTCTATTACCTGTCCTTTATTTATTTATTTATTTATTTTATATCTGGCTAGCTATGTCTGGGAGCTTCCTGGTTAAAATCTGTTTCAGGAGTATGTAGGTCAAGCCAGCCTACCCTTAAGAGAGACATGAATTGTATCCCTCCAAATGCTGCGCCTGTGGAGTGAATCTGAGCACTCCCCGAAGTCTCTCAAATGGGATTTTTCTTCTCCCTGCTTAGCACCTGAAGCTGTTTTTAACATTGATATGCCAAAGTAGGTATCTCCAAACATGTGATAAGTAAAAACAGCAGACTTGGGAATGAGGTACATCTGCAAAGCCCCTGTCCCACGGCCTCTCCAATAGGACATCAAAGAAAATGTGATCAGTGAGAAATGTCTGGTCAGCTTAACCATTAACACAGACTGAACTATTCAACCTTCTTTATAAAGGCAAACTTGTGGGCAGCTCTGGTGGGATGACATTTTCCTTGAGTGACATCACTCTACAATAATTTCTTAAAAATACTGTGATGAAACATGCAAGAAGAAAAGTATTCTGGCCTTTCCAGACACCTGTGAGTCATCCTAGACTGCTTTTTCTACCTCCAAATAGAGACAGTTAGAAAAGGTCGTTTTCTGAAAGCTGTAGCAGTGACAGAGACATTAATACAAAGAGTAATTAAAGTACATTGTTGATATATTCTGGCTCTCTAAAACCTTCAGGCAATCAGGCTATTTTCCCCCTAACTTATACCCATTTCACAAAGTTTATTTATTGTAAATCTCCATCCTTTGCAATATTAAGGCATGCAAGCTTAAAACACCTGATTAAATGGTTTCCTGGGTTTTGGAGCATTATTGTGCTGTCTGTGAGATGGTGACACCTCACTGGCTGCATGGGGAAGAAAATCAGCCTCAGACAGGAAACTCTAAAAATACAGCTTTATTGCTGTATTTTATTGTAGTCTCATGTCCAGAGGACACTGTGGCTTTGGTCATTGTTTGCATCTGGCCCTGGTGACAAAGGGACACACCTCCCCTTTAAGCTGTTGTTGAATTACAGCAGGCCCTAGTCCTTCCCTGGTCCTATTATCCTGGAGGGATAAAAGGCACAGCTGGAGCGTGGTGGGCACACAGAGTCTGTCTGCACTGGGGAACCTGACTGATTTGTCTTTTGAGTAACTTGCCCCATCCTTGCCCCTCACACACACATTTGCCACCCTCCCAGGTAACAAAGGCCAGCTTTGTCCCCAGCTGATGCCACCTCATCTTGTGGCCAGCATGGAATGGAGCACTTCTGTAGTTCTTTGTGTAGATCTCCTTAAAGCTGTTGCAACAAGGGACACAAAGGAAATCCTTTCCCACTCTCCAAGGCAAAATGCTGAGTTTGGATGGACAAACAGTAACAGCTGTCCCTCCAATTGGGGTATCAGTGCAATTTATTACTGCAATAGTAAAATCTTGTGCACAATATTCACCTTTTGTTTTCTAATAACTCTTCTTTGTGTGTTCTGTTTAATTAGCCACCAAATCTAGCTGTCCTAGGGGCTTCCTGTCTCAAGTGTCTGTTCCAGGAGTATGTAGGTCAAGCCAGCCTACCCTTAAGAGAGGCATGAATTGTATCCCTCTGAAAGTTGTGCCCATGGAGTGAATCTGAGAACTCCCTCAAGTCTCTCAAATGGGATTTTATTCATGTCCATGCTCAGCACCTGAAGCTATTCATCCTGGGGGTTACAGACTGTTCTGGAATGGTGAATCTTTGCATCCCTTTTCCACTTTTACTCCGTGTCTGTGTGCAAGGACTGGAGGCTGTGACTCCCACCTCCTCTTGGATATATTGACTCACACTAGAACATGGACCACATCCACGCATTCTCAATCCATCTATCTGGATAAGTGACAATGTGAGTGATTCCAGGCAAGGTGGAACATTTTTGAGAGAAAAGCCTGGCATTGAATCTAGTGTTTGACAGAGTGGTGTGTGGGTATCCCTTGAAAACTGTAAGCAAGCATGACCACAAACAGTTCAGAGACTCTCTGTTCTCTACAACTGTGTTCTTCTAGACTAAGAGACTGACCTGAAGATGTGCTCTCAAAGGACTGAGCTGAAGATTTTGAAAGAAAGGAATCCATCCAGGTGGTCACAAGGAAGAGTGCCTCCTTGTAACCAATTTTGGTGTGCTTCTCTCCTCAGCATAAGGTTAAGGAGGGTTAAAACACCAGAACAATGCATTTCTGGCAAGTGCAGCAGCTGCCTCTATTGTGTCTGGTTGAGAGTTCTGGAGTACGTCAGGATTATGAATCATAAGAAAAAAAGAGAATTCAAAGCTGTGCAGTGCAATGTCTCCTCACAAGCATTCCAGTGCAATCCTGCAGTCCTGTTTCTGAGAAATCCCATCCCCTTTGACCTCAGTGGGGCAGAGTAATAAATCTCTGCTAACACCAGAGATCAGGTTTTGTGTGTACGCTGGTCAGAATTAACATAACAAGGGCTAAACACAGGATGAAAGTGGAAGGGGCTGCCAGAGTGAACAAGACCAACTGCACAGCACCACGTGGTGTTTAGTTCCAAGAATCCGGTGACACAACCCAAACACAGAAACCACATCACCATGGCCCAGGAGCTACCAATACTGGAAAACCACAGGAAGTGAGCACAGGTGATCAAGGGCACAGTTAAGGTCCTCATTCCCTGCAGGAGTAAGAAACATGTTAGATCAAGTGCCTCGATAATCTAAGAAATAATCCAGTTATTTCCAGTTACCATGAAGAGGTAACAAAGAATTTTAACAATCCCTGTCACTAAAGTTGGGGCTGATGTATTTTTGAAGAGCCACAAGTCACAACACACTTGGTCTGAACACAGGAGACTCTGGAAAATGTACGATTAACTGCCAAAATTCTGCTGTCCCTCAGTGTCAGATGGGATGGACAGAAAGGAACCACAAGTTCCCTTTATGAGGGGAACAACAACTTGTTTGCATTTTTACTTCATTATTTCAGAAGTTACATTATTGCAGCTTTATTCCGGCAGCCACCAAGCATAAAGAGCTGTGCAGGATATAGGCACAATCTTGCTTATCATGGTAAATATTATCACTTCATTACTCTAATGATCAGATTCATTTCTGACTCTGCTCCATAGGATTCTTCCTGATAGATCTTCTCTGAAAGGATTTGTTTTTTGCATTTTAGCCTACAACTTACTGTCTATTCCACAGCCCACCAAAAGTCAGGCCTTCAGATGAGGTTAATATCCACTGTTACACAACAAACAATTAAATATGACCTAGTCATAAAGAACAAGTCACACAGTTCAGGATCACTGGCATCTACAGATGCCAAGCCATTTTGTTAAATCATACAAACTCATGACAACTTTTGTGAAGAGAAAATTGATCCCTCACTACCCAGCTACACCTGAGATTAAAACCACTGCATTTTATCATGCCTCACTTCCTGAATTCCTTCTGTTAGAGAGGTTGGCAGGGATTTAGTACTCAATTACTTTTAATTGGTCAATTAAGGACCAGGTGGAAGGAACTACACAGGTGCAAGTGGATCCCTACTCATTCACCTGAAGCTGCTTCAAAATACCTGCAGAGGAAGCAGCCAAACAGATTGTCCTCTGCTGAAAAATACTAATGCCAGAGCAGAATTGCCCTTTGCATGCTTGAGCATACCAGAACAAGTCAGAGCTGCTCCTTCTGCCTCACAGGAGGATTTCACTCTCAGCACACAAGCCAGCTTGTTGGAACCACAGGAAGGATTTCTCTTGCTGTTGACCAACACTAGCAAGGGCAGATGCCACCCTGTGCTCCCCATGGATCTGTCTGGCACACTGAAAGCTTCAGGACTTACAGAGTGCCTGGGAATGTCAGTTAAGCTAAAGCACTCAGGTTTGGGCTCTTGGATGCCTGAAGCAAGCTGGAACACTCCACCCAGACCCACTGTAGGCACCTTTCCATAGCTGGCTCCCATAGCACAAGTTAAAACCACGTAATTTGAACCAGTTCCATCATTTTATGTTCAAACTCTGTGCCTTTTGGGGAAGGAGGACAACATTGTGCATCCTTTAGTAATCAAATTTAGGTGTGACCTGGCTTCTCCACTGCTGAGGGTGAATGCACATCCATGCAGCAGCCCTAGCCCTGACTGATGCTGTAGGGAGCGAGGAGTAGGGACACCAGGAGATCTGCTGTGAGGTGGGTATTAACATTCACTCACTGCCCTTGAATTAATCCAAGATGTTTTTTCTTCTTCTCTGCAGTGTTTCCCTTCCATGATTTTACACTGTGCCTCTGTAAATCACACAGGAGCTGCACAGAGAGGCACATGCCCCACTTTGTGGTGCTGAGGACAGCCAGGATGCCTCCTTAGCTTTACACACACGTACCTGGTGCCAGGTACCGCTTCCTCTCCATCAATCACCGTTTGATAACACCTGGATGATTCTAGTGGCTTTTCTGTAGCTGGACAAATTACTGCACTCTCACTGCGCTGCCACACAGGGAAAGCTTCCTGCCAGCAGCCTATTGCCATTTTTAGAACACCACCAAGAGAAAACCTCCATTGCCTTCAGCTGTGCCAAGCTGTGCCTTCAGCCCCAAGTCCAGTAAACACCCAGGGAGCTCACTGGCACATCTGAACACTGCCCAGTTTTTTGAATGAATCCTTGCTTATATTGTTTGCTGACACCAGCATTCAAAATAAAATAGCAGGCTGACTGTTAGGAGAACCCACACTTTTTCTGATACTTCTGGAGAGAAAACAGAGAGACGGAACAAGATTTTTTTTCTTTTCAGCAAGATTTGTTAGGTTGGGATCAATTGTATCCTGACTGCCCTGACATTTTTCCTTCTATATCGACCTTCTTCAGTGCTGAAATAAAATCTGCCTTCCCCTGTCTTTCCCAGTGGAAGGCACCAAGCACATATACTGTTACTTTTGACTATTCATCATTCTGCAATACCTGGAGAAAGCACCAGAGAAACTCCTGCAGAAGCCCTATCTCCACAATCTCAAGTGTAAGAGCCCTCTTCTTCTGAGCTCTTAGCTTCAAAGGTGTTGTACTTTCTTTTAATGAATGTAGCTTCTCTCTCTTGGGTCATGGTTTGAGAAAACAATTGGGATTTTTCTCTAGCACTTGTAGAAAGTTAATGTGCATTTAACTGCTTTCCCAGACAGCCATAGAATGGAGTATGTTTTTTCCTGAAAGAGGGCTTTTATTCCAATCTGAGGAAGGATGTTTCACAGCCAAATTACACAGTCCCTACTCAGTTACAAATTTCTACTTCACAAAATTATTCATTTAGGCCATCAGTGAAGCGTGTAAGAGGTTAAACCCAGGACCCAAGTAATATTTACAGTAAGTAAATATCAAGTTTAAATGGTCAGTGTAAAACAGTTTGCACTGTTGTGTTATGTTTTTTGAGTGTTAGGTACAGACAGAAATTCAGAAGAAACATGGTTCTGGTGTAAACAGCTGTAAAATAGACATCCTTTTTGCTCAGAGCATGAGGTGAATGTGTTCAGTTATTTGTCCGTGCCAGGTGAGTGAGCAGCAGCAGCAAGAATATAAAATTCCTGGTCTAGCTACAGTGAAAAAGCCTACAAAGCTTTCCAGGAAACAAAAATATACATAAAACCTGCATCTAAGTGTACACAAACAGCATGCAGTCATTGTCAAGCTGCACTCCTTCAAAGCATGTTACACTAAAAACATTGAAACAGACAGAAGCTTCCTGAAGATCATTTCCACTATGGATACCACTTACTGCAAGCATCTAAAACAGTGTCTGAGATACCTGAAATGTAAACAAAAGCTGGCAAACTTTGTTTTCTGTGCTCTTTGTTGCTAGAACATGGGTTACAGGTAAAAAGTTACTGTCAGTCAAGCAATAAAATGTTTTTAAGTCAATAAAAGTCATTCAAGCTTTCTTCCACAGATCTTAAAGAAAAAAGCTAGAATAAAACTTTTTCTCTAGCCTCAGGTTTGATGCCTGAAAATTGCACTTTTGTTATTTCTTATGTAAGACTATATAACAAGCGATGTAAAACACAAATACAATTTCTTTCTTTAGAGGAGTCTGCCTTTGTTTAACAGTGAGTCAGCATCATCTGACAGATCAATTTTCTCTAAGTGTAGGATGTGGATTTTGCATATCACACTCTCCAAGGGCACCTGTTGGAAACTTGCGTCGCTACAGCGTGGAATTTCACACCACACATAAGGTCAACTCAGTAGCCTCCCAGCACATCACAAAGTCTCATCAGTAGGAATGAGGCTGATATACCTTGAGATACCTCAAGTTTTCTGCCCTCCAGATCTGCCTTTCTATAAAGGGGACACAACATTCCTTAACACAACATTCTTAACACTAAACGCTGGTTCTTTCTGAAGCTGTGTGGGTCTCGTATCTACAGGATCAAGAGGAGGGACCTTAGGAGGAGTCGAATTCCACCTCCTGAGCAGAGGTCAGTCAGTTGTGAGGTCAGATGAGGCTGGCCAGAGCTTTAAGCAGCCAAGTCTTGAAAAACCTCCCAGGATTTTCAGCTTCTCTGGGGACCGTGTTGCAAAATTTACTTGTCCTGACATGGAAAACGCTTTTCCTTGTGACCAGTCTGAACCTCTGTTGTTCCAATCTCTGTCCACCATCATCCTCCTTCTGCCAAACACCACTGTGAACAGCCTGGTCCTGTCTTTTCATAAGCCCCCATAGATGTGGGCTGGCTGCTGCTAGGCATCCCCAAAGCCATCCCATGAGCAGGCTGCTCTTAGGTGTCCCAAAGCCATTCCTGTTCCCAGCCTAGCTCACTCAGCCTCTCCTCATGGGGGATGTGCTCCAGCCCATGCTGAACCCAGGGGCCCACAGTTGTCGGGAATGTTCCAGGTGCACTCCATCACATGCTGAACACAGGGAAATTATCACCTTCCTCCATCTCCAGGCGGTGCTCCCCCTAACACAGCCCGGGATGCTGCTGGCCCATTGTATTCCCAGGGCCAGCTGCCGGCTCATGCTCAGCCTGATGTGTACCAAGGCCCAAGCTCCATCTGAGCAGAGCTGCTCTCCAGCCTGCCGGTCTCTGGCCTGTATTGTTGAAAACTGCCAAAATCTTTTGGTATCAAGTCTGTGGGGATGGCCAAACACTTCCCCCCATGCCATACACAGCAGAAGCTACCAGATCTTCCAAGATCATCTGCAATAGAAGCCAAGATTAACTCTATGTAGACATTAAGCTAAAATAATGTTACTACATTTTTTTCCCAGTACCTTTAAAAAAAAGTGTACAAATTCCTCTTTATTCTTGTTTCTGAAAAACAGAACAGCTGCTGCGAGGTGTTCCTTTCCTCCAAGCACAGTTGTTTATAGTAAAGAAGACTAGGCTTTTATCAGTTGCTTATGTTTACTAAATTGATTCCAACATCTTTGCCAGTGGGCTGTATGGATTCCCAGAGTGAGATGCTCCTGCTCATTTGAAGTGGCTGAGATGGTTTTTCAATGGAATTTTCCATTATGCTCTGTACTATTTTTCTTCAAAGCACAATTTGTTCACTGGGCAGTACTTCTTGTCCAACATAACATGCAGAACCATTGCTCAACACTTTTGTTTTCTTCCCACATGCTCTACCTCCATCTATTCTCTTGTCTCAACCTTAAGTTTCCTTTCACAACTCTCTTGCAGGTAATGTGCTACGTTTGTTACCAGCTGCTATGTCCACTTTGTTTCCCCCTGCTTCCTGCCCCTCTCTCGGGTATTAAAATTTGGAAAGCAGTCAAGGTTTCTCATGGAAGACACAATGTCACACAGGCTGGGGATGAGCAGACTAAGCGGCCCTGGCAGAAGGACTTGGGGATGCTCTGGGTGAGAGCTGGCCCTGCCCCAAGCCAGAACCCCCCTGTGCTGGGCTGCACTCAGAGCCCCAGGGCAGCAGGGCAGGGGGGATTCTGCCCCTCTGCCCCGCTCTATTGAGACCCCCCTGCAGGGCTGCATCCAGCCCTGGGCCCAGCACAGGAAAGACAGGGAGCTGCTGGAGCCAGGCCAGAGCAGGGACACCAAGGGGATCAGAGGGATGGAGCACTTCTGCTGGGAGGAAAGGCTGAGGGAATTGGGATTGGTCAGCCTGGAGAAGAGAAGGCTTTGGGATGACCTCATCGTGGCCTTGCAGTGCCTGAAGGGAGCCCACAGGAAAGATGGAGAGAGACTCTGGACAAGGGCCTGGAGTGACAGGACAAGGGGGAATGGCTTCACACTGACAGAGAGCATGTTTAGATTGGATATTAGGAAGAAATTCTTCCCTGTGAGGGTGCTGAGGCCCTGGCACAGGTTGCCCAGAGAAGCTGTGGCTGCCCCATCCCTGGAAATGTCCAAGGCCAGGTGGGATGGGGCTCTGAGCAACCTGGGATAGTGGAAGCTGTCCAGCAGGAGGTTGGAATGAGATGAGCTTTAAGGTCCCATTCCATTCTATGATTCTCTGACTCCCACACTTTTTCTAATGAATTGAAAGTAAGAGTGTTATAAATGACCCAGAACCTGTAAACCTGCATGCCCTACAATTCTTGCCTGAGTACAATGAGACCATTACCATCACACAGTGTGTTCTGAACAGAGATGTTCAAACCCCAATAGCAGTAGCTGGACAAATCAGCACATGATAAAGAGCAAAGGAATCCACATCTCCAGCCCCAATCTAATGCTTTGTCCATTAAACAGCTGTAGCAAATCAGTGTTTTCCCTCTTTTGTTTTGTCAGACCCAACAGAAGATACACACTTTGCTGACCAAGCTGCTGACTGTGTAAGAGCAGGTGAAAATCTACAACAGCTCAAGTGTTGAAATATCAAATATACTTATGAGGGAACTTATTTATACCTCTGGTTAAGGTTTACTTCCAAGTGTGACTATTTATTTGATGCTTAAACAGCAACTAGAAAAAAGAGCTTCCAGAGTTAGGCAGTATCAGGCTGCAGAAATAGAGCAGATTTCAAGAATAAAAAAATAGAAGGCTATGAAATGAAAAGAACTGTGGTTCCTGAAGATGTACTGTCTCCCACAGTTCCCAAGATAACAAGTGTGAGGTGATGCACGTGTTAAGCTGTAACAGGGAATCTACTATGAAGATCAAATCCCTTTTCCAGCAATATATAAATCTCAATTTAAGACATCTCAAAAAAAAAAAAAATCCACAAAGCCCAAATTTTTCCCTCTTTTCAAGTCCACTAATTCAAAAAGCAGACAAACAATAAAAATTCACCCCACCCTAATCCCAACCATCTTGAGATGCACTGGATGTAGTTTTTCCAGGAAAAACCAAAAACAAGGCCCCAGGACTGACTTCAAATGAAACTCTAGCCTCTCAAACCTCCCCAGGACATGGGCAAAATAAATCAAGGACAAGCTGCCATAAGCCTGGAGCTGTACTGTAGTCTGTTCACCCTCCAATCTTTTTTTCCTTCTGCAGAATCTGATAGTATAAGAGTTCCACAACAGCAGATTAAATTTATTACTACAGATATGCACATTTTGTAAAATATTATTAAGCAATGAAATACCAGTCTCATTAAGTACTTCCAGTTTTAGTATTTGTTAGAGGTAGGAACACCTTTATCTTTTTTAATCCTCCAAACATTGTGCTGTGCTACACTTGTTGCAAGCTAAAGGCATTTTTTAATTGCTCTGATTTGTCTGGGTGAATTAGCAATATGTGTAACTTTCAAGTCAATGACAACGTAGTCAATCTATAGAAACAGGTGGTTTTGATCAGGAAATGAGCAAATGTTATGTGGCAACAAACAACATCCTGCAATAACAAGGCTGGTAACTCGAAACAAAAGAAAATGAGCAAGTTTGACCCCAAGTTCATGCTTTGAACCCTACATTAGCTGTTGGTTTGGTGTTGGGGTTTTATTTTAAATATCATAAGAGATACTAGTATTTCTGTAGTCCTACAACAAAGAGCAGAAATTCATTCTGTGATTGAGTGTGTGAAGATAAATACACCTCTGTAGAGCACCTTGGGGAACAACGGGAATCTTGCTGCTTTTGATCACAGCATTCATATGGCAGCCACTGCTTACACTGAAAAGCAACATTATGTAATAAGCTAGTTTCAGTTTTCTCACTGCTGACTTTTATCCAGTCATCCAATGCTTCCTCATCACTATCTGCTTTAGAGGCGCTCACCAGTTGCCAAGAGAATACAGAATATCAGTAAAAGCAGAGAAATAGCACAAGCAAGAGCAAGTATGTCAGTGGCAACAATGGTCTCAAAGGCTTATTTGTGAATTACAAATAATAAATGTCAATATCAGACACCTGCAGGTTTATTTCTTTGTAAATGCGATGCCAATGACAAGAACAATCACTCTGCAAACATTGGAGTTTACTTATCCTTTCAATGCTCTGTAAAGGGTGGCAAACCAGCCAATCAACATTACCAGTGCTATTAATTAAAACATGACCATCACTGCATTCACAGCACTGTCTCCAGGGAACTCTGCCCAGCTCGTGTGTGTCTGAGGCTTACAGAAAAACATACCATGACCATAGTGGCATTAACTTATACAAATACTTCTAATATGTAACAAATTCGATTGGAGTCATATTTGTGAACAGAAAGCTCCTTCTAAGTCAAGGAAACACACATCAATCCACGCAGATCCGTAACAGAGCCCCTGTAGAAGCGTTTCTCACACAAAGCCCGCAGCTGAGCTGTGCCAAAGCCGCCGCTCCCGACGGGGAGCAGAATGCCGAGCAGCCCCGCGGGAGGGCCGGGCCAGCCCATCCGTTCCCGACGCATCCAGAGGCGCTCCCGAGGCTCTTGGGCAGAGCCGCGCTGCCCTCTGGCGCTACGAGTCGGGCAGGGGCAGGCTGTGGGTGCCGCTCCGCGTCTTCAGCTGCGACTGGGCGATGTCGGCCAGGGCGCTCTGGATCTTCTCGAGCAGCACATCCCCACGGTACACGACCTCCTCCAGCCGCGCCGCCGCCTCGTGGTTCTCCTCCTCCAGCCGGTACAGGCTCGCAGCCTTCAAAGCAAAACCGGGATGATGCCCAAAGATTTTTGGCTTTTTATGTATTTTTCATATATTCGTAGCTCTGGATGCTACTATCATAGTCCTAGTATTTTTTCTACTGTTTCCCTTTAGAACAATAAGCTAACCCTTCTAATGCACACTTGGAATTCTGCTTAGTCTTTTTCTTACAAAGAAGCCTGACCAGGACATTTTGTTTTCCAACCAGAATCTGAGAACACACAAGAAATGGGGCAAAGAAGCCCCTAGAACAACTCCAGTAGGGTAGAATGCAGGGAAAATTACCTAACCAACTACTCCTCTAATTGGACATTATTTATTAGATATGCTGATTTGTTAAACTCATAAAATTGTAGAAATCTGATGCTGGGTGTGCCCATGACCATTGGGACACCTGGAAGCTTCCAATAAAGGCCTGCTTTTTATTTTACTATTTTAACACTGTTGCAAGAGTTTCCTCTTTTGATATTGGGCAACAGGTAAAAGCAAGGCTCTTCAACAGAATCCTGAAGTGACTTTGCTACTCAAGGATGCTGAGGGAACAGCTACTACTCCCTAAAAAGAAAAAGGTTCTCTTGTGTAATAGTTGACTGCAACTAATTCATGGATTAGAGCAGAATTTGTACTGTCAACTTCACCAAAAGGGAACTCACAAGGGACAGGTAAATTGTGTTGAGCATTCGTGTAGCAGCTCTTTTTATCATTTAAGACAAGACTCAGATTTGAAACATACACCAAGACAACTTTAGTATAAAAAAAGCAGATTTCTATTAAACAAGTATTATCTACCATTTCTCAACTAAACCTGTAGTGCATATTTGTGAGTGTTTCAAGCATCCTCAAAATTATTTCTTTGGAGACTATCAGAATATTCAATACTGCACCAAATTAAGCAACAGAAAATGAAAATCAAAACTGGAATCCAAGTGGTGGAATCCAAGCTAATTTGTCCTAAAACCACAACAGACACAAAGTATCAGAAATTTTTGTGACATGAAATTCTTCATTAAGACAGCAAGAAACTGTTGAAGTATCACCTCTAAGGAAAGCATATCCCTACTGGATAACCAGCTCCTCCTTCTGGAGCACCCTGCTTTGCCCACACCAGCTGCCACTTTGATCAGACCCTGCTCAGTCATGGAACAAACTGGAATTTGTCTGCAGCAGGCATTCTATCTTCAGCTATTAAAAATGCACTTACAGGAAATTATGCTAATGCTAATGAGCCTAATTATGATGTTCAGCAATTACTGTGACTAGCAAAGTTCCAAATTTAACCTCCTCTGTTTAAAACCAAAGGTGATGCCACTGCCAAGTCATTTATCTTTGGCCCATTCAGTGTCAGTCTTCTCTAAAACACTTTTGAATGGTTACAGAGTATCAATGCAAGTTTGAAACTTTCAGGTGATCTTAAAGGTGATCATCAGGTTTGTCAGAGAAACAGCACTCAGCATCCTTTATGCATTCCAAAAAGAAAATACTTGATGTAAATTTAGCCATTAAGAGTCACAAAGAAAAAAAAAAAAGATGATTTTAACAGGTAAAATCTGTGAAAAAAATAGGAAAAAAAACCAAAACAAGTTTGACGGTTCAAAGGAAGCCTCCTTGTTATTGAAAAGTGATGAAATTATTTTGTGACAGAGCTGAAGAACTTAAAGGACACCCTGCAAACTCTTTAACCAGAAACAATGTGGAAGAACAAGACTTCTGTAGTGTTGGTCCTGCAGCTACAAAATGAAATGTGAGAAAATATGAAATATTACCCAAGGGGAAAAAATGAATAAAACAATGCACAAAGCATCAGTACTGTTATATCTGTTCTGTTAATATCTGAAAAAAAGGGTGAGCAGTTTCCAGTGTAGTGGTGGTGTGATAAAACCACCTTTTTTTTTACATTTTAATAGAAAACTACGTCTAAAATATTGTCACTGATTATAATCTTATTTGGAGTTAGAAGCAAGGTCAGTATTTCTACTAATCCTACAAAGTACTCAGAGGCTACACTCATGAAAAATTCAGGTTTGTACTAAAATAATTTTTCAATGATGACATGGCTTTGAGATGAAAAAATGTGTTTAAGAAAAAAAAAAAAAAGGAGGAAGTTTGCCTTCAGGAGCGTTCTGATGCTGGAATTAGGAAAACTCCTACCTGCAAAGCTGCTGTAGATTCTTCACTGGGCAGGGAATCTATGAGAACATCGATATCCTTAGCAGTGCGAGCGATCAGAGCTGCAAACAGCTGGGCATACTCTGCACAAAACACAGCACAACTCAGGCAATCACGCAGGGAATTTTTAGAAACAAGCACAACTCTGCTGCCACGCTGTTACACAGAAAGTGCAGCCGACATCCATTCACGACTTAACCTGCACCACTCCCCCAGCTACGGGGGGAGTTCTTTGCCGAGGCCGGATTTTGCATTCCCGAGCGCACCACCCCGGAGCACGTTCGCGTGCAGGAGAGCAGGGAGCCGGACTCACCCTCCGTGGGGTTCACGGGCTGATCCTTGTTTATGGCCGTCTGGATGTTGCTGAAGGAGGCCGGCGGGCCGCACTGCTGCAGCACTCCGATGGCGTTACAGAACTGGTCCGCGAGCTGCCGGCACCAATTAACACGGCGTTAATCACCCTGCCCTGCCGCTACAACCACCGCCGGCTCACGGCGCACCCCCGCCCGCCCAGCATCCCGGCCATATGCAGGGTGCGCACCCCACACCCCCGGCCGTTCCCCCGGCCGGGGGGCTGCGGGCGGGGGGCACGCATCACCGCATCCCCGCACAGTCGGCGCAGCGCGTGCCGTGCCCCGCGGCCCCGGGAAAACGGAGGCAGCGGCCGCCTTACCGAGTTGACGGCGTCCTGCAGCTGCGTCAGCCGGTCCGCCATGGCCGCGCCGCCGCCGCCACCTCCATCGCCCCTGTGGCGCGGGCCCGCGGGGCGCGCGCGCCGCCTGGCGGCCGGGAGGAGCGGTCGGACAGCTCGGAGGATCCGCTCGCGGCCGGGCTGGGAAGGCCTTGGATAGGCTGCCCGGGGCGGCGCTGGAGTCACCGCCCCGCAGGGTGTTTAAGGAAAGACTGGACTTGGCACTCAGTGCCATGGTCTGCTTGGCACGGCAGTGTTCAGTCACAGGCTGAACTTGATGATCTCAGAGGTCTTTTTCAAACCGAAGTGATTCTGTTTCTGCCACGGCCTGGGCAGCTTTTGCTGTGCAGCAGCCGCTCTGATCCCAGCTGAAGGCTGCAGCAGTGCTCGGGTGCTCCACTCCAGCCCCGATCTGAGCAGGGGAAAGCCAGAGTGTAGTACTCCCAACAAGCCAAATCAGAGCCAGCATCCGGCCTCCGAGCCCAGGGGTTGGAAAATAAATGCCATTCGTGACAGTCGGTTTGTGCCCATCTTTCTTATCTCTGATAGCTGGGTACAATGCCAGCCTTCTCCCAGGTGCACCTTAGAGATCATCTCTTTCCAAACCCCTGCCACTGGCAGGGACACTTTCCACTGTCACAGGTTGCTCCAAGCCCCATCCAACCCGGCCCTGGACACTGCCAGGCATGGGACAATCACAGCTTCCCTGTGCCAGGGCCTTGCCACCCTCATAGGGAAGAATTTCTTCTAATATCCAATCTAAACCTCATTTTGAAGCCACTTCTGTTATCCTGTCACAACACGCCTCTGGAAATAACCACTCTGTGTAGCGTTGTCACCTGCGGGTGCGGCAATGATATAAATAATCCGCCCGACGGCACGGACGGGTGAGGATTTTGTTTGCCCGCGCACGTAAGCTGGGAGGTGGGCTCTCTTCACGCTCTGAAGTTAAACCTCAAGTCCCAAACTGCCGGTCGAAACCCCACCATGCATTTTTAGGAGTTCGCAGCTGTTACCACGGCCAAGCGCTTCTCCTCCGCCCTTCCCGGCAGGGCCCTCCCGCCGGTGCCGGAGTGGGTCGGGAGAGGCCCCAGCCGGGCGGGCCCCGCCTGCGGCCCGCCCCCAGCACCCGCCCCGCCCCGGCCGCCCGGTCCTTCCCCGGACTCAGCCCCCTTTGCCCGTTCCCTCCGCAGCGCCATGTGGGTCTCGCCTCGTTCCTTGATGCTCCTGCTGCTCATGGGGGTCCTGCGCCATGGCGGAGCCTCAGGTGAGGGCGGTGTGAGCCGGAGCGGGGGGCGCATGGGGCTGTGGCCGCCATTAAGCGGCCGGAGGAGCGCGGCTCGTACCGGGAACTTGCGGGGCTGTGCCCGGGGTCATGGTCAGTGGCAGGGGCTTGCTGGGACTGCAGAGCCTTTCGGGGTGTCCCCGCTGCTGGCCGCTCTCCGGAGGGCGACCTGCCGCTGTCCGGAGGGATGAGCAGGAGTGCGGAGCAAAGCTGCCTCCGGCGCTGCAGAAGCGCTGTGTGTATTCCTGGTTATCTTAATCTTTCATGCGGACAAGGAGAACCACCCTCTTTTTTTATCCCCTTTCCCTCCCTATTCGATTTTTTTTTTTTTTAATACCTTAATTGCTATGAATGCCATAATTTTAACTGTTTCATGGATAATTCGTAATCATCTTGGCCGCGTCGTTGCGGGGGTGCGGTACAGCTGATGCGGCTGCATTCCCCCAACAGAAACAAGGTGGCATTCGCTACCTGTGAACGTGAGTTTACATGGCAAAGGGAAAATGGCTAAAAGGAGGTTTGGTTTTATCCCCCGACCATGTACACGTGTTCATGGGTTCCCACCACCCTAGTGGATGGTGGGTTGAAAACCACTATTGCTATAAAACTAGGGAAAGGAGCAAAACCTAGAATTTGCAGCTTGGTTCCTAAACTCTTTGTCCGTACTGATGTAATCTGACTTTATTTGGCATGAGCTTTTTTTGTAATTTCCCTGTGTTCCTGCATGTGACTAAAATAGGAGTCCAGAGTTAAGTGTGCTATAATAAGTATAGTTTGGGGAAGATTTATAGTCACTCTTTTTTTTTTTTTTTTTTTTTTTTTTTTTTTTTTTTTTCTGGTTAAACTCTTATCTGTTCAAATAAAGGAAAAATAAACAGTTTCCTCTCAGATATAATTCAGAGATAAGCAAGCAGTCCTTCATATCAGGGCCAATATAAGCCTCCTCCTCTTAGTTTTGCTTTATTTTTATACTGCTTCTAACCATAGACTCATAGAATGGTTTGGGACCTCATCTGATTTCAACCCCCCTGCCATGGGCAGGGACACCTTCCAGTTGACCAGGTTGCTCAATGCCCCACCCAACCTGGCCTTGAATGACTGAAGCTTAATTGTCCCAAAGGATACTCTTGGGATACTTTGTAGGCTGCAGGACAGCATTTGGAACCAGTCTCAGGTGTGGAAGGCTTCTCTCTACCCAAGTCTCATGCCCAAGATCCTAATGGAGAGACAAGTATTCCCTGTTTCTTGCAGGATCTAAAAGCTTTGGCTGGGCACCTGATGGTGGCAAGCAGGTGTGAGAATGAAAGCTCTGCTTTCTTAGACCTTAATGTCCTTAAGATAACTTAAAGGATGCTAACAAGCAGTTTGTCTCCTGGACTTGATGAAAATGGGTCATGTGTTGAGTAATTTTTTTACATTATGTAAAAAGGCAAAGCACCTATGAGACTAAGCAAACTGCTTTGCCTTGAAGGAACCTGTTGTTGTTTTTCCTTGCACGAATGAGGGTGGAGGGGGAAAGTATTTCCCTCGTGAAAAGCTAATAAGCTGTGTAATTTGTGTACCAGAGTCTAGCTGAACATTAGGGTCTTTAAAAAAGGCCACTTGCTTAATGGTTCACTGATTTGAAATTGTCTTGTGGTTATTCAACTGTGGACACCCACTTTGCAGGGATAGGCTCTGCTAACTCCTAATCCTTGAAGATCCTGCTTCATTTTAAAAGTGCTGATTAGTAAAATCATTGCATGATGGTCTGTGTTACCTCTCTGGGCTTCTGAGCAGCTCCTCAAACTTGGTCTTTGTGCAGAAGTGTTTTATACCTTGTGTTTGTTGCCTTCCAGGAAGGTCTGTCTTCCTGAGGAGGAGTTCAACTGGCTGTGTTTGCTACATCCAAACTGGGCTGTTTAGTTTTGTAAAAACTAAAGTGAATTTATAGTATAATCAGGACTGAGTGGTGCTTTTGTAAAGGGAGCTTATCTGGGTGAAACTTGTTTGTGCCAGCTGTTTAGTCTATGCAGAGATGATACTTTATAATAAGAAGTTCACTTTTCAGGCTGTAAAAGACCTCTAGCCTGGTGAACAGAATAGTCCTCTGGGATGGGAATGGTGCAGATGGTGACAAGCCACATTCTGTGGTGTCATCTGCTTTAAGCATCAAGCTGTTCTAAGCATGAGTTTCAGTACACACACAAAGTTTAGAAGCTTTCAGAAATGTTCCTGCTTCTTTTGGGAATGGGGTAGGTGCTGTATTTTTTTGGGGGGAGGGTTCAGTAGTGTGGGAAGACAGACCCTGTAGCCAGACTTGCCCATTATCTGTGTCTGCATGGCCTTACAGGTCTGATAGGTTATGGCTCCAGGCTTTATTCTGTTAAGTAACTGTATGCTAATGTTTTTCTTACTCAAACTGGTTGTCAATCTGAGCTTGCACTTCATTAAATGTCTTCATGTGATTACTTGTTGTTGTACTCCCTGCACTGGAAAGTTCTCCTTGGCTCCTAGAGCTTGCTTACATCAGGTTATTCTGCATATCCACTGCAAGGTGCTTGGCACCCAGTAGAAATGTGTTTTCTCTGATTGCACAGAACCTCTATGAGGGAAGGATAATGTTTGAGCATGGCTCTGCAGGTGAAAACTGTTCTGTAAGGGCAGCAGGGGCATTTCTTCAGTTGTTTTTCTTACTGGAAATTGGACTGCTAGGTGTAATCAAGAACCCTGTGTGGTTAACTGCTCTGTGGTGGTGGGGAGTGACACTTGGCTATTGGAGCTGGAAATGTGGTTTACTCAAAGCATCAGAGGAGCCAAGAGCTTGGCACTGAATCAGCACAATGGAAACAGTTCAAGCTGGGTGTAGCCTGGTGGGGAAACTGTGTGTCACAGGGAAGGGATAACAAGTGCAGAGGCTCTGGAATGGTTTGTCTTGTTATTTAAAGTTAGGAATAAAGACTATTGTTCTCAGAAAAGTTCCAGGAGGTTCTATTTCTTTGCTGTCTTTACTGGTTTTGCCCTTCATGTGAGAGAAGAGCTACTATGGGGTGACAGAGTGGGCTGTTTGCTCTGTTCACCAGTTCTGTGTGCAGGACTATCTGTGCTACAGCTCTGGTGCTGTTTATGGAGTAATACATGCTTGGTGCTCCATCTCTACTCTGCTGCTGCTTGGTTTCAGCAATGCTGACTTCCTTTCAGCATCTGTTCAGTTGATAAGCTCTGTAATAGTTTGGGTTCCTCTCATGTATCTAACCCAAAATTAGTCTGATGTGCAGTGACTGTTACAGTCCTTCCTACAGGGCAAGGAAGAGAGCATAGCCTGACACCTTAGAGTGTGTCCAGGCCTTCACTGTTGGAAGCAATAAAACAAGTTGGGATGCCTGGATTTTGCTCCTGTCTCTGTTGCTGACTTGCTGGATCAACTCTCTCACTTGTGAGGTGGAGTTAACTGTGCTGCTGGTCCTGCAGACCTGTCTGGTGGGCCACCTCTGGGCAGGTCAAGCTTGCCCAAAGGAGAAGGTTGCATGCTGTGACCACCACTATGTGGTTGTTGAGGTCTCTGTGTCCTTCAAAGGACGTTTGACAAGACTGAGATCTCTGTGGCTCAGGGAGTCTAATACCTATCTGCTATTAGAACCACAGAACTGGTGATAGCAATAGGCCTGGTGAATTGTGAGTTGGTTAATTTAATCAATTAGTCTTGCTCACCATCTTCCCTTTCTGTCTCAGTGCGCCAGGAGTGACTTGTTCAAATAACAGAGATGGAGAAGGCTGGAATGGTGCTGTGGTGTGTGGCTATGGAGCAATTGCTCTTCCAAAAACTTCTTAGAAGGTTCTGTTGCTCTGCAGTGCTTGTCATCTTTTAGGCCTCACTGGAAGTGTGGTTCACTGTGAACAGTAAGCTGAACAGGACTTGTCTGATGGGTGTAGATGTTCTTCACCCTGAGTCTCTGCTCTTGTGCCCAGACTTTGAGATAATGTGTGTCACATGTGCTGTTCTCAGAGCAGTTATGCAAACAGTAAAGCAATATAGAACACCATACCTTAATTCACCACGCTAATTAAACTTGAGAGAGTGCCTCTGCCATTTAGAGTCTCATGATCACGCCGAAGTAGTGGCTGTGTGTCCTGCTGACGAATCTGTCCTTATTTATGCAGAGGCCCCTGGGTATGGGTACGGAGTGGAGGTGAGAAACAAGGCGGAGCAATGCAGTTCTTTCCCCTTGATGTAGATCACACAGAGAATGTGTATGGTTTCAGCTTTTTTCTTAAAAGAACATCCAAGTGTGAATGTCTGGCGGTTCAGGAAGCTCTGCTGAAGTTTTTAGAGATCAAAGAAAAATATTTTTCGTGCATTGTAAGCATTCACTGTAAATTTCTGAGTGTATAGATGTATAGTCTGTGCATTCTGAATGCTTTTCTTTAGCATTCATACTGCTACTTGCATTTGTGGTAGAGCTTGAGCAATGAGGAAAGATCTGAGGATATCTGAATGTTGCTCAAGGGACTCTGAAGAATCAGAAACTGAAGGATATGCAAAGTTTTTTTTGCAGCTTTAATTTTACATTACTGTGTGAAAATTTGGTGTAGAAGCTTCTACCTTAACACAAACTGCAGATGATGGAGCAGAAAAATGGAGCATATTTCTTTCCTCACAAGTGGTTTATGAACCCCCATATTTTAGCTGAGTTTTTTTTTGGTGATGCAGTACTGGTATTAATTGAATTTTGGGAGTGAGCATGTAAGGGTTGAAGTTCTTTCCCTCACTGTGTATGGAATGGAAGAGGCATAACAGCTCCCCTCTGTTAACATATCAGGAGGCAAAGAAACTGGCTGGAGTTCTTGGCGGGAGAGAGAGAAAAGTAATAGGAAAGCAGTTAGAGAGTACTGGGTATAGTTTCAGGTAAGAAAACTTGTGAATGGGAGCCCCCCAGTGTCATCAGCAAGTGTCCCTTGGATGGTGCTGCTGGTGACTCTGTGTTAGGGAACTTGGCAGTACCAGCCCTTCCCAACCGAGGCAACTTCACTGAGGAAGTGTATATGTGTTCAGGCTTGATAAGTTTTTCGGTCTGTTTGGGTACAGAGGAAGGCAGAAGAATTCAGGGAAAAGCCTGGAAGGCATTGTGCAGTCTGTCTGCAACCACCAACCAAAGAGCATCTTGTGGCTTCTGTGTGGCTGCTTCGCTTTCCTCCCTTGGCATCCCCTGCCCCTGCAGAACCCAGCACAGGGAGAAGCCAGGCTTGCTTGCAGGACTTGAATGACAAGACAAAGCTGATTCTCAAAGGTCTTATTTCCCAGGTCACATGGTTCTCTTTAAATTAAAATGACAGTGGATCATGGGGTTATGCTCATTGTAAGAAGAAATGGTCTAGGTTGTGTCTAGGAAAAATTAGTCAGATTTTTAGGTCTAGAGATGGGGATGCAGCAGTCCTAATGATTAAAAACTGTTTGGCAGCGAAAAACATGGAATAGCTGAAAGTGGGTAAGTGTATGTATGTAAACTACAGATTTGACTCTGTCTTCTGGAACTTGACTCCAATTCCCATGGTCTGTAGGAATTCACCTGGAAAGTCTGATGGATATTGTGCAAGTTGGCTGGCTGGTACAAACATACCTGCTTGTATTTGCCAATGATCAGGCAGTTCTCAGTGTCTTCTCTTACTGAATTTTTGGAGTGTAGCTGGCTGGTTGGCTGAGCTGGTGAGCTCAGCTGTATCCAGTCCTGACTCCTGGCAGGAAGCTCTGTCCCTGTGCTCAGGTGAGTGCCAGGCTGCAGAGAAGGTAACCTGGCTGTATCTGCAGGTACACCTCTGTGTGCAGCAGTCTCTGAAAGCTTGGTACAGCTCACAGGATGAAAGCAGCACAAAGCAACATCCTGCTCTGCTCCCAGCTGACTAATACTGGGCTACTGGAAGCTGCCAGGCTTCCCTGGTAATCGCTTCCCTCTGGGCCAAAAAAAACCCTGTATCTTACTTTTTTGTTGTTGTTGTTGGATATTTTTTTGTTGTTGTTTTTGTTTTGTTTTGTAATGCAGGTCTTCTTGAGCTCTCCTTGGGAAAATTCAGAAATGTGCTACTTAACCAGACCAATCCAGTGGAGGCTGTAATCAGGAACATCGCCAGCAATGTGACTGTGGTTATTTTTCAAGCGCATGCCCAGCAGAGTGATGTGGTGATATCTTTTGATAAGGTAAGAGTGTCGCTTCTCTTAAGTGCTGCCTGTCTTTCAACAAAGGACTTGGCTCTGGTACATGTAGGACTAATGGACTGAAGCTGTATAAATAAAGAGTGTCTTTTACCTGCTTGGCTTTTAGACTGTACTACTGTAGCTTCAAAAATCCTTTCTTGTACTTATATGTCATAGCTGCTGTTTTGAAAGACTGAATGCCAAAGGAATATCAGAGCTGGCTTGAAAATATTTCAAGGCTCTTTATTTGGTGGGAGTGGTGCTTTTTGTTATGTGGCTCTACTGACTGTTGTCCATCAGCTTGTCACATTAAAACCAGATCTGTGTGTTTGCCAGATGCTCCATACATGATCACTTTGGGATGTTTAGTTGTCTGCTGTTCCCATGGCTTGGATTTAACCACTGCTGATATGATGTGTTGTTATCCCAGCTCCTTGTCCTGAGTCTAATCCTCCTTTGGTAACACATGGAGAAATTCCTCCACATACTGCAGTGAAAGCTGCTACTTCTAGACAGCAATAAAAACATTCCTGCTGCTGTACCCTGCATCCCAGTAATGATGGGACAAAATTAACCTAATCAAAAATACTGATTTTTGTTGTTGTGCTGCTGGGTGGCACTGGTATTTGAACAGAACATGGACTAAGCTGATGGAGATCTGACAGCTGCAATCCAGTTCCCCTCTCTCCACCAGCATATTTGAAATCAGAATATACTGGGTGCCAAGAAGTATCCTGGGAAGCTTAGAAGATGAATGATCTGTAACACAAGTCACCCAGCTCAGCCATCCTTGCACTGGTCAAACAGCCAGGATTACAGGGCTGAGGCATTACTGTTACACTTGTTCAGTCTTTACTTGCCATTGGTAGAATCCTCTGCTGCCAGTTCAGATCCTCTTTGCATTTATGGGCCTTACCAGGCCAAGGGCAGTGATGCATAAATGTAGCTGTACTGCTTTTAGGGCTGGCCTGCCTCTAGAAATATGAAGTTGAGCCAGACCTTGAAGTCTGCCAGGTCCAATGTGCTTCCTTGCAGCATTGCCTTGGGTAACTGTGGCTGCCTTGGCCAAAGGTACTTTCCATGCTGAAAATGTGGCTGCAGGTCAACTGGCTGTTCCAGCTGTGAGATTGTGATACTGTCATTTCTGCTTATCTTTCCTCAAGAACTCTGGTTCTGGAAGGGATGGTGGTGCTGGGGATTGGGTCACTAGCTGGCCTGGCCCCAAAAACATCTGGCATTGCTAGTGTTAAGGCATCTGTCATGCAGTCATGTCTGTTCTGGTGGAGATAGGAAGGTGCTTCTGTATGCTGGTTCCCAGAACACTTCCTTGCTGCCATCTCACAACATTTTGTGAGGGATACTCCAGTCATTTTACATTTTTACTAGTCAATCCATTGCCAGATCTACTAGCTAGATTTCACTGCAACTTGTTTGTGATTGTCAGCTCTTTAGTAGTCCTACACTTGTCACTTGGGTTTTTGAGCTGAGCCAGACAGTGTGTATGTCAGAGCTCCTTTTTTTTCACCAGCTACGGATGCTGTCCAGAGAGACCTTGACAGGTTGAGAGGTGGGCCTATGCAGAGCTCATACAATTCAGCAAGGCCAAGTTCAGCAAGGTCCTGCACATGGAGCTGGACCAAGCACAAATGCATTTTGGGCAGAGCCTGATCTGTTGTAACTGGCACTGATGTGTGTGCCTGGCAGGTTTGTGGCAGGAATAGCCTCCTGTGATACTATCAAAATACAGAAATATTATCAAGCTGTGGTAGAAATCTTCTCAAAAAGAACTACTTGTTTCTACAATTTGTTTCTGTGCAGACTCCGTCAGTGAACAGCTCAGGAATTGGGGTGGACAAAGGGCTGGTGTCCATCCTTCGGCCTGAGCAGACCGTATGTACGTGGTACCTGCGTGCCCTGGGTGCTGGCCAGGTGCTCAGCACCGCCATCTCCATTCCCTACATGGAGAAAGGTATGTGCTCAGGGCATGCCAGCTCTGCAAGTGTTGACCTTTCAGTCTTACATGGTGGAAATCTGATAGAGGTACCAGAAATTTCTTTGAAATGGGCTGAAAATGTTTTTATTGTCACTGCTGAATTGTGAGTTGTGTATAGGATGTTCTCTATGGTCTTGCCATGACTTAAGCCTTAGAATAGAAAACTGCTGTGCATGTGATCATGGAATCACAAATCTGTTTGGATTGGAAGGGGGCCATAAAGATCATCCAGTTCCACCCCCTCTGCCATGGGCAGGGACACCTTCCACTATCCCAGGTTGCTCAGAGCCCCATCCAGCCTGGCCTCAGACACTTCCAGGGATGGAACAGCCACAGCTTCTCTGGGCCTCCCCACCCTCACAGGAAAGAATTTCTTCCTCATATTGATGCCTTGAGAGGCTGAACCTGGAACAGAGACTAGACAGAGCTAAAGGAATAAAGTAGGTATTTATTGAAAGGCCTTAATGGATATACCTTGGGCAGTACAAGAGCCTGGCCAGGGCTACAGCCAAGATGGACACAAACTGGTCACAAAATGGATGACCAGTCACGAGGTCTCACACTTTCATAAGTTTTGGTCCATTTGCATATTGGAGTTAATTGTCCAATTATAGCTTCAGGTTATGAAGTTCCATCCTCCTTGTTGCTCTCTTCAGTTCTCTGTTGTTTATACCTTTTGGGCCTGAAACTTGTAATGGCTGTCCTTGGTCTCAAGCTGGAGAGGGATTGTTTTGTCTACCTACCCTGTGAAGAGAGCTTACTGACATCTAATATGAAGCTCAGAGCTACACACCTAGGCAGCACAGAATCTGAAAAATATGAAAGCTAAAACTCAAGGCATGAATATCCAAGCTAAATCTACCCTCCTTCAGCTTAAAGCTTTTACCCCTTGTCCTGTCATCCCTAGGCCCTTGTAAAAATTCCCTCTCCAGCTTTCTTGTAGGCTCCCTTCAGGTATAGGAAGGCTGCTGGAAAGGTCTCCCCAAAGCCTTTTCCAGGCTGAACAACCTCTACTCTGAGCCTTTGCTCATAGGAGAGGTGCTCCATCCCTCTGGTCATCTTCATGGTTCTCCTTTGGACTAACTCCAGCAGGTCCACATCCTTCTTGTGTTGGGGTGGGGTCTTGCCAGAGCAGAGTAGAGGGGCAGATCCCCCCTGTCTGGCCCTGCTGCCCACTCCTCTTTGCATGCAGGATATTGGTGTCTGTCTGGGCTGTGAGCACATGTTGCTGGGTCATGTCAAGCTTCTCTTCAGCCAATACCCCCAAGTGCTTCTCCTCAGGGCTGCCCTCAATCCATTCCCCACCCAGCCTGTGTTTGTGCTTGGGATTGCCCTGACCCATGTGCAGGACCTGGCAGGAGCTTGTATCCTTCCGTTCCAACACTCCAGTCACTGGAGCCACCCGTGTGAGGGGACCTGTCACAGGCTGCAGTGAAACCCTTTTGCTGCCTGCAGGGCCAGAACCTGATGATTTTCTGTGCTCAGCAAGTGATTGTGCCTGCAAGCATGTAACTGCAGTTATGTTCTCTGTGTTCTAGATCCTATTCCTGGAGGCTGCAATCTAGAATTTGACTTGGAAGTGGATCCAAATATTTACCTGGACTACACGTTGGTTGATATACACATTAAGTTTGCCCCTGCAAACTTGGGATATACCAGGTGTGTGGAAAACTTCAGTGCACTGAGCAATACCTTCTCTCCTGTGTTTGGCCAAAAGGCTAAAATAAGACCTTGCTGTAACAGCTGAACCATCCAGCTGCTGGCAGGAATCTTGTTTGCTGCAACAAATGGAAATGAGGAAAAGGAGGAGGGTAAGAGGTACTGAATGAGAGAGATAAAGGTTCAGAGTTACATCTTGTGGGGGAGGTTATGCAACTTCAGAAATGTAAGAGGTCAGTAAATACTGGATCTTTCCATTCCCTGTAACAGCTTAATTTGTTTGAGAAGCAGTTGTATGTTACAGCCAGTTTTATTTCTTTCCTAGTATTAAAGCATGATAATGACCTAGAGTTTTGTTTAACTTGAGACTTCAAGTTAAAAGGCATTATTTCCTGAATGGTGCCTGGTGTCACAAGTGATAGGTAGGGAATGGAGAAGACTGTTCAGAACTGCATGGAAAGACAAACAGTAATGTTGTGGTCTTTGGCTGTTGTGGCCTCCTGGAATTCTCGTTACGGCAATTCATAGGAAGCCTCTGTAAGTGTAAAGGCAGTTACCACCACTGCCACCTCCTGTGCCAGGGTGGTTCTGTGTGATGCTGCTGTGCCCTGTGCTCACAAATACAGTCCAGCTTTGAGTTAGCTGCTGGTGTGCACCTCTAAAGAGTAGAGGCAAACCCTGTGGACAGGTAACTGCTGAAAACTAATGTTAAGGTCTGGGGCCTTGTGGCTGATGTGTTTTTCATTGCAGAGGAGCAAACCCGCCCTCCTGTGATTCAGGGACTGGTCAGAGCTCCCGGTGGCGGCTGCGCTATGATGTGTACCAGTACTTCTTGCCCGAGAATGACCTGTCTGAGATGGTGCTCATGAGCCACATACGGAAAATGTCTGGGGTGCAGAGTGTCAAAGCCAATGGCATTAAGGTGAGCCTGAAGCACTGGGTACCAGCCATGTGGCAGTGGGGCTCTCTTGTTTTCTCCTCCCCTGTGCTTATCTTCCTGGAGGGGAGACGTGAGCAAGCTCCCTGGCCCTGCTGGGGAGTGGACTGGCAGCCTTGCCTGCATTTCCAGGAGGCCAGACCTGGGTCAGTAGGCTGGTAGGGAGCCTGAACTGTGCCCTCGGGCAGAGAGGAGCAAAAGAGGAGTGGAAGAATCTTCTCCCCTGTCAGAAATCACAGTAGTGCTGGAGGGAAGGTTTCTCTCCTGTGAGCCTTTAACAGAGGTATTTATTTTTCCAGATGCTTACGCTGACAGCTGATGACAAGACCAGTATCTACTTCTCCTCACTTCCTGGACAAGGTGTGATCTACAATGTCATAGTGTGGGATCCTCTTTGGAACAGTTCTGCTGCATACATACCTGTGCATACATATGCCTGCAGCTTTGCTGACCTGGTGGATAACTGCTCTTCCCTCAGTAAGTTGGGAATTTTATGTCCGCGCCAACTCTGCAGCTTGTTGTGCTCCAATGTGCTAAATGGGTTTTAAGATTCTCTTCTCAATTTGTGCAGGAGACCTTTGTTTTACATTGTGTATATTTTGTTACTTTATGGTAACTGCTTCTTGTTTGCAAGACAAGTAACACTAAGGAGAACCATTAGGGATTAAAGTTAACTTAATGGTGGTTTAAGATGTGTCTTGCAAATGTAACTCTGAATGCTGTAGTGCCACCCCAGCTTTGTCCATTTCTACTGGATACATAATTTAAAATAACCTTTGGGACTGCGGGTGCTGGATGTGAAGTTGAGTTAATAAAACACAGACTAGGCTCCAGCCGGATTTTGCTAACTGCTGGTGCTAACAGGAATCCTGCAGGTATTTTGAAAGGAGGCAGCCATCTAAAACAAGAATGAAGATAATGTCAGAAGTAGTGCTGCTTTGTACAAAGCTATATAATGATGGAATTTGTGCAGAAACAGCAAACCTGCCACTCCTCTTATGAATCCAGAAGGGACACAGGTAATTGGTAGAATTTGGTTCATAAAGTAAAATTTGTTCTCATTTTCTTATATGCTGTGACACAAGTGACTGTTGTCAAATTCAGTGTTGGTCCTATGACAATGTGAGACAAATTATCAAGGCTAAATTTCTCTAATTCAGAGCACATGGAAAACATGGTTTATTTCTGCAAATAGCTTAAATATAAGTAAGAAATTTGCATGGAAGATAGAGGTAAGCCATAATGGGATGCTGATGATCATTTTTGTTGCATAGCAAATGTATGAGAGGGAGACAAATGGTGAAGGCTGCAGTGATTAAGCCTATAGCTGCTGCCTGGGTCACTAATCCCATAGAACTGATTTTTATAGATGACTGGATGTCTCTTTTTTTAAACCTGAGCAGAGACTTTTCCAGCAAATTTATATCTGTATTATAAACAAGTTACATATACTTACAGAAATTTCTCTTGAATCAGGAGGAAGCTCTTGATTTCTTAATCAGTCTGGGACTATTTCAATATTCTGTTGGAGATCTTACCAAGCTAACTGTTAGTTCAGGCATTGCAGATCTGACAGAGTGGCAGCTCTCAAGTTGTTAGTAAAGTTTGTGATAGCAACCTGACCTTACCTTAATCTCTTTGTTGGGACTACTAGGTGGAATGCTCTACTAAACCTACCTTTCTTCTTGTAGGTAAACTCTCTACCAGAGTATTCTTCACTGCTTTTGCTGTTCTTGGTCTTTTCACCTGTTTTTTTGGACACAGATTCTGGAAAACAGGTACTGAATACTTCATCTCATCTCGTACATCTGGTTGGAACTTCATAAATGTTACTCTGTGTAACTCAGAATGGTAGTGTTATTACCAAAATTCACTTGATAGTGATGCTGTGCCAGTTAGGTCCACTGCTTTGCTTTTATGGGCTCTGAGCCTTTAAGCTTAGAGCAGGAGGTTTTTGGGATGTAAAGAATAGGAGCGTAGAACTAGGGTTCTATGTTCTATGGGCAATATAGCTATAAATATGTAATTTTGGACTATCTGTAGTGCTTGAGGACATCCCTGTCGAGAACAAAATGTTGTCTGGCTCTCCTTTAGTGAGCTGCTATGTTCCTTCCCCGTGGTAATATGAAGATGTCTGAAGATCCACTGAAGTGGGCTAGGTATGAAGCTTGCTAAATACTTTTTCCTTCTTCTCTAGACTTATTCTTCATGGGCTTCATTGTTGCAGCATTTGTCTTCTTTGTGTTCATTACCACGGTAACTGGCCTTAGTTATGATGGTGAGTAGATGTGTCAGGATATCCTGTGCTCTTCCCAAACTCTTGTTAGGAACCCTTCAGGTACAATCTCAGTAGTGCTGTTGGCCAGCCACAGGAAGGATAGCAGGGTGATGCCTGGATGCTTGAGCTCTGATTGCCATAATAGCTGAAAATGCAGCAGAGTAAGTGTTCCTTCCAACATCACAGTGATGCAGAATTAATAGCTGATTTAATTTCAGTATCTACTCAAGGAAGATAAGAGGTGTTTGGAAACTCTGGAAATATGCAACATACTTTCTTCCTACTTGCACAATGCATGGACCTCGGTTTCAGATCAAATGTAGGTTTCATCTGTAAAATGGAAGTAGGTGGTCTGGGCCCAGTTTGTTAGACTGGACAGAATTAGTTCTTTCTGTCTGTCCCACCTCATAGAATTCCTTTTTTGATACATGTGCAGTAGCTGGTAGCCACCTGAACTCCCTGGGAACTCAGGGTCTCCACTGCCACTCTTTCAGCAGCACATCCCCAGCTGCAGGCTGGCATCTAAGTGAAGTGCATGAAGCACGTTCTGATACTTTTATTTGTTACCTCATGCAAATGTAAAATGCCATACATGCATGTAAATAAAGCTGCTGAACATATTACTGCAGGAACTGAAGTTTCCAGAATGCTGGAATCTTCTCTTCTCTCTTTCAGTGCGTCTTATTTTGACAGCAGTGGCTGGAATCATTGGAGGCCTGCTCTTGGTTGTGAGCTGGTGGAGATTTGGCTCTGTCCTGCTCAGCATGCTTGTTATTGGACTTGTGTTGGGATTTCTCTTCTCATCAACGCTCTTCTTTACTCCCCTAGGTAAGCACTGTAATCCTCTGCTTGGTGAGCGCTGTGTTCCTGCAGTGCTGCAGGCACACTGCAAGGCTCAAGATTGAATGGCACTCTCTGGTTTATCTTACTGGGATGTTTAACGTTCCCTTTCCAGTGCTGGGAGGAATAGAGATGTACCTGAAAGCTTCTTTCAGCTGTGCTATAATTAAAAGTACTTGGGGAAAAGGGAACTGATTGTTTTGCAGAGAACTTGGTGACTCTTCCTACTTAAACTGTGTGCCATCTCTGGAACACCAGCTCTGCTTCAGGAATGCACTTGCTCTCTTGTTCTCTGTCCAGAACAAATCCCAGAAGAAAATCTACAGTCTAATTTGAAGGCTTCAGGCATAAAGGCCTTAGACAAATTGCTTAAAAGCCAGTAAGCCTGCTGAGCTGGAGCTCAGCATCAGCTATTGTAATTTTCAGTCTCAAAACTTCTTTCCCCCTGACCTCTGGTGAATCCATAGGCCTTAGAAGGCAGGGGGAGCAAAGAAGGGTTTTCCTTAAGCCCAGAAGAATTTGTTGCCTGGTGGTGTGGTGATGGCTACATTTGCACCATACTCTGGAGTCTGATGCAGATTTTTAGCTTGGAAACCCATAGAGGCAACAAAACAGCTTCTTCTTGGGCTGTAGTACTCTGGTACTTTTAATTCTTACGAGGTGAGGAATGTGTACCTTGTAAAAAATTGTTGTTCCATGGACAAGATCTGGTGTTCCAGCACAGAGTACAGGACCTGTGCTCAACTGGGACAGTTTTTCTGTTCTTGATTAACTGTTCCAATACATCTTAAATAGTCAGGATTTGAGCTCAAAAGCTGGGCTTTTCAACAATGTGCTCCAGGTATTTCTGAATGTAGAGAATTTTGAGGGGGAAAAGCTGACCCCCAAACACTTGTGAAAAAGGAAATTTTTCCCTCACTGCTGAATGTGGTGTCTTGACAGGAGACTACAGGGTCTTCCGTGATGATGTGGTGTTCTGGGTGACCTTTACTTGTGTAGCCTTGATGATTCCAGTGCTTTTTGTTGGCTGCCCAAGAATTGTAAGTAACTGCTGTCACCTCAGAAGGAAGGAGGGAGAAGGGGGATCAGACTTCTTAATGCAAAATGTCGTCCCATGGAAGATGTACAGAAAACTTACCGCAGCTTTGTGAAGCTCTGCACAAGGCCAGTTGCAGGCAGATCTTGTTTAGCCCCACTTGTGCTAAATGGTCCTTATGCAAAGGAATCACTTGTTTTGCACACAGCATCCACTAAAACCTGCATTTAGTTGACTTGTGCTGTCTTATCAGATAGGCTGGATAACAGGTGTGTGCAGCTGATTTATTACAGAAGAACTGATAAAAATTATAAAATACTTGTCCAGAGAAGCTGTGGTTGCCCCATCCCAGGCAGTGTCCAAGGCTGGGTTAGACAGGAGTTGGAGCAACCTGAGATAGTGGAAGGTGTCCCTGCCCATGACAGGGGGTTGGAACTGGATAGGCTTTCAGGTCCTTTTCAATCCTGGCCATTCCATGATTCTATGATTCTACTGTCGTAGGGAGGTGGGGAATAAAGAGTGTTCATCAGTCTCCTAAAGCTGTGTTTTTTCTCCCTGTCTAGCTGAACATCTTGGCTTCTGGAATAGTGGGCTCTTACACAGTGATCCTGGCCATTGCTTGCTATGTCTACACAAGCCTTGCTTACATCACCTTAGACCTGCTCAGAAGGGTCCTCAACAGTTACTTCAGCAGAGCTTACACCAATGTGCCTTTTCAAAGGAATGGTGAGTCTTCCTGAGACTTTATTCTCTTTTTAAGGAGGAATTACTGCCTCTTTGGTTCTGTTGTAAACAGTAGAGTGAGGGCAGGAAGGAGAACACAATACAGTGTGAGATTTAACATCCACATGAGAAATTCTAGTCCTTCAAAAGCAGTACTGAGTAGATTCAAAGGCAGGAACCTTCCTGCAGTTGTTGTGACAAAGGCCCTTGTGAAAGGTGCTGCTCAGACTTGTGCTGGCAGCTTGCAGAGGAGTGTGCAGAGTGGGCAGTCAAAGACTTTATACTGTGAAGAGACTCTTCCAACTGCCTCTGTGTCCTGCCTCTACATGGAGTCACTCTGGGTATCTGAGGATGTGGGGATGATATTTCATTCCTTTCTGTCATGGAACTAGTTCAGTGTTTGTGCTTGGGAAAGCAAGGAATGTTCTGCTTTGCTACAGGAATCTGTTTCTCTTTTTCCAGACTTCATCATCCTGTCAGTCTGGGCAATGCTGGCCCTCAGTGGGGTCACTGTGCAGCTCCGCCGGGAGAGGAGTGAGGTGCCCTTCCCACCACATCCCTATCTCACCTGGAAGAGGGAAAGGGAGCGTAGAAGCACCAATGTCTTAGACCCCAGCCATCATATCCCTCCCCTGAGAGAGAGGATCCACAACAAGCTGCTGCATATCAAAGAGTTCTTCCAGAAAGACCAGCCAGCTGGGGAGAGAACTCCACTGCTTCTGTAACTTGCCAAATAACTGGTGGGAATGGAGAGGGAGGATCTGGGAATGGTGAGATGATTACCAGCAACCAGCAGTGGTACAAGATTTACCACTGCTAATTTGTCCTACTGAATAAGAGATTGCTGCTTGGTCAGCTTGGCAGAGCAGTTACCTGTCCAGTACACTACATGCTGTTTGTGACTCCTCTGTGACACACTCTGCCTGCTGCAACCTCCTTGTGTCCAGTTGCAGAATCCTGTACTCCTTCTGCCAAGGACAGGCACTGATCCTGTGGGGTCTACTTTGCTGTTTGGGTATGTGAAATATCAAACAAGCCTTGGAAAGCAACCTACTGATTGTTCCCTTGCCTGTGGGAATGTCTGCTGAGGCAGTGCCCAACTTGCTCTCAAGAGTGGGCAGCCTGTCCAGCTGTGAGGGGAGGGATAGGGACTGGACATACAAGGAGTTCTTCCATCAGGAACTGAGCATCTCCTTCTAACAGGTACAAAACGTGTGGCTGCAGGCACACTGCTTTCCAAGAAGTGTTACTGAACCTTGCAAGCTGAACTGAGTGACTTGAATTGAAACTGCACTGAGTTAACTGTAGTCCATGTGCACTGTGGGGCTTGGGAACGGGGACTGATCTGAGACAAGAAGACTTTTTCCTTTGCTTTTGGGTGGTTTTGTAGCAAGCCAGTCATCTGGTCTCTGTGCAGAGATGGCTGTTAAGAGGACACAAGAGGTTTGTCTCTCTTTTTGCTTTCTGAACAGCCTGTTCTTGTTTTTGCTCTGGTATAGTATATTTTCTAATGGTGCTGTCATAAAAGAAAGAAGTAAATAAGCTCTTTGTAGCCAATTGCAATTTTTTTCCCCTGAAGTTGGCTGAAACACTAATTGTTTATTTTTAATCATCTTTTAATTTTGTCTTTAAGGGGTGAAAATAGCATTCAGCTAGCAAGATACTGACCAGGAACCTTGCTGACTGAATGTGTTCTTTACCTATTTGAATTACATCTGCCTAAAGCAGAATGTAGTATAAAAACAGATGAGGGACCAATCTCATGTGGTGGCTTTATGCTCTTCTTTAAAAACAAAAAAACCCAAGAGCCATTTTCAAAATGTCAGCTGGAGCAATGTTTTTTTGGCTCATCCCAAAGAGACCTGAAGGTGTTTTACCTGTGCTTGTCCCTTGTGCCCTGTCCTAGTCTCCTGTGGGAGTCTGTCATGCACTGAAGGATGGCTCATGTCTCACATGCTGTACCTTGACACAGGGTATGGTGACTCTTCCTCCTCCTCCCTGTGTCTGACCCTTCAGTGAGGGCAGCTGAGTCCACAGTCCTGCCTGTGTGAGGTGAGTGGCTGCTCAGGTGCCTGCATGGAGTCTCCATGAGGGAATTCCCCAGGGATGGAAGCTTAAGCTCAGCCACCACTTTAAATTCTTGGTAGGAAATCTGTAAGAAACAGCTCTGATGAAACTAGCAAAATAACTTTTTTCTGGGAACTTTGTTGGAAGTTAGACAGGAATGAATGACTTGTAAATGGCTTTTCTTAAGGAGTGAGAGCTCAAAGACAGTGTCTGAGGTGACTGAATCCTTCTGATGTTCAGAGAAAAATCTCATCCTTGCTTGGAGCTGGAGTATCTGCCTCAAACAGCAAAGCAAGGCTGAAATCCTGCAGTTTGGGTCTGGTTTCCCTGTGCTGTTGTGTGGCACATGGGGTAAACAAGGAGCTCTTCCCTGGGTCTCTGCCCGTCCTCCCTGCACTCATCCTGAGCATGTCTCTGCCATGTGTCATGGCAAGCAGCAAAACCTTCTGTGGTATAGAAATGCTCTTAAACATGTTTACCTTGGTGGATCTTTATAACTGCTGCAATTAACATTGTGCAAGAAACAAGTTTGACTTTAATTTTCTATATCTTTTATAATAAAGATGTCTTTTCAAAAATATTGAAACTAAAGGGGTCTCTTTGAATTCCATGATGCTTTTACAGTTTAGCCTCGCCTTTGATCTTGTAGGGAGAGTCTGCTTTGAAAAATTTCTTATGGCCAAGGGCTGAGGTGGGGGAGCTTGGCTGGCATTACAGTGACACCCAGAGGCTGAGAGTGGCATGTCCTCTGTGCAGCCACTGAGGGAAGCGTGTGGTCCAGAGAGGCTTTTTTTTGAGAGCTTTGTCAGATGAGGCTTTGGAGAACAAAGGAATGATTGTCATCCCTTTCTTGCCTGAAAACTGGTCTGCAAGATCACATAGGAATCTTCTAGCAGAAGTGGGCTTTGAACTCTTTTTCTGAGATCCTGATTTGGAGATTGTATTTCCATTTTTTGTTTCTGCCAAGAGATGGTTCAGGAGTTCTCTTCCATAGTCCCTAAGCCACTGCAAGTAACAGTGATGATGATCAGAATACATGAACTGACCCACTGTGGTGTTGAAGGGGTATTTTCAAGGCTTTTTTTGTGTACCCCTTGAGGTCCAGGATGAAATCTGTTTAAGGTGCCGTCCAGCACAAACCCTTTTTTTTATGAGTCTGTGATTCCCTGCTGTCCTTGATCTGGAAAGGCTTTCAGAAAAGAGGGAGCTCCTCCAGAGGAATCAGTAGGCTCCATCTCAAAATATGCATTTTTCACTGAGCCTTGGAGCTTTTCATTTCTCTGCCTTCTGACCTGTCAGCAGCTGTAGGCCTGCAGTGATCTTGGCAGCGTTTTTTTGGGGTGAGCTTTAGTGGAACTTTGGTTCCTGGTTGGTTTCTCCAGTGAAGAGTCAGCATAAGAAACACTGAGCTTTTGGGTATGCAAGGTGAATATTGTGTTAGGTTATTGTGTCCTTACTCAGGAGCGGGAATGCATCGCTATATTGATATATCCAGATTTATTTGGATTTTGCCACTGTCCATCTGGTTGCCCTCCCCTCCCACATCCTGGATTTGTAGGCTCTGGTATCAGTTTTCTCTGGAAGCAACAGCTCCCTTAACACTTGTGTGTTCAACAGATGCTTGTTGTTAATTATATTTACTTTATTGCTCTCAGAGCCTGTCTGCTCCAGGCAGCCAGCTGACTCCTGCTGAGCATGAAGGGCTTTGTGCTTCCTTGAGTGCTGGGAGAAGTCAACTTCAAACCAGAGCAATAAATGAGCTCATTTTGGGGGCGAGAGGGAGTGACAGGAGAAGAGGGTTGTGTAAAACTTCCCTGCCTGCTTCAGAACTAGATCTTCACAAGGCTGCCTTGTCAGAAAAAGCAGCAGTTCCAACTTTTCCATCTTATCTAGTGTAACAACAGATTATCTAATATGCTCAAAATGAGCTGGATTTTTTTTTTTTTTTTTTTTTATCCTGAAGCAAAGAAGCACCGGTAGAGAATTGTAGGAGGCAGCTGCTGTTTGCTTAGCCAGGAATGTAATGAGTTGCAGATGATGAGTCATTTAAAAATTTGTTTACGGTATTCCTGAATGTAGTATTGGAAAAGGGAAGGTGCTGATCACCCTGCATCCATTGGTGTGCTGTGTTGAGCTTCCAAGAACTGACTTCTCAAAACCAGCTCTACTGCTGCTCACTGCTGGAAGAGCCAGCCTCAGGTGTATGGATTGGGGGATTTCTGGTTCTGAGAACGCTGCAGAGAAGTCATTGTCTGACATTCTTCAAAAAAGGAAACCTTCACCTTGGGAAATGGAAAGAGACTGCAGCTGGAGTTGGTGGGTTTCCCCTGTGCCTGTTCTCTGGCTGGTGACTGAGGAGTGCTGCCAGCACATGCTCCTTCCAACACTGCAGTGACAAAGTGTTTCCCTCCTTGCTGAGCAGTTGGTTAAGGCAGTTGTCAGGTGAGTTTTTTTCTGAACGTGGGAAATAAGAATGTTCCTGATACAAGGGCCACACTGGCTCTCAGTGTCCAGGGACAGAAAGGTGGCTGCAGGCAGCAGGAATTCAGTCTCTCCTCCCACACAGTTCCTGTTCAGCCCCACTTATCCTAAATGGTCCTTATGCAAAGGAATGACTTGATGTAGTTTTGCACACAGCATCCACTAAAACCTGCATTTAGTTGACTTCTGCTGTCTTATCAGCTTGGCTGGAGAACAGGTGTGTGCAAGCGATTTGTCACAGAAGAACTGATAAACATTACAAAATACTTGTCCAGAGAAGCTGTGGCTGCCCCATCCCAGACAGTGTTCAAGGCCAGGTTAGACAGGGCTTAGAGCAACCTGAGATAGTGGAAGGTGTCCCTGCCCATGACAGGAGGTAGCACTAGAGGAGCTTTAAGGTCCCACCTTCCCTCTGCCCTCATGCTGTGAGCAGCACCACAGTGCTCTCCTGGCCAAAGTGACAGCCAGTCATGCCTCAGACACACAGACTCCAGGCTCTGCAAAAAAAAAACAAGTTCCAAGTTTTACATTCCAACAGAGGACTTGGAAATTCCTCTTTTAACCAGAAAAAGTGCTTAAGGAAACTCCCTAAGCCATTGGGCATTTACAGAGGGATCCCAGTACATGTAATTCTGCATGAAAACAGTGCCATTACTTCTGTATTTTAACAATGTTCTAATCCCATGTGCTTATTAAAAAGTCAATACTGTTGAAAGTTGTACAAACTAGCCAAATTTAGTTTCAGTCTGCCCTCAGCTGAACAGCTGCCACACAGAGCAGTTTTGGTTACTTTCTTTTCTTTTGCTGCCAACAAGGTTCATCTCAGAGCCACTACCTTGCTTTAGTCATGGAGACATCCATGTTTTCAGTCAACTTTATTGATAAAATAAGTTTACTGTACAGTACACAATTCTAGCCATAAATCCTTTTCAAGCCATCTGTATTACAAAAATAACAGGTATGCAATGAAAAATAGTCACTCCACACACTGTGAAGGCTCTTTAAAATCTTGACGTGATCAGGTTAAGGGAATGAAAGGGGAGACGTATCAAATGTGAAGACTAGGAGTAGATAAATTAAGTCACTTTTTTTTTTATTTACAAAAATAAACACTAATCAAGCATTATTTCGTAATAGAGCAACCTCAAAGTACTGCCACAGACCAACAACCCTCTTCTGTATTTGGAAGCCAAACCAGAAGTCAGCCATGAAGCTGAATTCAGCATCAAATGGATAGAAATGCCTTTTGACACCAGTGCATGGCTGAAAAGATGCTTCTAGAAACAAGAATTTCAACAACTGAACCCAAAATTCCTTTTAAATTTGCAACAACAGAACATGCCAGTGAAAAAAGATGCTGCTTCTGGTAAGTCAGCAGCTTGCAAGCCATGGAAGAAATGCAAAATCTAGGTTAGAGAAGCACCGGCAAAGCTTTAAAGATACTATAAAAGCAGACAAGAATATTTTGTACTTGAGCTAAAATGTTCCCCCACAATTTCCCCATGGCTGTTTCACAAGTCTGGAAATGGCCATAACTTTTTCCCATGCATGTGAATGTCCTCAGTGTGTTCTTAAGCCTAGCAAGAAGCCAAGGCGCTCTGCAGAGAAGCAGCAGCTTCTCCATTTCTAAAGCAGGCTGTGAGAATGTGGAGACCTGATTTACCTGTCCTGTCAGCACATGTATTATTTCTCTGAAAACAAGCATTTACTACCTGCTAATTCTCCTTTCTCGCTTATTTCCTCTTAAAAGCACCATGGGAAGGAGCAGCAACAGAGAGAACAGAACAAAGGTACTGAGCTGCTCCCAAGTCAGTTCAGTGCCACTGAAAGCTCCCCCTTAGGCCTGTGAACATTTATCTCGAGCTCAGGGAAGCTGTGCTGGGGCACAGGAAGCTGTACTGAAGCTGGCACGCTTGGTAGTGTTGGATGCTTAGTTCCTTCTGTGTTGCTGTGACTCAGAATCAAACTTGACTAAGTGGTGGTTGATTTCAGGATAGCTCAGCTCATGTTGCTTGGTGGGTTATTGAACAGTCAGAATGTGAAACTGTGGGTGGCAGCTATAGTTCCACAGTTTTCTGTAGCTGACAGCTTTCACTCTGCTTAGCTCACTTTAAAACCTTCTTGAGGACTAGTTAGTACTGGAGAAAGGAAAATGAAGAATATTAATTGCAGGCTGCCATGAAGCTGCTTCCTCCTTCCTCCACCCCCCCCCTTTCTGCTGCCACTGCTTTTGTGCTTTCCAGTTGCCATTCCTCACTCAGGGAGTTTGGGCAGGCAACTGGAGAAGAAAGACATGGGACTCATGTGGCTTCTTACTGACAGAGAACAGAGCTGAATTTCCTCTCCTAAAGGTAAAAGCTGAGGCAGAATTATACTGCTGCCTGTGTTCCTGAGAACAACAAAATGGGAACAGCTCTTTCCATGTTCTCACAATTCAATTCAGTGCACATATTTGAAAGAATCTTGTTTCATTTAAAAACTCCAAACTGCTGATCAACAGCATTCCTTATGTTTAAAAACTGGCCTTGTATTTGAAAGTGATACCCCAAGGCTAAATGACAGAAATCCTTTAATTTTATGCTGCCTGTGTGCCCCTCCCATCAAAGAGGTTTGTTGCAAAATGAGAAGTTATTAAAACCAAAACAAAAGAAAAAATGCTATGAGGATCATGCACAAAGCATATTCATAAGTTACTATTTTCTAAGGCAGAGATCAGACTTGAAATCTTACCTTTATTATTTAAAAGTTGCATTGAACTTTGTATGAGCAATAATTTATATAAATTACTTGAAATCTCACCTTTTATCTGTAAAACGAGTTCATATAAAAAGAATTTGCAATTCAGCAAGTGCATTAATCCATTTCCTACTGAGGTTAGATCTATGGCAATCAATCTGTCACTGAGGGTATTGCAGAACACCAGCTGAATTTATGTTACACAGTATAAAAGCCACTGAGCTGGAGTTGGATGCATTCTCTTGCTGGTGCCCTATTCAGTAACAAGTGCTTGACCAGTGCCCCCTGATGCTCCATTGGTTTAAGTGTGCAACTGAAGCTTGCTGATTCCAAGTCCTTAGCTTTTCCTCAGGCTCAGATCACTGCTTGTCACTAATCCTGACAGGGACGTGCTCTCTGATGCATCGTCTTTCTTGAGGTTCAGAAACGATTCTCTAGTGATTTGAAGAATTTCTCTCAAGCCTTTGTTTTCTTGCTAAAACCAGAGAGAGAAAAATACATTAATAGGACTTCAGAAAGAAATCAGGGTAACTGTTAAAACCTCCCCTTTACTCCAAACTAATGCATAAGGAGTAAAACACTGACTTGAAATCAGTGCTGTGACATCTTCTCCAAGGGAGCACATGAGGTTTATGACCCTCCTGCTCTCTTGGATGGGCTTTAAGCATCCCCTCCTTGAGATTAAGCTGTAGTGGTGCTCCCCCTGCTCCAAGCAAGACAATAGTAACACAACAGCAGTGAGTGACTGGGACAGTAACTCCACAAAACACCTGGGAGGATCTTTACTCCCTTTAATATCTGTGCCTCTGCAGCTTCCTCCTCACCTCGAGCTGGGTGATGCGTTCCTGCTCTTTGCAGCCGTGCCTTTCATCCACCTCAATGGCTTTTCTCATCACTGCTGCCATCTCTGTAATTTGGTCCACATGCACTTGCAGCTCCTGAGATACAATATTTAGTAACATCTTAGTGATATATTTTCTGCATTATTAAAAAAGCAAAGCATTAAACGTGGTTTAGCTACTGTGACATTTTTTATCACAGACCTCAATTTTGGAAAACAAATTCTCTCTAACTTTACAGTGTGGGCAGCCACAGTGGTCCTGTTTATTCAAATAAACCTGGTTTGCCCCACAGTGGAATTTGATAGAAGCTTAACCAACTGTGATCCCTGGCCTCAAAATGGCTACAAGATGGTGCTGTGCTTGCCCTGACTAGGCCCTCCTGTGCAGCAGGAATTGATGTGTGTTACTTTGGATATGCAAAACTGCTCCACTCCTGTGAGAACAGCAGGGAAAGCCACATTCTTTCCAGGTGTTTGAAACCTGATGTCCAGTACCAGTCCATGGACAGGCATTTCTCTCTAAAAAAGAGTAGGTGGAGTGGTCATCCTTACTATGTCATATATTACAAAACTCAAACCTGGCCTCCACTCTCTATTTTAGATACTTTTGTTTGACTCCACCTCCAATTCCAGCTTATTTGGGCTCTGGATGTCAGAGGTTCAGGATAAGAGTCACTGCTGCCTTTCCCTGCAATGCTATGTGAGAAGCCTGTGACCCTCTGGCATTCACTGCTGCTCAGTTAAACCAGACAGTTTAAAGGTATTTCCAACAGCTTTAATTTTTCAACTTGTCTTTTATTCCAGCTCTGCTGTGATGCCAATCTAGTTGTGCCTGGCCTGGCCTTTGGACCAAATCCGCAATATTTACTGGCTAGTATCAGGAAAAGCAGGGCAGGAGGGCTGAAATGAAGGACAGTAGAGACTAAAACTAAATCCCACCTTTAAATGATGAGTTTGATGGGAGATCCATACAGCTGGCAGATCATCACCTTGCCTTTAAACTACCATGAAGAACTGCCTCAGCTGGATTCATAAACTTATCTGACCAAAACAAATACCCTTTACTGAAATAAACATCAGCCCTCTCCTCTCTGCCATTCCAATTGCCCAAGTTATAATTTAGCAGTTGTTAAATGCCCACTCTCAATGTGAGGGGGTGGAGAAGAACTTGCTGTAAATCTTTATTTTCTTCTCAGTTTCCAATGCAGGTGATGACATGAAACATTTTTTTTTTAAAGAACTCCCAAATTTAGCTTGACAGGAAGCTGTGGTCAGGCAAGGATGCACCCTTGAGAAAGACTGAGTAGGAGCTGTGGGTTTCAGATATACTGCTGTTCTCCCTGCTTCCTGCTTTCACAGCTCATGTGGGCTCTGGATCAATACAACTTCGGGGCCTTTTCCAAGGTCCCTGATGTTAGGTCGGATCCTAACACAAAACTGGAAGGCTCTGCTCTGGAAGGCACATGTGGAAAACTTAGATGGGGTAAAAACAAAAAGAGTGCAGTGACAGTGAAAGCCTCTGTGTATCCCTCTCTTTTGTACACATTGGGTTTTTTCTCTCTAAAGAGATAAAAACCAAAAAGGGGCCACACCCATTTTTGGGCCTTGTTTCAGCTGAGCAAATTCAAACAGCATACTTAGATCAGGGTCACTACCACCAACACACACTTTTCTCTTGCAGACAACACTAACAAAAGACACTGTTGCTCTATTTAAAGGAAGTGCTTCTTCATCTGCAGCAATCAATGCTCTTGTAATAATGTGTAAACAGGCACTAAAACAACAGCTGGCACTCAGGAAAACAGCATTACTGGAAACAGGGAGCTTAACTCCTTGGGTATAACGGATTTTTTACTAAACAAGAGAGAGTTATTTAAGAAGTGTTTCAACATTGTTCAATCTTCCTGAATATGAAGCTTGAGCTAGAGAATAAATAATGGAATTCCAGAGATCCTATGTGTCAGGGTAAGAGTGATACATTTTTTTAACCAGGCATTCATGAAGAGGTTTAATGAAAATGTTGAAGCCTAAATCTCCTGTTCCAATTACATTGTGAAATGTTGTTTTTTCTTTTTTATTTCTTTCTCCTGCCTTTCAATTGAAGTGCTCCTAAATGAACTATCACAGTCCATTTCAGGATGGATTTCATTTTATGTTCTTGTGTTGGATCCCCTGAAGCTGGAGCAGATGCTATACCATATTCTGAGGTAACTTCTGTTGAAAATTATCTTTATCTGACATTTTTCAAGATTTTATGTTAAAGATACAGTTCTAATCCAGTAATATTTTTTCATACTAATGGCAATAATTACACACATAGGATGCTGTAAGCAGGCAAGAAAGAATCAAATTCTTAAATTCTGTTTTCTCAGTAAGCAGACCCTAACTTTGCTTTGCAAAATTAAATTAGCTGAGGGCAAAGATTATTAAACACTTAGAACTTGTTTGTCTACACAGCTGCATTGCTCTAATGATTATATTTTCAATGAAATGTAATATTTTGCTAAAAAGCTCATGTTTAGATCTGTTAGTGACCTAGAACAATGAATTCCCCCAAAATTTAGAAGTCCATTTGACTATTGAATAATTGAACATATACTTTTGTTTTCTGCTTCATCCAGTTTATCAATAGTCAAAAGGACTTTTCATTTTTTAAGTTTATTTACAATATTTAGGGGAAAAATATTTGAATATTGAATTTAAAAAGCTTGCTCCTCCTACTCTCCCTAAGCACAGGTTTATCAATTATTTGTTGGTGTCACAAGCATAAATTAAAGCTAGTCTAAAAGTCTGACTATTACTAACCTCTGGCAGTGTAACAGAGCAGTTGCCTTAAAGATTGAAGTGAAAGAAACGTAAATTAAACAAATGCAGTACTGAAATGCTACCTGCTGGAAGTTTCAATAATTGAGAAGCCAGGAAACTGATAGTTTCCTGTTCGTGTTGCGTGGAGTAGATTGTAAAAATTAGGACTCATTAGTAGTACAATGGCACAAAAATTGACACGAAGTGAGCTTTGAATTGATCCACTACAAAGTAAGGTGCTAACTAAAAAACAAAGCAAAAACCCTCAATTGAGTTATTACCTTGGAATGTTGCTCTTTCAACTTCATTATTATACTTGGATCATCCTTTTTGCTCGCCATAAGCAACCTAAACATCTGTTCTCTGTACTTGCTCATGATGAGTTCCAGAGCTGACTGGTGCTCTTCAAGAGATGTGCGCAGTTCTGCCATCAGAATTTAAAATGCAGTTAAGAGTTTAACATAGAGTTAATTTAATTTAAATACAGTTCAGAGTTTAACACAGAGAACCAAATCAAAATGCACACATATTTCAGCTTGAGAAAACTGAAATGAGCCCATAATTGAGTGTCCCCACTCCCTGCACCATGAAATCAACATAGGCTCTGCCAATGGCTTTGATGGTGCCCAGCCTGGGACATTTCCTGGTTAGTAACAAACAGTCTTTTGTTAGTGTGACTTCGTGTATCAGTCCCTGTAGCTGACAAAAGCCATCTGGAGTGTGGCTGAGCAGCTTTACCCCAGCCACTACAAGCCACACTCTACAAAAGGAAGGAAGGAGTTCTCAGATCTGTCTTAATCTGCAGCTTGGTAAAACCAGAGTTGAAAAATGCTTCTGTTCAAAATCTACTGAGACAAAGCATAAACAACCTCTGAGGTAAGGCAAGACTCATCTGAACTGAGATCATTGAGTTCTCTACTGAGTGGAACTGTTAGAATACCTAAGGCTTTCCTGGAGGAACAGTGCATTCCTAGTATACAAAATTCCAGAAGGAATTATACTTCTCTGCTTACACCATAACTTGTCCTGACTGTTCCTATTATTTTCAGCAGTGGTTAAACACGTCTCCAAAAAGATCCCTATATTGAGAATTAAGATCTATTTATCTCCTCACTTGTGCTGGACATTAGGTAAGGACCGAAAAAAGTAATTTTTCCCAAATCTCTTTTTCTTCATCAGTCCCAGAGTTTGGACTTTACGACTCTTGAATTGAATTATGATCAGTTAAACTGACAAATTGAAATGAGAAGAAAAAAATTTCTTCTATAGCTCTGTTTTGAAAAAAGATCAGTGGTAAAAGTCTCGCTATTTCCAGTGGTACAGGCTGGAGCTTGGAAAGGATATAATATTCATATTTTACCTTTGTTTTCCTGTTGCAACTCCCTAATCTGTCTGTTTTCCTGCTGGATACCCATTACTAGAGTAGACCGAGGGCGATGTCTTGCTACTTCATTGAGCTCTTGGATTTCTTCCTGGTACTGGTTATTACAAAAACAAACCAACAAGGCACAGCACATTTGATTAACCAAAGGCAGGTATCACCCAGCAGGTCACAAAGCACCAGTTCTACTGTCACTCACAGTCTATAACCAAGAAGACAATGCTTGCTTTTAAATAATAATATCAAACACACACATCACAAGGTGTTGCAGATATGCTGTCCTTTAGAGACACAAAAGCATCACCTTTGTTTTTACACAAGTTTCACACCTTAGATGTGTGTAGTGGATGCTATTTAACCTTCAGTTAACGCAGGCCAAGTTCACCATCATGCAATTTAAAACTCATAGAGATGTGGTAAAGACAAACCATGAGGTATCTTGACATTTACTGTGGCTTCCCAAAACCTTAAACCACCAGGCTGTGTGGCTACAAGTCACTCGGGCCCGAGTCAATGGATCCTGACTCCCAACAGATATGTAATACTCTTGATCTGAAGCCATGAAGCATCTGCCTAGTTTTACAGGGCTGAATTGTATGCAGGGTGTTTTAATGTTATAGGCCTATTAACATATCTTGGGTTCATTAGAGTGACAGGATGGACTCCCATACGGAAAGTCACAAGACATCTTTACATTTTCCCAGGAGCTGTCTTATGAAAGTCACACTCAATCTAACAATGTGCCTTAAGCAGCTTAACATCAGAATATAAATGAGCACAAAAAAGCCCAAGAGAGTATTTGGAAACAAAAGGAGACAGTGCAATGACAAAGTATTCTGTACAGAAGAAAACATGTCAGAGCCTCTGTATGATTAAATGGGCATTTAATTAACAAAATTAATAAAAATGTGTAGTATTGCATTGGAGAGCAAAGCAAGAGATGCCATAGAGTGGTTTGTAAGATACCAAGCCCATTTCTACCAGTGATCTTCAAATAAATGTTTGCTTTCAATTATTTAAACTGGAGTAACTGTGAAAATGTTTTCACAGTTTCAAACTGCTATTTGCTATAAACAAGCTATTTTGACATGAGAGCCACACCTCTACTTAAAAAGACCAAGTCTGCATTACAGGATTAACCCAACACCATGCTCATTCCGTGCTGCACAGAAGCCCCCAGAGATGGAAGTGCTGCCATTCCCAGGAGCAAGCAGGGCTGGAGAGCAGACCTGTTTCATGGCTTCCACCCGCTTGTTGAGCGCCGTGGTCTGTTCGATGAGCGCCTCGGCTGCGCTGTCGTGCTCCCTCAGCCGCTCCACCAGCGCCTTCGCGTCCGCCAGCGCCTTCTCGATCGTGCAGCTCATTTCTGAACACAACAAAGGCAGTGTTGGCACCACAGCACCTCTGCACAGCACAGCCACCTGGGGCATGGGTCAGTTGCCAGAGGCAGGGCACTGAGCACAGCAAAGCTGGGCACTGCACCTGCTTCTGGCAGAGTGACACACAAAGTAAAAGAATGCTACATTAACTCATTCATTTTTAATGCTACTCTTTTTTTTAATGTGCCCTCCTAACAGATACACTTCAGGATAACTGAGGTATAAATCCAGCACAAAAGAGAATGCTGAAGGATTACAGTGGCCTGGAAGATTCTGATGACTTAAATCAGCAGAGAAGGAGTAGCTCAAACTGACGGAGTAGAGAAAATTGCTCAGGGAAAGTTCAGAAGACGGAAGGCTCATGTTTTGTTCATGTCTATAAATGAATACTAACATCGCTGCATGACATGAAACTGTGACATTTTCAACAGCAACTCAGCTAATGAGTAGAAGCAACTGCACCCTTAAAACATCGCCCTTCTACCTGCAGCAATTGTTCACAGGAATTACAGATTGCCAGAACTGCCAAACTTGCAAAATGCTTGTGTCTATTGCCAACAATACTGGCCCTTACACTACATTTTTTCATATTCATGTCTGGTAGGCTAAGTTTCAAGACCAAGATTTTCAGTCTATGTTTTTATTTTCTTTTAAGGAACCTTGGACTTAATCTACTGAAATCTATTTAAGCTCCTTGAACAGTCTTCAGCAATCAAACAGCAGTGATAGAGGTTTAAAAGATTTATGGGCCTTGTTGATATCAGGCTTAATATTTGGTTTAGGAAATATTCTAAGGTACACAAAGAATCAACTAAATCGATTTCTTAGCCAGGCTGTTTGCAACAGTAAAAGTTTTTAGAGTCTTTCCTCAGCTACATGAAAAAAAAAAATCACTTCAGGTTTATTTTCTAACTTTCTCAGGCACCTTTACAAATCATAGCCCACGATCTTTAAGCCAAACTTAAAGAAATCCTCAAATTTGCCTCAAGTGACCTTTTGCTCCTATCCCAGGTAAGCAATAGAAGGAAGGATATTTCAAACACTAGACATTTTACCTGTGTTTTCTAGGACTTATGTGCTATCAAAAGCATCAGCATTTTAGCATGTGCAGGTTTCCTGTTTATCAGATAACATTTGCATTTAACTTTCCATAGAATGTATTTGAGATAGGCAGGCCTCCAGCAGACTGCTGGGCTGTCACAGGTGGTTAATTTATTCACCCTGACTTAGCACTTGGAGCTCTTTCAAATCCGACATGGAAAGGAATCACGCTGCACCGTTTTTAGGGATCTGCTTTTCTTGCTCCTCCCTCCAGTCAGATCTCCTATACAAATATCCCAGACAAAAGATGACCTTCCCCACTAACTGGCTGAACTGCTGCAGCAATTGATTTAGTGAGATCCATGTTGCTGCTGAAGAGCAGCCTTTAATTCATCTCACTGTCCAGGAATTCTCTGGCCAGTATAAACAAAGCCCCCGAGGCCTCTACATGAGCTGGGAATACATTTGGCATTTGGACTACATTGCACTTAACACCTCTGATAATTTGTCTGCATCCACATAAATTTTTAAACAGTGCATATTTAATATATGCACTTTCTCTTTTTTGCCCCAGCCCAACCATGTCAGAGAAAAGGAAGTTTGTTTGTGGCAAAGCCACTGATGTTTCTTTTCACAGGGAATGTGCTGGGAAAGACATGTGGAATGCAGCTTTATAAATTCTGCAGTCACTGTCCCCTGTCAGGCCAGGGCCCAGCTCCAGTTTCAGGCAGCATTTGTACCTCAGAAAGCAGAATCACTGTTTGCATCATGGTAATTGACAGTGGCCCCAAATCATGGCCAGGATACCTTTTGGGATCCAAGACACTGGTCCTAATCATTGAAACTTAAAATGCTCTCTGGCTGCTTGTGAAAAATAAAACCTTTGCCTGATCCTGAAACTGAGCTAAACCTGTGAGTTTGCCTAGACATTTAGGGGGAGGAAAAAACACCAATTAATCACATGCAATTGATTTAGGCAAATTCTTATCATATATTATTTTTTATGAGTGTGACTACGGGAGCTGAAGTTAATGATTCCTGAGCCTTGCCCTAGCAGAGATGCCCAGTTGCACAGACGCTCGTTACTGCAAACTTGTCAACAGGTAGCAGAGCACCAAGTCACCCCAGCAACACTCCTACTACACACTGCCACTTCCTGCTATTTGCTAATGGCTTTCATTACCAAATTAAGCACCAAAAAAACAACACCAAGGAATAAAGATCTCTGTCCGAGATTCTTTTTTTATCCTTACTGGAAGCCACCTTTTCCCACAGCTTGTGGGTTCTGTTACCACGGAGACTAGTTTGGCAGCGCTGAACCAGAATGCAATTTCCAAGGAATTCCAAGGAATTTAGGCTGGTGCAAAGGTCCCGGTGTGACAGGGGCGTCCCGGGAGTGTCACCGCGGGGAGCGTCGCCTCCTACCCCCAAAACGCGGCGCGACCGCGACGCTGAGGGCGACACCGGCGCCTGTCGTGACACCGGCGCGAGCCGAGACACGTGAGGGGTCCCTGGCCCGTCCCGGCCCGCAGGTCTGAGGCGGGGGCGAGGGGCGTCCTTCTCCTCCACGCCCCTCAGGGCGCCCCGACCGTGGGGCGTCCGAACGCAAGTCTGCCCGCACTCCCGATCGCCCGGCGGCGGCCACAGCGGCAGCCCCCCGCCGTGTCCCCGAACCCCTCCACGCAACTCACTCATGCCCGGGGCTCCGGCCGCACCGGGAGTGCGCCCGGACCGGCCCGACCGATGTCAAATGGCGGCGTGAGTGGAGGGCGGCGCGTCCTGTGCCCGCCAGGGGGCGCCGTGGGGCGGGGGCGGTACTGGCCGCGCTCCGCTCTCGCGAGAGCACCCCCCTCCGTGGCCGCTGGCTCCAGATCTCGCGAGAGGACGCCCCGCCCACCGACAGATGCCGAGACCTGCAGGTGTGAGCAGGGTTTTGAGCCAAGCCTCGGGATTTGTGTTGAATTCCACAGCAGCAGCTCTAGCGGGACACTCAGGGTTAAGCAGTTGGTTTAGATTGGATATTGGGAAGAAATTATTCCCTGTGAGGGTGCTGAGGCCCTAGCAGAGGGTGCCCAGAGCAGCTGTGGCTGCCCCTGGATCCGTGGCAGTGTCCAAGGCCAGGGATGGACGGAGCTTGGAGCAACCTGGGATAGTAGAAGGTGCCCCTGCCCATGGCAGGGGGGATGGACCCGGATGGGCTACTAGGCACCAGGCCAGGGCATTGTGTGATTCTATTTTTGTTTCATCTTTTAAGAAAAAAAAAAGGGAGACAGTCCCAAAATGAGTGGTGCTGTGTGGCTGGGAGCCATCAAGAGTGAAGTCAGCAGTAACTGGGGGAAAGCTAATGCTGACGATCGCAACCACCAACCCGCTTCTAAAAACAGACCCCAGACTCAAATGGACAGAACTCCGGCTGCGCACTGAGCGTGAGAAGCCACAGACACACCCAGCAAACGGGCTTGAGTACTAATTAACAGACAAATTACATAACTTGCAGCCCGTGCACGCTGATGCTTCTGTTTCTAAAAATGCATAAACAGTGTAAAGTTTTGGTGATCGGGGAGCTTTTGCGGGCCTGCTCCTGCTCCCTGCACACTGGAACACAGAATTCCCACGCAACCACAACAACACACGGAGCTGCCGCGCCTCGGTGTGGTCGCTGCGCTCGGAGATCTCGCGAGAACACGGCGGCCTCGGCGGGGCCCGCCCACAGGGCGACCCCGTGCTCTCGCGAGATCGCGGGCTCCTCCCCCGAGCCGTGCGGGCAGCGCAGAGACGAGAGGGGCGTCCGCGCCCGGGCGGGACCGGGGTCGGGAACAGAAGCGGGAAGGGGAGCGGGGCCGGCGCCGGCCTCGGCATGTCGGGCGATTGATCCCGGCCGGGCGCTGTGGCCTGGGGAAGTGCGGACAGGGGCCGGGCGCTCCCCCCGGGGGAGCCGCGGTGCCGGCGGCGCCCGTGGCCGCGCGGGGCCCCCGCGGGCTCAGGGGTGGGCGGAGCGGGGGGGGCTCCGGCCGCCTCTCCCACCCCCGCGGGCGCCGGGCGCGCAGGCCGGACCCGGGCCCCGCGCTCCCCGCCGAGCCGCCCGAGGAGGGGGAGCAGAGCGCCGCAGGGACATGGAGGGTGCCCGGCCGGAGGCGCCCGCGCCTGGCCCCGTCTAGGGCGCCCCGCGGGCCTCGTCCCTCCTCCTCCTCGGAGCGGGGCCGCGGCCGTGGCCGGGCGCGGCGAGGAGCGGGACCGGGGCTGCTGCACCACAGGAGGAGCCGGCCCAGGTGAGAAACGCTCGCCGTCGCCGTAATGCTTTCCAGCGGCGCTGCCCGGCCACTCGGGCTCCCCGGCACGCCGAGGGCAGGCAGCGAGAGCTCGGGCCGGCGGGCAGCGGCCGGGGCTCACGCCGAAGGGGCCGCGGTGAGCCCTGGCCGCTGTAGCCGAGCGCGGGGCCCAAGCCTGCCCCGCTCCCTCCCCCTGAGGAAGCTGCCGTCTGGCTTCCGTGATCCTCGTTGCTTTGATATTTCAGGTTTTTAAAATGAGCTTATATGTATTTTTTGTTCTATGTATTCTGTAATTCAGCAGAAGTACATAGAAAAATAAATTCTTAAGCTAGAAATTACCGTTTTCGGTAGTACTCCGCGAGAGGACGAGGATTAGTGGCCATAAACGAAAACACAGGAAGTTCCACCTCAACATGAGGAAGAACTTCTGTACATAAAAGGTGACAGAGCTCTGGAGCAGCTGCCTGGAGAGGGAGTGGAGTCCCCCACTGGAGGCATTGCAAATCCATGTGAAGGCATTACCCGTTCTAGGTCACCCTGGCTTGGCAGGGGGTTGGACCGGATGATCTCTGGAGGTTACTTCCAGCCCTACCTGCTCTGTGATTTTTATAATTTCATGCTTGGTATATTTGTTAGTGAGATGCTGAAGTACAGATGCAACTATTCGTTTAAAAATAAGATGTGTTTAGCAAAGCCAAGACTGAAAATCGGCTTAAAATTCCAACTATGCTACTTAAAGGTCTTTAAAGTTTCATAATATTTTTTTTTGCATGTTACTTATTCTAGGAAACGAGCCTTAAATAGGAAGCAATTTGTGTACTTCTTTAAAGTTGGTTTTAAATAGAGAGGTGGGGAGAGTAATACTGTGCACTTTTGTTGGCTTTTCAGCAATATAATTCCACTTTTCTCTACTTTTCCTCCTGAGAAAAAATAGTTTCTTCTGATAAAAAATGTAGTCTACTAAGTATGGACTCTAAAACTTGCATATTCGTAGGATATATGTGTAAATTGCACAGCCATCTTATGATGTGTTTTGTGTGTTTTTTTTTTCACCGTGTGCAAGTTCTTTCTGCTTTCCATGTCTGTTTCTTTCAGGAAGAAAATGAAAATATTTTCTGAGTCTCACAAAACTGTTTTCGTTGTGGATCACTGCCCCTACATGGCAGAATCATGCAGGCAGCACGTGGAATTTGATATGTTAGTGAAGAACCGCACCCAGGGCATCATTCCGCTGGCACCCATCTCCAAGTCCCTGTGGACCTGCTCAGTGGAGTCATCCATGGAGTACTGTAGAATAATGTATGATATTTTCCCTTTCAAGAAACTGGTAGGTTCTGTCAGCCATGCTGCATATCATGCTTGGTACAATAAGGGATGTTTTCATGATTTATTTAAGTCTTTTAATGTCTTTGTGTTGTTTTGAGTAAAGTATCAAATTGTAATTTATCACTTAAAATTTGTTTTTGTTGTTTATATACTTTATAGTCCTTTAATTAGTTTTAGTAGTATATAAATCTCATTACATATTTAATTTTGGAATCTTTCATTGTCTTAATGTCACTTTACACGCTGGTGCAAAACATGGAGAGGTGCTTTAGGGCAACTTAGAGCTTTATTATTGTGCTCTCCCAAACAATGACTTTACAAAAGCTTCAGTGAGGTGTTGTCTTAAGTTGAATTTTGTTGCTAAACACACACGGTAGCTCTCTGTAGGAGTTTTGGTATCAGCATTGAAGGAATTCTGGGCTTTAGGAAGAGGGTAGTATTGCCCTGGAGCTAACAGTTTGGAAAAGTGGGAGAAGAGCTTCCTGGCGCACACAGCTCCTTGTTTAGAAAACCATATTTTCTTAGTGATGTTTGTTAAATCTTGGTAGATATTTATACCCCATGTAAATATCATGTACTGTGACAGACTTTGGAGAATGATGTGCAGTTTACAGTATTAGAATTTACTTTATTTTGTAGCTATCCTACTGAAAATATAATTGAGTTCTTAAAATACTAATATTTTTCAAAATATTATTTGGTGTAGAGAATGATTTTCTGGTGTATAAATATAAGTAGAAGTTGTTAATCATATTACTAAGGGGAAAACTGAATATAGCAGGAGTGTGTGATTTTTGTGGGTTTGTTATCTTGAGTTTGGCTTGTCATTGCACATTATCTTCAGATTACCAGAAAAAAAAAAAAAGGGTGCAATTCGTGTTTGTTTAAATTTGGGGAAGTAACAATGTAATGGCTGTTACCTTGATGTGCTTTTTCGATCCTTGTAGGTGAATTTCATTGTGAGTGATTCTGGGGCTCATGTGTTGAATTCTTGGACTCAAGAAGATCAGAACTTGCAGGAGGTATGATTTGTAACTGTTCTTTTGTTTTGTAGCCCAGAGTTCATTGTGAAATAAAATTGTGTTCAATATGAAAAAACTCTGGTTAATTACAGTATTGGTGGATCTAATCTGAAATTGTTGTATAACAGAATTTCAAATAGCTGCCTGGGAGCCTGGATTATGCTATAGACAAAATTTAAAAATAATCTAGTATCTTTAAGTAGATACTTAACTAATTTATTCATAATGCTTATTTTAAATATTTATGTATTTCTTCTGTAATTTGCTGCTACTTCTTGAACTTAAATTCTTTTAAAAATATTTGCATGAGAGGCAAATAACCTGTGTTAAATACATTAATTGTTAATATCCTCTTTATGGTCATGTTGTTTCATCCTGAAAGGGCTCATGCTCTGAAAAGTTTACTTTGAGGAAGAAATGCATTTCCAAATTCTCAGAAAATAAAAGCAGAAGGCAACTAACAATATTAGAATATCTTTTGGGTGTTGGATATAAGTTGTTATTATGGTCAGGTATTTTTCTGTGAGAAATAAATGAGACTATTTTATCAGAATGAATAAGTTCAATTGCAAAGGACAATTTAGGGCCAAATGTTTTCCAGAAGTCTGCCAGTAATGGTCATTAGTTGTTCCATTTTCCCTTCTCCCGGCTCTATTAATCTGCATGTCGAATGTGGCAGAACGCTGACTTCTCAGGGGTGGTTTGAAAGGTGGGGGGTGCCTGCGGGTAACAGCTCTTTGTTTGCCCAGCTGATGGCAGCGCTGGCGGCTGTGGGGCCGCCGAACCCGCGGGCAGACCCCGAGTGCTGCAGCATACTGCATGGGCTGGTGGCCGCTGTCGAGGCGCTCTGCAAGATCACCGAATACCAGCACGAGGCCCGCACCACACTCATGGAGAACGCCGAGCGCGTGGGCAATAGGGGCAGGATCATCTGCATCACCAACGCCAAGAGGTAGGGCACGTGGGGTCTGTGCTGCCCCTTCACCCGTGGTTCCAGACAGGCCTACATGGCTTCAGGCAGCTTCTTTGCACAGATCCTTCTTAGAGCGCTTCTCTAAGAAAACCTTTTCAAAGGTTTTTGTTTATGGGGTTCTGACTGTACAAAGCCAAAAGTTTCAAAGATTTCCCGCTTTAAGTAGAAGAAGATTCAGGGGCTTTGAACAGGAGGATTGATGGTGCAGCCTTAAAAGAAATCCACCATTTCTTTCTAGTGACAGCCATGTTCGGATGCTGGAGGATTGTGTTCAGGAGACCATTCATGAGCACAACAAGCTTGCAGCTAACTCTGACCAGTGAGTATGCTTTTTACAGAGTTTCTTGTATCCTCTAGGAAGTATGGATGTATTTCTGTCACAAAACTCACTCTAATGAACTATTTGAACGAATGTGAAGTAGAAGGTGGTAAATCATGATATTGTTAGCTTAGAGCTGGTATATGATCATTATCTTTTCAGTTTCATCCTTCATAGAACAGGATTTCTTTAGCTTGTTACCTTCTATATCTGCTCCAAAATAGAGCAGTGATACAGAGATAAACATAAACAGAGATTCATAACTGTGCCTTGTTACACATTGTGTTTTTAATCACTAATTCATCTGGAGCAGTTTTTCTTGATAATGTTACTTTCATGTTCATCTTTCTTTGACTAAAACAGCTAACTTCTTTGAAACTAGTTTTAGTTTCTAAATGACTGTATTGCCTGGAACTTACCTTGAGATAAAGGAATCTTGAAATACAGAGTTCATCTCCTCTGAGAAGTCTTTCTCCACCATATGTTTTGTCTAATTAAACTCTGAAGTGTTTGTCTATGGCACTGTGTTATCTTGTAAAATTGTTGTAGGTTGAGATCCTATTCCTGGTTGCTGCTCAGATGCTTCAAGAGCAGAAGCAGCACTCTCCTATTTTTTCCTGCTGCAGTTGCAGTTTCATAGATGTATAAAGGATCTTACCCAAGGAATTAGGTGTTAAATCCATTGCAAAGACAGGGATGTCTCATTCCTGTAGGTAGAGATGTAGTACAATGTCTGTATCACTCCAAACTTCCAGCCACATCAGGATATCAGCATATATCCCATTACATGTCCTATCTCTCTGTGTTGTGTGGTAGTTATGTTCCCTGGAATCCTCTCATTTCTACCTACACATAGAGACATAGATTCTCTGTAGTGTCAACATTCAGCTGAATAAAGCTGAACAGGTTGCACCAGTTAAGGACTTGACTCCATTGATGTGTCCAAAAAAGAAGCACAGTGCTATAGCATCTGAGGAGCAAGAAGTGTTAGACTTTTATATTTATTCTGATAACTTACTTTGAAGTCTGTGCTTTTGAAAATCGTATCTGTGACCTAGTTTTCGCAGCACACTTTCAGAAACAACATGTTGCTAACATATGATTCTGTGTTCTAGATACCAGAATTAATTTAATTTAAGGAGATAGTCTGCCATGCTGTAGGCTAAGCAAAATGATTTTATTTTTAAGTCTAATGCAGATTCAGAAATGTGAACTGGTGTTAATCCACACGTACCCAGTTGGTGAAGACAGCCTTGTTTCAGATCGTCCTAAAAAAGAGGTGAGGAGCTTAAAATGAGAAAATTTATCCCAGGATTAGGAACCATGTCAGACTGAAAATAGTGCAAATTATTCTCAGTTCTTCAGTAGCAAAACACATGTAGTGGTTGTTTGAAACCAAGTACATTTAAAAAAATCTGTAATATATTCTGCTGTTCAGCAGTCTGCTCTGCATTTATGTGCTGTCTGTAAGAAAAGACCCCAGAAAAATGACTTAACATGAAAAGCATGTAGTACTGTGTAGTATTTAATATATAAAAAGGACTGTGTGGGGCTGCCTTCCTGTGATTCATTTCTACAGAACTCTGCTGTAGTTGTGCTAAAAATTGCGAATGGAAGATAACAAACTGACTACTTCCCTCTCTAAGGCAGTCCCCGGGTTTGGGTCTTGGGTTTTTTGTTGTTTGGGGATCTTGTTTTGGGTTTTTTGGGGAATTGTTGTTGTAGTTTTTGTTCTGTGTTTTTTAAAATTTATTTTGTTTTGTTTTTGAGCCCCAACCCAATGTTCTTGTTGGCTAGGGAAAAATCAAATACATCATCTAGCTTGTGTTTATTTGCCTTGTCTATGTATGATGCATTTACAGGTAGACATCTAAAAATTACTTTGCTACTGTTACTCAGCTGGTAAAAGAATGTAAAACTGGGCCCGGAACTGGTGTTAAGATTTATTCCCCATGTTGTGATACTAATTTTTCCTATTAACAATTAGTGATTCAAATTTTTTAGCACACTTCTAATTTATTTTTACCGTTTTTAAGAACTGCGTGTATAGCACTTGGCATAAGCTCAAAATTCAGAATGAAAAGTTTTTGCTTCTTGCTTGGTGGTTTCCTCTCATGTGGGTTTTTGAGTGGTAGTTTTAGGAGTATAAATGCTTATTTGAGAGTTGAACAGACTGTACTGTTGAATGTTATCACAACCTAAACTATGAATTCCATGCATCAATTTATTTCAGCTCTCCCCTGTTCTAACCAGTGAAGTGCACAGTGTCCGTGCAGGGAGGCACCTGGCTACAAAACTGAATCTTTTAGTACAGCAACACTTTGATCTGGCTTCTACCACAATAACTAACATCCCTATGAAGGTAATATTGTGTCTACAGTTCTGTGTTAACTAACTGTATCACTTCTAAATTTGTTTGAAAACTTTTGATGTTTATTTTAATGGAATTTTTACATTGTTTTTCTCTCCATATCATTTTCTGTTTTGTTTTTTTTTCTTTTATTAGCCCACATTCAATGTCTGTGATCAGGTTAGTAAAAATGAAGTAGGGGAAAAAATAAAGAAGGATCACAGAACAAAATATTGTATTGCCAAATCTCAATTTTTGATGTAGCAATACAAGTGTTATTTCAGTTCTGTTTGTATTACTTTATATAAATACAGTCTTGTTTACTTCAGATCAATTTGTCTGTGATTCTTTTGTCTTTTTCTAGTTGTGTTTAGATATTCTTGACCCTTGTGCATTATAGTGGCATAGTGAGTCTCTTTTTCCTCTTTCATTATCATGCCCACCCAACATAAAGGTGTTTGTAACTAAAAGCTGCTTTTTTACCAAGGGTTTTCCAGTGGGTTTTCTACTCGGAAAATCCATAAACATGAAATGGGGACAGGATATACCTAGTTAAGAAAGATACTCTATTAAGCATCTTGTGATAGAAGTTACGTCCATATTTTTAATTTTTTTTTTTTTTTTTTTTTGCTACTTGGAGGGAAATTAGTGCAGTTTAGAATGTCAGGTGTTAAATTGACAGTAATTTTCTGATCAGGCAGCAAGAGACAATTGAGACAGAAGTGTCAGTATTCAAACAGAAAAAGAGCCATGGGCAGGTAACCTTCATGATTTAAAAAATTCATTAAGTTGTAACACAGTCAATCATTGCATATTTGAAAACTAGCAATATTGTGTGGATTTTATAAGTTAGAACATGATATCAAAATAATTTTCAGTTTTTTGAGAGTTTGACGTGGGTCATGGCATAAATGTGACTTGAGTTTGCAAATACCTTGTTTGTAACTTTCTGACCTGTGTGCTGCTGGTGTGCCTCTTCCTTCTGCCTTTGTCCTCATAGTAATAGACTATGTTGAGCTCTCTGTGGTTTTTTCTTCTTTCTTTTTTTTTATTGTTTTTCTTTTTAAACTTGGAGTAAATTAGCAGAGTTACTGTTCTGTTTTTGCTGATCCTCTGCAGCTGTTTGAAGATGCAGTGTCCTCTTTACAATTTTTTAGTTATAAACTTGGAGCTGCAAGTGCACTTGTTATCATAAGCTTAAGAAATAATACGTTTAAAGTGTGGGTTTTGGTTTGGATTCTTGATTTTTGGTTTTGAAAAGTAATTGTCACTCTACCCTGCAGTGAGCCTTTGTTGCTGCTCAGTAAGTTGTAACTGCTGGTGATTATGTAACATTTTGTGGGCTTCCTTAACTTCACTAATTTACTGAAATAGTCAAGCCTAGTTTTTACCTGTATGTGATGTTCTGCACCCTGACATGAGGCTTGTATAAAGAGGAATAGGGTTTCAAAAAAGAAAATAAGAGGAAAAGAAGTTGGCTGCATCTTTAAACTGCTCAGAGAGCAAAGTTTCCTCAGCATTGCAATCCTGTTCTTGTCTGAGGCACTTGGAGACTTTTTGTTTTCTTCTGGACTGAAAGACAAATGTAGAATCATTCATTTATGAAAATGGTGGCCTCTAGCTAAAGTCATTCTATTTATCTCTACTGTTATCTTTTGAAGGAAGAACAACATGCTAACACATCAGCCAACTATGATGTGGAGCTGCTTCATCACAAAGAGGCACATGTGGATTTTTTAAAGAGTGGTAAGTAGAAATGGCCCTCTGAAGGTGGCTTTTGATCAGCCTCTTTGGGAGTATTTACAAAGAAAGATTGGGAGCTTCAAATCCATGTACACTTCAGGCTCAGGAGCAAATATTTCAGTTATTCCTTGCAATCCAGGAAACTTTATTTGTAATGTGGGCATTGGAGTTTTACTCATTATTGACATATTTTAATACAGCATTGAGAAAACAGGCTGAATTCACATATGTTCAGGATATTGCTGTGAGATTTATAGGGCATGTCAGTTTCTTACTGACATATAAAAAGTAGGTGAGAGACCAGATATGCAGGGAGATTTTACAAAATGAAGTCCCTCTTGTGGGTATTTGTGCAAAATTTTGCCTTGCACAATTGAACTTTGTTAAGTAATAATAATTGGCATCACTTACATCCCACAGGCCTGTTTATGACGATAATTGCTTTGGAAAAAGCAAGACTCGTTTGGCTGTTGAGCTTTTTTGCTGTATTTGAAATACCTACTATCTTTTTTTTTTTTTTTTTTTTTTTTGTAAATTTGGAATTACTACCTAGTATTCTTCTGAGGTGAATTTTTAATAGGTCAACTGAAGTTAGAAAAGCACAACACTTAGCCTTTTTCAGAACTATTTTGTTGAGGAAACTTCCTGATGTAAAACTCCATTAAAAATCAGCTTATAACTTCTCTATTAGTAGAATTAAATGTCATATGATCCATAAGTAGCTATTTTGGGGAGTTTGTGCTCTTTTTCCCATTACTTTGAGGTAGAGGAGGTAACTCCTTTGTCATCTGCAAGTGCTGTGCTCCAAATTTTAGGGGAGTGGATTACTAAAGACTGATGAAAAGCATAGGGTGTTGCAGTACTGACCTCAGCCTCACCTGAACTGGTGTTATGATGTTGAAATCTTAAAGCTTTATTGCCAGGAATCAAAAGCAGTTTTATAAAACCTGTTGGCTCAAGGAATTAGGTCTCCTAGGAAAATACAAAAGTAGACTCTGACTGCATTTCCTCTTCATATTTTTCCCATCAGGACTTTGAGAGGAAAAAGTCTCTTCTTATATCCTGTAAATTTTGGGTTCTTTCACTTGTTTCTAAATATGTATTTCAGCTGTAATAGCTGTGATGCGAGGAAAGCAGGAATTAAGTTACACTGGTCTTACTTCTCTGAAATGTTGCCAAGGAGTTTTCAGGTTAAATAAGTTTGGCCTTTAGGTATTCTGAGAGATAATTTTTAGAATTGTTGCAGTTAATTTTAATAATAAAGTATTTCTAGTATGTTAATATTTTAATAATATTTTAATAATAAAGCATCTGTGGTCAGTAGAACACGTTGAGAGAATTCAGGCTGAATCTGACATAGCAAAGAGACTGGATGATGAGACCAAATACTTCCTTCCTCAAAAAACTAAACTTGTCAAATGTGCCTTTAGATTGGTTTAATTGACTTTGTGAATATAATATGTACAAGAAACAGTCAGCTCTGGCATTTAAGAGTTCTGATTTCTGTGTGGAAAATTCATTGTCTTAAAGTCCTGAGCATTTTCCAGGAAATAATTGCCTGTTAACTGATGGAACTAAACATATGTGGAACTTTCTAATTGTCAAATCAAAAAGTTAGGTATCTAAGTTTTAAATTTAGATTACATTGTGTGTATGTTCATGTTAACATTTTGTACCTTAGAAGTTTAAAGTTGTTCGTTGTTTTGCTGTAATAAAGAAGCTCTGGTTGATCCCCCCTCTTTCTGCCTTTCTCTGCAGGTGATAACCACGTGGGTGGCAATAGCAGGGAAGGCACATTTAAAGAAACTGTGACATTGAAATGGTGCACTCCTCGAACCAACAGTGTGGGTAGGTGGCATGGAATCTTCCAGACCTGGTTGGTAACTTGTACAAATCTGAGTACAGGAGAGAAAGACTGGGCAGATCTGAGGTAACATAGGAATTGCGTGGTCATGAAGCTCATGCATTGCTAACTATTAGCAATTTATGTTGACTCGTTGAGCCAGCAGGCCAAAATAAGAGCAGACTGACTGGTAAGTGAAGTAAATCAGGAGATAGAGTAATTAAGGAGATAAATTCAGTGGAGTTTCTGCTGGAAACAAGGCTTGGGAATGCATGAGATTCTCAGAGCTGTGGATTCTTGGGAATCCTCTCAGTGATGAGGTGGTGAAAGGACTTCCAGATTGAGAGGCATCTAGACTTTTTTGTTTTGCTCACTGTGGACTAGCCTCTTCCATTCTTTTATTTTGTGGATTTTTTTTTTTTCCGTCTCTGGAATTACACTCCACTTATCTACTCCTTTTTTTTTTTCAGAACTGCACTATTGCACCGGAGCATACAGAATTTCACCAGTAGATGTAAATAGCAGACCTTCTTCATGCCTTACAAACTTTCTTCTTAATGGTAAATTTGTGTCCTTGGCTAAATATTCAATGTTATAATTTTTAATTTTATAAATGGAGCATGTAGCACATTTTGATTTGTATAGCAGTAATGTGTACATACTGTAAAAATACTATGTTTATTTTAAAATGTTCTCTAAATAAGAGAAGAAAGTTGTTAAATGTCGTCAAAGGCAAATGTGTTTTGAAACTTAAAGATGGGAGGAAAGATGTAAAGAAGGAACAAGTATTGAAATGGAGGTTTGTATGTTTGCAAACAAAACATCCTTTTAATGGAATGTTTCCTTCATTCAAGTAATTTGATTGTCTAAACATGCAGTGGTTTTATTAAACACTATATCTTGGTGTATTTTTCTTTAGAGATTGTGTAGTGAAAATGTCCTTTGATTAATAAAAATTGTTAGAACCAAAATTAATAGCGTATTTCAGATAAGCCCACTCTTCTAATTTTTGCCTCCTGCTATAAAGAAGCTTACTTGCAGAGTGCACCCTTTAATGATTGGTGTATTTTACTGAAAATAAGACAAAGGGAGTTTTATTTCTCTGTCTGAAGAACAGTATCCATTTTAACCATTAGCAAGTGGTATCAGCTGATGCCTTAAATACTCAAGAGGAAATTTTATTACTTACTGAAATTTGCTTTTAATGAGTGTGTTTCTTCAGCAGGGCCATTTGAATGCCTTATGAATATGTATTTTTTCCTAAGAAAAAAAAGATTGTTTGGTCTAGGAGAGGCCTTCTGGTGTTGCTATGTAAAATTTTAAGGAGCACATACCCTGTTCTTTGTCAAGAAGTGAGGAGATGGCAGTTCCTTGTTCAGCTGGGTGAAAACACCACCTTGGTGGGTTCAGATTCTTCTTGGCCAAGCACAAACGTGTATTTTATTTTCAAGCAGCTTGAAATTTAAAATTGCAGCACACAGGAATGAATGAATGAAAGAATGAATGAATGAAAGTGATCTCCCTTCCACCAGGTCGCTCAGTGTTGTTGGAACAGCCACGCAAGTCTGGCTCAAAAGTCATCAGCCACATGCTCAGCAGCCATGGGGGAGAGATTTTCTTGCACGTGTTGAGCAGCTCCCGCTCAATTCTGGAAGATCCCCCCTCAATTAGCGAAGGCTGCGGTGGGAGGGTCACTGACTACAGGATCACAGTAAGGGTCTTTCTGTCCTACACTGCTGCTTCTCTCACATGACAACAGATCCAGGGCAGTAGATGTGGGAAGGAAACGTTGGAGTGGATTGCATGGTCAAACTTCCTTTGTAATAAATACCTTGATAGATATTTAGTAGAAAATGCAGCATTTGTTGATTGTTATGCCTGCTTCATGAAATACTTTGTGTGTCAAGGAATGCCTCCTTAATGCACTAGGAGTGTTTAAAGTTTGTTCTGGTTCTAGAAAAACGTTTTTCTCGGCAAGTTTCTTCTGTCAGTTGGATACACATAGGGCTATATCATGCTTATTGTCAAAGGATAAATTGCACATGAGTGGTTTGTACAATAAATAAAAAAGATGAAGTTGACAGCTTGGAACCCTGATATCAGACAATCAGTTAACATGCCTTTTATTTATCCTTTATTTTTTTCAACACATCGTTGATATCTTTTGTAAATAAGCAGAAGTTCTTTCTGGAAAAATAAAACTCTTCCCATACATTAAATACCTTGCAGAACTGGTAGTCTTCCTTGTCAAAACACATACATTGATTTTTACCCCATATTTCTGTGCCCCTGTTTTGTGTTCTCCCTGGTTAATGCGTGAGAGCTAGAGACAGGGCTGTGGTTGGTAGGGTCAGATGTGGCAGTGGGATGGTATAAAGTGATAAGCAAGGCTAAGCTGTTTAGCCCCTTCACTGAAAGTTACTTTGTTAGAGAAATGCCTAATTGTATCTTGTTTGGTTATCATTAGGATTTTGGTGAATTTATGAGGGAAAACCGATTAACTCCTTTTCTAGAGCCCAGATATAAGATCGATGGAAGTCTTGAAATTCCATTGGAACGTGCAAAAGATCAGTTAGAGAAACATACTCGTTACTGGCCTATGATTATTTCTCAGACCACCATCTTCAACATGCAAGCTGTAAGTAACCTGGGCTGTGTACATTTTTGTTCTGTTTCTAGGTTAAGTTTCTCCTTGTCACTTGATGAAATACTGGCTCTATGGGATGATAAATCCCTTGCAGTATAATCAGTTTATTTTCAGCTTTATTTTTCCTGAACTAACTCTGTATTTAATGCAGTAGATTATTGGAATGCTATTTAAATAAAGTAATTTGAACCTGACAGCTCCAGTTCTGCTGGGTAAAGAAAGCATTTGCTTATACTTGGAGCTAGTGCTGAACTGAGGTTAAGATGGTGGGGTTTTGTTGTGTGCTGTTTCATTGTCTTCAATTTTTTTTCTCCCTGTTGCTCTCCTGTGACACACACACATTTTCTTGTTTTTCATTTCTATTTTGTCTTGCAGGTAGTGCCATTAGCCAGTGTGATTGTAAAGGAAACAATGACTGATGAGGATGTACTGAATTGTCAAAAAACAATATACAATTTGGTAGACATGGAGAGAAAGAATGATCCACTGCCAATTTCAACAGTTGGTACTAGAGGAAAGGGGCCAAAAAGGTTACATGCATCTCTCTCATAGTTGATTCTGCACTATTTTCAGAAATACTCTGTTGACAATGTTTTCATTCCAAATTTTTAAAATACAGCTAAAAGTAATACGTAGTGAACTAAACACTGTATTGCACATCCCAAATGCTGTGAGTGCTTCACCTGTATCATTTAGGGGCTATAACAGTACTGGTACTGCCATATGGTAGGGAAAAAACCACTACAATTTTATTATCAAAGAATTTAAATATGTTAAAAAATAGGAAATCAAAGATAGTTATTAGCAAAGGTAAGAAATAGATACAAATGGGACAGATAAAGTGGAATAATTTCAAATTAATCAAAAGGAAAACTTAAGTATATTATAAATGAATGGTGCATTAAAATTGGGATATATTAGAATCCTTATGGAACAGTTATTTAAAATATGGGATACTTCTTTAAAATAAGCATGAAATATTCTGATCCCTCAATCACTGGGATGTGTGCCTTGTATTTCCAAGAAGTGATTGAAAAGAAATTCAGCTCCTGATTTGCCTACCTGACTGGGAGTTATTGACAGTAGTGTGGTGCAATTCTTTCTTATTTTTTTAAAACCAAATAATGTAATAATTAATTTGCATGTCAGTACATGAGTGACCCTCTGACACTGCATTGTTAGCAAGCACCTGAGAGGTTTCACAAGTGCCTTTTGGCAGGGACATCTTGTGGGACAATATGATTTCAATGGACATAATCCGTTTCAACTTAAACTTCACTCTGGGCATTAACTGGGAAATGTTAATGTGGTTTCAAGCATGGAGTAATCCCGGGTGGAGAAACCTCCAGGACAGATAATCTCTTTGGAATTATTTTTGATTTGGGGGTTCTGTTTTGTTTCTTAAGGTCTGCATTCATTCAGTCAGTAGTTCAGTGGTGTTGGTGATCCTTGATGTGGTGTATTTTTCCTGGCCTTTTAGGGATGAGCAATACCGCATTATGTGGAACGAGCTGGAGACCCTGGTCCGAGCACACATAAACAACTCTGACAAACACCAGCGAGTCCTCGAGTGTCTCATGGCATGCAGGAGCAAACCTCCAGAGGAGGAGGAGCGCAAGAAACGAGGCAGAAAGAGAGAAGACAAAGAGGACAAGTCAGAGAAGTTGGGCAAAGACTATGAATCAGATAAGCCATGGCAGGAATCAGAGAGGTACATTTTCTAAAGTGAAATCAAATTGTAGCATAACTGTTGTTCTTAGCTGTTGACCATTTAGCCGGATGTTTTAGCTTGAGGAGTTCCTGCTCAAGCTAACCACACCAGCTATTAGATATTAAACTGCTTTATGGAAACCTAAAGTGTGGCTAAAAATGTAGGACAAGCAGTTGTTTTCTTTTAAGCTGTAGATAGTTCAGTGCTCAGGTTGATTGAAACAACCCAGCTTGATTTGGCTCTTCCCTTCAGCTGAGCATCTGGATTAATGTCCATTTACCTCCTGTCTGTAATTCATGTTGTTATTGTAGCTTGTCTAAGTGGCAAGCACCTGCCAGTCTGTTCTGTATTCCTTCTTTGAAACTACTTTCTACAGAGATCCAAAAAACTCATGGTAATAAGCTTAATTTGCATGTGTTCTGTGCATGCTGGAATCATTTAGGATGGGAGGGCCTTTTCATCTACCCTTGCTGTCACCATGCTGATGACATTCTCTGCCTTCTTGTGAATGATCATTCCTACAACTTTGCTTTCACATGTGGAACAGAAATGGGGATTGAGATAAAAGAGATTTGGTGTGAATGGGTGTGAATTCACCTAGAAAAGATAATAGGAAATTGTATCGTAATTCTCCATGTATTTATTTTAATTTAGTCTTTCCTTCAAAATTCAGACATCAATTGTCTCAACAACTAAAGTGAAACTGTGTATTAAGAACCTTTCCTATATGTAATGCTTTATACAGAGGGTTATTTGGCTAAAATTCCCAAGGGGTCAAAAGAAATTTTCTTATGGTATGGGTCTTATATAATTTTGTACAGAAAGCTATCAAGAATTACGTTCTGCTCAAGCATATTTTTCCTTGCCCTTTTCCTTCCCTCTGAAAAAGGTTAAAAGGTCTTTTGGATCGGGAGAAAGAAGAACTGGCAGAAGCTGAAGTTATCAAAGACTCCCCTGATTCTCCTGAGCCCCCCAACAAAAAGCCTCTCATTACAATGGACGAAATACCCACAGTTGAAAAGGCAAAAGGTAAACCAGAACAACTGCAACAGATTATTTCTTTTAAAGGTAGATGTTGTTGCATCAGTCTGTGTTTTCTAAAATAATGAGGTGAATAATTTTGGAGTTAAAGCTAAATTAATGAAGATCATGTTTAATTAAATCCTAAATATTGAGAAATTCTTGGAAAACATGTTAACCTCACCACATCTGTGAAAAAAGGGAGAAACCAAGACACTGTGTGGGTCTGCTGATCGACTCCTGGGTTGACAGGGTGTTGGCTAAGTTCCTGCTGGTGCTGTTTGACCTACTGTATGTGAGAAATGCTGTTTGAGGGCAGGTATCAGAAACCACTGTCTCCTGCTAATAAATAATCAACTTGCCTAAGCAGTGCAGTTGTCAGAATGGACAGTTCTCACTGACTTCTCTTCCTTAGTGTGAATTACTTTGTCACAGTGGCTGAGCTGATGCTGAGATTCTGCATTTCAAGCAGAGTCCATCTCATGTGCAGCAACTCCTCAGCCATTATCACTTTGCATATTTTCTATTTATTTAGCCCCTCTTGTAAGTTTGTTTAATATTAGTTGTCTTAACATGTTGTATTACCATAATCTGTAATTCCTTTAATGTTTTAATGATGTAATGTTAATTCAAAATTTTCATCACTTAGACTCTCTTTACGTATAATTTTAGGGCCAATGTCCTTGCTGTCTTTATGGAGCAACAGAATTAATACTGCCAACTCTAGGAAACATCAGGAATTTATTGGTCGGTTGAACTCTGTCAACAACAAAGCTGAGCTGTATCAACATCTGAAAGAAGAAAATGGGTTTGTATCAGGAAATGTATCCCTACCCATATCTTGGTAGCAGTCAGTGTGGAGTTTATAGCATTAGATACTCCTTTGATGATTAAAATATCTACATAGATTCCTTTGCTTCTCAGCATTGATAGAGAACCACAGCAGTGTTTGATTTTCTGCTTGCATCTGTGCTGAGTGAGACTGACTGCTGAGAGCTGGGCTTCCCTGGGCCTCAAGGGTTGCCCCTGCAGCAAAACTCTTATTAAACTTCAGGGGGTTAAACAGTAGCTGAGATTTTCTGCTTGCTTTAGCTTCCAAAAGAATGGCTGATACAGAAATATTGTTGGTAATAAAGTGGTTGAATCTTAGGCTGTGCAGTAATGAAGTTGACAGTAGTCCGTGTTCTACAAAAAATACTGGAAAACCAAACCAGCCTCCTCTGAAGGAAATCAGATGATGGTAGACAATGATCAGTGTAAGAGGGGTGAAAATGAAGTCCTTGGAAAAAATGGCCAAAGCTTAAGTTTCCAAAATGGATTCTCCAGTCACATGAATATTCTCCAGTCACATGAATATTCTCCAGTCACATGAATATTTTGTATTTTCTTGAGGTTGATAGTGGACGGTTTTTCACAGCTGAAATATATATCTCTGCAGATACCTTTCCTTTATGTACTGATTGCTGCTCAAAGAAGTATTAAGAGGAGATAAGTTTGCATATGTTGGGGTAGGGAGAGACAGGACAGTTAGTGAAGTAAAAAACATTTATGAAAGCACTTAAATCTGATTTTTTTTTAAACTGTTGATTGTTCTTCCAGTAACAAGCCTTACCAGTTATTGTCTTGCCTTTCAGAATGGAAACAACAGAAAATGGAAAAACAGGCCGGCAGTGAGGATTAATTCTGTTTCTTGGGACAAAACTTGGCTAAATTGCAAAAATATTTAATGCTGGAGTTGCTCTTGGTACTGTTTCAGTACAATTGTATAGCTGTGGTTTGATTGGTTTTTACATTTTTCTAGTCCTATTTTTGCTATGAAGTATGAAACCTGCATATCACGTTAAACCAGCTGTGTGCAAATAGGAGCTGTCCTGAAGCGTTTTCCACTCGTGCTTTAGGATGAAGAGAACCTCTGCTGCCATGGAGTAAATCAAGTAATCAAAAGTGTTAGTCACCTTAAAGTCCTTGCCCAGAACTATTGGATACTATTTCAAAATCAGTGATGACTCTCTTAAAAAAATTTCAAGTAATTTACAATAAGCTAATAACATCATTAATTTTGGTTGATGAACACCTTTTATTTATATGAGGATTCTTCAGGAGTTCAGAATTATGGAAAAGACTGCACACTGAGTACCCAGACACTGAGCTGAGAGAGTGCCAGTCTTGGTTTTCATCTGAGGGCGGGAGGGTGAGGGGTTTTACAGATTAAAATTGTTGATTTAAAGACTTTTAAGAAATGGAATGGAAATGGTCTTTAGAAAGCAAAGCCTTTCAGGTTGTTGTGTTGGAGTTAAGGCTTTGTAATCAAAAGTACAATAAAATTTTTTGCTAATAATTATATTTTTGATTAAGTGTGTTCTGTCAGATAATTGTGGTTGTATGTCTGAGAGACTGAATGGCTGTGAATGAAAAGGTAGGTGATCTGTCTTCAGTTTCTTTGAGTAGAGCCTTTTTCACTGGAGAGTAGAATTCTCAACTGGGAAAACTCAGCCAATGTCTGATCTGATCCCTTGTCAAATTTTGGTTGTCTTCCACATGGGCTAAGGAAAGATGAATTCCTGAGCTCTCCAAGTGTGTCAGCGCCTTCCTCTGGTCTGCATCTGGCTTCTGTAAGCAACTGAAGGGCTCACAGGTTGGATATCTTATAGTTGATTTGAGACACATCTTTGAGATTTTCTAAAACTGAATCAATATTTTCATATTCACCTGCAACTTCCAATACTATAGTTTGTGATGTATAGATCTGAACAGAAATATTCTTCACTGAACATTTGTGACTGAATCCTTTTTTCAGCTTTGCTGAAGTACCATGAATAATTTCAAGGCGATTATTCAGCCACTCTGATGCAGGTGTATTTTCTGTTAAATTATTTTTAGAACCATTTGTACAGAGTTATTAAATAGTGCTTGCATGGTAGTATTTTCTATCATACTGTAAAATATTTGTAGCTTTTAGAGAAGCAATGTGTAACTCTTGAGATACTAGTCTGAAGACTTACTGCTTTTATTTTTACTACTTCATTGAAAACAGAATGCCCTGCATCACCACATCTCTTGATACCCTAGCCGAAATGTTCTGATGGAGAAAACTGCCCCAAAATTATTGCTTCATATAACTTTCTGGGTTATTTTAATGAAATTTTACTGCATATCGCTCTGGATGTTTCTCTTGTTTCTAGAAGAATGTTGAGGTCTGGAAGCTGGGAAGCATGTAAATAGCAGCTCTGCAATTTGCTAGGCTGGAGAGTTAGAGCTGAAAAGCTCATCCTGTGCCTTGGGAATTGTGTGTTGCATCTCCTCAAGTGACATTAATATTCAGCTGCACTCCTTGAAAATATGCACAGGAATTAAATAGTTAATTAGCAGAAGAGAAATTTGATAGCACCTGCTATTAAAATATGTATTTGTTTAGCTTGTTTACTAACTCCATTCTCCACAGTTGGAGCACCTGCCAGGTCAGACTGGTTGGTGATTAAATGAGCAGGGCCTGGTGACTGTGGATCTGTATTTCATGTACTTGAAGAGTCTCACAGGGACTCAAGAGACTGCAAGGGCTGATCTTTGCAGTTCTGGATAGGGCATTCCATATTCCTCTCTTGCCCTGCATAGTGGCACTGGTGCTGCTTTGCTCCTATTTCACACACTGCCTTCGAGTTTAGGGAAGGTTTTGTCAGTTATAAAAAGAGTTTACAGATTAAAATTGGAAGTTACAGATTAAGTAGCTTAAACTAATTATGTGATTGCAAAATGCTATTCATAAATTATGGATTGCATTTTGTATATCAAAATCTATTAAACTGGAAGGCTTTCAAAATGTTTAAAAAGTCCTTATGAATTCTTTTGCCGAACTTAGGGGTTCTCTTCTAAAACTGTCCCAGGTGGAAGCAGACAAGAGACAGTTCTACTGTAAAGAAGGCAAGCCTGGAACTTTAAAATGTATCCTTAAAGGTACATTACACCAAATTACCTAACAGGAGGAGTTTAGTAGCTACTATTGCCTTTAGAAATGCTACATATGATGTATTTATAGAAACACTTTAAAAAGTTCTGAAAGATTGAAAGGACAGAGACAATGTCAGGCATTTTTAAAAATTTTAAAATTCAAGATGGCCTAGACTCCAGGGTTGTAGCACCTCTGCATTTCAATTGAACCATAATGTTTAGTGGTGATCCTTCTGTGACAGTTCTGCCTCCTCTGTGTAAAATGTATATTTATGAGTCAGAGAGACATAATGGAGTGAGATTTGCCCAGCACTGACTGTGACCCCTCATTCCCACCAGCATCAGCTTGGTGTGCATTTTCTTGTTCTGACTTTTACAGGGTTGTAATTTTACCCCTTCATCAGGAGATCCCTTTTCCTGCTTCACTTGGGTTCTGCTTTGGCCACTGCCTCTTTGTCAGGTGTGGGTCAAATATGTTCTATTCTAAATTGAGACATGGTGAAAATCACAAACTACCTGTTTATGTTGTTTTTTTCTGGGTGTTAAGGATATCACCTTGTAATGCAATTTGTCTTTTTGTAGATTTGCTCTTATTACTATTTAAAAACTTCTAAAACTTAAGCCTCTGGATGTTGCCCTGGCCATGACGGGTGGTCAGAGCTTCTGGATAGTGGGGAGGGAGTTGGTATTTTGGTGGCTGGAAGAGTGGTGTGATGTGAGGGATCTGCCTGGGACACTGCCCATGGGAGGGAAGTGGTCTTGAAGGTGGGGTCCATAATGGAGGTGAAAGTGGAGCCCTGCACTCGTGTACGGGGACTTTGTGAGGTCTCAGGGCATCCAGTTCCACATCAGCATGGCTTAGCTGGGAGTTTGTCTGAACCATCACAGGCTGTGCTCCAGAAATCCTCCTGGGACACGTGCAAAGCCAGCAGACCACTACTGCCAGCACCACACCAGCAGTAGCACAAACACTGCCCACTAGGCCACGAGGGCTCCTCACTGTGGAGTCGTTCTTGGCTTGGAGCATCGGCCCAGTGCTGCTGCAAGGCCCGGGGAACGGCTTGGTGCTGGCTGGACAGTCCTCACTGTAGGAAATGCTGAAGCTCACATCAATTCTGTATTCTGGCAGCATTGCTTGGATGAACTGTGGGCTCACAGACCCAGCTGGCACTCTCAGTTTCTCCAGTGCCTGCTGGGTTTCACCTTTCCTGCACCAGCTGGAAGATGTGTTGGCACTTGCACACATCGAGCTGTTGTACCAGGAGATGAGTGTGGAGCCAGGCTGGAGAGCTGTCAGTGCCATGTCTTGGGGGCCGCTGGAGTTCAGCAAGAAGGAGAGCTTCTCCAGGAACAAACCCACCCTTTTCCTCTCCCTCAGGAAAGAGGAGTAGCTGTTCTTGGTCCGCACAGTGAAAAGGTGGCAGGGTGGCTGGGGAGGCTTCAGGAGCTCAGTGGTGAAGGACTGCCAGGCTGTCAAACCACTGGAATCCGTGACAGACAGCACAAACTCCTGCAGGGAATGCTGGAAGTCCATCTCTAAGGGATAGCCGTGCATGGCCTGCTGGGAGGTGTTAAACTGCAGCCAGCTCTCGGATTCCCATGGAGAGCCATCAGCTGGGAGGATCTGTAGGGATAACTGAGTGGAATTGCCATCTTCCTTGTCATAAAATGTATTGGCAGGTATAGGGAAAAAGAACAGGCATCCGATGGTTGCTATTAGGAATTTAATGGAATGAACAACCTTTGGGGAAGTGTTTGCTTGCCGTTTAGAGAGAAGGGAGAAAAGGGAGGGAAAGAATTAGAAGGAGAAAATTGCTATCTCTTGGTGAGCGATGGCAAAGAAATCTTGTCAGCCTCAGGATTGTGGAGTGTGCTGAAACTTAAACTTTTAACAGTAAAGTCTTGTCCTTGATCACATATTAACCTAATTTTAAAGCATATTTAGATATCTGTTTAAACAGCTGTAAAGATCCTCAACACTGTTTTAACACTGTTTTGTCAAGTCCAAAATATTATTCAGGCCTTGTATAGCCTCTTCCCAAACAATTACATCTAATTCTAGTAACTTTTACACAGACATACCGCAACATGGTTTCATCTTCTATTCCCAACATTAATAATGGAATTTTTTTGGGGTTGGGGGGAGATTTAATGAGAGTATGGATGCCTGGGATGGGATTGCTGTGAGTGCTTCACATCTGCCAGCTTCGAAGAGTTCCAGAGAATTTGGGAGCAGACACCAGGTAAGCTGGGAGATGATAAAGTGTGGGGCAAATTTGAAAGGAAATCTCCTCTCTGTGACTGTCAGGTGAAGTGTGCTGCCAGGCTCAAGGAGCAAAGGATCACAACACGGAGTTCCTGCAACTTGTGACAAAAATGGTCCTCTCTTCCTGCCATTTCTGGATCTTGTGTACTTGTGCTTTCTACACTTTATAGTGAGGACTAGTAAAATCATGCCACATTATCCTCTCCTTGTATATTATCTAATGTAAATATTAGGGAGGGATGAATTCAGGACACAAACATTTTGATCGTGATAGTCTGAGGACTGCATGGGTTCTAGTACAGGAAACCAGAGACACCTTGCAGGGTGGATGAAAAGGTTAATGGCATCTGTGTTCAGAAGAAAGAACAGAAAAGTAAACTTGTTTTTACCTTGGGTTACAGTCTGCAGCTCCTGTGAAGCAGAAAGTGAAGGAAGAATCCATGCACTTTCCAAAAACTCTAGTCTTTCAGACGAGGGAAACAGCTGAGTGCTTGGATCCAGGTGTGATGGCAGCAGTGTCTCGCCCACCGCTGTGAAAGTGAGATCATTACAGTTTAAGGTGAAAGATCATTTAGATCTATGTAAAAGGAATCTTATGTCAATAATGTGTTATTACAGGGTTGGGAATACAGTTTGAAAGCTTTTATGGCATGTGGTTGAAGACCTTTGCCAGTTTCTGCCAGCACAGGAAGGACAATGGGAAACAGGTTGGAATTCAAGCTCCCCTTTAAAAACAGAGGGAATGGAAATGGCTTCAAGCTCTGGAGAAGAAGGATTTTTAAAAAAAAATATTTCTACATGACCTGTGCTTGGAAGACTGCTAATAACAGTAATGTGTTAGGGCTATATTGTCCATCTGTGGGCTTTGACAGATCACAGAATCACAGAATGGCCTGGGTTGAAAAGCATGTTAAAGACCATCCCGTTCCACCCCCTGCCATGGGCAGGGACACCTTCCACTATCCCAGATTGCTCAGAGCCACATGCAGCCTGGCCTTGGACACTTCCAGGGATCCAGGGGCAGCCACAGCTTCTCTGGGTAATCTGTGCCAGGGCCCCAGCACCCTCGCAGCAAAGAATTTCTTCCTAATATCCAATCTAAACCTGCTCTCTGTCAGTTTGAAGCCATTTCCCCTGTCCCGTCACAACCCCACATGCTCTATCCCAATGATGCTTGCTGGGACACTTGATAGCAAACCTAAATACCTCGGACTACAGTCTGTGTACAGGCTTTGGGTACAGCCTTAATGTAGGTCTAATAAAGTTTTACAAATAAGATGGTTCTGAAGGGCATTAACAAGGCTGTGAATTCCGCACTTTGTAACTGTTTAAAATCTACCATGTGTACATTTTTATAGATTTAATGTAAGGTATAATCCCACAAATTTACCCAATTGGCACTACAAACAAACCATCTCTATTGTCTAGTATACACTTAAGCCTGAGTCACAGATTCATGCAGTTGGAGGAGAAGGCAGACTAAAAAGTGTGTCTGGCCTAATTCTTTACTCCAAAGGATACTCAAGTACTTCTGTGTCAATTTTGATAAATATTTATTCTTCAGTCCTTAAAATCCCTCCACAATGTTCTTCAAGCATCTTTTCTAATGTTTTAGTATCCTTACTGTGAGAAAGTTTATCTAATGTCTAACTTAAATCATCTTAACTGCACTTGAAGGTCATTGTTAGCACTTAAAGTGCTACGTTAGTTCCCAGGGGATTCTGAGAATGCATCTTAAGCAAGATATTATACAAACCCATGTCTTTTCTCAGTCTTCTAGACTAATTATTTTAGTTTAACATGTTTTCTAGACCTCTGACCATCCATCCTTGTGTTCTTTTGGAGCTTTTTTAAGAGTCCACACCTGTCCTTAGATAGGATGGTCAAAGCTGGGGCTGATCATTCAGCTGAGCTGTTATCTGCTCCCAGTGAAGCAAAATAAATTGCATTCTCTTATTGGGAAGACTGCTGCTGGCACATGCCTAATGCAGGGAAGTTGTGCTTTTGCACAAGAAACTGTACAGAACTATTCTGGAATGAAAGAGGACAAAAGGAAAGTCAAACCTTACAGATACCTGGTATGCTGCTGGGCAGGTGAGAAGTGGCATTAAATAAAGTCATCAGAGGTGCTTCTACAGCATCTGTCTTGATGCCTGAGATGTTGTGTGATTCCAAGGTAGGCTTGGTGACACTTGGCAAGATCCCACTTGTTCCCAGATCTTTGTCTGAAAGCAATTCCTCTGTGCCACTGGGTAAAATCCTTGTGGGCTGTGGCTCTGTTCTGAGCATGCAGCTGTAAGAAACAGGGAATGTTGGTCTGGATAACCTGGACACATGAAAGGCAGAAAAGTCTTCTGGCACAGTAAGAACTGGAGTAGTGTCAGGAAGGGACAGAGTGATCAGACTTGGCTTATGAGGTGCTTCAGCTTCACCAGGGACAGTGCTGGTTAATGTGTGAGGAAAGCTGGCTGAGGTTTCAGTACTGAAAATCAATTTGGAATAGAGGGTCTGTGCTTCTCTCTGGGCCACAGAAGAAGCTGTGCTTTTCTCTCCAGCAAATGAAAAGCCACTGGGCTGTGGGGTAGTCATAGAAGGTTTAGACTGAGGTTCACAGCCATTAGTGAACACTTGGCTCAAACTGCTGCTTATTAGGATAGATGAGAATGTGTCCTTGATGGGAGATGTGAGGCCAAATAAAGCTGTGGCCCTTTCTGAAGCTTCTTGGAATAGTGAAGAGAGTGCTTCTGGACAGAGGGATGCATCAGAAAGCTTTTCAGGTTCTGGAAAGTGACTTTTTACCTCATTGCTGTAATCTGGCACTTCTGATACTGACATTGCTCCTGGCAAAAATGGGTGTAATTCTGTCTTGGGAGAAAATTCCACTGCTGAGTTGTGAGGCCACTGCTGAAGAGTGTTTATTACCCATGACCTGGAAAGCTGACCTGTGACTGAAGTGACATCCTGTAGAAGGTGGTATGTGGATATCTCTGATTTACTGGAAAGGAAGCAGAAGTCTGCCTCAGGCACGTGGGGCTCTGGCTGCTGTGACAGCAAGGATGTACCAGAAACTCTAGCAGGCAGCACTTCCAGTTCAGAGAAGAGAAGCCTTGTTTCAGTCATCAGTGAAGGTGAAAGATCTGGGAAATGAGAGTCTGCAAACATAATGGATACTGTGGGGTTAGTTGGCATGTCCCATGCTGAGTCCATTTTTAAGGTGACCAAGCTTTCTTGACTTGCAAGGTGGATATTATTCTGCATCTTGTAACTTGCCATGATTATACTTTCTGCACAGAACGTTGATAAGCTCTGAGTAGCTCTGAGTGATAGCACAAATGATGTGAGTAATTGGCTTGGCACAGGAAAGAACAAAGGCCCGGAATCCTCTCCTGCAGCTGGTCTCTGGGTAATTCTAGTTGGTTTTAATGCAGGTGTTGGGCTGATCATTAATTGCCTGAGGTGTAGTCTTGGAGATTTTCTTTCATACTCCCCTCTCCTGAGTATTCTCCAGCCTGCAATTTCATACCCTAGCAGCTGTGAGAGGTGATGTGAGTCCATGTTGTGCTGCAGAACCTGGATGAATTCATGGAGCAGGGCAAAGCCTCCACATGTGATGGGCCAGGAGAGCCTCACATAGTTGTTGGCAGCGAGGTTGATGCACCCAGTGTCCTCAGCCAGGATGTGTGAGCCCCTGGCTGCTGGACCTGTGTGCTGCAGCAGGGTCAGCAGGGAGCTGTCCAGGTGCAGGTATTCAGCCATCCTGCACACCACGGACAGGCTTCCAGGGCTGCTCCAGCAGAGAGAATGATTTCTGCACAAGTGATGGGAGTTTCCTTCCCACACCTGATATTGAAAGTCCAGAATTAGAGTGGTTAAGGATAGTTCTTCTTACCCTTCCCCATTTTTGTGAAAATCCCTGTTTGAATTTAGTCAATCATTGCCCAAAATTTTACCTCTTAATCCAAAACTTCCTTCTCCTTGAATATATGAAAGTTTCCCATCCCACTAACTTCACTGATTGCTAAGTTTGATCCTACTGCTTGTGCAGAACACAGCAGCATGGGCTGAATTTCCAAACACTGTCCTCATTATGGAAGTAATTAACCTCAGAGACATTCTCAGTCTGTTACACATCAAGTGTAGGTACTTACACTAAGAAAGTACCATCAGCGGTAACAAACAGTGTCTTGTGGAAGAAATTTGGAGCCTTACTGGGAGCCTGCCTCTCTCCCTGCTCACAGAAGAGATAGGAACTGGAGCAGGGCAGCTGGATGCCACCTGCACAATGGAGAATAAATGTCCCTGCGCTGCTGGGCTTGCAGCCTTCATGCCCGTGTCATGCACTTTTGCTCTGGGACAACAAAGCCTCCTGCTTTTATATTCAACATGTGCTTGTTCAATATTTTGTGGGGTTTTGTTTTGGTTTTGGTTCCTTGATGTCATATTTCCACAGCAGGAAAAAACCCACCCTGTGTCAATTAGGAAGCACCCATCTCTTTTTCTTAAAATTCATTTTTCCCTCCCCTCACTGATTAGAGCTGAAGCCATGAAGGCCAGCAGTACTCACTGGTAGCTGTTTGGCATGTGCTTGAAGTTCTGCATTTCCAAGGATAAACTGCTGTCCTGCACGTGGATGGTAAAATTTCCAGCAGCCCTCAGTGTTTCCTGGGCAGGCAGCCCTCCAGATGCAGCAAGGTTGAGCAGGTACACTGCTCCCTCCCCAGCCATCGGCAGCCCTTGCATTGTGTTTGCTTCAGGGTTGAATTCCAACCACTATGGCAAATCTGTACCACTGGCTAAAGAGACCTTTTCTGTAAGAGGATGGCAGAGAAACAAAATTAGTGATAGGAAATGGTGTTACTACTTCAGTTTTACATACTGTAAGCTCTAGCTGGACAAAAGTTCAGAAACAGCACCAACTGCTCCATTTGAAAATCTTAGAAAGCAGAGTGCATTGACTTTTCATGCAGTGCTTGTTTTGGGTGTTTTTTAGCATAGTGGCAACACTTTTTGTCCATTTCCAAGACCCTGCATTCTGTAGACTACTGGTAGATAAAACACAGGTGTATGCAGGTTGTTTATTTGCTTAGTAGGGAACTGCTGCATTGGCAGTGAATGATTGTGAGATTTTTGCTATCGGTTCTACCTGTCTCTAATACATCTGAGGCACTTTGTAGAAGGAGATTTTTAATGAGTTCATTTTAAACATAAAGTGAATGTCTTTGCTGCAGGATTGCACCAGGAAATGCATTGAATAGCATTACCTTGTACTGAGTTATCGTTCCCTGAAAGGCAAACGCTGGCACTGGATAATAGAATATTTTTCCCATGAGGACAGTTGCATCTGGGATTATTGATTGCAGGCTGTTTGTTTCTTCCCATCTGTTATTCAATTCCTTGGCAACCTCAGCAGGGGAGCTCACACAGACAGACAGCAGTGCAAAGAGAAGAGGGAGCAGGGGCAAGACCCTCAGCCCTGGGAGCACAGGGGACCCTGAGGCAGGAGGGCTGTGCTGGGTGTGCCCTGGCTCCCTGCAGGCATCTTCCATCCTCGTCCAGCGCAACTGGCAGCTGGGTGCTGCTACTGGAGCTGTATGGGAAAGAGAAAACCCAAACCCACGGGCACGTGATCCTCAGAGCAGCCAGCTCCATCTCCCAGGGAAGCAGAACACTGCCAAGTGGCTGAAGCTTCTCATTGCATTGGTTAAAGTCCTGCTGGTCTCTTTGGGTCACAGTGACATTTGGGGCAGGCTCTGGGCTTTGAGAAGCCTCGGTACTCACCATGGCTGCTCTGTTCAGACGAAGGATTTCCACGGGCAAACAACAGGTAGCACAAAGCTGGTTCAGAATGTTTTTAACCCAGTTGCCTTCAGTCTCACTGTTGCTCCCATCTCTGTTTCTGTTGTGATAAAAGCCCACTGAGAGGTGAAATGCTAAACCAGGGCCTCATCAGGAGCCTCCAACATATGGCATAGGGCAGAGGCAGGTGAGCAGTGCAGTAACCTGACCTGCTGGGATTTTGTGGTGTAGGGTACCAAAGGGAAAGGTGAGTATAGCAAATGGCATTGATTGTGGGGACAAAGGCAGGCTGAGACTCACTGTCCTTTCCTCTGTAACATCAAGGGCTGGAATTCGATTTGCTACATTTGATGCTGCTTCTTCAAGTGAGGATAAAAGCAGAAATAAGGGCTCTCATACACCTGTGAGTGGCTTCCAGCTTTTAGATGATCAGTGCATACAATATGTTTGGTCTGTTCTGCTTAGGACAGCTTTATTTAAAAGCATATAAGAAAATAATATTTACTAGCCCAAATTATAAAACTGAGAAAGTATGGATGATGTTTTGGAGCCAGATGGGCAGCAGCAAGGCAGGGCAGGAAGTGCTCCTTTCCTGGTGCAGCTCTGACAGCAGGATGGCTTGAAAACCACAGCCTGCTTTGCTTTGTCCCTACAAATTCAGTGGCCATTTATCAAAGAATCAGGTTGTGCTCTGCTGGTTTTTAACAAGTATTTTCTTCCTTCTGTTTGTGGATGTGTTTGCAGTAGTTGCCAATCTTTCTGTCATGCTCCATTGCACAGGTCCCTTCCATTTTAGCCATGAGTGGAGCATGCTTTGGATGGAGCAAGAAGTGGTGATGCAAATTTTACATAAAGACAGAAATTGTGTGAATTTGCCAAAAGACAATGGTTTGCTAGAGCCTGCAGTGTGTTCCTATACTCTGGAAAAAACAAAAACCCACTTGCCCTACTGATGGGTGTGCAGTGCTTGATGTCATTGTCTGCTTTTGGCCAGAGATGAATTTTTATCCAGCAAGTCTGTTTCCCTTGCAGCCATGATTGGCTCTGAATAAATCAAAAGTTAGTGCTTCTTTGATTATTCTCAGCTGTGCTGAGAAACAAGTTGCTACATTCACCTCTCCATTTTTCACTGTCAATGTCTCCCACGTTCTTTTCTCCTGCAATCCATGAAAACAATGACAAGTCCTCATTCACCCCTTATTAAATAAGAGGGAATAGGTGGTGGGGCAGAAGTTCAAGTTGGAGATGAGGACTTTTATTTAGGGAATATCAATCTTATGCAAGGGAATGGGTGCTTGACAGCTGACTAATCCCTCCTAATGAATTGGCCTCCTGAGAGCTGAGTAAATATTGCCATGTAACCATACATGAATCATCAGCGTGCTCTGAAATGATGGGAATACTCTGAGATCCCTTTGTTGCTGTGAGCTGATAGTAGTCCAAACCACCTCTGTAAGGACAACATCTGCCCAGTTCAGGGATCCAAAGCCTATAGACACACCTTTGCTTCAGGTGAGGGAATGTCAGTGAGTGTTTCACCTGTTTGAGTCCTGTCTCTCCTTAGTAACATTTGTCCATTTGCTTTGACAGCAGCAGACACTGTGTATTTACTCTGTAGTGTCAGGTGAGGCTGAATATTTCACACTGCTTGCTGTTGTGCAATTCTGGGTATAAACTTACTGAAATCTCACATGAATGTGCAAGGGTTTAAAATAATTAGATTTTAAAAATTTCTCTGGAGTCTCCCTGTAATCCTCACTGTTGTATAATTACTGAGCTCATAATTAATTGTTCATGCTAAATTGCATCAGAGGCATGTGGCAGTCTGTTGGGTAAATGCCTTTTGATAAAAACAAAAATGAGAGAGTGGGAGAGAGACTTCATAGAGGAGTATGTAGTAGCAGGACTGGGGGAATGGCTTCAAGCTACAAGAGGGTGGGTTTACATTGGATATGAGGAAGAAATTCTTCCCTGTGAGGGTGCTGAGGCCCTGGTACAGGTTGCCCAGAGAAGCTGTGGCTGCCCCTGGATCTCTGGAAGTGCCCAAGGCCAGGCGGGATGGGACTCTGAGCAATCCGGGATAGTGGAAGCTGTCCCTGCCCATGGCAGGGGTTTGGAACTGGGTGAACTTTAAGGTCCCTTCCAACCCAGGCCATTTTATGATTCTCTGAAACTATCTCCAATGTCACTCTCTGACTACATGCAGGGAAACTTGCAAACAAATGTAGCTAATCTTTCCCACACAGAACCAAGAAATACCAAAAGTTTTATGGAATAACTTCATTATCCTGTGATTTCATGACCAGGGTGCAGTGATAAAGGTGGACAACTGAATCAAACAGAATCCTTTTGGGGCACCTCTAAGTACTTGTAAAGACAAAAATAACTTGCTTATTTTGCTTCACTTCTAGCTTTAGACACGTTTTCCTATATGTGTGCTGCATTTATACAAAGGCGATTCTGAAGCCAGGGGAAGAAACACCCCTTAAGCCTTATCTGAAACACCAAAGGACACAGCTGAAGGATACACTATCTTCTGCTTTCTTTTTGGGTGAACTTGTAAAATGGAAATTGTGACTGTCTTGTTTCCCTGTGCTGCCCCAAGGCACTCTCTTGTCACTCCTCCTTAGAGGAAACGGGGAACAAATGTCCAATTCTTCTCTGTCCATATTTAGCAAGCCTGCTTGGCAGGGCTTAGGGTCTCCTGCAACATCCCAAATAGCCTAGAATGGTTCAGCTTTACAGCCTGTAACACAAAGGTAATTTTTTTTATTAGGTTGTTTTTTGTGTCTATTAAATCCCCAGCACCTGGAATCAAGTAATTGCTTGGCAATTTTAACTTCCTTTCAAGTGTCTTTGACATTCCAGCCCCCTTCTCTGCTGCAAAGGAAGCCTAGATATTTTCCCAGTAGCCCCAGCAGAGTCAGCAAGCAGAAGGTGATTTCAGAACAGTATTTTGGTGGCCTGATTCATTATTTTTGCAATGCCTGAAGCTGGCAGTGCTTGCAGCCCTGGAATCCATACATTGGTAACTTGCCAGGCAGTTTCAGAATAGTTTGTGTGGACATAACAGGAAGTCTGGTAGTAGCATATGTTCTGCTGAATTATCCAGTGTGAGTTTTCCACCTCTGACTTCCATTAAATTCCAGGAAAAGCCTACTGTGTTGGAGTTGTCTAGAAACCCATAGAGATATGCCTGCAAATTGGCTGTTGGTGCATTGAGTTTCATGCAAAATGTGGGAGATGTTTTTGCTTGGACTGTTGCAATTAACACATTGCCTGTTTCTGGAAGGCAGAATCTTGGAAACTGGGTGTTGGGAAAGACAGAAGTTAATATGGTGGGAGAAAGGAGCCTGTATGTTACAACGTGCATATCACAACCATGGCACTCCTGTGTTGTCAAATGTGAATTAATTAGAAAGTCAAGGTTTTGGTATCTGGGATAAGTGTCAGAAAAAGCGCTGAGTTTCTTTTCATGCCTTTTCTTCAAAATAATAATGCACCCCCTCCCCACCCCCAATTTTATTAATTTTAATCATGCTAGTGTTTTATCTTTAAATGGCTGCCTCAGCTTTTATTTCTTTTTCTCTTACTTTAAAACAAATGGGAGAAAGAGTGGAAAGGACAAAGGAACAACATCTGAGGGAAAGCTGCTTCTTAAACCTTGTCTTTACTTGCTTCTATTTCTCATTCTGCTTAGCAGTGGACAAGTATTTTCACTTCCCACCCCACTTCCCTCCCAAACCCTCATATTTCCTCTGAGAAATTGTCTACGTGGGAAAGTTTTAAACATGAAAATCAAGAGACGATTTTATACCAAGGTTAAATTTTGTTTTAACTACTCATGTGAACACTACTGTTTTGCTACAAGCTTTTTTTTTTTTTCCTCCCAAATTATGGTTTTCTTTTCCTCTTTTAAGTTCAGTTTATGACACTGGAAACTGATTAAACTGGGCTGGAAAAGGTTGTACTAAAAGGACTCAGGGACTTACAGAGTTACAGCTACATATCTAGCAGATAAAGCTTTCCTGCTAAGACAAGCCCTCACTATTTCATCTTAGCTGTTTGTTGGTTTTTTTCCCTGGGGAGATCTAAAAAGTGAAAAGAAATAATTTACTTCAATAATTTCACTTTCCAAAGTGCCATGTTTTTGTCTTCCATTTCAGCTTCTTTGAAAATGAGGAAAATGGGTTAAATTCAAAATGTCCTTTTTCTTTTTCCTAATGAAAGATCATATTTTCATAAACTTTGAAGTAATATTAAATTTTGGCCTTTTCAAAGTTATTAGTTATTTAGTCCCTTTAAGGGAAAGATCACTAGGTTGGCCTGAATAAAGATGCTCTGTTGTAGGAAGGCTTTGTTTGTAACACTGTGCTCTGTGGGAAGGGAGGTGGGAGAAGATGCTAGAGCTGCTCATAAAGCAGGACTTTTGCCTGTACATCTGTTAAATTCATTGTGAGACCTGCAAACCTTTAAAACCTCATTAAAACTGCATCTCTCTCCAGCTGTTAATACCAACATGGGCTGTCACTTCAAAAGGGATTCTAGAAATCCTGTCAGCTGATCCTCCATGTCAAAAAGAGCTAGTGACTGAAGTCTTCTGGCAAAGTCTTCATTGTTGCTTTTTTTTTTTTTTTTTTTCCTTCTGCCCTTTTTATGGTCAGATGGAGGAGTATAAGCAGAGCTGAGGTTTGCACAAACCCCAGGGCAGGATGGAGGCTGGTGTGCCAAGTTCCAGCCTCCTGTGATTTTTCAAAAGGAGGTGGGATATGTACCAAACAAGGATACCAAGACTTATAATGGCCAGGGTGACAGGACCTTATTTATGGAACCTGCTGCTGCTCCCAAGCCCAGCCTTTGCATTCAGCCAGCGTTGCTGCCTTCCCACAGCAGTGGCTCTCAAACCAGTTGCTGTAATAACCCAAAAATGGTTTGTGTTTCACTCAACGGGCTTGGTTTCCCCTGGCTCTCAGCTGATGTGACACTTTGAGATACAGCTCCCTTCCCCTGGCACCAGTCCCAAATGTGGCTCACAGCTCTCTGCTGAACCCAGCACTGTCCCTCCACTAACACAGATGCTGCTGCCATTGCCCTGTCTTTGTATGAGATGGTTTCTGTCTTCTTTGGTGAAAAAAAAAAAAAAAAAAAAAAAAAAAAAAAAAAAAAAAAAAAAAAAAAAAAAAATCACATTTCTACGTGATCAGCTGTAGATCTTCTCCTAAGGAGAGTGAACTCAGTCGTGCCTAGAAGTCATGGGGAAGCTGCAGATGAGATGGCAGCGTTTCCCAGTGGGTGAGAGGCTGGCTGGGTCCGGGTCCTTCCCCCTTAGGCTCTTCCAGAACTGCTGAAAACCGGGCAACTGAGCAGTTCTCCCTCCTTCACCTCTGCTTGTTTTGTAAAGCCAGTTCTAAAGCTCTCTCCAAAAAGCAAATAACAGCTGAACCCCGGTGTCTTTCTATGTGGCAGAAGCCGAGAGGCTGCTGACTGATGGGGGAAAGGAAGGAAATTTACAGCCAGAGCCCTCCCACCAATTTCTCCTCCCAGATGTTTTTCTTTCGATGTTTGTTTTACTTTGTCAATTGACTAAACAAATTGCTGTCTGAGTGGTGCAGCTGATGGAGTCTGGTTTCCTTCAGGTTTTTCTGACGTTCCCTTTCTTCTGACTTAATGATCTCAGCTTCATTCTCTGCTATATTTTCCATGGGGAAGGGCAGCCAGGAGCTGAGCAGGGCTGCTTTTCCCTCCCTCAGTGGGGACATGGTTTTGAATTTCTGTCCTTTAGCCAATTTTTAGTTCTCAAAAAAATACTGAAATAACATAATTTTCAGGCATCCATAAGATCCCTCCCCCTGCAAATGCTCTAAACTGGCTGATAATGGGATCAGGCATTTCTGGCTGGGGAGAGGACCAGGTTCTTGGAGGGGACAGGCTGCAATTGCACAAGCTTTGTTTCCTCACGGCACCGAGGTGGAAATCTGTCCCTGGAAGCCTGTTTTGTAAAAAGGCCACTTGTTTTCTGCATGCCTTGGAGCTGTCTGGGTGAGCTACTCCTGCTATGCTAAAAGCACTTGAGCAGAATAAAAATCCATATCCTCAGCAAAGCACTTGAGGCCAGGCTGCCTCACTTGCAAAGGAGCAACAACAAGAGGGGAAGGAAGCTCCTTTAAAATAAAGGAGTTTCTATGATAGTTAAAATAGTGTTTATGTTCACTCTTGACTATGTTTACAGCTTCCTTTCCAATGGGTTGCCCTGAATTATGAGTGGGATTCAGTTTCTGCCTCTATTTTTTTCAGTTTATCCCAATTGTCCTTTTGTAGGTGAAATGTTGTCCAGAAAACCACAGCTCAGGGAAAGTGTTGTCCTGTGCGTGAAAGCAATGACTGAGGCCTCTACATAAAGGCAGCTGTGACTCTGCTTTCATCTCTTTCAGGAATTATATGACTTATCAGTGATGAAGCCAGATCTTTGATAGGGGATTGAAAGTAATCCCTAAATATTTAATATGTGAGCATTAAAGACAACCAATTTGTCAGATTTTAGAGTGGGTTGAGGCTTGCTCCAAGGCCCTGGTAAATATGTGCATGACTCATGTTGAAGTGCTCCAGGGTTTTATGGAGGCTTTTCAGTATAATAGGGAGAAAAGAAAAGAGGGGTGGAAAGGCAGCTCTTGAGGTATTGAGTGAGTTTAACAGAGGGAAAGTGCAGGAGCTATAAACTGTGTTGAACCTGGGGGATGGAGAAAACTAAACCGATTTAGTTTGTATAGATACCCTGTGCCTGAACTGAAATGATGCATGAAACAATGCAAAAAGCCTTGAGCTGAGCTTTGTAGCTGCTCTTATAAAAGACAGCAGAGGGTTTTGTGCTTTCACAGCCAGGCCTCAACAGCAGGTTTTAGTGCTGTAATAAGGCATTTGATAAACTAGCTAAGTTTTTACGAAAAGTTCAAACTCTTTCCTTGCAGTCCTTCAGAGCTTCTGCAAACTAAATTATCTATTTAAAGTCCTAGCTCTGGATCTAGAAGCCTTACATAAGATGGTTATTTCTGCAAATATTAGTCTGGCTATTTTTTTTTTTTTTCCCAGGCTGTTGTGCCTGGATGCTTTTATTTGCATACATGTCTGTTCTTGCAACAGCCCCTGCTCTGGAAGTTGCCAGGGTAACAGCTTTTGTCCGGTTCCTTTTGAAAGCAGGATGAGAGTGGCACCTCGACCTCCTGGCTGGGTGCTGGACCGGGAGCCAGCAGAGCTGGCTCCATCTTGCCTCGGCTGCTGGCATCTGCCTTTGCCTGAGGTGCCCTTGGCAGGAACCAGCAAAGCATTTCAGTGGGTTTATTTATTTATTTATTTATTTGTGTGACTGTTGTTGGGCAGCCACCCAGTCCCTGCCTAGCAACCTCCGGCATCCACAACATTTACTTAAAGGACTCTTCCCACGTCCAAGGGCTTTCTTCACACCTTGCTGTCCACCCCTGACCCCGACTGCCCTTGCTCACATCCCAGAGGAACTCCAGGCCTCCCTGCTTCCCCCAGATTCCTCTGTAGCTCCTGACATTTGCCTCTTGGCGTCTCCATTTCCCTTCTGACCCCAGGTTAGCCCTGCTGACTTCAGGAGTGGTTGTCACTGTGGTTGTACCTCTGTTGATCTGTAATTGCCACCTCACTGTTGGGCAAATGTTGACATTTTTCAGGACCAGCTGCTTGGAGAAAGGAATCTTTCTCCAGGATTCCTTGGTCGGGTTTTCTGTTATTGAAACTCACAAATGTTTTCTTTGTTGGTTTCTACCTACTTTCCTATTTCTCAAATATGCCTGTGCATGTCAAACCAGTGATGATCAGCTTGCATTAAATAAATTAGCTTAATACTGCTTGACATCATTATCTTTAGCTCATCCACTGAAAACACCCAAAGAGAAGGGTTGGTGTTGGTTTTGCTAGGATTTACATTTTTTGTTGGTTTGTTTTTTGGGATTGTGGTTGTGGGTTTTTTTGGTGGGTGGTTGATTGTTTGTTGTTTTTTAAAGAAGAAATGTTTTAAGCTCACCCTGCAGACCAGTGGCAGAGCAGGACTGCGGGCAGGTCTCTCTGATCCCACTCCTGGATGGACCAGCCCTCTTTCACTGCTCTGGCTTTGAGTCTGAGAGAAGTTGGGGCTGTTCAGCTGGAAAAAAGAAGGTTGTGTGGAGACCTCACAGCACCCTCCAGGATCTGAAGGGACCCACAAGGCAGATGGAGAGGGACTCTGCATCAGGAGCTGGAATGACAGGACAAGGACTAATGGGTACAAATGGGAAGAGGGGGAATTTGGGCCAGATGTATGGAAGAAATTCTTTCCTGTGAGGGTGGTGAGGCCCTGGCACAGATTGCCCAGAGAAGCTTCCTATCTCTGGCAGTGTCCAAGGCCAGGCTGGACAGGTCTCTGAGCAAGCTGGGATAGTGGAAGGTGTCCCTGCCCATGGCAGGGTGGGGTGGAATGAGATTATTTTTAAAGTCCCTTCCAACCCAGGCCTGTGGTTCTAAACTGAATTTGTGGGACCGGGCCACTGAAAAAAGCCATTTATCTCCCAGCTCCATTTCTGTGTGTCTGCCAAGTGATAATTGGGGGAAAGAGGAGACCAGCCCTCATGATACCCATTTGGTCCATGACTGACAGATTTATGATAGGCTGCAGTTTCCTCCATTTGTCCGGCAGCGAGAGGCAGGGCTGGGTGATTGTGTGCCGGCCTTCCCAATGGAGAGTGCTTCCAGCTGGATCCAGGGCACAGGAAATGATCTAGCAAAAGCCTTTTGGTGACAATTAACAGAATTCCTGCTGATAACTTTTTTTTTTTTTTGTCCTCTCCCTCAGAATATTTTTACAGCAAGCCCTAAGTGGCTGTGGAGAGGCACTGGAGGTGGATGGTTACAAGTATTTGATGAGTGTGTCATGGATAAGGTTTATTTCTCTTGAAAGTATGATTATTTTTTTAATCTACACTTCCTTAGTATTTTACTCGATGACCAAAGCTACATAAAAATTTATTTTTCTTCTGAGATGGTCAAGCCCTAAAACCCAGCCCAGTTTGGCCTCAAGCAAGGAAGAGTTATTGTAAACTGCTTGTTTTGCCAGGAACAGCAAGGGGCTCGAGTCCTGGGGTCATCAAGGTAGTGTCAACTTGGGAGAATATGCTTAAACTCCCTCCTCCCCCCAGTTTCTGTAATGCATTCCTGTGTGTGGCATCTCGAAAAGAGGGAAAAAGAAATATTTATTTGTGGTTGCATGGGATTATCTGTGTCAAAGGAAGAAAAATACTGGTGGGGTGCTCTCCCTCACAAAGCTTTTAAGAGTTGCCTTAGATGGAATGTTTGAAACCAAATACCTTGCCTTAAAGCTTCATGGTCTTCAGATCTGAGGTTTTGTTTTTTACCATGGGTGAAAAAACAGAACTTCAAATCCTTGGTATTGGTTGTTCCCATAGAAAAGGAGGAGGAAAACACTTTTCTTTGAAGAGCTGATACACATGGGGATTAACCAGCTTTGTTTTCAGTAGATAAATTACAGCTCAGAAAATTAAATTTAAAGTGAGATGAATATTTGTCCTTGGGAATTTGACACCTGTAAGCAGAAAACCCTTTGTTTTGAGAGCTTAAGGTGCTGCTGTAGGCTTTGTGCTGGATTTATGCTTGAAGACTTCTTTTCTCCACCAACTTTTATTGCACTGGAATCTCCGAACTGGGGTTTAGTAGAGAAGGGCAAAAGAGAGTGAGTCAGGTTTTTCTGCTGGGTTGTCAGGGGCTCTTGCAATGAAGTGCTACATGGGAAAATGGCCCTTCCTTGCCTGAGCAGTGACCAGAGCACTGGCAAACTGCTTTTATTTGCTGTGCAGCTGGTTTGAATAGTGACAGCTTGGACCTTTTGATCTGCCACAGCCTGGCTGCTGGTTTTGCCTGTGCAGGAGCAAGCCCAGGAGCAGAGAGTGGAGAAGGAAAAACTGCAGTGGTCACAGAGGATGGAAAACAGGCAAGTGATGACACCATGGAAAATACAGTAAGAAAGTGTAGCAAAAATGGACAGTCTGGAAGAGTCAAACATTGCAGGGGTACAGGAGAGGCCACATCCTCATCTGTACTTCTGTGATTTCTGTCCAGAGTCAGCTTGGGCTTCAGCTAGAAAAGAGAGTTTTCTTTGTAAGCATACAGAGATTTCAGTAATACTGGGGAGCAAAACACCTTGTAAGACGAAGCTAGTTTTTGAGCTTCAGAAATCATCTTGTAAGAATTCCCTTTGTGCTTTTACAAAAGTTCCTGTGCTCCTCTTTCTTTCCCCCACCTGCATACAGGCAGGTGAAGAAGGGCTGGAGTCTTGCTTGTTTGGTTGACTGCATTTTTGGTTTTGAGTGAAAGAGTCTGCATAAATCTATCTGTGTCTCCTTGATATGCACTAGTTTTGGCTCCACTGAGGGCTGGGTGAGCACAGCAGCTCTGCCTCACCAGCACACAACAGGCATGTGAAAAATCAAGAGGAAATCTCCACCTTGAATCCAGGCGTGAAAGAAATTGTTCCTGTGAGGGTGCTGAGGCCCTGGCACAGGTTGCCCAGAGAAGCTGCCCTGGAAGTGTCCAAGGCCAGGCTAGATGGGGCTCTGAGCAACCTGGGATAGTGGAAGGTCCGTGCCCATGGCAGAGGGCTGGAACTGGATGATCTTTAAGATCCCTTCCCAATCTAAATTATTATATGATTCTACACAAATCCTAAATTCTTCCACTAGACCCAACTGCTGCTGGCAGGTACTGGGGACTGTAAACCTGTGCTACCTCAAAACAGGGGGCTCTCTGATTCCCTGGAGATAGAGCAGGTCTACAAATGACTGTGTGCAGCAAGGCTGGTCCAGGCACTGTCCACAGGATGAAATGATGCTGAAAATGATGCCAGCTCACAGCTTTGAAGAGAACCTGCTGGTGGGTGAGGGAAGGGCCGCTTCTGACTCAAGTCAGAAACCCCAATTCCCTCAATCCCCCATTTGCAGCACTGGCTTTCAAGAGCTGTGCTTGTTGAGGGGCTGCTCTGTGGTGGGATAACAACACTGTTTTTTATTTCATCACTTCTTTTTTAAAGGAAGCTGACAATGTCTTGTCCTCACTCTTGTCTGGGTGGAAGAAGGAAGCCGAAAGAAGGAGGTGATCTGGCAAAGCCAACAGCTGCTTGAAGAGCTCCAGGCCTGTCTATGCACATCCTTGCTCCTGAATTCCTAGGGTTTCCAGAGCAGCTAGCCAGAATGCTTAAAAAGCTTTCTCTTTAATCTCTTGATCTCCACTGTGTGTTTTGGCCAATGCAGGTAAAACAGAAGTGCACACTCCATGTACTGGTGCTTCCACCAGGGTTCAGAGGAGAGTCTGGGTAATTACTGAGAATGATCTGAGCAAAACATCTTGTCTCTACAGCTGGATCCTGGGACACAGGAGTGGGCAGGTCAGACACACTTGACCTGCCAGGTATCACCAGTGTCTCTCTCTTCTCAAACAGCAAGAAATGAGATTCATTCATTCTTTGCTCTGGCTAAATTCCAACTCAAATGTGAGGGGAAGTTTAGTCTGACAGGTTTGCTGGGAGTGCTGGTGGGGATTGCTGTGCTTTCAGGGATCCATTTGGTACACACATCCTAAATTCATGAGGTGGTTCTCCCCAGGCTGCAGCTTTGCTTCAGGAGCTGGCAGGCCAGAGCCCTTGGCATCACTTCAGCTCTCACTTGTGGTGTTACAGAAAATGACAAGATGCTCCAGTGTTTGCCCAAGTCCAACCCTTGGAATAGGACACCACCTTTAATAAGCCTCAGAGAAGGCTACTACTTTATTTTCTCAATTTCAATTTTAAGCAGAGAGACAACCCAGCTGAAAACCAACAGGATGACATGATATTAAGAAGAGTGGAATTTGGCATGCAGGTTACAAACCAGTCTGAATCCCACTGCATGAAAATGATCAACAATACTGAAGAGCCTGACTGCTTCCTCCGAGGCCTCAGCTGGGACTGAGGGCAAATCCCAAGGAGAATTCTGTCCATTAGTAGCAATGAGACTCTCCTTCCATGTGTGTATATATATATATATATATATATATATATATATCCTCACTTTGCAAGCTTCATGCCAAACTTGTTGTAGCTTGTTTTATAAACTTAGGCTTTCTGAACAAGTTAAACAGAACTAGGACCAGAAATATTAAAACCAGCTAAAGTTTAGCCATTTTTTTCAGTAGTGACAGGAATGCAAGAATGGGGACACCTGTGATTCACCTGGCTCAGAATCCTCTTCCCCAGCAGTGGCCAGGGATGGGAGCCTGAGGAGACACAAGAACCAGGTACGTGTGCAGTGACAAATCCCCCAGACAATTCAGGAAATCCATGAATTGGAAAAGGTGTCTCTGCTCTCCCCATGATGTTCTATAAGCTTTGGCAGGCTTTTTGGGGGGAAGGAGCCATGTGGATGTGCTGCCTGTTGAGCCTTTGGTTTGTTCTCTGATGGCTTCCTCTCTGTGGCTTCACTCTGCACCTCTGAGCAGTATTATCAGAGATGTACAAGCATCAGTCCCTGGACACCATCCACATGCCAATCCTGGTGTGGCAGACTGCTGGAGAATGTTTGTGCACTTCATGTTGTGGGTTCTATTGTTGTGGAGGTTTTTTTGTTTGTTTGCTTGTTCTGTTTTTTAATGGAAGTTGGTTTTATCATGAGCTCTGGCCAATTTAGGTTTATGTGGTGGAATAGAGCCTCTGTCTGGTTTGCTCCTTATTTTTCTCCTGAGGGGAGAAAAGTGTTAACCCTTAACAACCCCTGAACCACTTTGTTGCTGAGTACTGGGACTATCCTGTAAGGGAGTCAGGAAAGGACATTCCCCCTCTTCCAAGGGTTTAGCTGGTGGCAGCCCAGGAGAGCTCTCCAGCAGGAGTGATTTGAGGAAAGGCTGGAAGAAACATCATCTGTCTCATCTCCCCAGGACAAACATGATTTGGAGGGGGTTCCTGTTTCTAGACACCTCAGTCAGTGTAATTTTGGGCTGGACAGAGACAGAGCAGTTTATGGGAGCTGGGAAGGAGGAGGGAGCTTCATTTTTAGGCAGACCTTGGATCTGCAAGAGGTTTCCTATGTATGTCTGTGTATGTAGGATTCTCATCTGTTGAGCAGGTAGCAAATAAATGTAATTGAGCATGAGGAATGCAATTATTTGGACTTTGTCTACATTAGGAATATTCTCCAGCTGGGAGTTCAAGATTTCTTTCTCTCCATCTTCTCCCATGCTTGAGGCCAGGTGGTTTTGGATGGATAAGGCAGCAAATTTGAGGCAGAGGCTGGAAGCTGACTCCTCAAATGCAGTACTCATGGTGTTTGGTGAAGCAGGGGAGACTAAATTACCACAGAGCTTATTTACCATCTTAACTGGCTACATCTTAGAGGATGTGCAGCTGTTAGAAACAAATGTTTTTGAACCATCATCAATAAATGCTGTAAAGTAAGTGCCACAAGTCAAATTATTTTCCACTCCAAGTCATATTTGCTTCCCTTTTTACCTGCCTCTAATCCAAGCCATGACTAGTAATGCTTCCCTCTCCCAAACAGCTGTCACATAAGTGTAATGTTTAAGCTTGTTGCAGAGCAGTCACAGCTTGCCTGTCCTGGCTGCCATCACCTCCCTGCACGTTTGGAGCTGTTGTCTTAACCCCAGTGCTCCTGGGAGGAAGCAGAGAAGCGGCTCCTTTGTGGATGTGGAATTTTCATGGTTCTGCAGGTCCAGAAGCAAGGACCTGTGCTGTGGAGCTGGTGGGCTGGGATGGAAAAGTGGGTGCCAGGAGTGTAATTTGTTTGGGGTTTGTTTGTGGGTTTGTTGTATCTCACTGTGAAGGCGAAGCAATGATGACTTGTGGGACATCACTCTGGTTCTGCCTCTGGTTTCATGCACACAGATTTGGGAGGGAAGAGAAAAAAACCCTGCACAAAACACTTTCATGTCAGTAAACACAAAATACTGTGCAAAAGGCTAAAGTTGAACTTACTCCTGTTTTGGAGACTGGGGGAATCTTCAGGCATCACAACACCCCTAGGGGGGATTGTGTGTGGTACTAAGAAATAAATTAGGAAACTCATGCTGGGGCAATTACTCTCCCCATCTTTGGGAAATTTTAGTTCAAGCCCTTTGCAGTGGTGTTACAAAGCATGATTATATGACTTGAGGTGCTGTTAGAAAGATGCAAATCTTCTGGGTATGCTATCTCTCCATTTAATCAGTTATTTGTTTGCCATTTGGGTACAGAAAGTACTTCATTTAAAAATTATCTGAATACACTTCCAGTAACAACATCAGTGGGAAATAATGAAAAGTAGCTGATTTACTACTAGTAAAGAGCATCCAAGAGCTCCCTGGTGCATCTCATTTACTCTGAGATTTATGCAATACACAGTCAGCTAATTCTATATACAAGCAAGACATGCATGGCTCCTCATGTTCTCTGTTTATGCCCATTTATCTTTAACTTTGTTAGAAACACATAAACTGCCTCCTTTATTTGCTGGGTGTTCCCTTTCATTCGAATCCTACTTTTCATTTTTTTGTGGTTATCTCTTTGCTGTTAACATTGTTGTGTGTTGTGTGGTACACTGGTGCTTTTCTGGAAATGGGTTGTTAGAATTTTGCAGCAAGTTCATAGATTTTGTTCAGGGAATACAGATCATCCTTCTTGCAGCAGTGAGCTGATGTGTGATGATGTGGAGTACGTGAGCTGAGGCTGTGTGTGCCTACATGTGGGAGTCTGGGATAGAGCAGTGGGCACCACATCCAGGTGAGAAACTTGAATAAAAGCCCACTGAAAATGGTGAACATTTTTCTGCACTTCAGGGACTGAACAATATGTGCACTGTTTTTTCCTTATTCTTTCACAGCCCTCACCTGAGGCCACATGTAAAGGTGAAATTGCTGCCTGGTGCATGCAGGATGTGCATCATGCTGAGGTCCTAATGACCGGCAAGGGCTCTCAGGTAGTAGAACAAATATTCACTGTGAAGAACAAATGCCAGTTATTAGTTTGGCACCTGAAGGAAAGCAATTCCTTTCTCTGCAGAATAATGTGTGCTTTCCTTTTAGAGGGAGATGAGGGATGGGTACCTGCCAATAAGCAGCAAACACTGCCCTTCCCAAAGTCCTGCACCTCCCTGAAGGAGATCACTCTCTGCCATGTGTGTGACAGCCTTTCAGTAGGGATTGTCACCTTGCAACATAAACCCTGTCAACTTAAGCATCAATAAAGGAATCATGCTTCCATGCTAGCTGTGAAAATAAAAATGAAAACTTCAAAACAAAATAAACCACAGCAGTCTCTCCTGGGGTTCTGTACCAAGTGCAGAACTTGCTGGAGAAGAATTCACCATGGAGGAATATCCTGTGCCTGACCTGCCATAGCCTGCTCCCTCTGGGCTCTCTGCCTCCACTTCTGTGGAGTTTCTGAGCAGTTGTTTTGATGAACAGATACTGCAGCTGGATGGGGATGATCTGTGGTAAGAACTCTGTTAATTCAAATTTGTCTGTAGAGGACTACACCAGTCAGTCAAGCCCGCATCCTCTTTTTCTATGGGATGGATTTAAAACAAACATCCTCTCCATGCCCTGTTGTATCCCTGGCATTTAAAGTATGGGATCCAGTGGATTTCCTAGTGCCAGGATTTCCCAGTGGGTCGAGCACTAACTTGGGACTTGGAGACACCACCACTGTACCTTTGGATTCACCACGTAAGTCTCTTTCCAAAAACATTTGAGATTCAGATAGAAGCCTCCCAGATTTTTCAAAGGCAGATAGCCAAGTTAAGAGCCAGTGTCTCACTGATCTTTGCAAGTGCTTCAGCTGGGTCACAAAATAAGTAAATCTTTATACATGCCTGCTTCTCAGTGGCTTAATTCATAAATATCTTCCCAGATCTCTCAGTTCTTCCTTTCCTCACCTGTGCTGTCCCCTACTCAGGTGATTAATACTTTGCTTTCTCACATGGGGGTTGTCAAGATATGTTCATTAATGTGGTTTCATTAATTATGTACAGTGGGAATGGGGGATAAACCAGTTTTTCAGATGAGATGGCCAAGAGGAAGCTTTTCTCTCTCAAAATACACTGAAAGATTCTTGGTGGTGGGAGACGGCTGCTTTTCTCCATGGCTTCCAAAATCCCCTGTGCTCGCTGTTCATAGCTCATGTGCATGATCCAGGGGCTGGAAAGGAGGAATGAAGACATCAGGAAGCAGCAGCAGCCAGACATGACCTTTCTCTGCCAGGGAAGGACGGAGTGGCCTTGTGGCTGTTGCAGAGACTGAAAATAGGAGGTACAGGGGTGATGGGGAGGAAGAGCTGAGTGAGGATTAAACGACAGCTTGGCAGCATGTTCTGGGAGCAGGAGTGGGCTCATCCCAGCATGGGAATGCTGCAGGAATGGTACCTTGCTAGTGCTTTTCACTGTCACAGAAATGGCACCAAGGACCAACCACATCCTCTGCCCCTGCCCTGTCCTGGAGAGGGGTTCAGCAGTGTCCTCGTGGAAGCATTTGCCTGTTCCTCTTTTGCTCTACCAGCCAGCTGCCAGGGAGGCAGATCAGGGGATTTCTACAGCCTCTGGTTACCACGGGAAGTGTTTTTCTCCTAGATGTCAGAAAATAAATTGTACCATGAAGGGAAAATTGATAGAAATCAGCATTTTTTTCTGCCTTTTTGCCTTTACACCCTCATTTTCACATTAATAAGCTCTCTAATAAACTTGTGGGTGAGTGCCCATCCAGTCTGCCCTGATGTGATCCAGTTCTGTACCTCATGAGCCTGTTCTTGGTGCTTGCAGCTGTTGAATAATGAGTGTGCACCAGGCAGGGCGTCTCCAGTCAGTGGTTTTATGTCCCTGCCACTGAAGAGGTGGCAATTCCCAGCCTGGTTGTGAAACAGAGGTGCTGATTGTGCTGATGTCAGAGGATAGGCTTCACTTTTATGTTACCTATCTGTTTTCAACCACCACCTTAATATCTCTGCAGATCACTGAGGAGATAATGTCAAGTGTAGTGCTAAATGTATCCATGTGCATTTTAAATGTGGAGCTTTACTAGCTATCTCCAGCAGTTTCTTTGCCTGTGACATGGTCATAATATGCATATCTTCTGCTCTTTTAAAGCAAAATTCAGCTTCACTGGTAAAATAATTCATCTGCTGCTAACTTTTCCTTTCTTGGGCTGACAAAATGGAAATGGTGGGTGGTGGTTCTGCTTTTTTAATGTACTCATTTGTGGTTGCCTGTGGATGAGTTAAAATCTAATTTCCTAAACACATTCATATTTCTAACTTCCACTGCTGCAGAGATGCAAAATGTCTTGCAAGAGCTGCTGAGAAACAGGAGGTTATTTCACTGATTTAGGTGAAGTCCACTGAAACAGGGATTTATTTCATCAAGCATCCACAACACGGATCTATTTAAATCTTATGATGCCAGAGGATATGAAATTGCATGTCTCAGCTTTTCAGGATTCAGCTGTTCTGCTAACTTTTTTTGTGCTTAAGGAAGACACCCAAATGAGGAACATATTTAAAAACTACCCACAAAATAAACGCAAACAAAGTCCCTCAAGTTCTCATGGACAAGGCACGAACATATTCTTTCTGACTCATGTCTTACACCTTTAATACAATGTTAAATATTGGTAGGGGACAGAGGCACATGCACAAGGCATTCCTAAATGAAAAAGCAAATCAGGTGTTTCCATGTGATTAGTATGCAAGTTTTTTTTGTTGTTTGTTTGATTGGTTGTTTTTTTAAGTTCTAGATAAATTTAGCAGTTCAGCATTCAACATACTTTTAGGTAAGATTTTTGTTTCAACCCACTGCATTCTGGACTGGTAGGAAGAGAGAGACTCCAGTCTGGGGAATCCAAATGTGCTGTAATGTTTTGATGATGTTCATAATTCCATATTAATTTATTAAAAAAACCACCAAAATTGTTTCTCCTTTCTTATTCTTACTCAAGCTCCCATTTCCTGGGCACAGCTGGGCTGAGATGACAGAAATCCTTTGAGAACATCTCCCATATAGGGCACTTCCTTCATCTAAGCATAAAATCAGTTTGAAATAATGGTGGTGTGAACCTAAAGTCTTGGTCCATATTGCCACCAAAGACATTTTCTGTCTGCTTGGAATCATAGCCCAGTAATTTGGCTGTGCTAATTAAATGATTCCATAGTGTCCTGGAAAGTAATCTGCATTTGGGAGAGGTAAAAGTAGAAATTATCTTGGAAAGAGCCAGCACCAATCAGAGGTGAGGGCAAGGGAGGCTGAGACTCTCATAGAGGATTTCTTGGACCTCCCCATCCAAAAAATCTCTAGACACAGTGACCAATAGAATTCCTGATCTCTAATTTTCCCTTCCAAACACATTTCTGAGAAACATCAGTACTTGGGGTGAGGGAGAGGAGTGATGGCTTTAAAAGGGCTTGAACGACTCCAGACCTCCCTAAATGACTTCTCTGGAAATGCAGTGCCAACTACCCAAAGCCTGTTGACTTGTGTTCCCCTCCCTAAAGTGATATTTTCAGTTTATTTTACCCATCTGAAAGCTAGAATGGGCCTGAGGTGAAGATATGTGGCCTCTACTCTCATGAGGGAAGACTAGTTCTCCTGAAAAAAAACCCTGTTTTTCCTGATGTTTCCTTGCCTGAACATGGACCAGAAAGAGAAATGCACTTCTTCCCAAGGTTAGAAATACTGGTGTGGCCTAGGAAGGATGGGCCTGGTGGCAGCTGCTTGACCAAAACTAATCACAGTTTCCCCCCCGCCTCGGGTAATTTTTAATGTGCCCCAAAAAAGAAAAAAGCTGTCCATAGCCCTCTTTTTTTTCACTCTAAGCATGGCCAGTATGCTGGTGAAAGGAGACAATTCTGGCAAAAAAGTAGAGCTGTATTTATTTTTCAGAAGCTTTTCACAAAGGAAAAAAAAATTGTTGATTAGAAAAAACATCAAAAGCACAAGCCTTTTAAAGCAGTCCTGAAGTGTAAAGCTTCCACAGTTTTGAAGCATCTTTTCTGAGGCTCTGCATGATAAAATGAGGAAAGGTAGGGAGGTGTTCCTCAAGTATCCTTTCCAAGCTCCATGTCTGCAAATAAACTGCAGCCATACAGAAATTACAGATAATTCTCACTTCTTTAGTTAGTTGCTAACAATTGCCAAGCTTTATCCAGCTTGGAAATACAGATGCATTTTTTTAGACCTCTTACTAGAACTGTTGTTTTTCTTAGATTTTACTGTTGAAATTTTTGCAAAATATTCTCTATTTTGGAGTTGGAAAAAAAAAAGGCAACATTGAGTTTATACGGAATATTGCTTGCATGGTTTAAAGTATATTTATTTTTAAAACCTGCTGTATATTCCTGATGCTATATCCACACTGTAACCGCTGCTATTGGGTCAGCCAGTATTAACGACAGCACTCAAAGCACAATTGCTTTTTAATTACACTCACTGTCCTCTACAGGAGGCTTTTTTCCTCCCTTTTATGGTGATGACTCACTTTTCCCCCTGTGTTTTCAAGTTTCTGAAATCTCATGACAGCTGGCAAAAGAGAAAATTCAAACAAGGTAAGTGCCCCTTTCTGTGTTTGGTAGGGAAAGGCTTAATTTTGAAGCAGCCCAGCAGCCCCAGAAGACAGTGGCTGATTAACAAGCCTGTGGGGGCTGGCAGGGAGGGCTGCAAGGTTGGAAGCAAACCTGGTGTAGCCACTGGCACTTGCTCCCTGCAGGAATAGTGAGTTCATTTTTTGCACTTCCGGATGCTCGCTCTGCGGTCGGTTGCTGATAGTAGGCAACGCTTCAACTTCCTGAATCCTCTAAATAAAGCATCCTTTCTGTAGGGGTTGGTGGGGTTGGTTTGCTTGGTTTTTTCGGTGGTGGTTTTTTTTTTTTTTTTTTTTTTTTTTTTTTTTTTTTTTTCCCCTAGAGAAAGGCACATTGTGCTTTCTGCTTTGGTTGGATTTTCTTGTTTGGCTCTTTGAATGGACAGCTTAGGTGGTGGAACAGTTGGAAAGTGATTCCAGAGAGGCTCAAATGTATGGCCAGGGGAAATATCTTCACTGGAATGGCTTGGAGCTGCTCTCAGGAGTTTACTTACATAGCTGCTGTGTCGTGCCACAGCTACAAGCGTGGCCAAGCTTCTTCTTTAATCTAAACTCCTTTTACTTATGGTATTAATTCACAAATAGCTTCAGTTTTCTTTATTTCTAGGTTTGTTTCTTTCAAGAGATTATTACGACAAGGCACTGATTATTTAAATACTTGGATTAATGGGTATATTAGCTCTTGTAAATTCAGATGTAGCAAAGAGCAAGTCAGACAGCCCCTGTCTGTTCATTCACATCACGATGTGACCCAGTGTGCCTGGACAGTGAGGATGCAAAGCTCACACCCATTTCCAAGTGAAACCCCCAAGAGGTCACCTGCAAGAGGTGTTCATTTTCTAATGTTAAGAAAAATGTGTTTCCCTCCAAGGGAAAGTCCTTTACAAGACAAAGTGTTAGGAATTGAGCTGGAATTTCCTGTTCCTTCCTAAGCCAGGTTGAATGAAGTAGGTAAACCAGCACTGAATGCTCCATATTCTGGTTTTCTCATTATTCTCAACCAAGTAATGACGCTTATTTTGCATGATTCACTGCTTTATTACGTTACTAAATCACATTTCTCTCTGTCAGGCCTCTTTTTCCTGGAGTATTCTGTTGTTGTAGTTTTTTTTTTTTTTTTTTTTTTAACCAAATGCTTGATATTTTGTATGGCTCCAACACCAACATATTGTTTGAAACAACATCAGAAAGAGTTAACTCCCACAAACAGAAAAAAGGCAAAATGAGTCCCCACAGCTGGCTATCTCTCAAGAAATCAGCTCCTGCTCTGACGTTTGCTACAGGCAAAGTAAAACAAAGCTCTACCAGCAGTAAATCAATTCCTGTGTGCGGGTACTGTCAAAATGAGGTGTTCTGGAGCTCTCTGATCCAACCCGTGGGCCAAGTCACACTGATTTTATACATCCCACTGTTTTGAAATGCCACTGTGCTCAGGGAAGAGCTTGGCTGGCTCAAATATATCCACAAGGTAATGGGTGTCTTCAGCTGCTGTGGGAAACTTCATTGGGTGCCTTGAAAAACCAGGCCTTCCTCAAGTAAGCTGGTAATTGTGCATTGCTTGAGATACCTTTATTAAATATACTCCAGCTACAGATGGGCTTACAAATTCAGAGTTGGATTTTAAATATCAAAATGTCTGCAATGGTTTGTTCTTTTTTATTTTTTTTTCCTTGTTTATTAGAAAGATAAGAAACAAACCCAAAGCTTTGAGTCCAAACTTTCATATAGCTTCATGCTAAAGCTCGGGGTGCCTGCCTGGATTTTGGCCTGCTCCCATCTATATCTATTGTATTAAAACAGTTAAAGGCATTCTTCTCTTCCCCCTTTTCCCCTGCAGCTGGAAAGCACTATCCTCTGCTCTCAAGAAAACATCAATGCTGCCTGTTGTATAAATCTCTGGTTGGTTCCGTTTGCTTCCCTGGAGTGGCCCATGTATCTGTAACTTCATCCAGCAGGAAGGCTGTGTAGGTGTGAGATGAAAACCTTTCCAATCAGACACTTTTCAAATGCATAAAAAGCTCAGCTTCTGTCAGGAGTCTCCCCTGTTTAGACAAGGTGAGCAGGAAATTCAGACATCTTCCTAAGATGTGAGGGGTGGAAAAGGAGCAGGAATAGGATGACATTGGCCTATTAAACTCGGTGAGTTTTTGGAGTCTGAGGATTCTCCAATATTGTGTATTTTCACATCTAAGGTGGATGCTCAGTGCTGCAATGAGGTGTTTGTGTTGAACTCTCTGTGGATAAGCTGCTTCTCCTCTGTGCCTCAACACTGGAATGAACATCAAAATCTAGGACCTAGACATCAAGTTAAATTTGCCTGCATTAAAATATAGTCCAATGCTTCTATAAAGAGACTTAATGTCAGAGTACCACTGCAGAAATTTCTTGAATATTTTCTTCTCTGAAAATAAGTAATAGAATAGAAATGAGAATTGAGAAAAGAAGACTTCTTCACTTTTACAATATACAGAAGAATATGTGCACCCGGGCAGTCTGTCAGCACCAGCTGATGATTCCTGCATCTGTGTCCTGTTTCACAGCAAAGCCTGTACTCCCAGCTTTGGAACAAAAGATCACCCACGATAACTGATGGAAAATATATCCCAGTTATTGACTAAGCAGCCTCACCTTCACCTTGCAGCTAATTACAAGGTTAAAAATGTAGTAAAAATATCCATATTTATTCAAATAATCCATTTGGTGTATTTCTGCTCCAGAAAAAGGAAGCAATATTCCATTATAATCTCTGGCCCTGTTTTATCTTTTTCTATGTAGACTTGTTATGACAAAATCTCTTTCATTTTAATTAAAATTTTCTAGATACTATCTTCATAAAGCTAGCACTCAGAGAGGCATAATCATTATTTTTAATAGAAGAGAGTTAATACTTGTTGAAAATGCTGGAGGATTGTCACTACTTATGTTTCCTGTCTCCAAGGAGAAGAAGAACAAGGGGTCCTCAGATTTGCTTTTCCAGGGTGATTTTTCTACCAGTTTAAGACCTGGTCTACAAAAGTGGATAAGTGCTGGCTTATTTTGAGCATACAAATCATGTGAGATTATCAGGGTGTTTCAACAGCACAGGTTTAAAATGAAGCCTAAATACTTGACTGCCTTCGGGATGTGACCTTTTCTGCAAAACTGCTGATTTCATAGGACTCATTTTTAGTTAACAGCTTTCCCTGCTTGGATTGAGATTTCCAGTTCATTCCATGTTTACCACTGGAGAGCTACAAGGTGGCAACTGCGTTGAGCTGCTGGCATCATCCAGCCTGAGCCAAGATGAACAAGCCTAGAAGTGAAGGGGAATGCAGCCTGTGCCTTGATTTCCTTGGGGGAGGGTGGGGGGAAAGAAGCAAAGATGACTGTAGGTGTAGGACTCCTATCAGTTTCCATCTTTGCCATGGCAAGCAAATGCCAAATATTTTCCAAAGTGACCTGAATTAACCTTCTTGTAGTGGCAAAACCCGTGGGCCGCTTTCTCCCCATGCAGGCAGAGCTGTCAAGGACACAGCAGTCCTGCCTCACTGCTGACAACCCACAGGCATGTCTCAGGTGCCAAAGGACATTTCAAAAGGCCTCAGTTACCTGTGTTAGGCAACAGAGCTGTCCCCTCCTGAGAGAATGGTCCCAAATGGGGCTTTGCTCCCAGGCACACCAAGGACACACAATCCTGCTGCTTGGCCAAGTTCTGAAGTTCATTCTCAGGAATACTCCTACTGATCTAAAGCATGCCAGGATTTCATTTACTGCTGGGAAATGTGAAACTGCTCTGGTTAAAGTGTCTTAATTAGGCCATTAGAGCCTGGTATAAAATGCCTGAGATAAACAGGGTCAGGAGGGCAAAGGATATTGTCAGTGCATTGTAAAGCCTTTGCTTCTCAGCTCAAGCTGTCCAGAACCACATTTCCATGAAATAAAACACTGGAGCCCTCTGTGTGGTGGCTCCTGGAGGGCCCCTGGGTCAATGCTTTTCACGTAGTCAGCACGTGGGCAGGGAGCCAGAGCTTCTCTGTCCTCTGCTGCCTTGTGCTGCTTGGACTTTCAGTTTCTAATTCTGGTCTGTTTTACCTTAGTCCAGCTTTGGGGTTTGCTGCGTCTGTTTGGGGCAATTTGAAGGGCCTCATCTTTGGTTTTCCCATCCAAGGGCCAGTTCCTGAATGAGGGCTCTGGCACCTGTTCTCCTCATATGGCTTTTCCAGGAAGGATTTAACAACTGTGGTGACTCCTGGAGACTGACCTGGAGTAATCTGGGGAAGTGTCAGATTTAGGGCCTATATTTGTGTGTACACAGAATCACAGGATGGATTGGGTTGGAAGGAACATCAAAGCCCATCCAGTGCCACCCCCTGCCACAGGCAAGGACACCTACCACTATCCCAGATTGCTCAGAGCCCCATCCAGCCTGGCCTTGGATGCTTCCAGGGATGGGGCAGCCACAGCTTCTCTGGGCAACCTGTGCCAGGGCCTCGGCACCCTCACAGGGAAGAAATTTTTCCTAATATCAAATATAAACCCACCCCTTTTCAGTTTAGAGCCATTCTCCCTTCTCCTATCACTCCATGCCCTTTAAAAAAGTCACTCTCCAGCTTTCTTGTAAGCCCCCTTTAGGAACTGGAAGGTGCTATAACGTTTCTCCAGAGCCTTCTTTTCCATAGGCTGAACAAATCCCACTCTCTCAGCCTGCCTCCATAGGAAGGGTTTTTGCTGGCATTTTTGATTCCCAGTGGGTACAAAAGAAAGTGGCAAATCCAATATATTCACTATAAAAGAGCAAAAGAGGGACCTCTAGAATGGCATAACATACATCTAGATGCTAAGACCCTTTTTTTTTAATTTGGAAACTCATCATTTCTGATCTCAACAATTTATGCTCGGAAGTGCAATAAGATTGGAAGTTATAGATCTGAGAGATTAAATCTAAGTGTGAAACCGTCAGCTTGCTATTCACTACCAGCAGTCTGCACACTCCTGTGACTAGATTAATATTCTTATAATTTCTTAATTCTTATAATTAAATTCTTATAATTCTTATAATTTCTTAAAAAGGGCCTTGAACAGGCCCTTTATTATTTTTTTTATTCCAAACAGTATTTTTTTAAAAATACAGTGGTTAACAAATACTATTGCTGAGTTTCCTTGTAATTTGGAGAGCTGTCTTAGGTAAATTACACCTGAAAAATCATAAAAAGTAGAAATAGTTTGATTTTTGGAACCATTAGTGAAAATCACATTTCTGTTTAAAGAATGCACAGTATTTCTAAGAATAAGAGTCCCCTGCTGAGGATAGCCTTACCTTGGAACTGAACACTTCCATCCCATACTGGATGCATGGTTTGGTGGGCTGGTCCTTAGTTTTGGGCAGTGAACTGAAGCAGAGTGGCTTTGTGCAGCCCCTCGAGCCCCTTTGGCCACCAAGGCATGGCCTGCAGCCTCTCTGTCAACTGTGCCCTCTTCCAGCTGGGCATGTTGGGGGAGCCCTGGCAGCCCCACTCTGGTGAGTGTGGGGAGGCTGCAATGGCCTGGGCACAAAGGGCTTCCAGATGCTCTCTACATCGAGGGTGGGTTTTTTTATTGTTAAATTGGTGGTAATTTTCTTATGGAAATGTGTGCTTTTGGGATGAGAGGAGCCCCAGCTGAGAGGGTCCCTCAGCCCTGGGTGTCCCTGTCTGCAGGGAGGGCTCCAAGCAGGGCCCAGGCTCTGCTCTGGGGGACCCAGCAATGGCACCAGAGGAACTGGCAGGGAGTGATCCCAGAAGGTTCCACCTGGGCAGAAGGCAGAACTTCTGTCCTGTGCAGTGACTGAGGGGGTGTGGAGTCTCCTCACTGGGGATATTCCAGAACCATCTGGGCACAATCCTGTGCCCTGTGCTCTGGTGATGCCATCTCCGTGCTCTGGAATGGCTTTGCTGGAGCACGGAGATGGCACCAGCTGACCCACTGTGCCCCCTTCAGCCTGACCCATCCTGTGATTCTGTGAACTCCTGCACAGCACTGCAGCATGCTCTGCTTCTCATTAAAAACATTAACTACAGGAGCTCTGGTTCCTGAAAGTTTGCAAGCCATCAAATAGAGGGTGACACTTTTGGCGACCACACCAAGCACACTCCCTCAGCTGTGGGGAAGGGTCGCCGTACCCTCACGCCCCCGGTTTGGCCTCTGCGCCCCTCAGCCGCTGCCCCCGCGGCTTCCAACCCCGGGGAGCCGCCCGCGGGGAATCACTGACCGTGGGTCTCCGCAGCCCCGCTCCGGGCCGGCGGGGGTGCCGAGGCCGCCTGCCCGGAGTCTCGGTTCCCTGCCCAGAAGCTCGGTGCCCTGCCCGGGCTCGGTCTCCTGCCCGGGGCGGGGCAGGGGCGGGGCAGGGGCGGGCGGGGGCGGAGCGGCGGGAGGCGGGTGGGGGCCGGGCCGTGCAGAGCCGCGCACCGCGCTCCTGTCAGCTCTCTCGGTACCTCCGGGGCCGCGCTCAGACCCTCGCCCGCCTGCCTCAGCCCCCGGCTTCCCCAAGGATCGCTGTCATTTGCTTTGATTTAATTTTATTTTTTTTAAATTTTTTTTCTTCCACCTCGAAGGGGAGGAGCGCGGAACCCAGCTGGAAAATGAACTAGAATGTCTGAGAAAATGTCCAGCTTTCTGTACATCGGGGACATCGTGTCCCTGTACGCGGAGGGCTCCGTCAATGGGTTCATCAGCACGCTGGGGTGAGTGGAGTGGGGCCGGGCGGCGGAACCGTGCGCGCTGCGCGGAGCCGGCCCGCGGGCAGCGCCGACGGCGGCGGCACAGGAAGGGGCGGCAGCGCTGCTCGGCGGAGCGGGGAAAGTAGGAAGTGATGGGGAGCGGCAGGGGATGATAGAAGTTCCCGAGCGGGGCCCGGGCGGCCGCGGTGCCGGCGGCGGTGCCGGCGGCGGTGCCGGCGGCGGTGCCGGCGGCGGTGCCGGCGGCGGTGCCGGCGGCGGTGCCGGCGGCGGTGCCGGGATGCCCGCTCGGCTCCTGCCGGGGCTGCGCCCCCGCGCCGGGCCCGAGCGCAGCAACAGAGCCCGCTCCCTGCCCTTGCCCAAACGGCTTCCTACGGTCTTCATTTATAGCTGACCTTTTAATTCATTAATTAATTAAGTTTAATTGCCCGTCCGAGAATTTTTGACAAAGACGTAAAAGTCAAAGCCTTTGCTTTCTTGCTCATCGTCGTAGTCGGCTCGTTAAATGTCCATCCCTTTATTTCAGGTTTGTATCCAGCACAATCTGGTGTCAGTGATAATTATAATCAGATGCTTAATTTCAAGGGGATGCTTTTCCCGTGAGCTTTTTCTCTTTGCAAGGTGAAAAGATGTATTTTACTTCACCGAACCGCTGCTTATTTCAGGTTTTTATTAACAGTGACCGCTTCAAATCAATTCTTCAAATTGGAATCTATGAGGGAAAGCCTCAGCGCAGAATGACAGATACACCGATACATGTCTTTACGTTGATACATTTTTTAAAACCATACTGTAGTTTGGTTGCAGTGACCTGTTCGGAGGGCGCAGTGCTTCCCTCTGATGTTTGTAGGAGAGCTGCAGGAGCTTCAGTGACTTTGTGGCATGTCCTGAAACCTTTACCGCTGGAAACAGCTCCTGTACTGCATGGTTGTAAGTGACACGATTGGCAAGGCAGGTCAAACTCTAGTAAATATCTGCTTAAATATTAGTGGTACCCTCGGAGTAGCAGTGAAACTTACTAGGGCAAGTTAATGTGTGCCTGGGTATCGGTCCCATGTTTGTGTTAGGCTTCCTGTATTCTGAGATCCCTGCAATGGGGATACTGTTGGTGTGAAAATGCAAACAATGAATGTCTAGGTTAACTTGGTGTGCTGCCGTTACTGGAAAAGAGCTGGTGTTCGAGGTCTTTTATATTTTTTGAAATCTTGTTATTGCATCCAATCCTTGCTGTTCACTCTTTTGATCTGTTGACAAGTGTTTTTCCATGGTGTGTTCCTCTATTTGTTAATTTGCCGTGTCGTCTCTCTGTGACTCCCCCGTGTTGTCTCACATCTTTTGTTTTACTGACTCTTACAATTTTAAATTCCATCTGAAAACTTTTGCTTTCTGCAGCCATTAATTGCTGGATATTATTTCTTATTCTTGTTCTCCCCAGCACTTCCTTTTTGCTGGCACGGTCTGTTGCTGGTTGGTAGAGTTGTTGTGTCTCATCGCTGGGTTCTGTTATCTGGAGGAAGCTGAGTGTGCAGTGCTTTTGCTTTTCATTGTGTTCCTCCTTTTTGAGAACACCTCCTGGTGTCATGGATGTTCCTGCTGTGACTGGTGCACGTACAGCTGTCACTTGAATACGTGTTGGCATCTTCCTGTCGCAGGATTCAGACTGCTGATCCTCCCCTGATCCCCCGGAATAAAGGCAGGACATTTACTCCCAGTTCTATAGAGGAGAAGCCAGGATCCAGGCTTGCCTAGGGCACATGGGAGCTCTTTACTAGAAGAATCAAGTGAGCTCGAACCAACATGTTCTATCCAGGCTGTCTTTTAGCCAGGAAAACCCAGCTCAAGAAAACTACCTGGGATGAGACAGGAGTTCAAGAAGGCTGATGTACCTCTGTTGGCTTTTCAGTACAGCCCTTTTGTGCCCTGCTCCCTGGCATGGTAAAGGGAGCTGCAGAACCAGGAGGCTGCAGTGGAGGAGCTCTGGGAAGCTAGAAGTCACCAGTGGAAAACTCCCATGGCTACTCAATGGGAATGCTGACCCCTCTGCTGGTGGTACAAGAGCTTGGTCTGAAATTTAAAACTGTGATGCCAAGTGACATTATCTGCACCAGCTATTGCAATTGCTGCCTTTGGACTGGCTGCAGCAACACAGGAGGCAGAAAAACCTCTTATATTCAGGGAACAAGCTTGGCCAACTGCACTTTTGGTGTGCAACAATTGCTGAACTCCTGCACCTTCTATGTTCCTGCAGGTTCTCTGCAAATCTCTAGAAAGAGGAGACCTCACCTTCCAAAGGTACCTCTAGTTGGTGAGGATGAAGTGGGGTAGGATTGGGAATGATTACTTTCTTCATTTGATTGATGGGAATCCTTGTTTGATTACTCTTGCTTGGATTGCTCAGGGTGCTGTTCTGAAAGGTTAGATTGCCCAGCATCTCTCTTACACTACTGAGCCCAGTGGGGAGTCTCCTGCTGTTTCAACAACTTGAAATCTAGCTCAGGGCTAGTGACTGTTCAGCAGAGAGAGAGTCCTGTTTATTTTAAGCCGTCAAAGACTAATTGTTTCTTAAATGAAGCATGAGCAAAGCCATTCTATAAAGTAAAAAAGTGCACAGCACCTCTCCAAGCAGGGCAAGTCTGTCACATCAGTGGACATCACTCCTTGAAGGGTTGATCCAGCTCAACACATGAGTTTTGAGGGAGATTTCAAAGCATAGGCTGTTCCTTGAATTTTGGAGTATTTTTTCCTCACTTGTCAGTACAGAAATTTTCACATGCTCAGTGTCCAGATCGTGTGTAGGGCCAGGTTGATATCTACTGTAACCTGAGTCTGGAAGTCTTGCTCTGGTGTAGTTCAGGAGGTATAAACCATCTCTTTTTATGAGACAGAGGATCTGTGGCCCTGTGTCCAGGTAAGCATGCTGAGAGTGGTAGGTGAGGGCAGGAGTGCCTTTCCACACCTCCCTCTAGAAAGAGGCTTAGAGAATTGCTGGGACTACATTCTGTCAGTGGGTCCCAAAGGCTTGGAACACTTCTGGGATCTGGAAGAAGCCTGTGTCCTTGCCCTCACCCTCCTTGTCTCTGAATGGTTTCAGTGCCATAAACAGCTGTTGGATGTGAGCATGAAGGCTCTGCTTTCAGCTTTGACCCCTCTTAGTCAGAAGAGGAAACTGAACTTCTTTTGTGCATCTGGGGCTTGTGCTGTAGGGCGGAATGGGAGCAGGGAAGTTGGGCACTGCTGCTCCAATTCTTGCTCCTCAGTCTGTATTTTAAAGGAGAGCAGTTTTGCTCAGGTTTGGAAGAAGAGGTGTAAACATCTGTCTCCAGGAGAATGTTCCAGGCTGTGGATCCCACAAGGAAAGGGGCACCTCTGGATCATGGTAAAGGAGAGGGTTTCAGGCCTCAGCATTCCCTGTTGGCTCCTGCAGACCTTTGGATTCTTGAGGTACTGAGAGCCCAAAAAATTCCCTGCTTTTTTTTTTTTTTTTCTGCTTGGCTTTGGGCTCCCTCTGGGTTTGTATGCTGCTTTGAGGTGCTGATGATGTTTAGTCTGGCTTTTCCAACCTCAAGGCTCTCTGAGTTTCCTCACCTGCCTTCCTTCCTTTTAAAAAATGAGAATGCTTTTGGATGTATGAGCTGATAATTGAGAAAATGTTTGAGAAAAGCAATTTACATCCATTGGTAGCATTCTTTCATTGCAAGATAGGTTTGATACTGGATTACTGAACTGTGCTAATTCTGTAGGGCTTCCCCTTATTTCTTTAGCTTTTAGTGTGGTTTGGCTTCTGCTCAGTGGGAGGCTTATGTCCCACAGGACATGTGTGGCAGGGCCAGGCAATGAATCCAGTGATCTCACATTGTCCTAGGCTGGTGTTGAGACCACCCTTCCCGGTATTTTGGCTATGAATGCTCTCAAATGATGCATGGTAGCAATTAAAACTGCATTAATCACCTATCAGTACAATGAGGGGAAGAAAATATTCTTTACTGGAGAGGTGAAAAAAAAGAAAAGTAAGTAATGACAATGGCCAGGATCAGCTGTAGGAAAGATTGACGATGGGCCTGTTAGTTACTGTGGGGAGCTGCATTCCTGTCTCACCTCCATAAATGTGCAGTAAGAGATCTCCTGGAGCATAGTTAATGGAGCATGCAGCAGGACCCACCTGCTCTGTGATTGATGGCCCTGGGTGATGAGGGGTGTTGAGACTTACTTCTAATAAGCAGCAAAAATTGTGTTGTAAAATATTTTGGACTCATTTCCTTGCATGTAATGTTGATTTTTCTTGAACAACTTTCTTAATTTGTGGAAGTGCTTGCTGGAACTTTCTTACTCAAAACCCATATTTATTCAGGTTTCTTCACTGGGTTTTTGTGAATTAGTTGTCTTGTTGAACTTGGACTTCACTGAGGGGTTGAGTCAATCATAGTCTGAGAAGAGACAAAATTAAGTAGAAAGTGCTTAAGAAGCAGCATAAATGAAAATGTTGCAAGTATAGCAGAGGCTAAAATATGTCATCTTGGTGGCTTCAGGAATGGTGCTAAGAGAAAAGATGTAGTGACTGATGATGCTTCCAAGACACCAATGTAGTATTTTCATCAGTGCACTCATTTTTTCAACCTTTCTCTCCTGCTGTCTGTATGTGTAAGCTATGGTTAAGGAACAGAGCATCTGTCCTTTAATTAAATAGCAAACTTCTTTCATGTGCCAGCTGGAAAAAGGTAATTAGTCAGGAAAGAATAAAAAGCCTGAAGAAAGTGAGAGTGGCATAACTAGAATTAATCATAATTTGATTCTGACACATAGATAAATAATACCTAAAAGAGGGATGGGAGTATGAATTTCAGCTTTTCTGTGGGAAAAAGTACTTGCATGTTGTGTTTCCTATGTACTTTATCCTCTAGATTGATAGAACCAATGATATTTGACAGTTTTGATTGTGTGATTCTGATTTTTTTTTAAATACTATGTAGGATTGGAATTTTCAGGAATATGTTCTCTTGGTTGTCTTTCTAAGGCAGCAGCCCTGGTCTGAATTCTGCAGCTGCTTTGAATATATAGTGATGTACACCTTTCAGCTGCACAGTGTATTTCTTTTCTGTGACAACTAATAAGTTATGCATTATTAACTACTTTCATTGATCTTATAATAAATGCCATGTCAGTGGAGATTGTAGGCATATAAATACACCTCTGTATCTCACATACCTTGCTATTCAATCCATACATCAAAGCTCATATCCTCTGTAATTATCCACTCTCACCAGCAATTAGGCACCGCTCCAGCTTTTATAACAACCTTATTTTGATGCTTGTTTCAAATACTCTAACAGCAGTGCCATCTTTAAATAAACAATGAGACAAAGCTTTCCACAAAGCAGCCTCAGGGGAATGCAGCAGGCCCTGAGCCCCCAGGGAAGTTGGTTTGTTTCAGAAGTTTAACTTGTTCACAGAGCACAGCCTCTGTGTGAGAACATAACATTAGGCTTAATTACAGCAGTATGATTTATGAGGCTGTATGCTTAAATGTAATATCCTTGGTTCAAAGGGCTCATTCTCAAATAGAGTTGGAGAGAAAATGGGGGTTACGGAAACAACTGATTGATTGATGTGGAAGTGAGTTTACCCATAAGCTGTGTGGTGGTAACTGGAAATAATAGAGGAGTTGGCTTTTGAATTGAGACAGGACATACAACTTCTGTAGTTCTCAGCTGGGCTGTGGGTGATGTGGGGAATAGTCAGGAAAAAGAGGGGAGATTGTTTGACCTGTGTGACGTGACGTCTTTTTTACCTTGCTTTTACAAAATGAGGGGATTAAACCAGACCACCTGTGCATGGTTCTTGGTGTCACTAGAAACCACAGTTACCCTGTATTTTAAAAGTACTGCAGAGGAAGAAGTCAGTCAATCTCTGCCTTCGCCAGCCTGGACGATTGTTTCCCAAGGGACCCATGGACCTTGGCTCAGCCGGGTATTTCACAGCATGGCGAGGTCTTTGGAACCCTCCCCTGCTGGTGCTGCTCGGCTGGAGCCTGAGCCTGTTTGTTGGGCAATAGCTCAAAGCCGTGTCCTCTGCACTTGAAAGTTTGGTTTCTGCTTGCTTTGAAAGGTCTGCTACTTCTTGTAGCAGAAAAGGGATGTGGGTGAACCTCCATCACTTTGATACACTTGGTATCAAAATGGAGAAAAGAAAACTAACAGTAGTTCAAGGTTTTCTTTTTACCTTGTCTGTGCTGTGTTTTGTCACTTGATCAGAGATGCATATTTTAATTCTGTTAAGGACATAATCCCCCTTATGACTGATTCCTTTAAACCTTCAAATCCTACAAATTTGTTATTTGTAAATCTGATTCCATCTAATTACTTGAACCAGGAGTTCCACCACTACGTAGATGTGTAGGCACTTCCTGACACGGGTCCTGGTTTCAGCTGTTTATGGTGCTAAACCTTGATGTTTGGGACCCAGGATAGATGCCTGGAGCTGAATGTTTTGCTGTGGAAAGTTTAAAGTAAAGTGGCCTTTCTGAGAACAGGATTAGCCAAAAACCCCCAAACAACCACCAAACCAAACAAAAAAAGCATGTTATCCCCATTTTTTAAAAAACCCCAAGAATCTTGCAGATGTGTCTTGTGTCAAGAGTCTTCCTGAGTTCAGGGCTCTCTCCAGCACCACTTCTCCAGCATGGAGAGCTTGCCTTTCTCTGCCCCTGTGGAGTTTTGCCCAGGTTTGGCAGGTGTAAGTTGAGGAAGGATTTTTCCCTAAGACTTTGCGGACTGTCGTGATACCTGCCTCTTGCTGGGGGGCAGCAGTTTTACCTGGCAGGGGCAGCTTCTCTCTGCTGACACTGGGCACCAAGAGCCCTCAACCTGACCTGCATCTGTGTGGGAGGTGAATCCCAATTCCCAGGATTTCCAGATTCCTTTCCTGGGGGGGTGGTCACAGGAAAGCTTCAGTTGTCCAGCTGCTTTGCGTTCCCTATCTCTGGAGAAGTAAAAATTTCTGGTTTTAGTGCCTCAGTTCACTTCAAGTAAGAAACAAACTGAGAAATTACATTCTTGTGAGGTAAGGTTTTGGAAAAAGAGTTAAACAAGAAAAACACAGGGTTAAAATGTACTTATTCATGTCTGATATTAAGTACTGCCTGAGGCTTTGAGGGGCTGTTTTTGCTGTAGTAGCCAAAAAGTTGTGTCAGGAATGGTCCTGATGCTGTTGTTGTTGGTTTTGTGACTCTGTGCCTCAGTCTCTGTCTACCTCTTATTCTCATTCGTTTGCATGTTTTGATTGCTATTGAGTAGATATAAAGCGTTTTCCAAAGTATATGATTTAAAAACAATTCTTATTCATTGCCTAGTAACAAAGGAAAGACGACACTGAAGAGTGGGCTATAGGCTGCAGAAAAGAATGTGAGGAAAACAGCCTCCCCTGTTCTTCCAGTGCTCCCTTGCTGGATGGTGAAAAGGAGGAAGAGAGGTGTGTTGAATTCAGGCTGAGAAATGAGCAGAGCAACTGTTAGAAGGGAAGTGGGGCTGAAGAGGAGCAGGAGTTGCAGTTACCAAGAGATCTGCAACCCCTGCTGAGAGAAAACAGCTCTGAAAGCTACTGACAAACTGTTCTTTTCAAAGGGAAGAAGTCAGCTTGCCATTGCCACTGTTTACTTTGCTATTTCAAATGTTTGAGGCCTGTGCTAATGCTGATGAGGTTTTAAATACTTGAATATTTGTTTGTTTTTTGTTCTGAAGGTTTTTGACTTTGTCCAGGAAAATGAATGTTTTCTATCACTTTCTCCAAGAGAATGTCTGAGGTAAAATGCCACTTCTTAGAAAGAAATTGCAGTTTTAAGATTGCCTGTGATACTTTTTGTAAGAACAAAAGTTAGATATAATGACTTGTGGTACTTGGTAACCTTCTTACATAATAAGGTTTGGGCAATTAATTTGAAATATCCCTTTAGGTCATTGCTGCTGCATGAATGAAGGTATTGGGTTGAAATTTATATGAATTTCCTGGCAGGAGGAGGCTGGAAGAGCATATCCAAATGTGGTGGTTATCACCGTGGGTCCCTTCCAACTCAGCTTGCTCTGTGGTTCTGTGATTTGACACCAAGTTAAGCTTCCTCCAGCTCTTTTCTGTATGATATTAAAACAGTAGTCAAGTTTTTGTTCTTTGACCTCTGACAGATAAAAATCAATGTCATTTAAAAGGAAAATCAACAAACAAACCCTGAAACGAGGCTCTTGATATGCAACTCAAAATACAGAAACTTCTTGTGATTCAATGCTTAGGCTTCTTATCTTGATTTTCTCTTAAAGGCTTGTTTGAATTTCAAACAGCTTTTTTATTCCCTGCACTTGACACACACAAGTTAATCAGTGCTGCAGGGGCAGTTGAAAGCAGGCAGAATTAGGGAAACAACTGCTTAAACTCTTAGTAAGACCCAGATTTTTTTATACCTTCTTCCCACAATTAAAAGACAGTAATCCAGTTCTTAAGAGTAAATTTTGGGTAGTTGTGTCACGTTTAGCACTGTGATGTGGAAAATTTAACTTGGCAGCTTTAGAGGGCAGCAAAGTTGGATGTGAGCAGTATAGTTTTGTCCTGAATCTCTCAATACTCGACCTGATTTGCAAAATCCCAACTCCTGCACCTCTCTTACTTTTTGATATCCTCAGCTTTTCCCTCGTGTGCTAAAATATTCTCAGTCACTTTTTCACTCTGGCTAATAATTTTTTACTGTTCAGAAACAATAAATAAAGAGAGGAAGCAAACCCAATGTATTAGGAAAGACTGGATATCACTTTTGAAAATACTGAGAGCAGATCTTCGTTCAGTTGTGATTGCTGAAAAATGTTCAAATGCATCACTAAGCAAGTTTCATTCTTCTGATCAAAGAAAAAAAGTTTAAAGCCTTCCTAGAAAGTTTGGGTTTTTAAAAAATCCTTTATTAATGAGAAAAAAAGGAAAACAAACCAACAAACTGTATGGACTGAAAAAATTTAACTGCCTGTTATTAATGGTTTTTTTGATGTTTTGGACAATTTTTTAGGTTATCAGTTTTTGCTAAGGTGGTCTCAGTTTCAGCAGAATGCGCTGTCCTTGCTTTGCTGTCTGGCACCGGTGAGAGTGCCAGTCCATAAACTCCTGTTCCAAATCTGACAGGGCTCAGTGTTCTTGGCTCTTTACAGAGAGCAGAAAAGTCAGGGTTTAGTGGAGAGTTTTGTGGAATTTCAATGGAGTAAAATGAGGTTTTCTATCAGGCTTGCCAATATAAAAGTTAGGTAGTGCAACATCTATACTGCTTCCTAGGCTGAAGACAGAACTTAGTAAGTCAAACTTTACTGTCAAACAGAAGTCCTGAACTGATGTATAAGTATTTTGGATTTTAATGTTGCTGTGAGAACTGTAAAGCTGATTACTTCACTAAATACAGGAAGTCCAAGCTTCAAAGGAGATTTTCAGGTATCTCTGCAGATATCCTTATGTATCATTGTAGCATGTTCTTTATAAAGAATAACCTTGCCTTTAAATCATAAAAGTACAAAATAACATATAGAAAAATTAATGATTTTTTAAAATTTTGGCGATGAGGAGGTAGCAATTTATGTGTGGCAGGCTGGCCAAACTGATTAAAAGGATGGAGCACCTCCCTTGTGAGGAAAGGCTTAGAGAACTGGGATTGTTCAGCCTGAAGGGAGCCCACAGGAAAGATGGAGAGAGGCTCTTGACAAGGGCCTAAAGTGACAAGACAAGGGGGAATGGCTTCACACTGACAGAGAGCAGGTTTAGATTGGATAGTGGGAAGAAATTCTTCCTGTGAGGGGGGGGTGAGGCCCTGGCACAGGTTGCCCAGAGAAGCTGTGGCTGCCCCTGGATCCCTGGAGGTGTCCAAGGCCAGGCTGGATGGGGCTCTGAAAAACCTGTAATAGTTGAAGGTGTTCCTGCCTGTGGCAGGGGGGTGGAATGAGATTATTTTTAAGGACCCTTCCAGTCCAGGCCATTCTATGATACTATATATTATTTTCCTCAGTAAAAGTAACCCAGAAAATTATTGCAAAGCTTCATGATGTTGTTTCCTGTATAAGTGATTTAAGATGTAGGTCCTACACCTGCAAATTTGTGGACTCAAACTGCAAAGATGTAATGAGACAATTTTTTAAAAGAACCTGTTGAATAGGATACTAATTTTACTTCCCTGGCTTGGTCTTCATGAGTATTAAAAGGTAAATTAGGATTTGATCAAGAAACCCCTCAGAGGCAGACGCTTGGCTGTTCAGAGAGGGCACTGCTGTGGCCCCTGGGCATCTGCAGAGTCTGGCTTAGAGGTTTGCTCAGTTTGTGTTAGCAGTGGCTTCTCTTTCAGAAACAAAACAAGGTCAGGACCTGGCAGGCAATTAAGTCTTGTCTGTATTAACTTTTGTAGTTGAACAGGTTTTTCTGTCACTGAAGGCAAGGACCAATGAATGTCCCACACTCCCTCCCCCTGTAATATCTGGTTTACAGTAAAATCATGGTATGTAAAGCTTGGTTGTAACAGCTCATTTGAGGCTGTGCTGTGCACGGGGCTGGTGGAGTCAAACTCTGGATTTAATTTGGTCCATTTCCTTTCTGTGCCAGATTAAACTTTCCCTTTGATTAGGCTGCTCTTAATGGAACTGTTTTCCTTGAGCATAGCTGGAAGTGGGACAGTGCTGGTTTGAGTTTTAAAGCATGGATCTAAAGTATGTTTGAAGGGAAATAGTGGATTAAGGGACACAAGCAGAGGAGCCACTTGCGCAAGGTTGTTGACAAATTGTGGAATACAAACAAAGACTCCAAGTTCTGGGCCAGTGCTCTTTTATAAGCATTGATTTGGCAAGCTGTTCAATGCATAAATTCTTTTATATTGGTTTATCTCACAGTAACTGGGCTTATGCCAGTAGTGACAAAGCTAGTTAGTTCATTAAGGTTTCCACGTGTCAAAAGTTGTGTTGTTTTATTTTAAGTATGTGTCTAAAGATGCAGAATTTATCATTTTGAGAAAACTCTGTGCTGAAGAGTCTTACACTTGCTGGCATTGTTGCTATGCTCACCCATTGGGGGAACCTCGTTGACTGATAGGTGTAATTAATGTTCTTCATTTGTAATGGAGGTGAGGGAGAAAATCCTGCTTCCTTTATGCAACGTGAAGCAACAGAAGTCACCACCCAAAGTGCTTACGCTTGGTAAAGCTGCATAAAAACGGGGCTGTGTTACCCAAGAAAGTTCTTAGAAAGAAATTCAGTATCATCAGGGCAAGGTGTACAGGCTTGAATGAGTACAGAGAACGCAAGGGAAAAACATCAGTCATAGACAAGAAAATCTGCTGACCTAAGCACAATAAAATGAGTGTGCCACTGAGCACTCTTCTCTGAAAACTGATATCAAAGAAACTCCTGCTGTTTGATATGTCCTACATTCAGGAAAACAAGAATTCACAAGTTCTTGGACTCATTGGACTCAATGATCTTAGAGGTATTTTCCAACCTAAATGATTCTATGATTATATAAAACTATTTCCAAATGACTCATGAAAAAAATAGCTGACATCATCACAAACTTTTCTTTATGGCAGAAACAGCCCTTAAGTCTCCAGGACTGACATAATTGCTTCTGACTAGCAATAATCTGGTATCATGGGATGGATCCAACTTCCAAAGTGTAAATTTGATCCATTATTTGTGTGGATCCATAGTGCAAGAAGCAATCACAGAAAAGAAAAGAGACCAGAGAGAATTGATATTATTTCTAATACCAGAACTGGAAGCCTTGGGGGTAGAAGCAATAATAAAAATGCCATCTGGAAAAAGAGCTGGGTGCATCAGTAGGAGTCAAAGCAAAGAGGTTTCCTAGTGACACTTTGAGTAATGATTTCCAGATGAAAGTGAAACATTTTATGGGCAGCAATTAAAAACTGTTCAGGCAAGTTAGGGAAATGAGTGGAAAATCAAGCCCCGTCAAAAATATATTTGCTGTGCTTCTGATCTATTTTTCCACAAAATCTAGGTGAGGGGAGCTTTGGATTGCTTTGTATTTGAACCTCAGCAGAGACTTGACTTTAGGAATGACCTCAAGATCAGTTATTCTGCTGTGGAAGCACAGGTATGAGAAGGGAAGGGGCAGCTCAGAAGATGACAAAGTAGGACAGAAATTTTTGACCTCTTTGAGGAGAACTCCTCTTGGTGTTTAAAATTTTAGATGTTTTCATTTTAATTTATCTGAGGAAGAAGTACATGGTCAGTACTATGCTGAGGCATCTGGAGAGCAGTTGGCACATTTTGCTGTAGGAATTAATAGGGCTGTGCTTTCATGGGTGCTCACAGATCTGGGAGCAACAGGGTCACCTTGATGCCTTATCCAAATTAACTCTTTGCAGATATTGCCTTAGGCAGAAGATCAAGGAACTATTTCAAGGAATGACTGCTGAAAAAGGCATCGCTTTTTCTTTCCTTCTCATAATTTGCAAAACCTTCTGAATAAGGTGCAAAACCTGCTGAATCACACACCTGATGAATGTATTGCTTCTGGAACAGATTGCAGATCAGCCAAAAGCTTTCACAGACCATTTGGGCTCTTGTGATCATCTGAAAGCCTAGCATCCCCTCAAAATGTCAAGATCAAGGTTTTCTGATCTCATCAGGCAAGTTTGGAATTTAGAAATGAGGTAGTACACAAGTGGTTATATTCACTCAGAAATTGTATCATGGCTTTGAAACTGGAGGTGCTGGAAGAGTCATGGCTGATTTGCAAAATGTATGATGTGGTGGCATGTAAGCAGGAAGTGGGAAATGGTGCAGGAAATGTGACGTTGGCAAGACAGATAAAAGAGAGAGCGCCAAGCTCAACCGTGTCTTACGGGGGCATCACTGCAGTGTGTGCCTGAGGAGCTCAGGGTTTTTTCTGCCAGAGAACTGGTAGTTATAATTGTCCACTGAGACAGTTATGATTTATTTCATAAAATCACCGGTGCTTGTGAAGTCAGGCACCAAAGGGCACTGCAAACAGGAAGAACTTGGCTGAATTACTTTTATAGACGTAGAAACAGGAGTAAACCATCTATGGATCAAAGGAGATTTTGGAATTCAAGTATTTTGCTAAGTCTTTGAGGCCTTTCAGAAAAGACACCCTATCTCAGTGTGCCACAGGTGTAGGTAGAAAGGATCATTATGGACTTCTACCTTCAACTCTCTTATTTTATAGATTCAAGGAAATGAGGGCACTGCTTTTGAGGAATTTAAAACAGGAGTGGATGAGAATATGAATTATACTGCAGAAATTATTTCAATATAAAGCAAATTCCTACATTATGAAGGATTTTTGGGGTGATATGGACTGTGTAGAAGATTAAACACTAGGCTGGAAAAGCTTGTTCCAGTGTGGTAAGTACATTTCTCTCTCTCTCAGGATTTTTTATTGAGGTGCACAGAGAGAAATGAAAGAGAAAACAATTTCTATTTCTACTCCATGTTTTTCTCTTGTGGAATGTGTTTAGAGAATTGTTTACCTGGAGTGAGCTCTTAGTTAGATCATGGTAGATTGTTTGAGCCTGAGAGCCAATCGGATCCACCTGTGTCTGGGCTCTAGAGAACAGGGTCACGAGTTGTGAGTTAGTTAGATATGATAGTTAGAGAAAGTAGCATGTAGTATTTAGTATCCTCTTTTATATAGCATGTTAATGTATTATAACATAATTATAATAAAGCAATCATTCAGCCTTCTGAAATGGAATTAGACATCATCATTCTTCCCATTGGGTTCGCCGACATCTACAACATTCCAGCTTGTTTGGTAACATGAACATCTCTTGGATGGAATTTTACAGGAGAGCTTATGAAGTCCAGGGATTGACTGGATGTGAATGAGACATAATGAATCAAGGAGAATTCAGTCCCAATTGCCCTTTGTGCCTCCTTTTTCTATGTAGTTGAAATATGTGTTAAAATAGTCTACCCTTATAGTGACAAGTGCATAGACTAAGAAGATCAAGTTCATGTCCAGCTCAAGAATAAAGATTTCCAACAAGCTGAGGTGAAAGAAAGCATTTTTTTTCAGTAGCCACTTTTCATCTATTATCTCAGTTTAGCAGAGGTCATAGAAGAACTAAAGGAATTTTATTCCTTTAGCCTGAAAGGACTAAAAATACCTTGTCGGCTCTTCATTTCAAACACTTCACTCCTCTGAGGATAATGAAGATACTGTATTCACAGGCTTGCCTGAGTGATGAAATGTCTTCAAGTACCTTCAAATGCTGTCAGAGTGGTCTCTACACCTTGGTTGTAGGTGTCTGTTGTTGGCGGATGATGTTACCTATTGAAGGAGGTTTGGAATTTCTATGTTTTGGCCAGGTTTTGGTTGTTTTTATGTACCGGTAGATTGAGGGATCAAATCTGAGTACTTGTTGTCTAAGGATTGTTGAAGGCACTCGTTTGTTAAAAATCTGGTGCAGGTTTTTTCTCCCTGACTTTTGCCACCAATAGAAATATGGATCTGTTTTGTAGAGTGGACCTTAAATACCTTCTGTGAGTTCTCAGTCCTTCTCCATATAAAATGGGACTGAATTATTGTGAATGCAATGAGGTGTGGGTTATTTAATCTAGTTGAAGAAGGAGGAGGATTTTCCTGTGCACTATGAATATTGGTAGCTCTTTTCACATAGTTTGGTCCTAGTCTGAGGATGAGGGATTTTCTTTATGGAGGCTGCTGTTCCCATCTTAAACTGGCACCTGGGTGTCCAGATAAAATTCTGGATTTCTGATTCATATCAGCCCTAATGTGGCAGCAGCTGCTTTCAAATGGGTCTTGCTTAGAGGGGATTAGGGGGAGTGCTGTGAAGTCTCATTTTACTTCCTCCACCTTGGCTACAGTGGGCTTAGAGGAGGGGAAGTTGAATATTTATGCCATCCCTTGCAGGTAGAGAACTGAGCAGTTGCTGGTCAGCTGTTTTCTAGACACTGTGTTTTCTGGGCACAGAGTAAGTCAGCAGAATATCTGATTTAAATGCCATTGAAATCTGCTCCACAGCTATCACAGGATCTTTTCAAAGTTAGTTGTCAGGAACTTAGCAGAACTTTGGTGAGATAAGTGATGTGATACTTTTTTCTAATTTCAGGATGACAAGTTAGAGACAAGCTTTTCTGTTGTGTAAACACAGAGCTTTAAACACAAACAAATAGTTATTTTTGGTGCTCTTTTCCTATGACAAAAATTAAAAGGTAAAAATAAACAAAACCATGTTCTAAAACCTTTTCAGATTAAAGGTTAGAAAAAAGAAAGAACAAAGACTCAAGCTCACTTCCAACTCACATAATTGCTGACACAAAAGCTGCAGTCCAGCCAGATGAACAGCACATTGTGTGGTACTGGAATAATTTGTAGTCCTTTGAAGTAACCAGAGTAGCAAGCAACATGTACATGCAGTGGAATAAATCCTTGTCTCTGCTTCAGTTTTTCTAAGAAATATGAAAATATTTAGATTTAACCAGTATCTGTTTCTATCTTAATGGATCACAAGAGAGCAGTTAACTTCTGATGTCTTATTTAGGGTGCTGTACTGATGCAAGAATTTATATGCAAGTGAACTGTGGTGTCAGAAATGATTGTGTCTTTTGCCTTAGTGAATAGTTTTTCAAACCACCAAGGCAGTGGGTGTACACTTACTCTGCAAGCTGTTTTTTATCAATGGCTTCACATTACTGCTCCCCATCAAAACAGTTTATGTGAATGTTTCTCAGCCCTCTCTAAGCAACATGAGCTCATATACTTAAGCAATTTAGTAGATGATTTGTGCTAACGGGGTTGACTGTTGCTTAGAGACCCTCAGGCTTGGAAAGGTTGTAATGTGAAATGAATGACCCAGATTAATGTTTACTTTTGCCCTTGCCTGCTTTTAGGTCAATTTAGTTCTTTTATTGAATGTTGTAATCTATGGGTCTTGTAACTCAAGGGAGTGTCAGGTTGTAGGTACGCAGTTTGTGGTGACTGGGAGTGGGGCTGAGGCAGAGCCTCATCCCTAATGGCTACAGCTGTGCAGGACAGGTGAATGATATTGAAGGTAATGAGCCATGGAATGCCCAGGTGCACTGACCAACCACCAAAGGGAACAGAGGACACACAGGTGCAATGCATGAACATGAGGGGTATAAAAGGTTGGGCTGAAGGGCAAGAAGAATGGATACTTGCAGCTTTCTGAAGTGATGTGGTGTTACTCCGTATGGATTGAAGCCTTCTGAAATTGTATGATGATGATCTGTGTATTGTGGCCATCTCAAGTGTGACATACGCTGCAATGTTAGGTATGCTGTTGTATTTCCATCTGTCAAATTAGAAAATAGAGGAGAATTCTGCTCCAGTGAGGTGCTTGGGGCAAGGCTGGCAGCTGGGATTTCCAGTCAGGGAGGAAGCTTGGGAAGAGCATGTCTGTTTTAGCAGGAGGCCAGATTTTCTTCCACTCAGGCTAAAGCATCTCAATGTCCTCTTAAATGGAAGTGTTAATCAAAATATAGCAGACTAATTGTTTATGTGAGTGGATGAGATTATCCCAGACAATGCGGTGCTGTTTGACTTGGAGAAGGAACTATGTAACTGTATGCAAAACTGCACCATAGCGATAGATGATTGGCTTTTTGATTAGGTCATAAAATCTGGGGAGGTGATAAAAACGGAGCTGATTTTTGGGTGGGGTGCTCTGCTATCTTTTCAAATCAGCTTATAGCTGTGGAGTATTATTTACTATGCACAAAGGAATAGGGAATAGTAGCTGAGGCAGTGGGCAAGTTTTTAATCTTAATGTGCCAGGCAGCAGGTTAAGCTCTTGTGATAATGTGTCTGAGAGCTTTGTGGAGTGATAAGGAAAAGGTTAAAATAGTTCTATTATGTTAAATATTATTACACCATGTTAGATTAGAACTTTTTAAATGGGGGTTGTTTGTACCAATTAGTTTAACTTGAAACTAGATGTGAGCTTTGGTATGCTTGTTTTTATGTCCAGGTTCCCTTTGCAGGGAGAGTGTGCAGTAGCAGTTGCTGCTACAAAGTCTCTATGGGAATGGAGGTGTTATGGAAATAAACCTCAGGATTTCAGGCTTGCCTGTAATTGCATTTATGACCTGCACTGACACAAAGAGATGGCATGCACAAAGCACCCGGAAAAACAGAATATCCTCTTCCTGAGAAGAGCTGCTAAAATGTATCCCGTTTACTTTGTCTGCTCTGGCCAGAGAGAGCTGGCATCTCTAAAAATGGGGAAAAAAGTCTGTAAAAAAAATGGGGGAAAAATCTCTAAAAAAGGGAAACAGGTGGTTTTCCATTACATTTTTGCATGGTCCCCACCATCCTGTTTGAGAATTGGTCATGCAGAAGTAAGGAATGATGGCTACTTAGTTCATCACCCATCACATTCTGACCTTGCTCCAGTTCCTTGTGGGAGGTGCATGGTCCTCTTCAAATTAGGTAATTTATTTCCTCCTGTCACCCCTCGTATTGTTTCTGTCCCACTCACTTGTGCCTTGGAACCCTGTGCCATCCCATTGCCGGCTGTTTCCACACCTTGGATTCTGCCCTTCCCCACCCCCCTTTTGCTTGAGGGCATCAAGAACGTCTTGCAGGACAAGCTAAAGCCCCGTATGCTCAGCCAGAACTCTGCTCTGTGTGCAGAGGAGCTGATCCCAAGGCTGTCCCTCTGCCATGCCTCTTGCCCAGTCCGCCAAGCAGCTGCTTGCTCAGTGCTCTGACAGGTCCTGCTGGTGAGTGGAGAAGGGGAAGTGTTTTTTTTTTTCCCATGCATACAATGAAAGGAAGCGCTGTAATAAATTGAGTGAGGTAAAAAGGCTTTCCTGGCATGTTACCTTCTAACACTTCTTCATCCTGTTTCTCTGCTCCAGGTCCCACTCTGTTTTGGGGAGCAGGACTGAATTCCCCACAACTGGCTCCTGCCAGCCCCCACGGCCTGGCTTCCTCAGGCAGGGAAAACCCTGCTTTGTCCTGTCAAGGGGATGAAGGATGTCTCTCCGTTGGAGCTGGGCAAAGGAGGGTCTCTTGCACCTTGGTGCACTGAAGCTGGTGTAGGGAAGTGCTATTTCATTGCTAATATAGCAAAAGGAATAACAAAGTCTCCAGAAATTATGTAAAAGACAAGAGGGGAGGGTGGAGAGAGGAAACACTTGGAGATGTCTGCTGTGCTTCCTGTTTGCTTCTGAAAATTATGAGTCAGATCCCCCAGAAACAAAAGAGAGGGATTTGAAAAATTATGAGATTTAAAAAAAAAAAGTAATCATGCATGCATCTGTTCTCTTGGTCTTCTGGTTTTTGAGCTCAGAGCTGGAGGCCATTTTTCACTTTTTTCAGGGCAGTGGTGACAACAAGGAACACACATTCCTTTCCCTTCCAGTGAAAGTAGAAGGATTTTAATATCTCTCAATGCAGCATCAGGAAGGAGACCAATAAAAAAGATACCAAAGACGCATGGTTTGGAATAAAATTTTTGATAGCATCACAGTTCTTCTAGAGTTGATTGCTTTGGCTTGATGAGCTTTTGCAACAGGGGTTAGGTGTAACCCTGGAGCTGGTTTGCCTTTGCTTTTTGAGGTATATACTTTGGCACAGGAGGGAGAAGGTGTGTTGTGTGTGCCCAGATTGTGTTTGATACTGATCCAGAAGGAGGAACCAGGCTCCTTTTTCCCAGGTCAAGCACAGTCTGCATTTTTAAAACCCATGGATTCTGGGGATTTGTAGCATGAGTGTTGATAAGTGTATGTGTTTACAGCAGGATTGCACTTAAAAAGGAAAAATGAAGTGGATATCATTGTTCCACTTATCCTATCACCAAGTGCAGGCTTTTCTAGAAAACCTGATTTCTTTGTTTCTCTGCCAGTTAATTCCCAGTAAATGTATGTAAGTGATAAAAGACTCCAGTTTTCCTAGTAGAAAGTGATTATTTGCAGGTGTCTTTCCTCTGTTAAGGTGTCAGGATAAGCTGTGTGAGGAGACCTGGAAGCATTTCCTTCAGCTGAAAAGAATGCTGCCGAACTGGAGGGCCTGAAGGTAGAAGGCCAAACTCATTTCTTAGTAACAGAGCTTGTTGTTAAGGCACACCTTAGAAGGTGATCTGACTGACAGGTGACAGCACAGCCAAAGAGTCAGAGCTTCTTGGTGCTCAGCAGAGTTATTACTGAGAGCTCAAGTGGACCCAAAAAAATCTGTATTAATAAACACCTGCTCTTGTGTGCTCTGGGTGCTGTATGCAATAGCCTGTACTGCTATAAGTGTTTCCTGGAGTGATTTTTACCACTTATGCTGTCCCCAGACCCTGTGCAAGGATGGGCCTGGAGGGGTCCTGGAATCTCCTCCTGGAGTGTGCAGCCACCCTGGTTAGAATGCTGAGCTCTGCTGAGCAGATGTGGGGTTTTCTGTGCCTCAGAGCCTGGGAGAGTCCTTGGGCCTGTGAGGTTGGCTGTTGTGAGTGTAGCCTCCTGGTGGGAGATGCCAGCCTGCCTAGTGGTTGGTTTGAGAAAGGTCTGAAACAGTTTAGAGATGTGAACCTGCTTGTTATGTCATTTCCCTGCTTTAAAATTATGGTTATGAAAAGTTCCCACAAGCAGAACAGGCTCACACCTGTCCACTTGAACAGAAGTGACTGTTTTGCTCCCCTGCTTGTGGCTGCTGTTTTGTGACTCTCCTACTTCCCAGCTCCTTCTGCTGTGGCCGGAGCAGTCCCAAGCATTTCCTCTTCAGCTTTCTGCTCTGTGGGACTCTCTCAAGCAAGTATGTACAGGTTGGGGGTAGGTGTGGCAAAGGGCTCCCAGCAACTGGGAAAGCAGCTCTGAGACAATCTGGAACAGCTCCCAAAATGATCTCTCCCTGTAGGAAACTGGCTCTTCTCAGTTTTAAAGCAAGTAAATAAAGTCACTGTGATTTCTCAGCTGGTTTTTATTTGGAAGGTTTTTTTAAACTTGCTGCTGAAGAAAGAGAAGAGCAAAGAGAATATGCCAAAGTACCTGGCCCAACTGCAAAAATTTGTAAACATTTATTGTTGCAAAGTGAAAATAAAAATCATGCAATCCTTTGTTGAGAGAACTGGAGCACGTGTTGATGTGGAGGTTTCTCCTGTGCACAATTCTCATTGCCACCAGTGAGAGCTGGACACATCAAAGGGTGAGCAGACCTTGTTCAGGGAATTCCTGCCAGCCGAAGTCATTGTCCCCAGAGGCAGAAGTAAAGGCTGAAACCAGCAGCAGAATTTTGGGAGCCAGCTGCATGCTGGCTACAAGCTGGATGGTGGTTATGCTGTTCAACCTGAGAGCTGTCTCCTTTTATCTGAAGGCAAAACTAGGCAGCACTGTAATTTCAGAGCAAGGGGGTGGTCAGGAAAGGTTCATGTTCCCGATGTAAAGCCCAGGTTTGCACCTAGTGGCAGGATATTGCACATCTCATGGAAAGGGGCTGTGGCTGGGGGAGCTTAGGATGTGTTGTGTGTATTTGCTTGGACAGTTTCTGGGGCTGCGGAAGGAAGGTGCACTAAAGGAAAGATATAAAAAGCACTGGGTCGGGTGCTGAGTTGCTGCAGAAGAGGGCTGTTTGACTAATTTCAGTGGAATTGCATGTGTTCACACTATCCTGGGACTTGTCCCCGTTGTTGGCCTCTGAAATGAGGTGAGCCCTTTGTTTGGTACCCTGACACGTAACAGTGTGTGTAACATGGAGGGTGTTATCTGTATTGTCTGAAATTTTTTTTTTTTTTTAACTTAAGCAAAAAATAAGGCATGTAAAATTTGCCTCTCCTGTGTAAAATAAAATAAGCACTGCAGAATGTGCAAAATGTCAGCACTTTGGTTGAGCAATGTTTTCCACTCAAGTTTTTACATAGTGTGACATGGGTTGGTCTGCTGGATTATTGCTGTTTGTGTTACGAAATGGAGAAAGAATTTGGATCATTTTCCAGGATTTACATTCCAACCTGCATTTGCAGGTTTGATAATTTCTTCATGTATATTTGTGCATATATATTTTTTTTGTATGCATGTTTGCCTATATATTTTTGTATGCATGTGTTTGCCTATGTATATGCTATCATTCCGGATGCTGAGGTTCATTATAGGCCTTACAGTAGGGTGTGAGGCTTGAGTGCCTGCTTAAGCAACAATATTTTTACATTGTGCTATTTCAACAGTTTCCTAATTTTCTTCCTTTGCTTATGCTTCCTTTCTACAGTAAGTGTTGCCATTTTGATGAGTAGGTGTGACTGCCTTCATTACGGGGATGAAGTCACTTTTTGATCACTGGACAGATACTGGCATTTCTCAACAGTGTTTTTCTGGGTAAATCTCTCCATTTTCATTAAGTGCTGTTAACTGAACAATCCAGCCTGACTCCTTTTATTAGCACATATTTCTTCAAAGCAGTCCTTTCAAGTGGCCATTCGCAAATATGTGCAAAGCTGAGAAAAACCCCTCAAATTCTTCTATTGTAAACTAAATGTGGAATTTATATTGATTTGGATTATTTTTCCTATGCTGCTGGCTTAGCTTTGTCTGTGGCTGAATAGGTAATTCTGCAATGAGTTCTGCTTGATTTTTGGGAGCAGTGATGCTGTTACTAGGACTTCTTTTCTGAAGTCACTGTGTAGCATGGAAATTTAAACTGCTCAGTCTGATAGGGATTGGTTAGTGAGCTACATGCCTAAAATTCACAGAAATATGCAGGGCTGCCTCTGACACCCTCATGTTTGGTTTACAGTGGTCCCAAGTGTCAGTGTTCCTAATGTGTGTTAGGTTGATACACCTAGTAATTCTACTTTATCTGTGCTTTCTTACATTGAGACAGCTGAGTTGCAGACCTATTATGGGTGGTTGTAAAGTGTGAGTAAGCAGTTAAAAGTCACGTGTGTAATCTTGATTTACATCTAAGTTTGGGCCAAATCCTGGGCTTGTTACAGTGTTTGCATTCCATGTGTAGTTAGCGGGATTAATTGGAAATGCTGCAGAGGTTAGATTGCAATTAAATCTTTGATGAATGACCCTTAGTGTGAGGTGCTGACACTGCTGCTTCTTTAAACTTTATCTCTCAGTGCACTTCTGGGATGATGGGGGTGAAATCCTGGCGTCAGAGACGTCGGTGGAAATTTTGTCTGTTCAAAGACAGCTGAGATTTCAGCTAAAAGGAAAATGTTAGTAACAGAAAAATTGTCCAGTCCTCCAGGTGATGTGCATTATTAGTGGGTCTATGTTCTGCAAGCCACTAAAGAAAGCCTTCAGAAAGCTTTCCTGATACTCATTTTATAATTTCAATTTTTTTTTTAGCTTTAATACAAATTTCACCCAAAAGAGGGTTTGCCTGTGGAAGGGTTTTCCAATTAAATGCCTTTAGGCTGTCGTAACATCCTTGTATGATAGACTCTTACTTTTCATATTTAAAAAAAATAGAAAAGAAACAAAGGAAGAAATCAACCATTTCCTTGGGTTTATGGGAATGTAATTTGTTTATCAAAGGTACTGAGACAGACTGAAGCCAAAACCTGCCTCGGAGCAGAGTGACGGTGTTGTAGAGAAATACAGCAGGACTGGGTGTGCCTGGGGAGGGAGCTGGGTGGGACAGGGGGGCACACCTCCTCCCATTGCCAATTTCCCATGGAATCACAGAATATCCTGAGCTGCAAGGACCCACAAGGATCACAGAGTCCAACTCCTGGCCTTGCACAGCACACCCTCAAGAATCACACCCTGTGCCTGAGAGCATTGTCCAAGCTTCTTGAGCTCTCTCAGCCTTGTGACTGTGACCAATTCCCAGTCCCCTTTTGACAGCAGAAAATAGGTGTGCTTGGCACCACTGAAAATGACTTGATGTATGTTGAATTGATGTGAGGATCTTGAAATACTGTGCAAATGTTCATTTGCTTGGCAGAAGTTAGTATGTCCAAGCAAAGCTCTGTACTGTTTTCTTGGTGCATTAATGGTTTACCTATTAGGCAGGCCAAGGAAATTGCAAATCTGAGACTAAAATCCAAGAACCATGCTTTCTCCCTTCCTCTGTAACCTCCAGATAACATTTTATTCCTTTGTAATAATTTATTTTAGCCCTGTTCTTATAATTTAATTGAAATTACACAATGTTTTAAATGTAAATATAGCTATAAAAAGGGATAATAAACAAGTTCTACTTGAACAGAAGCTTTTGCAATCTAAAAGCATGATTGGATATAACACAATACAATAGAATAACAAAATGACATTCAGGATTTATAGCTGGATTACTTAATTGAGCAGAAAAACTTCTGCTTTTACTCCCTCCCCCTGCCCTTGACATGTAAGCCTGCAGGTACAGTTACAAGAATATATGCACTATCAGATAAAGGAAAAACTTTAGGGATAATTATTTGTGCAATTATTAGTGCAAATGTGGAGCTGCCTGCTTGTATGGTGGCATTTTTGTTTCCCAGTATGTGCTGTCTGCCCTTGTGTCTCCACACCATTTGCTAATATAATTCAAAGTGACCTATGCAAGCATTTTTGGGATGGTGGGAATGGCTGAATGTTCCTGCTCTGTGTAGCTCAGATAGAATGCATCCACATCCTGGTTTCACACTGAAGATTGTTCATGGTGAAATTTGTCTGCTGTTTTAGACGCCCTGAGGAGTTTGGAATGTTTTAGATGCATAGAATTTTGCTTTCCCATCGTAAGGGTATTTATTAAACAGCTCTCTTCAACCTGTATTATGCTTTGTGTTTGTGGCAACTAAAATTTGTTCAGGAAGGAAAGTATAGAGTTACTAAGGTTTGAGGCAGGCAGGAGCCAGACTTTCTTGCTGCTGTACCTCACTGGTATGAAGTGAAGTTCTTTAAATATTGTGTCCTGCTGTCCTCCCATTTGTCAGAAGGGCTTTTTAGCATGGAATCTTCCTAAATTGTACAGAGGTTTAATAGTCCTTCTATAAGTTCAAGGAAGAGCCTTTTTATTTTCTGCTTGAGCTGGGATTAATGTAGGGTTTGCCTGATGTGAAAAGATGATGGTGAAAAATTTGGTGTTGGAAAGAGACAGGAAAAAGGACACATTTCATATAGGGTAGCTAATCATAGAGCTGTAAATCATTTGAAGCAGGACTGGTAGTCAGAAAGGAGTATGAACTCACCTTTTGGGAAGGATGAGGGAGGATGACTGTAGATTTTTGGCAGGAGACTACTTGAAGCACACAAGAAGTAGGCTGACCTAGATGCCTGATAAGAGGCTCAATGAAATGAAAAGTGGGTGGATTTGGAGAAGAACTGGGTGGATCTGATTGTTTTGGCACTTAGGTATTTATGTTTGATTTCCAGGGTAGCAAAATTTTAATCACCTATTGTTCATTATTGGTTGGTTTCTTGGTAGTATGACTGGCACCTCTCTTCCCGTGTGGTTGCTGGGGTGTGTGGAGCATGGGAGAGGCTTTGTGCTGCAGTTTGGGAGGAAAGAAGTGTCCTGGGTGGCAGGTGCTCTGGAGGAACGTTTCTGTGGAGGAGGTTGTGTGAAGGGACATCTGAGGAGCAAAGCGAGGGAGGCTTTGTGGGCCGCTCCTTTGTTCATGAGGGGATGTTGAGGTTATGTGGTTTTGGGATGGAACCTCAGCATTCTTTGTGAACAAACGTGTTGCTGGGCTCCACTGGCAGTTAAAATATCCAGCTTCTCTTGCTGATGACTGTCACCGACTTTGCCCCTCTTCCTGCTGCTGTCCAGGCCTTTTGCTGCTCAAAAAGGCAGTGAAATTACGATACCATTAAGAGAGTAAAAGATGAGTGTCTTAGATTGAAGACATGGCCTCTAGGTTAGTTTATTCAGCTTTTTGAGGAGTAAAGTACTCCATAGATGTATAAATAGTACCAAATGTGTAACAGACATCAGCAGCTGGGTCTTGTATTTTTAAACAAGTTACACACACACATGTGCAGTTCCATGTATGGGAGAGTCTGCGTGCTCATGTGTTTATTCAGGAATTGTTGTAATTAATATTGGCTATGATTGTTGGTAGGAAGAGACAAAATACATTTCAGGATGGTATTTTTGAAACTCAAGGCATAAAGCTAAGATAAATGATATGTGGCTGCTTTCTTTGACAATCTAAAAAGCATCTTATGTTATGAAAGAGACCTAAAATTCATGAAACCCACCATAATTCCTTTCCTATTGTTTTCTTACATTGGTGTATCTCAGTAGTAAATCTAAAATAACTCACCCCTCGGAACAGTCCTTCTAGGATTACAGCTGTACAACTATTCCTTGACTCTTGCACTACATCTGCAAGTTCCTAGAAATCTTTGGTGTATTTACCTTTAGCCTGTGTTAGGTAATCAGGGGAGCTTGCAGGACACAAAGCCTTATGGAGCATATGTGATTCCTATCTATGCACCCCGGCACTACTAGACTTTTCTGCCAACATACTTTGCTTATCTGTTATCCTGCTGTTGCTCAGTCCTGCTCCTCCCACCCCTGTATCCTTCCTCCCATTTCAGCAGAGACGAGACAGCTTCAACTCCACCAGATGATGCGGGAGCATGAAAGGCGAGGAAGAGAGGTGCAGAACTCTATGGGTTCATGCTTTGACCACTTGACATGAGGCAGAACTTTCTTCCTGTGCAGTGACCAAGCACTGAACAGATTGTCCAGAAAGGGTGTGGAGTGTCCTCACTGGAGATATTCCAGAGCTGCCTGGGCAAAATCCTCTGCTGTGGGAGGGCCCAGGTGCCCCACTGTGGCTCCTTCCACCCTGACCCATCCTGGATGATTCTGTGATGATAGTGGGGAGTTGAAACTGCCTTGACTCCCCCCCTGCCTCTGTGGAGAAGCACACCTTGTCTCCTAGGCATTGCTTTAGGTAACTCCAATTCTTGTTTGATGAGCCTTTGTACACTCTAGCTGTGTACACTTCTGTACACTGTGAGGCCTGAATAGCTTAAACACCTGCTGGTCTGTAAAGTTGGCTGCTTGTGGCACTATGATGAGGAACTGCCCTTGCTTGCCCTGCAGTGAGAGGAAAAACTTCCACTGGCTTAGGTGGGAGAATGACTGGGCATCTGTGACAAGCAATCCCATGACCGTTGTTGCTTTCAGCCCCTAATTCTGCAATTACTGAATACAAAGGGCCATGCGTAAAGTCCAGGGGTGTAATTACTGTTTTGACTTCCTGATGATTTATCTTGGGCACTACCAATGAACAGTACAGCTTAATTACATCAGTTACTTGAAGGGATTGTGCAAACCCCAGGTATTTATTGTGTTCAGGGGAGAACTAGCTCAGCTAGAGATCATTTCATACATGTGCAGGGATCTCCTTTGTTATTTATGTGCTGCCAATGTTTGGAAAACTGAAATGCAATTGTGTTCTATGTGTACCAGGTGCTGAATGACAGCAGAGAGCACAAAGCAGTATTGTCTGTGGTCCAGCTGAGGAATTAAACCCCTTGAAGTTAAAGCTTCTCTGATAGTACTGTGGTTAAGTGGCTTGAATATTGGCACTGTAATTTGGATCAGTGTTTACATAGCTTGCACATTTTATGGTATAATACAATAAATATAATACAATAAATTGTGCTTTTATCCGAAAATCCTGGTCTGGTGCACTTTGGCCTCCTTTTCAAACATACAAGCAAGTGATCTTAAAACCTGCTGTGGTGTGGTCTGACAGTCACTGCAGGTGCCCAGGACCTTTTAAACCCAAGCCTGTTGTTTGGTTTCACACATCTCAAATGGATTTATTAGCAGGTTACAGAGGTCTTGAATTGCTGCTTGTTTAATGCAGCCACCTCACAGGTGTCAGTAACAAACCAGCAGCTGCTTTTGGCTCACTATAAAATGGGATTTGAATATTTTGAATTGTGTGTCAGAGGAAGTGGTCTGTCTTTGAAGAGCCTCTTCTGTTCCCCTCCATAGAGCAGGCTGAAGTCTTACATCATGTGCAATGTGTAGCTCTGCTCTCCCTTCAGTATTGTAACAAGCACCTCTAGAGTAAACAAGGAGCTGTTAGACTCCCTGAAGGTCATGCAGCTGGAATACAGGATGAATGGCATTATGTGGAAATGCTGGGGATTAAATTGTTAATTTAATAACTGCTAAATAAAGCAATACTTTCCTTGGATTTTTGTCCTTGTGTTATAAGAAAAAAAGGTGTGAGAAGCTGCGGTGCTGAGCAAGGGCTCAGGAGATGATGTTCCTTTTCTGTCATGCCACTGCCCTGCTTCATGTCAATTGACCTTTCTGTCCTCTGATTTTGTGTCCATAGGATGGAAGCGGCACTAACTCCTTTTTCCTTTGTCTTCTCTGATGTCTTTAGTTACCTGCATGCTGCTGAACTCACTTATGGTCCTTATGTTTATGCCTTTAGAGAGTGCTCAACAGCAAGTGATTGGTATTAATTGTTGAATGTCTGTTCTCTGCCAGGCCAGTGTGTTTGAGCAGTACAGCTGGCTGGCTCAGAGAGTGTGCAGGATCTCATTTGTTTTGCTCAGCACCACCACGTTGTTCTCTTTCTGGTTTTTGCTGCAGTGACATGCCATGGTGAAAGTTTTGCATTTCACCCACAGTTGTGGTTGTCACCAAGGAACACAGGAGGTTCCTTGTGAGTTATGGTTGGCTTTTCAATATACTTCCACCCATAAGGTCAAACCTTATGGGTTCCTCCTTAAAAACCTTTGAGGGATTTTGTTGTGAGTGAGAAGTACCCCTTGGCATTAAAATCCTTTGGCAAAGCTTCTGTTAAGGTAGTCCTTTCCAGTCAGCTGTCTGTGACTCCAGGTTTTAGGTGCTGTTTATAGGAAGCTTTGGCCTATTGGAACATGGACAGAATGCAGGATGTTTCCAAACATCAGTCTTCTTGTTAAGCCTAGCCTAACCTAGACTGTGGAGAACACAACTCCCTAAGGCCCACTGCTTGCTCCTGAAGCTGTTTCTTCAGTCTCCTTCCTGACTGATGCCTCATGTTTGCATCTAAGTCTGTTATGAGATTGGAACTCCTGACTTCCAAAATTCTTTGTCACTTTTGCTCCTGGGAGCTGCAGCCACATGGAGACTTTGTCATCTTGCTACAAGTAGAAAACACGTGGTCATGCTGGGGGATTGGCCTTGCTGCGCTTGTGGCTGGAGGCAAAGCCTTCACCAACTTGAGTGAAAGCTGAATGCATCTATTGTGTAACTTGGCTGAAGCCAATTTGTGCTTTTTCTGGCAATTTCCAACAAAAAAGCTGCTAAGAATGTTGCTGTGAAGTGGCAGGGCAGTAGTGTGTCCTTAAACATGATTTCCCTGAATAATTGTTTGAAATGGGCAAATTATTTACAGGATGCTTCCTGAAAGGAAGCTGAATTTATGTCTAGGAAGTTCTGAGATAAGTTTAACAACTCATATTTTAAATTTTATTGTTTATTTAACTTCTAAAATATTACAAGAAATATATTAGATTTGTCATCTAGATTTTCTGCTGTGGACTAAAGAAATGCTTATTCATTTTAGCACAGTAAAATGTGGTCTTGGGAGTTTTGATCAGGGCTGAACCTTAATTCCACATGCTTCCTCAGAGGAAAAAGATGGGAAATGGTGAAGACGAAAATCTGACAGCTGCAGAGAAACTGTTTCTGATTGAGGGCTAATGGCTCAGATGAAGGAAAACATAAATTTTACATGGAATGTCAATGTATTTGGTGTGACAAAAGGGATTTTAACTGGATTTAAATGAAGTGGGATCTGAAACACAGACCATAATTTAGTGCTGTAGAAGAAATCCCTCTCTGGAAGGAAAATGTAGACTTTCTTGGTTATGCTTAGTAACTGAGTAACAGAGTTTCTAAGGTATTTTTTGTAGTGCACTGGAGAAATGTGGAAGCTTTGGATCTGTGGTGCGGCAGGCATGTCTGTGCATTTATAAACACTGATGGCATATTTTAGTGAGTGTGATAACTTTTGTTTTTCAGGTTAGTGGATGACCGGTGTGTGGTCCAGCCAGAGGCAGGTGACCTTGCTAATCCTCCAAAGAAGTTCCGAGGTCAGTAAAATCATCTGGGGGGATCGTTTCTCTTTAATGTCCAACTGATGCAGTTCTAACTCCTTGGGCACTTTTGTCATGTGGCTTCCTAGAGGGTTTGTGGCCACAGGGATGAAGTTTCAAACTGGAACATGAATGGCAGACTTTGAGAATGAATTACAAAATTTGCAAAGGCACAAGAGGCAGGTGGAAAATACCGGGGAAGGGGCTGAATTTTCCTGTAGTCCAAGAGTTGCTTGCTCTGTTCTGTACATTGAACACAGATCCCATGCTCTGTGACAAACTCTTTGCTCCAGCCCTGCTCTCACTGTAAATGGGAAAGAAACTTGTGAGGTCCAAAGCTACTTGAGCTGATGGATTGTTTATTTTTTTTCCAAGATAAGATACCATTTTAAGGTGTAGCCCCAAATATTTTGTCAGCTTTTTGTTTTGCTTTTGCTTAAGACTGTATCTGATTTTTTTTCAACTTGACCTTGTAGATTTGTATAATTCTGCTGTTTTGCTTATTGTAATAAAAAACAACAGTGCACTGACCACTTGCAGTTTTTACTTGTTGACTGTTAAAAATGTACTCGTAACTGTGCCAGAGCAGAGCCTTACTAGCCTGATCCAGGCCTCTTTCAGCTTAAAAGGGCTTGGATTTACACCGGTTCTGAGATGAAAAAAATATGACTTGCCTGATTTAGAGCAAGGGAAATGTTTCATGGCTGCTTGTATCTATTTTCAATGATCTTTAAGGTCCCTTCCAACCCAAAGCATTCTGTGATTGTCAGGGGTTTCACTGACATGCTTAACTGTAGTATTTTATTTGCAGTGTTTATGTATATGCTACTACTGTGAAAAATAAAGCATTTAAAAGATCAGGAGAGTGAAGTTCTGCTTTCCCAGAGAGTTCAAGACTTTTTTCCATTATATATTCAGGAAACATCAGCAGTTGGTTCCAGTTCCAGCTGTGAGCATTCAGCACACTGGCAGATAACTGGAAACTAAGAAAGTGACGATGCATACTTAGAAACTAACAGTAATAAATTTCAGTTGCTTGTGTGACTGAAAAACTTTAAAGCAGAGCTGGGGGTAGCATCCAGTGTGGCTTTTAGGCTACTTAACTGTGATTTTGCCCTCTCAATGCTTGCAAGTGACTCACAGTTTCCAGGCTGTGGAAAATATCAGGTGGGGATTCTTCGGATGATATTTCTGTTGCTGGACTACCCTGATGTGTTTCTAAAGTTGAGCATATCCAGGTTTCTAGATGAGACCAAGGTCACTGGGAAAGATTTGTGATAGGAAAATTGAATACACCCAAATGCCTACAACTAAGGATCTTGGAGCTTAAAAAGACAACCATAATTTTTTCACTGTCTAGTGTTTGAGGGCTTGATTTTATACCTTCAGTACATTAGAGATCTTTTCTTGCAATTGTGTTGTTCATTTCTAACTTCAAAAGGCAAAGAAAGAAAAAGTTGATAGGTTTCTGTGTTGATGATTTGGGCACTTCGATGCAGGGTGGAAGCTGATTCTCCCAGCACCAATGATTTGCCATCAGTGGTGGCCAGCACATGTGGAGCAGATGTCAGAGGGGGATGGGACACTGACAAATGTACAGCTGTTTTCTGCTGCTGGGGAAACAAAGGGCTGTACTCCTGAGTTACATCCTAGCTTCTGGGGGGGGGGGGGTTTCCATTAGTTGTGGACAGTTTTGGCTCTGTCCCTTGTTGTAACCACCTTGCTTGCATAACACATCCCTTTATCTCCAGTTGCCTCTGCTCCTCCTTCTCCACAGCATCAAACCTTTCCTTCCCTCTAACTCAGATCCTCCTCTTTTTGAGGATTGCCTCTTCTCCCTCTCTGCCCCAAAACTTTTTAGTAGCTACTCTCTTCCTCCCTGCTGCTGCTTAGCTCCTCTTGCAGTCTTTCTTCCAGTTGCTCATTAGCTCTCTTCTTTACAGTGCTCCATAGTTTAATTTTTGGGACTACTGCCATGGTGGTAGCATGCAAATTTGGTTGAGCTGCAACACAGAATGATTTGGATTGGAAGGGACCTTAAAGCCCATCTCATTCCAACCTCCTGCCATGAGCAGGAACACCTTGCACTGTCCCAAGTTGTTCAGAGCCCTATCCAGCCTGGCCTTGGGCACTTCCAGGGATGGGGCAGTCATAGCTTCTCTGGGCAACCTGTGCCAGGGTCTCAACACCCTCACAGGACACAATTTCTTCCTCATATCCAATCTGAATCTACCCTTTTTCAGTTTGAAGCCATTCCCCCTTGTCCTGTTACTCCATGCCCTTTTAAAAAGTTCTTCTCCATCCAGCTTTCTTGTAAGCCCCCTGAAGATAGTGAGAGGTGCTATAAGGTCTCTAACTCCTGTAGGAAGGAGAAACTAAATTAGTGAAAAAGTAATTGTCACAGTAATTGTCACATTTATTTATGCAATCCACCTTTCTATAAAAGCATGGCTATAGTGTTAGGGGCATTGAATATCATATCAGCTTCAAGTATCCATAAGCAGGAGGATGGCTGCAGGAACGATTTGGATGTTTTCTCCTTCATCCTTTAAGTCAAATTCTAAGTGTGAGAACAGCAGGAGCTTTGCTGAAAGTCCAGCAGAAACTTGCTGTCTAATTGAGAATTAGTGGCTTGAACCACAGAGAGTAACCAAAAGCACATCTCTGCCATACTTTGCTAAACTGCTCAGAGCCCTGAGGCAAAAGAGTTTCTAAATATTGTTCTTATAATCAAGAATCTAGGCAAAATCCATGTTTTTCTCCACAAGAATCTTCTGGGAAATAGCTTTCAATTAAAGCAGCAAAGTTAACAAACCAAACAAAAACTGCTTTAAGTAGATTCTTAACATGAAAGGAAGATTTAGGCATGAATGATTAATTGTATGATTAGATATAAGCAATTGAAAATAACATCTAAGAGCAGGATGAGTAGGGCCTCTTCACTAATAGGAACTGCTGTCTGTATGGTTTACAATGTTTTCATCACTGATAGCTGAACTAGTGTTGACTTGAGGTTAGAGCATGACCTGGGAGTCAAAGAAGTATGAGAAAAACATGTTTCTAACAAGATGTTTAGATTTCAAGGACTGACTCTGAAAATTAATATCAGAGAGGATTGTGTTTGCTCTTTTTTGGTAATATTTTATCAACCCTTTCCCCAGTGGGAGGGGCAAAAAAGAAAGACTGTGGTTTTGACTTGTATATCCCCTACAGGGTTCACTCAGAGATGAAATCAAGGTACTGAGATGTTGGCCTGAACTGAAAGCCTATCTAAAGAGGGTCTCAAAATAGCAGTTTCATTTTTGTGTGTTTACTTTTTTTTTTTTTTTGAGTGGGTGGCTGCTATTCTGGTTGTTTCCTGCAGCATGGAGTGTTGTTAAACTAAGGAAAGATGTGGTTGCTTCTCATTTTGTGTCCTTATGAAGAAGCTGTGCTCACCATTCCTCCCCCAGTCACACTGGGATGAACCTGGAGTGGCTCTGTGTTCACCAGGGTACACATCCAGATTTGCAGCAGTGCAAAGGAGGGTGGAATTTGGTCCCACACATGTTTCCTGAAGCCTGGTGAAAAAACCCCACAGAACATTTACTGTATTACATTGAAGGCTGAAGCTGGTGAGATCCAAGGCACTGAGTGTGGTGATGGAAGTGCTTACTGTGCTGCAGGGCTGGGTTCACAGAGAGTGGGAAGAACATTGTGTGCCAGGAGTTGTGTGCCTCTGAAGAAAAGCCACATCATGAGCCACACAACTGCAGGTTTCCTTAGTCTGGGACCCTAAACATATTCCAGCTTGATGTTTCCAGTAGGAAACACTTTCAGCTTCCAAGGTGTAAAATAGCACAGATAAGACCTGCTTGTTGATCAGATTTAACAACTTTGGAAAAGGAGCATGAGTCTCCTTTTAAAATATTTATTAAATGCAAAATGACCTATGTTTTTAAAATGGTCTAAACTTTCTTACTTGTAACTTGTATTCCTTTGATTTCTTGAGGCTTCTGCAGTGGAAGTGATGCTTGGGTTCCCAAATACCCTCCTTTGCTTTCCAGGTTTTAGTCTGATCTAAGATTTTCCTGACATTGTTCTTTTTTCTTCACTCCCTTCCATTACCATTCTCTGCACTCTGTCCTTTCTTCCTCCCACCTTTTCCTCTTCCAGCTGCCATTTTTCTTTTTATTTACCCTCTACATAATTTTGGTTTATTCTTTTATTTTCTTCTTGTTTCTCCCAGTTCCATAATTGCTTTAATTTCCTTCTCTTTTTTGTTGTCCTGTCTAGGACACTTCATTGTCCCACTCCTTGCTCCTCCACATTTTTCCCTTATCATTTACACATTAGTTCTTTTTTACCTTTTTGTCCTTTCCCCACCCCCCCCAAAACAAGTAGATTTGTACACACTGTGATTTTTATAGCCCTGTCACTTCCACTTCCTCATTTCTCTGGTTTTAGTAAAGCCATGTGATAATTTCTACAGTTCTGCAAGCCAAAGAAATCTTCCATGATGGGCAAGAGTTGAATTTCTAACACTTAAAAAAAAAACCCCAAAAAAACTCCACAAACAAGAGAGGGCTGAGAGAGAAAGCATCTCGCAAATATTGTTCTAAACCATCTTTATCTAATATCAAGAAACATTTAAAGGGCATAATAGGAGTTATTTTGCTTTTCAGACTTCCTGAGTGAAGGTGCTATTTGCCTACCTTTGATATTCCCTCTCTAATTAGTCCTCAGTAAGAGAAACATTTATGTAAAACTCCATAAAGTAATGGATTGGGAACTAAGACTATCTGGGAATGTCTGGAGAAGTCAGAAGAGACATTCTGTCTCATGAGTGGGTTGCTAGACTGACCTCCAAGAGGGAATGGCTTTTTCATCTGCTGTGTGGTGGAAAGTTGCTTTATAATTTTATGCCTCAGTTTCTTTTTTTTTTCCTGTTTATTTGAGCTGTAGCATCTCTAGGGCATGCACTGTTCCACCCTATTACAATGTTTAGGATCATGAAGCTTGAATTTACAGAGTTTTGTTACTCTGAAAAAAAATGGAAAAAAACCCAGAGAAAAATGATGAGATGACCTGGTTTCAATGCATTGAATCCTAAAAAGTAAAATAAAATAGGGGAAAAAGCTTGTCTGGGATCAAATAATGTTTGTTTGGTTTTTTTTTTTTGTCAGTAAATTGAGGGAAATATAATTGAAGTAATACTGATTTGAAAAAGGTCCTCTACAGGGTGGTAGCACCGTGCTCTTTGCCTCTGCAGGAGGATGGGAAGCACTGTGTTTACTGAAAGAAGCAGGATGTGTGGAGAGTAGCTGAGAAATGAAGACTGGTCCTATAAAAAGAAGGTATTGTTACTTCAGAGAAATAAATGTTTCATGAAGCCTTTTGAGAAGGCATGTTAATTATAGATTATGACAGAAAATAATAGCAGACTTTTGTCTTATGAGCTGAAATCCTGATACTTCACATAAAATATCCTATAATATGCAGTACAGTTTAATGGCACACAACACTTTGGGGTTTTTTTCACCTTCTTGGCTTCCAGAATATTGTAAAAATTACCTGGGAGTTATGTACTCTAGGTTGTGTGTTATAAGTCCCATTATAAATGTGAAATGAGAGCAAACACCTTTGCAGAGTGTCTGGGCTTGCTTTGATAAGTATTTGTAGGACTATTTCCTTGGAACAGCAACTCAGGGCTGCGAGGGGGGTAAATCCATGAGCACTTTGGGTCAGTGCCAAGGAACGTTCTGCCACGGGGGACAATTTTGTATGGACAAACTTTGCTGCTTGAATAGGGGTGGGGTCAATCCATCACTGCCAGGGAAATATGGAGGGCTCATAGCTGGGGGCAGACCTTCCTTTGACATCCACAGACTGCAGCCCATGTTGGGGAAGAGTTTTGCCCTACGACACCCAGTCCTGAGTGTCCTCACTACTCCCACAGCAGAACTCTTCCCTCTTCTTGCCTCTTAATAGATGTGGTATGTGAGAGGACAATTACCAGTGTTTGCTATGTGAAATGTCTGTCAAGTCTTGCTGCTTTTAGAGCAGTTGATGATTGTGACTGTGCAAGACTAGATGTTGTTTATCATTCTAAAAGTAATTGGCTTTGGATGAATCATGAGCCTCTTTTTCCAGTTTATAGGACTTCCACTGGACACCCACCCCCCCCCACCCCCCCCCCCAAAAAAAAAAAAAACCAAAACTCTTGAGTCAGGGAGTTGAACAAAATTCAGTTTCTTGCCATTTAACAGTAGCTTTCAACTAATTGTGTTTTGGGAAATAAAGATGAACAATTGAACAAGCATTTAGGGAAGAACCCCTTGACTTCATTCCAGACATCTCTCCCCTTTCTTGATCTGCAGCCCCCCACTCCACATGGGGAGGTGGTGGGGATGGCATGAGGGTTGGTGTATTGACATTCTCTTTCCTTTGCTGCTCATTTCTTATTCAGCATCTCAGCATTGACTGCAGTTTCTTCCTTCTCCTCATTCTTTTCTCTCATTTGCACAGCCGTCCTGCTCAGGTGGCTTCTCTCTCCTCACCTGCTTTTTTCCTGGTCTCCTGGACAGCGGTCATGTTCAGCTTGTGTCACTTTGATTAAGAAACCCTAACAGTAAAAACAACTTGGTGAAGGCACAGAGACCCCAAACTCTGTGTGAACCTGCTTGGTGGCTGGCTGCTGAATGCCCCTGCCACCCTTGGATTCAGTAGTGCCAGGAGGAGCTGGGCAAGCCAGGTGTGGCATACAGACAGCAGGACCACTCTGCCAAGGTTTCCAAGTGCCTTCAAACAGTGCCTCTTTGATGCTGGGGTGGTAATAAAGCAGGAGGTAGATATGGCAGGATCGTAGCCTGGGGCTCTTACAGGGAAGAGTGGGAACCTGTGAGGCTTTAAAGGCTTTAGGTTCAACTCTAATGTTGTGCCACCCAGTTTCTGGTATCATTGCCACCAAGATGACTTGGTGGCTGTGTTTAAGCACTGGTATCTGGACATTTCTGGACAGGAAAAAAACTTACTAAAGCATACTTACAAATGAAGGAAATGTCTTTCAACATGACTTAAGAGTATTTCTTTAAAATCTTTTCCCAGACTGCCTTTTCAAGGTGTGTCCTATGAACAGATATTCAGCCCAGAAGCAATACTGGAAAGCCAAGCAAGCCAAACAAGGAAACCATACTGAAGCAGCACTGCTGAAGAAACTTCAAGTAAGAGACATCTGTATTTGTAATCTTATCTCAATCTGCAGGCTGTAGAATTACAATAGCACCAGAAAGAATAATAAGTGCCTTGGGAACCACTGTGATAGGTATTATTATGCCACCATAGCAACTCTATGTTCTCCTACCTCCTGACTGGCATTTATAGCCCTTCGCCTGGTGTTTATCTCACTTTGGGCTGGGGGTTTTGCCTTTGCTGTAAGCAAGGTAGTGCTTTCAGAAATTTTATAAAGTAAAAATGGAGTTGTTAAAATCAGGGTGGAGCCCTGGTTTAAATAATACTGGAAATCCTTACCAGGAATTAGGCAGAGGAGTGGACAAAGAGATGTCCTCAATGCTTTAGCTGGGGAATTCCTCAAAACTGTGTTTGTCCTTGCCTTCAGTCTAAGTGATGCTTTTGTGAATCTTATTGGAGATTGTATTTTGTCTCAAATACAGTGTGGATGGAGCAACTCATCTGTATCTGAAAAACAGCTGGCCTGATGTAACTGAATGCATGAAATGAATTGAAAACAAGGTCCTGTCAAAACTGGATGACAGTTTTGTGGGCAGTGGAGAGGTCACCAGTGCTTCCATTTAAAAAAAGCAAGGAAGGCACATGGTGTGTGGCCAGAGTTACACAACAATTAGTGCTGGGAGGGAGAGTTTGCTCTGTGGCTGTGTTTGACCTAGTCTATTCTGTTTAATTTTAATGTTGCCAATTGTGAGCTACTGTTTTTGTTTTGTTGTGAAGTCCATGTGTTTATGTACAATTAAACCCCAACAAGTAAAAGGTGACAGTGAGAAGCTAATCATAAGCCTTTTTTTATCCTTTACAGGATCAAATAAAGCACATGAAATTACTTTTTGGGCTTGAAAAATTTTAAAATAACATGCATTTAAGGTGTGACCCATAGTTTGTGACAGAGTCCCTATTTTGGGTAAAAAACCATCAGAATCAGCGTCAGGATTTGGGTGCTAATATTTCCAGTGCAGTAATGCTTGTAGGTTGCAGGATTTAAATATAATGCCATTTCCTTTCTGCACTGTGTGTTTCAGGTACTTCTTTTGTAGAGTCTAAAGAAATAATCATTCTCTTGCAGCATGCAGCAGAACTGGAACAAAAGCAGAATGAAAGCGAGAACAGAAAGCTGTTGGGCGAAATTGTGAAATACAGCAACGTTATCCAGGTACACCTATTGAAATCCATCTGCCTTCTCAGTGTTGGAAAGGAAACAGTTGTTTCATTTCGAGGTTACAGTGAAAATTAACTATTTCCCTGCTGTAATCTGGATTGTCAAGGGTCAGGTAAACAGAACTTGGTGAAGTTTACAATATTGTAAACTTTTTCTGCCTGTTTCAAAGCCTACCAGAAGTGCTGCATATTCCTGTTTAAATAATATGTCATAATAAAAATTCTATGTGTATTTCTTGGTGCTGCAATTTAGAATCTGAATGTAGATGTGTATTTTATTTTCAAGAGTTATTTCAGAATCATGCTATAGAGGTGTTGTGCAGCTCCTTTTATATCATTGAAGTAATCTGTATCTCATGACATATAAATGAGACAGGAGCTAAGTTCTTAAGTGCAGTACAACTTTTCTGTAATGGATGTAATTCCTGATGGGAACACTGCAATGGACACTTGCCCTGATGTAAAATTGATCCCTGACACATTTCTCTCAATCTGAGATAGAGCATCTGTTTTCCTAAACTGTAGCATACTTTTATAACTGCCTTCTAGTTATATTTTGTATTTATATTTATTATAGAAAATCTCTGCAGTGTGAAAGCCTGCGCCTCCTCTTTTGACTGGAGAGAGAAAAAGCAACTAAAAGCTGTACTATTTTTAAAAAAAAATATTCTTTTTTTTCCCAGCTACTGCACATAAAAAGCAACAAATACCTTACAGTCAACAAGAGATTGCCAGCTCTTCTAGAGAAGAATGCTATGCGGGTGTCCCTGGATGCTGCAGGGAATGAGGGCTCCTGGTTTTATATCCAGCCCTTCTGGAAACTGAGGAGTGAAGGTGACAATGTAAGTGGAAATACTGAATGTGTTAAGAAGAAGGGAGAAGAATTCCAGGAGACAATTTCTTCACTGCCGGACTGTTTCATAATGGATTCAGTTCAGGAAAGAAGAAATTAGAAGAGTGATTAGGACTTTTACCTTTCCTGTGAAACTGGAAAGTGTTAGTAAATTATATGGTCTGGAATCTTATGTGTTGCCACATTCAGCCAAGCCTCTCTTAGCTTTGCTAAGTCTACCTTTTGTGTGCAGATATACAAAGCTGACAAGAAATCATAGTTTATGCTAGAGACTTATTTTTTTTAAAAAGGTTTTGGGTTTTCTAAATTTTTTGGCAACATTTTTTTTCAAGGGGTCAGTAGAGAATGTCTCTAGGAAATACATCAGCTTTCTTTAAATCTGTATTCACTTTTGACGTGAAAATGGTCCAATCTATGATTGGAGCTGGGTTGAATAGTCTGGAAAGTCTTTTCTGGGTAGGTTTCAGCAGGAGTCTTGCATATTGATGAGGGGAAGAATGCACAGGAGAGCTCTTTGCTGCAGATCTGAGAGCTGTGCTGTGAGATCACAACTCCCTTCTTCATTCTGTGGCTTGGTTAAGTGCCTGATTTGGATAATTTAGATCTGCCTCTGGGAAGGCTATAGGATGATGAACTTGTGTGGTTTTATATTGTAGACCTGCCTGAGAATATTTGGCTCCTTTCCCCTGTGTATAATCAGTGAAAGCCTTCTTAGGATTGTAGAAAGGAATGCCTCTTTTTTCAGGTATTTTCTCTCATTAATATTGTGGTTACCCAGCCCTTGGGATGCTCTCCAGGATGGGTGAGTGTGGTTGCTTGCAACTCCTTTTGCAATCTGTTGTTGAGAGGAGAAGGATTGCATTCCCTGCTCCTGGTCAAATATCCCTAGAGTCAAGAGCCTTTCCCTGCTCCACGTAGTGATCAAAAGGATATGTGAAAATCCTCCTTCTTCCCAAAGCCTGTTGCAGAGAAACAGAGCAAATATAGCCCTCAGGGGGGCCTCTGCATGGCTTTTCAGCTGAGGAAAACAAATGTGGCTTAAACATTATCTCGGTACTTATTTTCCTTCTTTGGAGAGAAAAAAAGGTGACTTATTGTTTTGGCTTAATTTCTTGGAATAACGTCAGTTCAGCATTTTATAATTTCTCATGCCTAGAAAATAAGTGTGTGTGTGTGTCATGCTCTCCAGAGGGAGGACCTGGGATTCCCACCTGTCATCTGCAAAACCATGGTGAGCCCTTACAGCAGGCCATCCCAGGCCTTCAAAGTCATCCTCAGTACTGCAGAGATTCTGATTCCATTTTCCTCTGTTGTGCACGCATGAGGGTTGGGAAGAAGACCTGCTGATCTACAAAGATTGCAGATCGATGCAGGGATGGCAGTACCATCCCATCGCACAGACCCCTTTCCTGGTCTGTTCCTGTGGGGATTTATCTGACAGGCTCTGAGCCGTGAGGGCTGTGTGGCAAACTGGTTTATTCCTAACTCAGGTTCCTTTGGAATGGGCTGCTGCTCATTTTCTGTTTCCACGTTGCCTTTCAGAGCTGGCAACTTGCCATTGTAATTTACAGAGGGAATTTACAAAGGGAGGTTGTTTCTTGTTTCTATTAGGCCCAAGCGGATTTGACAATTTTCTTTGCAAATTTCCAGCGATAAACATTACTGCTCTGGCAGCTCTCTTATAAATGCTTTTGTACATTTCTACCTCTTCAACAGACACACAAACCAGGCAGCTGTTTCACAGAGGACAGGAGTAGCAAGTGATGGGGGAAGTCTTCATTTTCCTCTCACAGATAGGAGGGAGGCTCCAGCCTTGTACCCACTACTTCTTGTCAGTTACTCCCAGACACAGAAACCTTTCAATTCACGGAGTTAGCTTTGTATATCAGGCCCCTACTCTGTTTAGAAACTTCACTTTTTTTTTTTTTTTTTTTAACTATATTTCTGTTCTATAATGAGGAAATTCCCTAGAAAACATGTTTTAGAAAGTCTTTTAAGCAATAGGAGTGAGTATTGAATTTTTGCTTGGATGGCTGCTACTGTGCCAGGTAATGCAGGCAAGGTAGAGCTAAATATGCCATATGTCCTAAAAGAAAAGGAATCTGATACAGGATGTCATACAGAATGAAAAGGAATCTGATAGAAAGTGTGACTCTTCTGGTAAGCAATCACAGTTTTTTAGCCTTGTGAAATATTTTAGAACTTAGTTTTCTGAAAGAAGGTTAGCTTAGTTTCACTAGCAACTGATTAATTTTGCAACTCAATGAAAGTAGCTAAAATAATATGACTGAACATTTACAGTAATTGGCATAACTACAATATTTTCTGCGGACTTTTATTAAGTCTTTTTAATTTTTTAAGCTGCTCTTCAATGGGAGATAGGACTAATTAAGGCTAGAGCTGGTTCCAGGTGGACTGAACAGCAAAATATACCCTGATAACAGGATTGGTGCTGTGTGGATTGCACTGCAGTTATTTGCCATTTTAGTGTTTTTTTTTTTTTTTCTTTTTAAATAAGATGCTTAATGTTATGTTCTCTTAATGATTTAGTTGTGATAGTCCTGGTGTACATACAATAATTTTGAAGTCCTGATTCCACTTTGCAGGATGCAAACCTGGTGGTATTTTGGTTAATGAATTGTCTGGTCATAACTTCTTAAAACAGGCTGTAAGTAATGTCTGTGTGAAGCATGGCATGCAGGAATGTATTGCATAAGAAATGTCTTATAGGCATCTTGTCATTATTTTGATTCTGTTAGTGAACTTGTTCCCGTGACTTGGATCAAGTAGGATTTCTGTGTGTGATCTGAGCATGGTGACACTGTCTTATGCTACTGTTTATTTTAGCTGTGTTAGTAAAGAGCAGGCAAATCTTCCTTTTCACCTCTGCAACGAGGGGGCCAAATTCACCTGCATTGAAGTTGCACAAGGCTGAACTGGGCTCAGCTTTTTTATCAGAAATGTGCTGATCAATGCAGAAAGTGTTTTTGTTTGTCTTCCAAAAGAAAGCATGGCTTGTGCAGCATTTCATGTAGTAAAAAAATCACATGTAGCCACTTGTCTTCATGTTTGTGCTCAAAAGTGCTGTGAACAACATAAGCAAATCAGGACCCAGTGCCAACCAATCTGTGTGGATTGATATTTTTTATTATTTATTTTTCCCCCTTCCAGGCATGAATTGAATTCTCCATATGCATGTCTCACGTTGTTTTTAGATTAAAGAAGTTTTTCTATATCATAAAGAATTGCAAGAGCATGGGAATTTGCTTGCAGGGAGCCAGCCAGGAATTCCTCTTGTAGAGAGAAGGTCTCTCAGTTTTTATACCTGCTGCCTGTGCTGAGCTCAAGCACCATTTAGGGAGCAACAGCAGAGGGGATGGAGTGTGTTTACCTCTTTCTGAATTTCCAGTGATTTCTGTGCCTCTCTAGGTTGCAGTCAAGCAGACTGAATCACAGAACTCCTGAGCCTGTCAGGACATTTACCAGCAGATGGTCCACAGAACTGGGGGCTCACGATTACTTTCTAAGCTTTCACTGGGATAAAGAGAACTTACTGTAACTTTTGGATGAACTGAGCTGCTCCTGGAGTTTGTGGATTCATATCTATTTCATGGTCTGGAGTTTCTGCTGAACTAGGGGACATGCTTATTGGGAATGCAGGGGTTCATTAGTTGGAAATCTTGAACCCAAGTGATTGTACATCATGAGGGAACAGACCTGTTGTGTGAATTGTCTGCAAATAAATTCACTGAGCGCCATTCCTAAAGCATGCATTTGAGTAATTTTCTAAATGTGCTACATTACTTCATGTTATTGGCTGGCTACATAGGTCTAAATTGCATTTTATTTCTGTCTTCCAGGTTGTGGTGGGAGACAAAGTTGTTCTCATGCCAGTCAATGCAGGACAGCCTCTGCACGCCAGCAACATTGAGCTTCTAGATAACCCCGGCTGCAAAGAGGTGAGTTCAGGAGGGCAAGAGGGGTAACTGCTGATCTGAGATGGTTATAGAAAGGCTGAGGGAATTGGGATTGTTCAGCCTGGAGAAGAGAAGGCTTTGGAGTGACCTCACTGTGGCCTTCCAATGCCAAAAAGGAGCCCACAGGAAAGATGGAGAGAGACTCTTGACAAGGGCCTGGAGTGACAAGACAAGGAGGAATGGCTTCATACTGACAGAGAGAAGGTTTAGATTGGGTACTAGGAAGAAATTGCTCCCTGTGAGGGTGCTGAGGCCCTGGCTCAGTGTTGTAGGCACAGAGTTTGTGATAATTGGGAGTGGGGCTGGGGCAGAGCCTCATCCCCAGTGAGTACAGCTGTGCAGGACAGGTGAATGATACTGAAGGTAATGAGCCATGGAATGCCCAGGTGCACTGACCAACCACCAAAGGGAACAGAGTGCACACAGGTTTAATGCATGTAAAAGAGTGTTAGAGATTGTACTGTAGTATAATAAGGGGCTGCAGTTACTTGAAGCCTTCTTTGCTGTTGGTTGTGCCTCCACCATCCTCCTGACAGCAGAGGTTGCCCAGAGAAGCTGTGGCTGCCCCTGGATCCCTGGCAGTGTCCAAGGTGAGGCTGGATGTGGCTCTGAGCAAGCTGGGATAGTGGAAGGTGTCCCAAGCCCATGCCAGGGGCTTGGAAATGGATGATTTTTACATCCCTTCAAACTCAGGCCATTCTGTGACATGTTGTTCTTTACTGGTAACCAGAACCCACCGTGAGCGCACCATAGGCTCAAAGCCAGCCTTAAAAACTGGTTCCAGCTCAAAAACCCAAGATTAAATATTCTCACTGCAGTGATGTTCTGGCACTGAAAACTCTGTGAGGTTTCCTTGGGTATCTCAAACTCTGACTGATGTGAGAGTAAATCCTCATTCAGCATTCCTTTGGGGGTGGTCTTGGTAGGCTGTCAGCAAACAGCAGTATTTCCCCACGCAGTCTTCTCCGATATTACGATCATTAACACCTGAGAGCTTCAGGACCAGGTTTAAGAACTGTACAGATATGTAGCTAAGCCCTGTCCCCTGCCATCCTAGATGTGGTGTAGTCTTTCAGAAGAATGGAATGTCTCAGAAAAAACCCCATCCCCATATATTATTATTGGATTTTTTTTTCCTCTAAAGGTAAATGCTGTCAACTGTAACACAAGCTGGAAAATAACTTTGTTCATGAAATTCAGTAGTTACCGAGATGATGTACTGAAAGGAGTAAGTATGATTTTTAAATTGTTTTTTGAATTCAAAAAGTCTTACTGTATTTGACTGTAGAGAAATATTACCTGGTGAATAAAAGAAGAAATAAGGACTTTATGGAGATGTTCAAAGTGGTATTACAGGCTTATAGATGACAATAACTGTAATAAGACAATGTAACTTTACATGCTGAGGTTTTGCACAGTGCCATGCCTGTAGATTAATCTGAGATAACTTACATTTTCATTTTAAAGATAAGCTTAATTTCTCCTCACATGTACCTTAATAAATCATTGTCAATGGCTATTTTTTCAATAGGTGTCAAGGTACCAGCAGTTTTTGAGGAAGAATTTGAAAGGGAAACTGATATATTTGTGTAGACCCATTTAAGGATAGTGTTTCAAGTCTTGGAGAGAGGCAGGAGGAAACAAAAATTATTCCAGCAGAAAAAATAGAGACTGGGCGTTGGTGTTGATTGCAGAGTAGAAGTGATAAGATAACACAATGTTAGAAAAATCTCTTCACTTCCCTTAAATAGAGAGATCAGAAATGAAAAAATCAATTTAGTAAAGTTAACTAGAATTAAAAATCACCTTTAGGTTAATTTTTCCCCACTGTTCATTGTGGTGCTTTCCCAAAAGGCCATGGGTCTCCTGCAGGACTGAATTATCCCATCTGATTTCCAGACTTGGTGCTAAGATTGAATGCTCTTCACTTGGTACCTGTTCCAGCAATAGGAAGCTCAGAAGTATTTTCTTCCTATCAGCTCTGCTGGCTTCACTGGAGCTGTTACAAACAGAAAATTAGTCTAGAGGCTTTGCCTACCACTTAACAGTGCTTCTTTTTCATATTTCTTTAGGGAGATGTTGTGAGGCTGTTTCATGCAGAGCAAGAGAAGTTCCTGACCTGTGATGAATATGAGAAGAAACAACACATTTTCCTCCGCACTACGTTACGTCAATCAGCCACGTCTGCGACGAGTTCTAAAGCACTATGGGAAATAGAGGTATTTTTTTCTTCTTTTTATAAATATTTTAGGACCTGAAGGCCAGGGCTCAGTAAAAAAACTTCAGCACAACATGAGTCATTCAGAGGTTCCTGATATCATCACACACCTCCCTGTAACTATTATTTCATGAAGCGGTTTGTGTAGGATGAACCCTGACGAGCTGCTTTATTGCTCTGTGTGTGTGGAGAGAGGAGGCTTTCTTACTATATTTGCCTGCACTAAAATGAGGAAGAGTCAAATTTCAAATTCAGACTTGATGTAAATGGTGTGATTTTATCAAAGCCAATCAAAGGACACGCACCTCTCCTGAGTTTTAAGTGTTTACATTTAACTTCATGTACAGTATAAAAAATGGAAATCCATGGCTGAGAGGAAATCTCCCAAACATCACACAGCACATCAATGTTTGTTTAACGTTAACCTGAATAAAGATGGTCTTGTGAATGGGGATGGTTTTGAGAAGGGCACTAGCAAACATTTTTGTTCAACTAAGAAACATTGGAAATTGGTAGGTCTCAAATCCTTGCTGTTACAATAATGTAACTCCTATACCCAAAAGTTCTTGTCTGATGAAGAAATTTTGTGCATTTAGAATAATCTTAAGAAAAATGGTTGATTTTTGTCTGGGTGAGGATTGTCTGAACTTATTGGAGATTACTCCTTGAAGGAGACACACACTGCTACATTTCAAGAAAGCAAATGACCTACAGCTCAGTCAAGGGATAAAAGAAATAACCTGTGGTATTTCTGATGATATGAGAATATATCACTTGAATGAAAATTTTTCAGAAGCCCTTAGTATTGACAAAAATAGAGCTGGTATAATTGGTAAAGTAATGTATGATGGTTTGAATTTTGCTTTTAAGTAGTGCCTAGTAGTAGAACAGCTCTCCTTACTTTCTTGAGCTGCAGATTCACACCATGTCACTTAAAAGCAAAATTTGGCTCATCATGTTTGCAGGGAATAGATTAGTGAAAGCACAGAAAGTCATAGGAGTATTTCCTGGCACTTGGCAAAAAGTAAATGTAAGTAGTTGTTATCTATGGTGAGCTTCGTGTAAGCACAGAATTCCTCTCTTTGGCAGGCTGTACTGATGTTGTTTGCATATTTTTATTAGGCGTGAGCTGCAGGAAATGTCAGTGACCTGAAGTATGATCTTGAGGAGCAGGATTAAAATCTAAATTCTTCTTTCAGGTTGTTCACCATGACCCTTGCCGGGGAGGGGCAGGACAGTGGAATAGCTTGTTTAGATTTAAGCATTTGGCAACTGGAAACTACTTGGCTGCAGAGGTAAGAATGCCAGTTAAACAATTGCTTGTGTGGTGCCTAACCAAGTCCTGCTGGTTCAGAACTGCTGTAGCAGGTGGGTCTGCAGTGTAGATATTCACAAAGATCCCACCCTGGGCCCCTGCTGGATCATATGTTATTGCTGCACCCAGGGACTGCAAGGCAAAGAGCACTGTGAAATATCCACCATGTTTATACTGAAAACCCTTGGGTTCATTTATCTCTCTGCTCCTGTTTGCCCTTGATTTTTGGAGTGGTATTGTGACTTTGTATTGGTGTCATGTGAGTTCATTGTGATTATATAGGCTGCAGGGTTCTGCTATTGCACTCTTGCCTTTTGACTAAAATTTGAATAAAAAAAAAGTCTCCTGATGGAATGGAAGGTCCCAGAGGAGAAAGATCTTGCAACTTGTCTGGTTACTACCTGGTACTTCGTATTAAGGCAAAAGAGTATTATGACTCCCCAAAAGAGCAGCTTAATATATTTCAAGACTCCTTAAAAATAAAATATGGCTCTTGACAAGCTGGAATACAGCAGATAATACCAAGTGTATGAAATGTTACAGTCTTGGATATTTTAATGGTTGCAAGAAGCTGTGAACTTTTTGAGTCATATTTAATCCATATTAACACAGGACTGTGTACAAATTTTATCAATGGAGTTAAAAGTAGGTTTTTCCCACTTATTTAGTTAGGATTGCTTATTTTAACTCATGCTTTGAAGTATGACTGCAAAAATTTACTGCAAGAAGAAAGTTATAAATCACGATATGTTAGGGAACCCCTGAAAAAGGACTTGCTCGAGTTAGATTTACAGCAGTGCAACTTCTGTATGCAGACAATTCCTTAGTATTCCCAGGGTGCTGCTTTTGTGTTCCAGCTCCTGTAACAGCCTGCACTGAATTCAGAGGAAGAACAAACAGGAGCTATCAGACCTTCATTTATTTCTAATTATGTCAAGGCTGCTATGAAAACATAAACAGTGGACTGCTAATAATAGATAATAATAGCTAATTTTCAAGAGGCAACCAGTACTCCCACCTGTGAATTAGGAGTATTTTCCTTTCTGCTTACAGTGAGGGATGCTCCTAGTAGGAAGATTTTGCTAGCTGGGCTGATGGAGAGTCAGGAAAAGTATTGAGCATACTGATGGGCTTCTTTCTTCCACAAGGGGATCTGTCTGGGGGATTTTAGGTGAAAAATCTTCAGGTGAAGAGATGCCACACTACACTCAATGTCAGACCTGAGCTTACGTCCTTTCTACCTCTGGAAAGGAAATCCCCATCAGGCAGACTTGTAATATGGAGAATATAATTAGCAACAGTGGAGTGAGAGCTGGAAGAGCTTTTGGGTCGAACAGAGGTGATCTGCTGGGACTGGAGACCTGCATTGGTGACTCTGTCTGTGAGGTGTAAAATACCTGTGGTGGAGATATTAAAGGTACTGCTGTAATAAAACCCTGTGAACTGTATTTTGCACAGTTCATATGTCAGGCACAACACACCAGCCAGCCAGACACGTCCAAGATTTATGAACAGGCAGGCAGACACCTCGTGTGCGTGACCTAACTTTAAATCAATTGGGCAAAGCCTCTGAGCACTTATCTGTGCTCTGGCAGCACAGGGAGATTACCCATGGTATGGATTATCAACAGCGTCACACATTGCCATGACCTGATTTTGTTTAAGCCTCCTTGATAAAGGTATCTAGAGTGGAATAAAAAGTACAAACACAAGAAGAAAATTCACAACTCTTTTAAGCATTCTGTTGTTGGCTAATGATGCAATTTCTGTCACAGTTTGAGCTGTTGTAAATCAGAATACATCACTATTTATAACTGTCTTTTTTTCTTACTTCATCCTCCTTTAAATCAGCTTGATGTGTTGATGTGTGCCATGGAGGCTTCTGCAGGGGAGTCTTGCATGGGTCAACTCTCAGACAAGGAGCAGAAGTGTCCTTCACCTGGGTGCCTCCCTTTTCTCCTCTCATACCTTGTGTGAGCAGCCTGTGCCTTCTCTTTTCCTTGGAGTCATCCTGTGCCAGATGTAAATGGTCAGTTGAGACTGGAATTGGTGGATCACTGCTGAGCCTTGTTGTGAAGGGATGCCCCTGCAGCTTGTTAAGGCTGGGGGATGATCTGGGGGCTAAGAAAATTGAAGATGCTTGTCTCAAAGAACAAAGGAATTTAAAGCTGATAAAGGTGTTTCAATACTAGAGTAAGCAAATTAATAAAAGTGAGGCAATATTATTGTTCAGTAAAAAAAAATAAATATAGGTGAGTACTTGTAAATCTATTTGTTACAAACTTGAGAGGATGAAGTCAGGATGTGTAAATCCTAAATTCCATATTCCTTAGAAGTACAGTCAGTCATCCAACTTTCGTTGCCTTTCGAAGACTTCTGATATCTCTGACTTCTGACATAGTCTCAAGTAGTAGTATTTTCTTTAATCCTCTTTCCACTTCATATTATTTAGCCTAATTTTAATTACTGTGCTTCGAAGTTCTCTTAAGACCTACTAATACCTTAAAGCAACCTAGAGACTTCTCCCAAACTTTGGGCTGAAGGTGAGCCACCCTGAAAGACCCGCTGCTGAAGGAGTCACAGTGGGAGACACTTGGTGATTCCACACACCTGCATTGCCATTCCACTGCTGCTCTGTGCACCCTGGGTCACTCAGTGTCTCTGTGTGCTCTCACACAAGTACTTAAGACACAGGAGGAATATACTGAAGAGAGGGTTTGATGTTTGGTGATAAGCTTTGGGACACTGGAAATCTGGGTACTTGGTAATGATATCTGACATTAGGAAACCTTAAGCCACAGGCTTAGACATTCCCAAAAAAGTGGAACCAAATAGTTGGCTGAAAAATTGGAAAGCAAAATTGTCATCTTTGGAGACAATAGGAATTCTACTGTTAGTGTCATAAGGGCTTGTTTTCACCCAAAAGAGCTGAGCTAGATCTTCAGCAGGGGATTTAGGTGCTAAACCACCAGCTAAGATCCAGGCTGCTGAGTTTCATTCTCAGAACAGAGTTTTATTCTCATCTTCACAGAGTCAGCAGTCTTTTAGAAGAAGTTCTGCTGAAGATTCTTTTTATAGCTCTAGTTACAGGAAAATGACCCAAGTTATTTTGAAGCTTTACATTTATAAAGAGAGGCTTAAAGGTTAGGTGAAAATTGGATGTGTCAAAGTAACAAAGATTTTCCCAGAAGTCTTTTCAGTGCATGTAGCCCATGTTGAAGGCACCTAAATCTATCTGTGTGTGTGGGAATGAGTTGCTGTTTGCTTGAATAGCTTTGCAGATGCTGCAGGTTGCGACCACACAGCTGTGCCTTTCTCATGACCACACATAACCTTTTCAATATTTTAAATTGCCAAGATAAAAGTCTCTTTGAACTGAATATCACCTTATCAATTGTGCTGAACCAAAACATGCACTTTTAATACTGTTCTCCACATGTATAGCAGCTCTGGTTCTGTGATTTCTAAACTGGGCAATTCATACTGAAACTATAAACACTTGTTTTATGAGGCTGTTAAACTGATAGGTGTGCCCACACACAAGAAATGCAGATAAGTCTGTTATTTCATATTCAACTTATCAGGTGTGGCTAAAATAATTATAAAATATGTCTGCATCTGTCAAATCACATGCTGGTCTCAGATATTCCACTATACAATAAATAAGCCACAGAACATTGCTTGTGAAACCTCGTGAGCATGTACATAACCACTGGGCAGAATTTGTAAGAAAAAAATCTGTGTTAATTCTGTTTTACATAGCTGAAGAGATTAGTTATGAGATACCTTGACCAAAATATGGCAGTAAATCCAGTGAGGTCTTTAACACCAAATTAGCTCTACTAAGCTCAGTGAATTAAGATAAGGCAGGTAAAATGGCAGCCTGACTGTTCACATTCTATGCTTCTCCAGAGCTGTGGCCATAAACAATTACTGCTGTGGAAAACTTCTTTGGCTTTCTTATAGAGTTCTCCTTCCTCTCTCTATAAGAGTGAAAGGGCAGGGTTTAAGCTGTAAAATGGATCAATTCTGATCAGAGTTTTCTTGTAAACTCTGTTCTTAAAATCCTGCCTGAAACACCCTTCCAGCTTTAGAATTATTTTAGCACTAAATGCTCTTTTGAAGGTGGGAATGATTGAATCCAGTTGGGCTGAGCAGCACAGAGTTACACACACATGAGATGAAATGACAGATGAATATTAATTGAACAGGAAGTCCAGTGCAACTTGCAAGGCTGTAGTTCAGTGGTGGAGCACTGCAGGGGTGACACAGGCTTCAGAAATGTCCTTTTTCCGCAGGTATTGGATTGTGCAGGCACAAGGTGCTGTCCCTGAGGTGATGTTGGCATGAACTCCAGGGCATGGGGAATAGGGAGTAGTCTGTGCTGGAGCAGGGTCACTGAGCTAGGGCACTAGAGCAGAGTGTTTTGGGTGGGTTAACAGGGATTGCTGAAGCTTTGCAGTACTGTCAGCTGATTTTCACCACATTGTGGTGTAAACCACTTGTTGAGAACTCTTGGGTCAATGGTCAGTAGAAGTTACTCATATTTCTTTTTCTTGAATAAATTTCTTCCCATATTACCTCACTCTACTTTTTGGTCAAAATTGGCCCAAACTGCCCCTTTCTTTTCAGAGAAGCTTATGTGCATCATTCATTTTAAATTGAGAATTGCTGTTAAATTTTGCTTTTATAGTCCATGGCAGGGGCTTGGAACTAGAGGATCTTTAAGGTCTCTTCCAACCCAATCATTCTATGATTCTGTGATTAAAAATATTAGCCTGCCATATTATAGCATGTTACATATTGTGGCATGCATTTATGCAGATGGATAGGGTCATACCCTTCATAGTAAATTTAAGCCTGTTGTAATAATCACTTGATTTGGATCATGGTGGAGATAGCTGGGTACATCCTCAAGTTAATATTGAGAGAAAATAATAATCTCCTGCCTTCTGAATAGTAAATATTGTTACAAGAATCCTACAAGAATAGAAAACAAAACATTTAATGAGATTTTAAGAAAGATTACATAATTGTATGGGTAATAGTATACTCAGCATTAGCTGAGATAAAAGAAATAAGTTCTTAAACTTGGGGCTACAAACCAGGATTAAACTCCTGGAGCCCTGAAGAAACTGTCTCTGTAGTTTTATGGACTTTTCTTCCACTTCCTTAAACTGCTGGAAAATGGAGTCCTGCATAGGATGTTTTATTGAGGGATCTGAGATTGATTATTTCAAGTCCATGATTTAGGCCTTTTGTTATCCACTTGTTGGAAGTTGGATTACTGATAGAGATGTTTTTTATTTAGAAAGCAACAATGGAACCACAGTTCGCCAGTGACATGGAAACAAACCTTTGCAGAAGGACTTGTTTGTGCCCTGGTCATGCAGAGAGGGAGAACACAGTGTTAAATGCTCTGTGGTTCCTTCTGCCTTCAGAATAGTGAGGCAAGTAACAAATAAAATAAAAATGGCCTTGTTTAACTGAGATGTGAGCTACCTTTTGCTCAGGGAACAGTTTGTAAGCCAGAAAAGATGCCAGGAGATGGCAGCATCTACCAAGGCCTTCGCACATCTCACAGATTTTATTCCTTGGTACTTTGGGACCTCCTCACCTGGAGATTGCTTCAAAATATTCCTTTGCGGCAGTTTTTTTCCCAGTGTCTCTTCATTAAATTTTAGCACAGCATTCTGATTATTTTCTGTCTGTTTGGCTCTGTGATTAAAGGTTCTCATTAAGAAAAAGGATTTGCCAAGGTGAACTCAGCACTGGAAGCCTTATTTCAGTTTTTCACTGTCTCATAGGAGTATGGGTTTGTTTTAAAGCTCTGTAAGGAGTGAAGGATAATTTACAGCTATGCATGAAGAGATCCAGAGGAGGAGGATGGATTACTGATTTACAGAGCCAGCCTGACCTGTTCTGCAGACTTGGATATAGCTTTTAAAAGTGGCAGATCTAGATGTCCATTTAGCTAAACCCAGAACTAGATTTCTGAAAGGTTTTTAAGAATCTTGAGAATGTGGCTAAATTTCTTGACTTGAGTTGTCTTGACTTTGGTGGAATCTGTCAGTGTGCAAATACTTTCATAAATCGGGATCTCAGAGGAAAGGTTTTTCCCTCCAGCTAACTCATTTGCAATTGTGACTTGTAAGAGAGTTCAGCTTTTTCGGTCCTGCCTGAAGCTGGCTGCACTGGGGCCATGTTTGTACATATACAAGCTTTAGGAGTGAGGAAATACAAAGATATTAATGCAGCATTTATTGTCATTTAGTCATTACAACGCCTAATTATGTTATTAAAAATACATCTTGCATTTTGATGTCTTCCAAAACAGCAAATGTAGACATGTGGTCTGTTCCTAAGTGCTTTATTTTTATTTTTTTAAGATCACTTGAAAAGATTTTATTCAATTATATTTGTGCCTCTTTTTTTTTCTTTTTTTGGGTTTTTGTGTGCCTGTGGTTTTGGTTTTTTTAACAGTAGAAATGTCAGTCATGTCTACTTCAATCATCCCTAGTTACTCCTGTGAGGACCACTGAAAGGCATAATGGGGTATTAATATTTAGAACATCACTCTTAAAGAGATGAGGATGCTTTCTTTATATAACACACGTTGACATGGAGCTGCTGGAGCTCAGACTAAGGTTATGTCTCAGCATCCAAGTTACCCTAAAGCATCTCTTAGATATTTTTCTTTCTTTTGACTTCCTCTGCAGAATGGGATATGTCTGAGTGGGGTTGAGCACTGGTTTCAGGTTCTCTGCCCTTGATTCCTGTAGAAGAAATGGAATTTCCCAGTTACCACTCATAACGTGGAGCTGCTCCAGCTTATGCTGCTTGTGTGAGATCTTTAAATCTGTGCTGATTTAGGCATGGCAAAATGCTGGCCTGCATTACTTACACAGCAGCTGAAAATGCCATCAAGATGATCTTTCTTCTGGTGATGAGGGTGAAAAATCAGGACAGGAAGGTATTGGGGCTACTTCTCATTCCTGTTTTTGACTAGCAGGGGGACCTGGAGCAGACAAAAAGGTTCAGCTTTCTCAGTGCTCCCTGGAAACTTGTCTGATCTGCTAAGACACAGCTCATGAGGAAAATACAATCCTAAAAGAAAAGGTCTTTTAAGATTTTTAAACTTTCCTCACATGATTATTATCAGGAGCTCTGTGCTGATGCTGAGGAGGGGCTGAATGGCGTTTATCGAGGTAGGGTTGTAGCCAGTCTTTGGCAAGTTAATAAGATGGCAAAAGTCCTTTGAATGCCACTGAAAGTCTTTGAAATTGTGCAAAAGTCCTTTGGATTTATCGCAAGCTAATCAGTATGACATTAACAAAGAACAAAGCAAGCCTAATGAAGATGAAATATTTGAGAAGTGGATTATTTTTCTTTTGTCCTGGCTTTTCTTCCCTGAAACACTTGCCCTTGTTGGCTGGCTGTGTGTTAACAGGCTGCTTATCAAATGAAATGGGGACTGTCTGAGTGTGTTGAATTAGAGCCTTTTATTCTTAGTCTGTCAGGGTTTCCTTCATAAATGCAGGTTTTAACCAAGTCATTAAAATGCTCATTTAGCTGAAATTTGGCAATCTAATTCGTCCCCTGACAAGATGCTTTAAATATCCTTTACCTAGTCAACAAAATTTGATTAAAATCAGCATGGGTGTTTCTTTCCCCAAACTCCTCTTTTTCCTTCTTGAGTGTCCAAAAATAAAAATAGCCTGTTTGGGTACTTTTCATGCATTCCTCCAAGAAAACAACATTCTGTAGAAATGTGGAGTTTCAAACTTTTTGGATTGTAAAGGATATCTAACTATGTGAAGATGCAAAAGTAAAATTAAAGCCAGGAATAACCTATAGGATGATCTGGACAATTGTAGAACCCCAGGAAATTATGCACTGTAGACTTGTGAGGTTTGAAAACTTTTAGGTACAACTTTGAGGAGCTTTAATCAGTAGAGATGACAGAGCCTGGAACTTCTGGTGCTCAGTCTAGTGGAATCCCTCTCAGGATTAGCAGGTCACTGCCATTCTCTGAGCACCAAATACCAGAAGTAGCACACAAACACGCAAAGATGAAAGTTGCCTTCCTGCTATGCAGACTTTACAGATTTTGTAAAGTCACTAGGTGAAGATTCAGGAATGAGATTTCTTACCTGTCCACGTGGTTTTAACCAGAAATAAAGACTTTGTCTATACCTCAGTTTTCCATGTGTAAAAGCTGACTTCTATTGTGAGTTTGTCATACATTCTCCTGGGGACCTTCTGCTGCTCCCACAGGATGAGGATGTTGATGTATGTATGTATTCAGACATCTAATCTTTTCACATACCACTGTGTACCAAGGCTGAGCCTGAAATCTGTCCAAGAGACACCAGTTTTTATACTCAGGAGGACTACCTGCAGCACTGACCCTGACCTTCAGGCTCTCTCAGATACACTGTGTGGATCACAAATTGGGAATTTGGCTTCTTGCAGAGTAGTGCGAGTAAATGCTATTTAAATGTAGGTTTAAAGGAAGGTATTGCCTTCTCTGTAGTTGCAGATCTGTCTATGAACTCCAGAACTGTCAATGAAAAATTCTTTTTGTGCTACCTTTTTCGTTCCCATTCTTGGAAAGGTAAAAAATTACTGTACCTGAGTTTGTTGAAAAACAAGCAGCAGAGGATTAGAATTTCTGGATTATTCTTCACTGGAAAATAAGATGATGGAGCTATGCTCTAAAAAAATACATATAATAAAGCTATTACAATAATAATTTATATAATTACCCTTGCTTAAGCTCTGCAGTTCGCAGTTCTTCTTGTTCTTGGTGCATATTGGCTGCATGCACCTTCCAGTGTCATTTTGCAGAAATATTTACTGCTGTGTTTTAGGTATAATTCAGTAAATTGAAATTTCAAGACATCCAATAACACAAAGCTTAAAAAGTGTTGAGCTTTATTGAGGCCTATTTTAGCATAGCATTCTTACTTTCTAAACACCTGCAGAAAATTTTACTTGATTTCATTAGTAGCAAAATAAAAATATTCATGTTGTTCTTTTCAAGGCTTCTTTTGTTTTGGCAATTTATTGAAGAATGTGGAAGTGATTTTACATCAATCAGAAAAAGCAATAGGTTTTGGAGTGCTGAGACTGTCACTGTGTCCTTAGGTCATTCTGGGCCAGGATATTGAAAGGGACTCAGAACAGGTGTAATATGACACACAACACTAGATGATTTATGTTCCTTCTACCTGGAGAATGTAGCATGGGATAATAGCTGCTGGTCTGTTTTTCAGAAACCCTCAGCACCAACAATCTCAGTTGAAATGAAAATGGAAGTGGCAACTGCTGACCAGAGCTGAAAATGGGGCCATGGATGTCAGCCTGAAAACTGAGTTCCATCGTGTTTATGGTTTAATGTCAGCATCTCAAAACTTTCTCTAAACAATGTATTTTTGGTTTTATTATTTCTGTAACAGCAGGGCAAGAAAAAGCATCATTAAGGATGTACTTGATTTCTGATCTGAGCCTTCTGTCTCCATCACCCTCAGTCCACAAGTGGCCTGTTCTGGAAATCTGAGGGTAGTCTGTTCAGTCAATTTTCAAGAAGGCGGGAAGTGTCAAGGGAGGGAGATTCTCCTAATTTCTCCTGTAACTATATAAATATCTATATATATTTTAATTACCATTATGTTGAAAGCAAACAGCTGAAGGATATCAGAATTCAGTTCATACTGGGTAGATGACTCTATTCAACTAGAGTCCTTCATTGAAAACCTGTAGGATCAAGGCTTAGTGCCAAGTTCTCTGTGCTGGCTCTAGTGACGAACCCAAGGCAACCCAGGCTTTTACTTGCTTGCTTGCAACCAGCAATATCTGAAGGTAGCATAGAAATTCAGCCTTCCTATACCTCCTCTGCACCTTTGCTGGAAGGCCACGATGCATGGCTGTGACTGTGGCCACTGCCTGCTAATTTTGTCTCTTCTTGATGGGGGACCAAAGGTAGAGAGCTCAGCTTGGCTGCTAAAATTGGGATGCCAGGATTATTTTAAGGTGTTAGGTGAACAAATGTCATGCTGAAAGAACTGTGGGAGCTTATGAAGGAACCAAAACTATGTGAAGACAGTTACATATGTGTATAAGTTCTAGTTTTTTGGTGCTCATCTCTCATTCCTGTTGCTGTATAGCAGTAGCAAGAGGGACTTGGAGTTGGGAGACTCTGACAATGTCAGGGAGGAGCAAAATACAAGATTTGAGACAGGTGTCAGCACAGGGAGGAGAGCAAGGTCTCTAAATTAGGTTTGTAATGGTAACAAAGTGGCTAATGCAAAAAAATGAATTGGAGACAGAATAAACCCTTGGTCATTTCTGTGTTAGCACATCAAGTTGTGACACATAGGGAAAGTATTTTCAGCTGTTTGACAAAGATTTGAAAGCTTTCCTCCTTTCTTCAGGTTCATGTTATACAGATGAGTGGGCATTTTGAGAGGTTAAAGAGATAGAATTTTTTTTTTCATAAAACTCTTTTCAGCATAAAATCTCTTTGCAACAGTTTGTGTGACGTTAGATGTATGATAATGTGATATTGAAAAGTTCCACTGGGACTCATGTATCTTGCCCTGTGCAATTCTCTTCTGACTCTCTCACACTGATAATGCCAAATTCAAGCCAAGAAAATGATAGTTCTCATCTGTAAGATGTATACACACTGTAATTGCCTAAGAACAAAATTGTCTTATATAGCTTATAATCTTACTTCAGCATTTTTGGCATATCCTGTGTCAGAGTATATTGGTAAATATTGACACAAAATTGCTTCTTCATGTAAATCAAATCTTGAAAGGGTTCATGTGCAGCCAGTGAGTGGGTGTGTGTGTTTTTGTTTGTGAATATGTCTGCCTACATAATCCCTCATTTTATAGGCTACATATTTCCCTTGTCCAAAGTATATTAAACAGCTTTTAAATAGTAATACTTTAAATTTATTATTGTATAGCATCTTTCATCCAAGCTTCTCATAGTACTTTAGTATTAATTAATCCTTGATAATCCTGATGTGATATAGAAAATATTATCCCCATTAATATGGTTAAACAGAACTACAGTGTAATGAAATAATTTTCTCTAGTGACATTGTCACTCCTATTTCAAATATGTGTTAATTCTGAGTTCACTGTCTTCCCCTGTAAAATCTCAGTAGACATAGAGAATGTTATTTTTTTATCTCGCTCTATCTGCCCAGGGTCAATCCTGGAAGTGACAGTGTGTGCATGTGTGTGGGTGACTGTAACTGGCTGTATTTAGAATAGTAACTGTCCCTTTTTCATCATCCTTTTTGGGTTTGGTTATTTGAGATTCCTCTTGAGTTAACAAGCTGGATTGCAAGATGCTCTTTCTAGAGGTGAGTCAGCCAGAAATTGAAGCAGTAAGTCTTTTACTCTCACACTGCTTCTAAAACTTCACTCTCCTTTTGCAGGGTGGAAACATAACAGAACTGAACCAAACCCTCTCCCCCAGTTATGAAATGTCTGAAAGCTATCGAGATAGTATTTGACTTCTTTTCTTTTCCAGCTTAACCCACACTACCCAGAAGGTAATAATGAAGGAAAAGCTTTGGTAAGTGGAATTTATATGTTGTATATAAACTGGGGAATGCTGTATCCTTAAGCCAGCACATCCTGACATATGGAAGCTCTTCACAGCTTTCCTTTTCCTTATGTGTTCCAGCTGCTGGGATTGTTTTCCATATCCTATGTAAGGTAGGATGCATCTCAGAACCTGCAATTCAGAAAGTTTTCCCGCATGCTGAGGCAAATGATAAGAAACTTATTCAAATTCTGCATCAAAGTGGCATTAGTCAAAGCTGTTGTGTTTGTTATCTGAGTGCAGATATGAAATGTATTAATTCTTCTGAGCTCAGATGTGTTACTTAATGGCAACAGCCTTTGCCTGGTACAGCATCAAGAGCATTTTAGCTAATTCTGACTAATGAGACAAGGCCAGACACGGAGATTATAGTGTGTGAAGGAAGTGGAGTTAAAACCTTGGGGGAATCTTATTGTTACTAAGTCAACAAATATTCCCAGAAAGAATCATTCCTCCATCAAATTCATGAGATTGCCTTGGAAAGGCTGAGATCTTCTTAAAAAAATTCAATTTAATTTCTTTCTGCTTGCCTTCCAGCTTTTGTTCTTTAAGAGGATACATTTTCAAGTTTTTCTCTGCACAGGGAAGAAATTTTTGATTTTTCATGACATGAAACCCAGGAGTCTTACATAAGCACATGCCTTGAGGACTGCAATTTTAATAAAAATGGAGACTTTCATAGGAGTTGGCAACATTGGTTTTCCATCTTCACTGATATTTGGCATTAGTGGTGATATTGCAATAACAGATAAGCTGTCCAGAGAAATGAGAATTCTCTCCTATGAAAGTAGAGAAGTTCCACCAGTTGTTTCTCTTTTGTATTGGAATGAAACTTGAGGCCTTGGGAGCTTTGGAATGGAAATCAAGATCAGTTCTAGAATTCTCCAGTGAGTAGGTGTTAGGCACTTGTCACTGAGGAGCCAATCCTGTTGTACCATACCATACTTACTTATGGTGTAAGTTTTTCCTCTGTAGCCATTTCAGTTCATCTAAATAGTTAAGTATTCCCTGGGCTGGATAATGACAAAGGTACAAGTGTAATCTAAGCATGAATGTTAAAGGTGGCTTCACTATCAGTTTGGCTTATTCCTCCTGGGTATTGGTTTCAGCTAAAACACCAGACCAGATAAATCACATTAGAGAAATACTTCCAATTAAAAAGTGATCAAAGCTGATTGATGATCAAAACTGATATCTCTGTGGAAATTTTAATTTGTGCAGTCAGCACTTTCTTATGAAAGATGTTTTGTGGAAGAACTTCTAGTAATTTTTGGTGACACCTCCATGTAAATCGAAGCCCACAGGCTCTATTAGTGTGATAAAAATCCTTTTGGGTCCTTCACCCCTTTATAATCTTGTTGGAAATGCCATGATTCAGCAATGGCTATTTAAGCTTTCATTTTGCCCTGGAGCAACCCAATATAGAAACTTCACATCCCTGTGCAGGAATTTCTTTTATGTTACAATGATGCAGTGTATTGAATTATCCCTCAAAAATAAAATAATCTTGTAATAATTGGAGTTCTTTGAGGGTCAGCTATGTCAGTCTTGTATCCAGTAGCACATAAGACATAACTTTCCTTCCTCTGTGGTTATCATCTAGGGTTTCCTCTGCCTGGTCACTGCCTAACTGGCTCACAGCAAAGGCATCTTCTTTTCCATCCTTTGAAGAAATTAATCTTGAAATACTGCCCATGAAGTAAATCTGGAGGGGGGAGGTTGAAGTGGACCTACCCCAGCAAAATTTGAAGAATGAGTAGCAGGGAAATGGGAGAAGAATAAATGAATCCTTGTGGCTGAAGGGCCGAACCTGTAGCTTGTGCCCTTGAGGCCACAAAGGCCAGCGGTGTCCTGGGATGCATTTGAAAGCTCATTGCCAGCAGGTCAGGGAGTGATCCTGCCCCTCTGCCCAGCCCTGTGAGGCACATCTGGAGCGCTGTGTCCAGTCCTGAGCTCCTCAGCACAGGAGGGACAGGGAGCTCCTGGAGTGGGGCCAGCAGAGGATGCAGAGATGATTTAGGGCCTGGAGCATCTCTGGCAGGGAAAGGCTGAGGGAGCTGGGGCTGTCCAGCCTCAAGAGGAGCCCCAGCTGAGAGGGGCCCTCAGCCCTGGGTGTCCCTGTCTGCAGGGAGGGCTCCGAGCAGGGCCCAGGCTGTGCTCTGGGGGCCCAGCAATGGCACCAGAGGAACTGGCAGGGACTGATCCCAGGAGGTTCCACCTGGGAAGGAGGCAGAAGAGAGGGTGTGGAGGCTCCTCACTGGGGGTATTCCAGAACTGTCTGGACACAATCCTGTGCTTTGGGATGGCCCTGCTGGAGCAGGGAGGTGGCACCAACTGATCCACTGTGCCCCCTTCAGCCTGACCCATCCTGGGACTTTTTCTTTTCTCTACTGGGCTGTTGGATGAAAGGGTAGCAGCTCCTTCTCTGTTGTTTGGGCTTCAAGGGCAGCACTGCTATATGTGCATTCTGTGCCAGTTCTGAACTCCCCAGCATGTGCTGGGGCTGCTTGTGCGTGTTCATGGCCTGGTTTACAAGGTCTGATCCCAGTTGCTCAGGCAACTGAATTTTGGGAAGCAGCAATGGAGAAGGGTTTTCCATGATGCAGCAGTGGGCACAGACACCGATGTTCTGCCTATGCACATATTTTCTGCCTTGCCTTAAGTGACTCCAGGGTCTGAAAGGGTTGTGGCTCCAGGGAACATAAATATTACTGGAAGTCACCAGGACTTCCGTTCCCATGCATTAAAGGTATGTATGGACTGAGGTTCATTGCTTGTTTATGAGCTGCTTCTTGACAATCCAGCCAAATTATCTTGTGAAGCACTGCTTTTAATTCTGGTAAAATTTGGCCTTACGATGAGTTGATTAATATTCCCACATCTGAGCTCCAGAAGAATTTTTTTAAGTGGGAAGACCTTTTTGAGATTTAAGGGTCTTATCAAAAAAGGGCTTCTCCATCTCTTAAAGTCTAGGAGATTGTAATATATAATATAAAAAATATGCAGTGCTCTGTGTGACAGCTCCCACTAAACCCAAAATTGGTGGTTTTTATGCTGCAAATTACTATGCTTCTTCTAAGGGGAGAAATGTTACAGCATCAAGAAGAATGCTACAAACATCAGGGAAATGTCAGGAACAGCTGGGTACCTGGCATTTGTTAGTGCCTTTGTGTTAAAGGCTGACTTTGGATGGGTACCTTATCTCCACTTGTCTGCATTTGCATGAGAGGACTAATTCTAACCAGTTTAAATCTGCCTTTTATTGTTGAGATTTTTGTTAGGATTGAGACTGGTATGCACTTATCTTATAAAGAAGTTGAGCATTTCTACCATAGGCTGCCAGGTGCAATTTGATGTATCTCCTTTGACTTGCTTATATATCTTTATGAATTCCCAACATTCTGCAATTCTAACTTTTCCTTCTTGCTGCCAACCCAGGAGATTTTTTTTTTTTGATAAACACTGTAAATTCATTTTTTTAAAAATTATTTTATTTTACCTTCCAGGAATGATCTGTATTGAAATATATATTTTATGTGGGTGATGCAGTTTAAACAAGTAGAATAGACAATCTGAAAAACATTGAAACGAAAAGAGAAAAGAAAAATCATCAGCTTAAAAATGGCAGCTTATATAAAGCCAGCAGTCAGACCACTGGGGAAGCTGGGGGGGCAGGGGAGACACAGATGCCGGCACATTATTATTATTCTGCTGTTGCACACGGGTCTGAATCAGCTCTGGAAATGCATACATTGTTTCTTACAGAATGTCTCTGGCTCCTAACAACAGGATTGCAACGTGATGTCTCTGCTAAAAATGCGATGACTCACAAATGAGTCAACAGCGAAGGTGTTACAGGAGGCTAACTGCTGTGCTGTCTGCCAGGGCTCCTAGCAGGCAGGAGCAAGGCTGGCCATTCATTTACTCCATTTTCTTCTCATAAAGAATTTTAAAAATAATTTAACCTATGGAGTTCTGCTCACGTTACTGCTCTGTGAAAATGCTGGTTTTGTAAGAGCCTCCTAAACTGGGTTAACGTGTTGAGATACCACATTGCTCTGGATTTAACAGGCATTTTCAGAACTCTGTCTGCTATTAAATTTAATTTCTGCTGAAATCTGTAGTGCAGCTTAATGTATTCGTTCAGGAGCAGGGCATTATCCTTGTCTGTCTCTATGCCACAAGAGGTGTCTTCACCAGTTGGAATTGTAGATTGGGTTTCTAAAAGAAAAGGTATTTCAAGACGTAATAAAAAACTTCCTTGGCTGTCACTGACCACATCGTCAACATCTCTGAAACTGTTCCACTGCTTTAAGTCTTTAAGTTGAATTTTCTTCTCTCTGCATTTGAGTTCCTTTGCAGTTCTTTTCTTCTTTTCTCTTAATTGAATCCTGTTTTGCTGGCTGCATCTGCTCATATGCCAGTTTCTACCTGAGCAAATGTCATCTTGTTTTCATCTGCTTAGGAATGCAGTGCTTCTCCTGAGCTATTGTCTAATTAATTTAAACTAGCCTAGTACTTTCACTTGTTTCCACATCCTCACATGGACTCATCTGCTGATTCAATAATGGCTGGGTTAAGTGCAGATTCTGATGGCTGCTTACTAAATTTAATTTATTGTGAGAAGCTTTCTGTATGCAAGTGTCTGTGCATTCTCTCTCTCCCACACGTGCACTGGGACATAAAATGAGACACAAATACAAATACATGTTTGTTCCTATGTAATGATAGCACTGATGTCTCTCACATTCCCCTTGTGTAAAACTTGTTTCCAGAGCTGTCAGGTTGGGGGTCACTTCTTGTTAGATTTTTTTCTTCCACAAGTAGTGCTTAATTCCCATAACCCAGGTTGAGTTGTGAGATTCAGATTCTGAAATAATGCTGTAAGGAGAGTTCCGAGGTTTGTGGGGCAGTTCAGCCTGGAGCTGCTGTACAGCTCTTGTGCAGGTCTGATTTTGCTTAGCTAAGCTTGGCTAATTGCAGTTAGCTGCGTTGCAGGCAGTGTCTTGCCCTCTGTTGAAGTGGAATTTCTTTTTAGGCTTAAAAACCAGATCTTGCTCCTATGTGTGCCAGCTGCTAAGCCTGGTTGGTGGGATTTAGGGTTGGTGAGCTCGTTACTCAACTGGATCTATACAACTGTGGGGGTCACCAGGGAATGAGCAGGGTTAGCCCCAGACTGCTGGGTGAATTTCTCCACAGAGCTAATGGTTGGTGTGAACTGCTAAAGCACAGGAGACCTGCCTTTGACTCTGCCTTCTGCCAGCTCATGACCACTTTATATAGGGGTCATGGTGTTCTGTGGTGGGGAATATCCCTTTGCCCATCTGGGTCAGGTTTCCTGTCCATGTTCCCTCCCAGTAAGGTTTCATATTTTGGTCTGCATTTTACTCAGAGCCCCAGGATAAGAAGAAAACCATACAATTATGAAGTGTCCTGCCTTTTTGTATACCAGTCATTTCAGTTTGGAAATTATATTGAAATGGGTAGTTTCTGGGAAACCTTAATTAGATTTCAATGTAAGTTGTGGAAAATATCAAAAAGTTTGGATGCTGTTCTAAACTATCCTGTACTACTCACTCCTTTACAGACCTCTTGAATTTTAAACTGGATTTCCAGTTTTCTGTTTTGTTATGAAGTGTAGGAAGTAGTTTTTCATTTAATATTAGACTCTGACTCACACCTGTAAAGCTCTCAGAAGGATTTTTTATTGTTTCTATGCCTTTTCAGTTTGTGTCTCATCACGAGTATGTAAAACAAAATGTGTATGGAAATCACAAAAGCAATTTGCTATTTTCTCAATCCTTGCTTATAGGTTAATTTTTTTGTGCATTTTTCTGTAATATTTTTGAGTATGAGATACAAAGAGGGTGTGGGGACTGCAAGATGAGTATACTCCTGTGCAAGTCAGAGGAGATGGTTGCTTTTTGTCTTAGCTAGCCTTCTTCTCAAACACTTGTGGCAGTACTCTAATGACTAGAGGAGCCTAACAAAAATTTCTTTCTGTATTTTTTTTCTGCTCTCTCCATCCTTCATAGAAGTCATGGCATGGAAAGCTGGCATTTTGTAAGCTTGATAATGAAAAAATGGATGTTTTGGAAGGATTCAAAAAGTGCCTTGAAATGAGTTGACTAATCCTTTCTTCCATAATTTCACTCATGCTTGATTTTCTTGTTTACTTTCAGTTGGCAATATGGATAATCAAAGCTTTGCCCTTGATTATCCCTTACAGTTTGGTTTTAATCGAGGTACTAATACAAACCAAGTACAGCCTGGCCTTTTACATTGTACAGCTCTTCCTTAGTGGTGTATTGTAAATCATTATAATAGCATTTCATGCTTCTGGGGTCAGATTTTTTTCTCTTTTGGCTTTCCTCATTCCTCTTCTCCTCTCCCTCTGTGGTGTATTTTATGTTCATGAATGGCCCTGGGCTGCCAGTCTCTTAATTGGTTACCAGTCTTTTGTAAGATGTGTAACTCAGCACCCCAGAGGAGCAGCTTTTACTCACACCAGTAATTCTGTTGGTTGCTGTGTGGATATGGGCACAGACTCCGAATGACTCCATCAAGCCAAGAAATGTTCTCAGGGAAGGTGGCATTTGGAGTCTGTAGGCAAAGCTATGGAGGTGACTAAAGACATGAGGATGGTGCTGCGGGGTCACAAAATTCCTGTGAACTCTCTGCAGGTGGTGGGAGGAAGATCCCACCTTAGGTCGCATGCCTTGGTTGAGTAACTCTGTCCCTCAAAGGGAACAACTCCTGCCCTCGCAGAGGGTAAAATCAGACCTCTGTTGGACCCAGCCTTGGCGTTATCAGCCTGTGCTGAGATTTGTAATTGCAATCAAGCTGGGGCTTTGCCTGCCCCTCTGGCCATGACAAGCTGGTCCTGATGGAACAGATGATCTGGCTCTTGCTGTTTGGAGAGTGTCCACAGGACAAGAGGAAATGGCCAAAAGCTGCTCCAGTGGAGGTTCAGGTTGGGCATTAGGAATAATTTCTTCTTGGAAAGGTCTGACAAGGGGGATAGGGGCTGCCCAGGGAGGTGATGGAGTCCCCATCCCTGGAGGTGTTCAGGAAACAACTGGACGTGGCTCGAGTTTAGTTGACAAGGTGGTCAAAGGTTGGACTCGATGATCTTGGAGGTCTTTTCCAACCTAAATGATTCTGTGATTCTCTGAAATCGTGCTGCTCTGATTCTACAACCTGAGAGGAAAAAGCCATCAAATTTACATAAAACAACAATGGATTGAAGCAAATTGCTTACTTTAAAAATCCCCTACTTGTCTTAAAAAAAAAAGCCTAATATTCATTAATTCTCTTGTTTCAAACGTGGCCCTTTTCAGACCAGCACTGTGTAGTTGCATGAAGTGGGAGTGAGGGGTCTGCAACTACTGCAGATTTTTTGAAGTTGTAGGTGTCAAATAAAGCATATCCAGTGCTGCAATGCCTCTCTAGCTTGTGCCCTGCTGTTGTTCTAATGACTGCCTGAGATCTCATGGAGCAAAGTGCATCCTTTTTGTTACTCCAAAGCCAATTGTGGAGATTCTTGTTAGAAGGTAAAAAAAAAAAAAAAGATCAGATGTATTACTTGTCTGCAAGGTAATTGAAGAATTTCTAATGGGCTCTGATGCAAGCAAATAACCCTTGTGCCTAATCAGCAGAGAGACGGCGACCTTCCTTCTTCAAAGAAGAAACGCCAGGCAGGGGAGAAGATTATGTATACTTTGGTCTCTGTGCCACATGGAAATGACATCGCATCTCTCTTTGAACTGGATGCAACCACCCTTCAGAGAGCTGATTGCCTGGTTCCAAGGTAAAATAAAAAAAAAATTAAAAATAAAAAAAAAAAGAAATGAAAAAAAGGCAGAAAATAGTGCTGCATTGACAGGGTTTCTTCCTGGCATTATGCTGGTGAGTAAAGCATTAAAAAAGCAAACATGAGCAAGTATTATCCTTCTCTTAAAATTTGAGGAATGTTCATGGATAAATAAGGGATGTATAAAACATGATACTGCTGCTGTGACTGGGTAAAATAATTATAAGGGTAAAACAAGTGACACTTAGAGTCTGTGAAGAGAAAAAATAATGGTCTAAATATTGCACAGATCTGTGTGAGGATAGAATTGAGCTCTGTGCACTGTTTGAAAAAAAATGTACTTTTAATAGATTTAACTAAATTGTTCCCAACAAAATAATGTGCAAGGTGAACTGGGCTTCTGTTTCCCTGACAGCTCATGATGCCACTGAGCACATTTGTTATTCAAATGTATTCAGCAAGTGGCTTCTGGGTTTTAATTGTCAATATTTGAAAGTTTAGCTGTGTAGCATGGCTGAGATTGGTTAGATAAGTCATACGGTGTTGGTTGTGACTGAATGGGATTGCAGAGACTTGGGGCTGGTTGTTATGAGTGTGGATTTTAAAGCTGGGTACCCACAAATGCTGATGAATGTGACTTTGAAGTGTGTTTGCTATGCTAAGTTCTGCCAGATAATTTGCTTACTTGAATACTCAAAAGCCCATCAGTGTGAACGGGAGACCGTGAATGGAGACCACAGTGACTATATTTCAAAAGTAAAATTCAGAGTTAAAATTGTAATTGATTTCTCAGCTCTGCTTTTTGATAATACCACACAGATTATCATATGGAAAGAATTTAGAAGGATCTCATATCTGCTCTTTGTTCACTTGATTTTCAGTTGATAACTGGTACTGTAAATGCTTGCTCTGGAACAAGGGTTTGCAGATCATAATGATGAAGCTGTGAAACCATGGTCAGCTTTACTTTCTGGCTTTTGTGCTGTGACAGCTTAAAAGGATTTGTTATTCTGCAGGAAAGAAATAATAAAAGAATTGGGTTTATTCATGAAATGTATTTCTGTTCAGATGGGATTTTATACCATCTTCCTTTTAGGTTTTTTTTTTCCCTTTAAAGAATATTTTACTCCTAGATTTATGTAAATACTTAAACTCAGCATTCTGCACAATCCCAAGATGCTGGCTGTTCTTGTTGCAACTCTGCTCTGGGTGAGAAGGAGTCAAGGGAAAGGGGTACTGCAGTGTCTTTTAGGTCCACCTCCCCTTTTTTATTGCAGTGGCTGGTGTGGCTCCTGCTCTCCAACCTCATACCACAGGCAGGTGTTGCAGAGCATCCCACTTGCCCACGTGGGCTCAGGACTGATCCATCTCATCTGCTGTTGGCTCTGTCCCCTTTAGGAACTCCTACGTCCGACTGAGGCACTTGTGCACCAACACTTGGGTCACCAGCACCAGCATCCCGATAGACAGTGAGGAAGAGAGGCCTGTGATGTTAAAGGTAAACAAAATCCCAAACTCACTCCTGAAGCTGTCTCACTTCTAACCTATGAAATGTGCATAATACTTAGGATAAAGGTAAGAGGATTGCTCACACACTTTAAACAAAAAATGATTGCAGATTGGGACATGCCAAACCAAAGAGGACAAGGAAGCTTTTGCCATTGTATCGGTTCCTCTGTCTGAGGTCAGAGACTTGGACTTCGCTAATGATGCCAACAAGGTTTTAGCATCAACTGTTAAAAAGCTGGAGAACGGAACAATAACCCAGAATGAAAGGAGGTTAGTGAGTTTTATTTTTTCCCCTACTAGATTGGTGTTTTGTTACTCATGATAACACAGTCATGGGTAGGTGATATCCACACGGACAGAGGCAATTGGGAGAGGACAATTCAGTTCTGAGAGTGCCAGCCTGGGGTTAGATTCCACCTCTGTTGGAGCATCCTTGCCATACCTCAAGCTGATCTATGTGTAAAAGGGGGAGTAAACAGCACTTCCCCAGCTCACTGGCCACATAAATTAATGGGTAGCTCCCTGGGCAAATGTCTTTGTCTGGATTTCCTTTGATAATCCGCTTCTGAGCTGTAATGTGAGGGTGCATTGCATCTGATTCTCATGTGCAGGAAAGCAGCACTTCAGGGCTCTGGACTTGTGTCAAGCTCACCACACTGCAAATCTGCAAAAGCCTTGGAAGGAGGTCTCAGTGTGACTGAGAAGCTGCTCCATTTGCTTTCTCACATCTATTTTCCCCTGTTCTCTTTTTCTATTTTACATCAATTTGTTGTTTACCCCTTGTATTCCTCCCCATTTTGTCTGTGGCACTATTAGAATGTCTGCTCCTCACACCCTCCCCTGAATCAAGGGACTTTGTTGTGCATTTGTTGTACACTGTAGCCAGACATATGTATATATGTACAGATATATGTAGCCAGTAATGTAGTTCACTATTTATCTTCAGCTGCCTGTGGTTAAACAGAATATAAGACAGCATCTCTGGCAGTGTGAATTCATAACTGTAATACATCATATACAGCTTTTCTTTTTTTCTGAAAATGTTGATTTTTGGTGATGGAACTGAATTTTTGCGGTCAGTTTCCAGCAGAAATTAGACCAGATGATTTAATATCCTAACATGTATATTTTTAATGCCTGGGTGTTGGGACTCAGCCTTGAAAAGCTGTGGGGGCCATTTCATGATTGAGTTGACCCAGAGAGGGATACGACAGTGTCTGGGTGGGACATCCCTGTATGAACTTGTCACTGTCAGTATTGTCAGGTATTGATGTTGTCAGATTGGTACAACAAACACGTAAAACAATTCAAAGCTGTTTCCCAACAGTGCCTTTATTTGTTAGTTCTTGTGATTTCCTTTGGAAAAAAAACCCAAACCAGGGGTTTTCCTGTCTTATCACCTCCTAGCATAGAGAAGTAGGAGTCCCAACAGTTTATTCCTTATTGCTCCATCCTATAGCTTTCTTTTCTACTTTATTTTGTGGGGGTGACACACACTTTGCTGTTTTCTACAAGGGGCCTGAAGCTTTTAGAGCTAAAGCTCACTCAGAGGGTTTAGGTGAGCAGCCCAGCTCACTTGTAGATAATGGGAACTTAATTTCTGGTTCCCACAGGTAACTGAAAATCTCTTGGGGTTCTTCCTACCTCTTTCATAGCTGGCAGATTTGTTAGTTATAGACTAGACATTGACCAAATTGAGAAGGTGCTGAGTTTCTCATGTAAAAGATTGCTGGTGCTATTTAGGGGTATTCTTTGAAATCTGTGGACATCTGTGTTTCCCACTGCATGTCTGGCAAGGTATTAGTAACAAGTAGGCAGCGATGACACTGGTTTTTTTTTCCCATTTATATTCTGTCTTTTTGCATTTTCTGAAGGTGGGAGAGAAGGAATTACTACTGCCTCTGTTGTTTTTAGCACCTGCTTCTGAAAAATCTTTTGTTTAGCAAAGAGTGAAACAAATACAGTTTCTAGGGTCAGTATATATAGGAAAACAGTTATATATGAATATATATATATGAAACAGTTTCATGGGTCAGTAGGGAAGTTACCTAGTGGCAGAATGTTTTTATTCCTCTGGTCAGTCCATCATCTTGTTTCATAGATCCATGATAAAGCATAAAAATCCTTGCTAGGCTGTGTAAGTTTCTTTTTACTGCTCCTGGGCCTTGAGGCCACCAGGTATAGATTTTGGGTCTCTGAAAACTGTGTATCAATCCAGCAGCCTGTATTTTTCTCTTGTTTTCCCTCTAGTTTGTGTTTAATGCCTTGATAAACAGCCCTGTGATTGATTTAAGCTTCTGGTGAACCAAGGCTTGGAATACTTAAGTACATGTCAAACTTAACTTTGCAGTGGTAAAAATTCCATTGTGTCAGGTAAAGCTTAGCATAAATGTGATTTTTGTTCTTAATGAATCCTAGCAAGTGTTGAGTGACTGTTTATAATAATGGTTTGTCTATTCATTCTAGGTTTGTAACCAAGCTACTGGAAGATCTCATTTTCTTTGTTGCTGATGTGCCCAATAACGGGCAAGAAGTTTTGGATGTGATCATTACCAAGCCAAACCGGGAACGACAGAAATTAATGAGGGAGCAAAATATATTGGCTCAGGTATGTCCTACTGTGTTAATAACTTATTATTGTACAGTCTGTATTTGCAAACAGATTGTAGGAGAGAGTGATGTGAGAAAAAGTTATTTTTGGGTAAGTTGGCTTATGCCACATTGGGTTTCTCATTGGATTGGGTAGAAATGACACTACTTGGTCAAAGCTCATCCCTTGGTCCCTAAATCAGAGTCAAGCACAAGGGGCTGTAGAGGGCTCTCAATTTCATGTGATTCTGATAAGATTTAAGATCATGTTTGGGAGTAAATTGTTCACAAAATTTGAGACAAACATGGAACGTGGTCCCAATCCTGCAAGTGTAGCCCACGTAGTGGCCCTGTGGAACTCTGACTTTGTTTGCATGAGGGCAAACTTGCAAGTAAATAAAATTAATGTCCATTTTGTGAAGTCAACTGAAAGAAATTTAAGAAAAGGGGGAAAGGATGAGATTGGACAGAAGCCAGTGTTGTCCTCCTTTTTCATCATTAAATTATCCAAAGTTAAGACATGGAACTAAAACTGTTTAAAGTTGGGGATAGTAAAGAAAAAGCAATATCAATCAGGTTGGTGGGAAATGTAAAGCTAAACCCAAATGAATAAAGCTGTGATGTCTCAGATTGTGTCCCCACTTGTGTTTAGTCAAGGCTGTTGTGCTGGTCCTGTCAGAGGACATTTCCATTGTCTTTGATTTCTGCTGAACTTCCATTCTCTAAGTTCAGCAGAAATCTGGGTCTGGTTTTCACTCTCAGTGATTTTGATTTTGAGCAGATATTTGGCATCCTCAAAGCTCCTTTTAAGGACAAAGGTGAAGGATCGATGCTGAGACTTGAAGACCTGGGTGACCAGAGATATGCTCCCTACAAATACATGTTAAGATTATGTTACAGAGTTCTAAGACACTCCCAACAGGACTATAGGAAGAACCAGGTCAGTGGTATTGAGGGTAATTTTCCTCCTGATTTCTATAATTACATGTTCTGGGTTTGACATGGTGCTCTGCACTTACAAGTGGGATTCTGTGGTAATGGGGAAAGGCCTTTTTTTTTGTGTCTGTAGCTTAGTAGTGTGTGAATTGAAAGTTCAACAATGAATATCACAAGTTCACTTTGTACTTTTGTAGGCTCAGTCCAAGAATGTGGTTCACTGCTTCATTCTTGAGCTTTCTGTTATTAAAAATATGTTCTTGGAGCCTGGATTGCAAAGTGGGAAAACTGCAAAGCTGTCTGTTTCTCTTGCTTAAATATTTGTAGAAGGAGGGCAGTGAGTCAGAGCAGAGGCTGTTATATCAGGTAACCTGATTTCCCACTGCTGGAGACTCCCTGTGAGCAAGAGGTATTTCAGAACATGGACTAAAGGGATTGGAAATAAAAGCCTGAGCTACTGTGTGGCTTCTTTGTTTTCTTTCCAGTGTTTAACAGAAATCTTTCTGTCCTGAAGGGAGAGAAAAGGAGGAGGGAAGACTCAGGAAAAGAGCTTCTTAAACACTACAGAAACCTTTCAGTTTTTCCTTTTTTTTTTAAAAAAAAAAAAAAAGAGAGGTTGCCATTTCTTGGATTTTATATATATTTTCATTGAGCCATTCATTTGGTTTATGAAAGAATAAGAAGAGTTAGTCATGCCTAATATGGAATCTATTTCTCAGGGTACATATTTGAGGTATTCAGAAGTTCTTTTATTCAGGCCAGTTCAGAGGAAAGTTTTGAGCATTATTTTGATTGCGAACTAAGCTGGATGCCTCTGGTTCTACAAGAGAAAGCATTACTGCTCAGCAGGTCATCATGGGAATTTTTCCTTTTTTCAGGAATATATTGCTAAGAACTTCTGCATCATGCAGTCCCAGATTGGTTATGATATTCTGGCAGAAGACACCATCACAGCTTTGTTGCACAACAACAGAAAACTGCTAGAGAAACACATCACGGCTAAAGAAATAGAGACGTTTGTGAATTTACTCAGGAGAAATCGAGAGCCAAGGTTTGAAGTGGTCCATGTAGCATTTTTGCAGTAGCTGTCAATTGCATGCTATTCATTACTTTGGTGTCTCTTTCTCCCTGTTTTGACCTGGCAAACAAAAACCCCAGCTGTACAGAATATATTAGAACTACCTGTAATTCTTGGAATTAAACCATATCCACATTTTAAAACTAGAGTTTACTGAAAAGAGGGCTTATACTTTACAGGACAACCTTGAAAATTTGGTCTCAGTTCTGACTGGGGCCAAGAGAAATTAAGAGAAAGTTTAATTTCTCCCAGCTTTGCAGCTCTTGTGCAAAACTGCCACTTGTGATGGTTCCCCTACTAATAATCTGGTGTAAATTATACACACATGTCAATTTTTCTAAGCTTTTATTAATATCAGTTTTTCTGCAGGTTCTGATTCCAGGTCAGACCTGAAAAGGGCCTAGGACAATGAAGATCCCATATACTTCTGTCCTAGACTGGATTTTGTTCCAAATTAAAATTTCTGGCCTTGAACTTTCCTCAGTTGATTTTTTTTTTTTTTTAATAAGTTTCAGGTCAGAATATGAAAGAATTTAATTTCTTTATTTTTAAATGGAAAAAATCTCTTATCTCTTTATTATTGGATTTTCAGTTGTAAAATGAGCAAAGTAATACAAGTATAAGAAATGAACATACTGAAGGCCAAATATTGTCCTCTGTAATTGTGAATACCATTTTCCGGGTAGCCTTTAAGGATATTGCTCAAGGCCTTGGTGCTTCACTGCCTCATTTATTTTCTATATGCCTGTTTGACCTCACTCTGTAATCTCATTGCTTCTCCCATTCTCAGCTGGGTTGGGCTTGGTCAATATGAAGAGAAAATCACAGGATTTTCTCTTCAGGGTCTGTATTTATTGAAAATTGCACATTGCATTTTCTTGTGGTGGAGGAGGTAATGGAATTCTTGCCATAACCGCATAATGCAACTGCTGTTGTGTATCTACTTCTTTGAGGAGTTCAGGAGCAATGAATGTTTCAAAATTGCCCCTTGCCAGAATGATGTAATCTGAACAGTAAGGACTTGATCTTGATACTGATTTTCATGGAGAGTCTTGTAGATTTTTGTAGCACTGTTGGGGTGAGTGAGAATTGTGCCATTCTGCTCTAAAACACAGGAGCTACAAAATGAAAAACCTTCCTGAGTTTTGGCTCCAACCAGAATTCCATGTAATTATGTGCTATTTGCTTAATTTATCTTTGTGATTGCTATGCAATTTTAATTACCAGTTGCCACAAAGCTTCATTTTAGTTATGGGTGGATTTTTTCCTAAGTCTACCCTAAAAATGCTGTCTGTACTCACCCACTACAGTTTCCAGACTTCAGTGGGGACTGTGGTCTGTGCTAGAGGTTCAAACTGTTGGCTCCTTGGATGGCTGATAACAGATGGTCAGAGTTTGTACCTGGATTTCTAAGGAAGTAGAATATATGATATGTGTTTGTGTGTGTGTATGCCTGCTCACATCTGCTCCCCCACCAGCTGTTGAGCACCTTGCTCAGTTTTAGCTACATTTGCTACAGGAGTGGTGGGCTCAGAGATACTTAATTCCTATGAATATCATGGAAAGGGGAAACTACATAGAAGGAAGAGGCCCTTTTTATATTGCAGTGTGCCAAAGGCTGCAAAATGGATTACTGTTACTGCACACACAGGAATCCCTGAAAAGAGACAAAACCACATACCTAATGAATGTCCCAGCTGTGAGGAAAGTCTCAGCCTGAACCTTGTTAAACATCAGAAGACCTAAATTTGAGAGACAAATTCATAGGAAGCTCATTTCTCTGCAAAGCTTTGTTCTTTTTGCTTTGCATGGAATGACCTCTTAGAATGCAGAGTCCTAGCTGCAGGTCCTGACAGATCTGCACTCTTCTCTGGTAGCCCAGCATTCCCTGGCAGTGTTCAAGGCCAGGTTGGATGGGGCTTGGAGTAACCTGATCTAGTGGAAGGTATTGTGAGTTGCAAGAGTATGAACTGACAAAGATCACATGTTGATAAATATCACGATACAGAGTCCCTCTAGCCTACTCATCCTCTAGTGCTGAGTGCAAGAGATTTCTACTGCCATTCCCCACTAATAGTTTAAGTCTCATGTTCTGCTACATCTCTGGTTTTTTGACTGCAGATTCTTGGATTATCTGTCAGACCTGTGTGTATCTAACACCACAGCAATACCAGTAACTCAGGAACTCATCTGCAAGTTTATGCTGAGCCCAGGGAATGCTGACATTCTCATCCAGACCAAGTGAGTATCTGTAATCAGAATGTGCCACCTTTTTGTTGTCTGCTCTCTTAAATTCCCGGCACTTTGCTCGTGGCTTCATTGTGAATGGTTTGTGTTTGCAGGCTGGTTTCAACCCAAATGGACAATCCCTTGGAATGCCCAGTCATCTCGGATGACATTGATGAAGAGGAAGTGTGGCTTTACTGGATCGACAGCAACAAGGAGCCTCACGGCAAAGCCATCAGGCACCTGGCTCAGGAGGCAAAGGAGGGCACCAAAGCTGATTTAGAAGTTCTTACCTACTACAGGTAAAACTGCTTATTCAAAGGGAAGAAAATGTAAACTCTCTGAAGACCCCCAGTGCTGTTCTTATCCAGTTCATTTGCCAATATCAAAAAAGGAAACCAGAATCGTGAAAGAAAAAGCCAACAAATCAGTTTCATGCCAGAAACTGAGACTAAGAGTTCATTTCATGTTTTTCTCAGTCACTGCTGCCTATTCCAGGCAAATTTTGACTTTCCTTTGCTCATCACATCTCTCTGTGTGTCTTTTATTTTACCTCTAACCTTTTATTTATTGAGCTTTAATTTTAGGTTGTGCTGCCCTGGAAGCAAGGCACGGTCTGAGAACCAAGTGTCCTGAGTGTCTTGAGGATTAGAGAAGAAATGTGATCATGGAATAATGTTTTACAAAATTGAAACAACAATTGAACAAATAGTTTTAATGTCGAGTTGCTCCCTTGCTTAACAAAATCACTCTTGTTATTTTTTAGGATTTATATCAGAAAGGCTCACAACCAGCTTGTAACATGAGATTCTGAGGTGTGTTCTTTCATTTCCAACCAATTTCCTTGAATACCACATTATTACCTCTTTTTTTTTTTTTTTTTTAAGGTACCAACTGAACCTCTTTGCAAGAATGTGCCTGGACCGCCAGTATCTCGCCATCAACCAGATTTCTGCCCAGCTGTCAGTAGACTTGATCCTCAGGTGTATGTCTGATGAAAGCCTCCCCTACGACCTGCGGGCTTCCTTTTGCCGTCTGATGCTGCACATGCACGTGGACAGAGATCCCCAGGAGTCTGTGGTGCCTGTCAAGTATGCCAGATTGTGGACTGAAATTCCTACCAAGATCACCATTCATGAGTGAGTTGGAAGTATTTCAAATTAAAGCACAAAAGCTCTTTGTAGGGTTAGTCTCGGAACAAAATGGTTGTAGATGTCCAGTGTCCACAAAACATATGTGTGAAAAGGCATTTTGTTGCAGAGCACGGAACTATTAATTATTGTTACTCTTGGAAACTTCAATGGGCAGCTTTCAATCATTAAATATTTAAATTTTATTTTTCACTATGTTCTTTTATTGAACAAGCTGGAGAAGATGGAAAGGCCCTTCCTCAGACCAGCTGCACTCCAGGTAATCCCACTGTGTCTCACATGACAGGTTTGCTAGGCTGGAACTCAGTTTTATACCTCGAATTCAACAGAAAGCCACAACTGGGAGCCCAGAATTAAGGCACAGCCTCTGTCCACAAACAACTCACAGAGGCTTTGGCCTTCGCTTAGTAAAGTACTTAAGCAGGTGTTAAATTTAATTTTAGAGAAAGGACCATTGATTTCAATGGATACCCTGTCTGGCTCCACTGATTTGACAGAGCAGCAGCACTGGGATGCTCCCAGCCAAGGGGGTATCTGGCTGGAGAGACAGAGTAGCAGTGCACAGCAGCAGTGCACAGCAGTGCAGCAGGCAGTGTTGTTTCTGCTAATGACCTCATTGAATTGCCACAACAAGATTTTAGAGTCCTATCTGCCACAAGAGTGGTATTATCTTGTCTGTATTCTTCCCATTCCTGGTACAGTTGAAGGGAAGGTTTGAGCATCCACTTTCCATGTTTCCAGAGCACTGAACTGAGTAATTTCAGAGGATCGTGATCGGTTTGGTTTTTCTTTAGTGACAGCTGATCCTAATATTGAGGTGTTTAATTCCTTCTTTCTGTGCCTTGTATTGTAGGTATGATTCCTTCACTGACTCTTCAAGGAATGAAATGAAGACAAAGTTTGCACTAACAATGGAATTTGTAGAAGAGTACTTGAAAGAAGTTGTGAATCAGCCCTTTCCGTTTGGAGACAAAGAGAAAAATAAACTTACATTTGAGGTACTTCTCAGCTATCTGCGTCCTACTTACAGTATTACTCATTTCAGATAAGATGACATTGCTTTTTTCAAAATAAAGCCAGTTGCAGAATAAATGTTGGTGTAAAATAGCCTAAAGAAACACCGGTTCATAATTCCATTGTTCTTGGTGCTGATTGGTACTGCAGAAAATAATGTTCTTGTCTGCTGTATTTTTCCAACCTTTCCTTCCTTCTCCTGGGGTGGTTGCATTTCCATGGAGGGAGAGGAGATTTCTGGGGAGTGAATGGTGAATATTCCTGCTCTTTCTACATTAGTAAAATAACTTGTAAGGATTCATCAGTATAAGTAAGTGCTGTTTTCTGTATAGGGTATTACACTCAATGAAACACTCTGAATAACCTAATCCTGTGGTTTAAACATTGTTTGAAATTCCTGACAGAAACTTCAGATAGGCCTAGATTTTCTAGCAAAGAACAAAGGGGAAATGCTTACAGCTTTTATAGTTCTTCCTCCAGCCTACTTGTCTTTGTTATTTTTGCCTCTGGTTACCTGAAATCATCCCTGTGCAAACTTATCACAGTCATCTTACTCTTCTGCTGACTTCCATCTTCTCCATAGCTGCTGCCTCTTTTAATAATTTCCCACAGTCTTTCTTCTTGATCTTACATATTTTCACAGATGCAATTTTATCCTCTCAAGCCTTCCTAAACCTCACGTTGGTTTTGCTGTCTGCTATAACCTGACTGACAAATTGCTTTGTCTAATCCTGACAAACATTTAATGTCACTGGCCTTAGTCCAAAAATCAGTGACAAGACTCGTGCTAGTTTAAGTGTACTCAAGATCTGAATCTCTGTGGAAGCTGCTGTGTGAAATGCAATTGAAAACCACAAAGGCTGTCAGTATTTCCTTAATTTTTAATTTCTTTTTCTCATAGGTGGTACATCTGGCTCGAAACCTCATATACTTTGGCTTTTATAGTTTTAGTGAGCTTCTCAGACTGACCCGGACGCTGCTGGCAATTCTAGATATTGTTCAAGTTCCCATATCGTCATACTTCGAAAGGCTGAGCAAGTTTCAGGATGGAGGTGAGATAAGCAGCAAAGGCTATTATTCCAGTGGCTATTATTAGCTTTTTAAGTTGGAAATAATTTATGGAGACTCTCATTACTCTTTCAAGGTTCTGTATTCACACATCAGCCCACCTACAGGAATGCATTGCAGGGACCATTAAGATGATCAGCTAAGAAGGAACCTTTTTGAACAGAGCTGCATCCTCATGACTTGTGGCTACTGCATTGGTGTTGCTGCTCCTTTGCTTATTTGGAACTTTCAAATTTGGTTCTAAACCTCAATTCCCTTTGCTCTGAACATCCTGAGGGAGTTCAAGCAGTGTTTGCCTGGGCACAGGGATTATGGTGGCTCATCTGTGGTACAGCTGATTGTTAATCTTCTTAGCACTTCACTGAAAGGGCGATTGAGATGGTTCTGGTCCCACAATGGTAGAAGTACCCAAAGGAAGTCCAGAGGAGGCCATCCTCTGCCTGTGTTTGTCAGCTTAGAATATGCTTTTTTGAACCCAGACCACAATGCCTCTCTGACAACCCTAGGACTATTCTGTATCTCCCACTGCCTTTGCGACCATGGTTTAAAACTGCGTTGAAAAATGAGCATGCCAGGAAGGTGCTGAAACGTACCAGTTTAGTTTTCCTGTGTGAGTGGAAGAGAGGTGGGACAGTGGTATGGGCTGAGGGTCCAGAAGACTGATTGATGGCAAATTCTGTTTTAATATGTAGCTGGTGTTGCCAGCCAGCTGGCTCACAGCACCAAAATGGATGAGCTGTCTTGTTGGAAACAATTATTTTGTGTTTTCTCTGGGAGGCCTTTTCCCAGCTTTGAGTTTTTCTAATCATCATTTTGCTCAGTCACTCCCACGGATGCCCTGCAGTAGTGTGCTGTTCTTCACAACTTTTTTCTTCTTTGAGGTTCATACACTCTGGAGAGGTGTAGACTGTCATTGTTATCTCTGAACCAAGAAGTCATATGCTTGGTTCTCTTGATCTTCTCTCCATCACTGCCAGCAGACTTTACTGACACCCTCTGGAAGTCTTTCCTGCAATGCAGTGCACTCCAAGTCATGCTGTAGCTGGCTGCAGTCCCTCCTCAGCACTAGAGAAAAGACTGTATGCCCAGACACTTGGAATTATGTTTTCCTTTTTTGTCCCTGAAAGACTGCATTGCAGACTCTCTTCTTAAATGGCTCTGGATACAGTTTGATTCCAGGCACAATCTTGGCATACTGGCAACATGGGACATGCAGATGTGGTCCTTCTGCTTAGTTCTTGCTCTGCCCAAGCCTTTAATCCCGGTTATACATCTCAGTCAGTGTTTTTACTCACATTCATTACCCATAAAATCATGTTTCATCCTTAATTCCCTTTTATTTCTGCAGAAGGGTTTCCTTTCAAGCTGTGTAAGTTGGGAAGGAACCACCCATTAAGTGCAAACAGACCTGCTCTCAGTTGTATTAATTTCTTTAGCAATTCCATGCAAATCAATGAATTTGCTTTGAAATAAATGTTTGAAGGAATATTGCAAATGGCACCACTCTGCAAATGGAAGCTCAGTAGCCTTTTTAGTAATACTCTACCACGTACTGGAGCCTTGTTGGAAACTTTTTGTCAGAAACCTGTTTTATTCTCATGTTCTTTCAGCAAAAAAGGCAGCGAAAAAAGGTGTGATTTTTTTGATTACCTTAAGCCTTTATACAGATTATTTAAATTTCTTTCCTGCTGTAGCTGTCTCCATGGCTGTTTATCTTTCAAACGCTGACCAATTTAGGTCAGGATGTGACAATCCATGGATGTTCTTTTGGTAATTACTTATGGGTTGGTTTTGTTTGTTTGGTGGGGGTTTTTCCTCTTTTTCTACTAACTCTATATCTAGAAAGCTTTGGAGAGGCTTTTCTGCTGGTGCAGATTGTTGTCAGTCCTTCTTACAGGAGTCTGGAGATACTGGCTGTGCTGTCTAGACTTAAAAACAGGCATGGAAACTTTGCTGTGGTGAGACAATGTGTTTTTATGTAGAAATAGCTGTAAGACTTCCTGGAGAGGCCTTCTACAATCTTTGTAAAAGAAAAGGATGTATTTGGATGCTCAAATCTTTTCTTCAACCTCCCTTTTCCTTTCTGAGTGAGAAACTATAAACTACATAAAGTGTGCATCCACTTTGCACTTGAGATAGCATGATCCTGAATATTTAACTGCTGTGTCCAAACATCTTGCCTTTCCTCCTGCTTTCCCTGGAGGTGCATTTACCTACCCATGAGCTATAAAGATGCATGGATGCAAGGATGAAGTTGAAGCAGTTTAATAACTCCTATTCACTATTTTTGAGCACCCAGCTCATAGTTTCATGTTCAAGAACATATTTCATGTCTGAAGATCACAACTCGAGCAAAACAGGGGAGTGCTTTTCATTAAGGAAAACCACACAAGAATCAACCAGCATCACTTTAGCTGCACATTACACCACTGAGAGGTAGTGCTGGACTGGAGCTTCTTGGCCTCTGCTTGTGTTAGACTGTAGATGATCCCAAGGGTGAGTCCGGAAGCACAGGTGTTCCCTGGGTCCTGTGGAGTCTGGATCTGTCTTGTCCAGAAACACTAGGGATCCTCAGGAATGAACAAGCAAGAACAGAAATTGATCTTGGGATTTTTTTTCGCAATCTCTTACTCTGATAGTAAGGACTGTTCATCATGCAAAGCTGTAGGTATACATTGGTTTTTCATTTTATAGTAATTATAAGATTGTACACCCAAGGGTTCCCTTCCCTTTTTACACAGATATCCTCTCTTATAAAACTGTGTTGCTCAGAACATGTTAGTTGTTTTATTAGTTACCTGTCCTGGCTTTTTATTGTCTCTTAATTTATGCTACTGGTCTCTTAGGCTATTAGAAAGAGTGAAAGTAGAAATTACCTCTGTCTGGGCTTTTTTAGATTTTGGAAAATGTGATGGCAATTTCTAAAATCAGAATGGTCTGTTGATTTTTTCCAGCAAGTGTTTTCTTATTCATAACTTCCATAAAACACAAACAGATGGATTGTTCCTTGCCCTCTTTCAGGGTGGTGGGACCTCTCTCTCCAGTCAGGGAGGTGTGAGGGTGAGTTCTTGCATTGAGAGGAGGTCAGATTCTATTTCTCACATCTCTCCAGACTCCTCTCCTCTCCAGCATCCTCTCTGGCAGGTCCAATACTTATAACAGTCATACCAAACCTTTGCAGAATATTGCAGATAGGTGTCCCTCCAAGACATTATTACTCTAGGAATGTGCAGGTTAACATAGCTCCTTTCTAAAGAAAAAATAGCTTCCCTGAGTGGCAAAAAATCATTGATGTTCTTTAAACAAACAAACAAAAAGATATGATTGTTTCTGTTGTGATTTTTGTGTATATATTGTGAATGTATGGAAGATTAAATTTTGGATTTTGTAGAAGTAGGGGCTTTTTTTTGGTTTTTATGCTTGTTTGTGAGTAGAATTTTTTTTTAAAGCTTCCAGTCAGGATCACAAATGTCTAGGCATAAGCTTTAATTCAGTAAGAACATGTATTTCTTTCCTTGAGCTTAGGGCTTTGAAGTGCAGCTCATAACTCCAGTTTTGACAAACACTGAAAACCACTCATGATGACTGAGACTGACAGTTTATTTGTATAAACAAATATGTTTAAGTTTTATCAAGCATTAGGGGCATGATCCTGTAAATCTTTTATAGAAAAAGTGCTACTGAATACCAGCTTAGGTTCTGTATATTTTAATTTTCATCACTATTTAAGTGTAAACTTGCATAGATTGATAGTAAATCTATATTTAACCACAGGATTTTGTCAGTAGTTATGCCGATTCAGAAACACAGTTATTTTCAGGTTCTAAGAAAAATGATTTGGAAAGAGGTTTGACCAAATGGATAAGTCACGTAATTTCCATTCTACAGTTGTAGTAGATAGAAGGTAGCATCTCTGTAGAAGTTGAGAATTTTGGTCAGGATCTATATATTTTACATGATAGGTTTTGTATTTTAGATTTTTTTTTTAATGTATTGATTTCTGTGGGAAAATCAGTGCTGCATAACTCTGGGGACAGGTAGGTTATGCTGCCTTTCCATTGACTTGTTCCAGGTCAGTAGCAACAAAAGCTTCCAACATCTGATTCTGGTAATGTGAAGTTGTTGGGAACTGGTGAGCTGGATTCCTGACTGGTTTGACCAGTCCACATTGTGAAAACTGTAGTAGGATTTTGGAAAATATATTGATGATGTGTGGAAGAATGTGGCGAGTCTTGGCTATGGAAGGCTTTCCTGGAGGTGTGCACCTCAGAACTGAAAGAACCAAATTTTCAACCAGCAGTCTTGAGTCTTCTTCCCTGTTTAATACTTTTTTCTTAAGTACATCCACTTACTTCAGTAAAACTACTTGTTAAGTGAGGAATTATATATGACAAGTGTTGAACTGTTGAGGCAAACCTGCAAAATTGAATGTATTTTTAGCTTAGTGGAAGTTGCATGAAGACTTAATTAACCTTTTACATTAAGAAGTCCTTTTCCTTCCTTTGCTTATAGTCGGAGCCACCTTGGTGGCTGAGGTAGTCCTTGATGTTTTCTGTGGGTTTCTCTGTCTTGGTTTGGCAAAGATTCTAAAAACACAGAAACATAGCATGGCTTGGGTTGTAAGGGACCTTGATGATCATCTCATTCAAACCCCTTGCCACGGGCAGGGACACCTTCCACTAGCCCAGGTTGCTCAGAGCCCTATCCAGCCTGGCCTTGGACACTGCCAGAGATGGGGCAGCCACAGCTGCTCTGGGCAACCTGTGCCAGGGCCTCAGCACCCTCACAGGGAACAATTTCTTCCTGATGTCCAACTTAAACCAACTCTTGTCATTGTGAAGCCATTCCCCCTTATCCTGTTGATCCTTACATTACTGTAAATGTTAAGCCTTACTTCCTTTAGAAAACTTAATTTTAATGCCACTGTCAGTTACTTGAACTAGAATTAAATTTAATGTACATGTAGTTTCATGGGTGACCTTATTTGCTGAAGACAGATTGAAGAAAGCTGGCTAAGAAACATTTATGAGACAAGATCCTGTAAAAAGTAAGGATGTATATTTTTGGAAATGCTATTATCTAGATTGCACCCTAAAAATGAACTGACTTGAAAATCTTGCAACCAACTTCTTTTTTTGTTTCAGTCACTGTGTCTTAACTTTGAATTATTTTTGTGCATATTTGAAGCTGTTTTCTGTTTCTTTTTTTTTTTTTCTCTTTTAGATTCTAAAAAAAATTATGGGGTATACAAAATATACTACCTCTATTCTGAAGAGGAATTTTTTTTTTCTTAAGGAGAAAATGAGGATTTCATTTAGTAGTGCTGTCATTCTGGCACCTTTCAAGAACATTATAATCTCTTGCAGTTTTAATTAAAAGGTAAAGTCATTGCTTTCCTAGTAAGTGCACCCTGCTGTATCATTCCAGAGTAAGGAGCCAATCTGTCTTGTCCAACACTGCTAATTTATTCTCTGTGAATTAAAATGCACATCTTTCTCTAGGTGCTATTTGCTCTTTCAAATAGCTGATTTTAGTCAAACCATGCAACTACAGCATATGTGAGGTCCGAAAGAGGAAGGCAACATGGTAGTAGCAGGTAAGCGACACATTTGCCGTGCAGCTCAGTGCTGTTTAGTTACTGTTGTTTGGGAATGAGAATAATGACATGCCTGGAAACACATCCCTGAATTTGAGCTGCATGTGTCTTGGGATGCAGTTCAGAGTCCTGGGCACCAGCTGGAAAAGCCCTCAGTGGTACAAACGTGGGTTATCTGCGGAGTGTATCTGTCCTTCAGGAGCTCCACAATTTTCCTGAGCCAGTGTCCACTGATATCAGTGGGAGTCTTTTTGTTTCCTTTGCTCAGTCTTTTTTAAAAAATAAGTTTTAAAAACTGCCTGTAATAAGCTTAAATTGCTCCCACCTCTGTGATTCTCATGTTAAATATGTTGCCCACAACTGCCTAAGAAGATGCCACTTTTTACTTGTTCAAAGTGGTGGTCAGAGATCCCAGCTGCTTCATGTTGTGTCTGGGTCTGTATCTTGGTGGTGTGTTCCTCCTGCAGATGGAAGGGACACAAGATTCCACCCTGCTGGGGGCCAGAACAGGGGAGCTTTCGCCTTCTCTTGGACTCTTCAGAACTGGTGAGATCTGCTGCCTTCTCGCTGCAGAAGAGTGCTTGTGTTTCTGTGTGTCAGGGGACTCTTGTCCAGACTTCTGTCGCTACAACACAGCCCAGGAGCCTCCTCAGCTCCAGTTAGGTCATGTTTTCTTCCAGCCCGTTTGGCTGCAAGTAGAGGTACACAGTGACTGGAAGCACCAGTGAGGCCACTGAGGGTTGAGAACAAGGCTGCAACTGCCTTTTCTGTGGTTCCTATGGGTACTCTGTGTCCAAGGAACAGATTTCATCCAAGACTATTCAATATTACTGTACTGTTTCTCAGCCCTGTATCTGTTACCTGCGCTTGTGTCTAGTTAACAATTTGCAGTATCTTCTTTGAGGCATACTTTGATTAGCAGGGCTAATGAGGCAGTGGCTGCCTGGCAGACTGGAACAATAATTTATACCAGCAGTTTACAAGAAAAGAAGGATTATAAGAGGAAAAAGGAAAGTTAACTGTGTTAGTCACAGATAGCTACAGAGAAGAAACTGCTGTTCAGTGCAGAGTATTGCCAGACCAAAGGGGAGGCTGGACTGAGAGCTTAATTCTGTGGCATGAACCATTTCTCCTTCCTCCTTACTCTTTCCCTCATTATAAGACCCATGCATTAATGGGATTCCAGAGATCATTGCTCTTCTAGGAATCAATATCTGTCTTACAGATGTAACTCAGCTAGGAGGCTTGATTCCCATAGTGCTTTTTACCCTCAAGGCCAGCATGCTGATGTATGTATTTTTTTCCTTGGACTAGTGTCCGTGGCATGAAAGCCATGCTTGACAATGCTTAGTGGTTTTGGCGATAGAAAAAAAGCCCAGAACCTGTAGAATGTCAGGAGGAGGTAAAGTTTGGTGGAGTTTCACCATGGCTGGGCAGCTGAGAGTTTGTATATAGAAAGGGAGGGTTTCTGGCTATGTTGTGGTGAAGTGGAGGCTGGAGTGGCCAGATTTCACTCAGGGGCTGGGTAGCAAATGTATGTGTGTGACATATTATAAGTTTTTTTCCTTTGTTTTGCCTCATTACTTCTGAGGACTAGAAAATATGGAAGTGATACCTCACCATGTGTCTTTAATGCCAGGCATTAGGTTTTCTGTAAGCCTTACCTGAGGTCAGCTAGTTACTGAGCAATGAAAAATGGTTTAATGAAGACATAAAGTGTGATTCTTGGCCTGTTTATGGTAGGTTCTGAAGTCTTTATGAATAAATTCTGTAGAAAACCTGTAAAAATTAATATCTCTTTCACAAGCAGAGCTGTAAGCCTTTAATGCTTCTGGCAAATAATATACAGCTCTAAAGAGTTTAAAATAAAATGTGTTCCTAAAGGGACACTACCTAAAGGTAGTGTTGTTATTATATGTCCTTAAAATGGCTCTAACTTTTCATGCAGAAAAATTAAATTGCATGAAGCAATGTAGCCAAATCAGCAAAGAAATGCAGAGCTAAAGCTGCCATTGGATTTTTAATCTTGCCCTTGGTATTTAGACATTGCTGCACACATCATTCCCTGACAGAGGATCCCTGAGGACTGGAGGTGTTGTGTGCTTTAAGATGGCACTAAGGCTTTCTTTGGGAAGCTTTTGGTGGAGCAATAGCATAAATCTCACTGAAATCCCCAAAGCTAAAGATATTTGGAGTTTTGCTTTTGGGAATATTGCCTTAAAACCTGGTTGAACACACCTGCACTGACACGTGGGTTGAGACAAGGTCCTGTGTGCTGGTTTTGACTGAAGTGTAAGTGTCCTAGTCAAAAACATGCTCGGGTTTGATGACATCAGAGAGTTGTTTCTATAACTTAATAACTACATAGACCATGTGAGAATTGTCATATTTTTGTAAAGCCTTTGTCTTCCTCCTCCCTCCTCTTTTTTTTTTTTTTTTTTTTTTTTTTTTTTTTTTTTTTTTTTTTTTTTTGTAAGCAAGATTGAATCTTATATTTGATTTTTATGGGCGGGTTAATGAAGGTTGTTGGGGTAGTGGATGCACATACATTTGTCCTTTTCTGGTCATTAACAGATCTCCTGAAGATCTGACCAGATCTTTCAGTACCTGAAAGGAACCTACAAGAAAGGTTTACTCCAACGGCATGAAGCGACAGGACAAGGAGAATGGCTTCAGACTGACAGAAAGGAGGTTTAGATGGGATATTAAGAAGAAATTGTTCCCTGTGAGGGTGCTGAGGCCCTGGCACATGTTGCCCAGAGAAGCTGTGGCTGCCCATCCCTGGAATTTTCCAAGGAAAAGCTGGATGGGGCTCCGAGCAACCTGGTGGAAGGAATCCCTGCCCATGGCAAAGGGGTTGGAACTGAGTGGTCTTTAAGGTCCCTTCCAACCCAAACAAGTCTGTGGTTCTATGTGGCAACTCCCATTTAGGTACTTAGTTTCCAGAAGCCTGGAGTATCCAACCGGTCCAGTCCCTAATGAAAGCAGCTGGGTGTTAAAATCCTTCTGAAAATATGTGCACTTTTAAAATTTCTGTGTAGGGACATGAGCACTGTGGGAAACTGTTCAAGCTAAAAATAGCCAAGCAGTTTTCAAACTGAGTCCTAGGAATCCATCTTTAATTTTTCTTTCTTCTGAGGAAGACTGAACAGCAAAGATAGCAAGAGCAGGCTCTTTCCCCCCATGGCAGCTAGGGACCAGATCAGGTGCCTATAGGTAATTTTTAAATAAACAAGGCTGCATGTTGGTTCCCTGGCATCTTGGAGATTTCTGTGGAGCAGAGGACTCTGGCTCTAAGAGGATCTGCCAGCCTTTGAGGCTTCCACTGACTATTCACCTTCAGGTTCTGCACAGTTCTCTGCACTGTGTGTGAAATACACAAAATTCTGGGTCCGGGAGAGCAAACTGAGGATGCTCCATAGCAATGGGCTGGGAACAATTGGCAGAAAAGGCATGAATTGCCAGCTGCCTCCGACAGTTGTTTTTCTTACTGAATATGGTATTTTGTCACTTATCATCCATACTGCATTGCATAGCAGATTGTTGTTCACTTTTATATTCTGCTTTTAGAATTTTTGCAACCAGTAAATGACTTATCAAGAAAATATGTTTATGTAGAAAATGAAGTGTCAAATTATCCACTGTTTCGATTACTTGGGTGGTTGTTATTTTTTTTCCCATAATTGACTCCTTTGAAAAGCCTTTCTTCTCAGAGAGGCCGCTGTATTGTCAATTGTGCCAAATTGTATGAGATTATGTGCTACAGTTTTGTGACAGAAACTGATACTCATTAGGAAGTTGTGATCACTGTAATAAAAAGTAATGAAAAGGAGATGCACAGTTGTCTATTCAAAACATGACAAGCATTCTCTTCTTTCCTCTTCTTTCAGTGTCTGTCAATCTGCAGCTCCTTTAAATTACCACTGTGCATAGTGAATTCACTCTTCACTAATCTTGTTGAGACTGTTCATTAAATAAGAGACATTTCTAATGGGTCCACTGCTTATGGAAGGCTTTTGGCATCTGACTTGTCTTGGCAAAGGGAGGAACAGAGAAGAAGGGAAAATTGGAAAAAGATTCAAGGAGATTTCCTTGTGTTCTTTGCCTCTGTTGGTCAGTCACAGCTCTGAGCACTTCTGCAGCAGTTTGCTGCTGAGAGAAGTGGTTGGTTGCACACATTAGCATCTCACAACATTGCAAGGACTGTTCGCTCCCTGCCACACTTCACAGCCATATATAAATGTTAGTACCTTGACCTCAAAGAAAACAGCCAAAGATGAGGTCAGCAGGTTAAGGGTGGCAGTACCATATGGAGGCACAGCTCAGGCGTCTCTTCATTTATCTCTAGCAAAGTGCACATAAAAGTAATCAGCGTTCACATCTACTTGCTCTCTCTCCTGATTTATCTCAGTTAACTAGCTGAGGCAGTAAGTTAATTTTTCCTTGGTCATTGGTATTCAGGAAGCATTTTGGAGATGTGACTAAGATCAGAGCTCCCTTATTTTAGTCATCGCGTGCACATGTACTAAGAACTTAAATCTCTTTTATTGAGCCAATGTATTTTGTCTTGCATTGTTGCAGGCTTAGCTGACAGAGAGCCAGTCCCTTTTTAAGCTGCAGTAACCTTCCTGTGTGCCTTACCTCAGGGAAGCACACCCTTCCCTGGTGGGATAACCACGTTCAAGCAAGACTGCTGCTGGCCCCTCGTGCTTGTGGCAGATTTAAATCCATGCTTAACACAGTCCAGGCTTCCACGCCTGGACAGACAACACTGAGTATCACCAGTGATGATTACTGGGGGATCTTTTGGAGGAGAAGCTGCTGTCCACTCCTTATGTACATGGAAGATCTCCATGGCTTCCCTCACAGAGCAGAGCAGCTCCTCTCAGTGTTGAGACACATCAGCTGCTTTGCTGCCATCCATGAATGTGCTGCTCGACTGCTGTCTGCTCCTTGGAGAGGGTTGCATTTCATCAGCACCCTGCAAAACTTAGTTGCTGAGATACCTTTCCTGAAATGAAATGCTGAATTGCTCCAGTTGCTGCAGCATTTTAACTCCGGGAATGTTCTCTTCAAGCCTGCTCTGAATTAACTGAAAATTATAGTCAGCATCAGGCAGTTGGTTAAAAAGTTTTCCAAGATGACACCTTGTCTCCCTGCTGTTATTGACAGAAATAATGCAGTATTGAATCATTACCCATTTCAGCTGTAAATACTGAACTGGATTAAGTAGACTTTTCTCTTACTAAAATCCTTTTCTATGCATTAATGAAATGCTGTTTGAAATGGCAGGGATAATAAGTACCACCTTAATCCTTCTTCACTTTCCCACCGCTATATTTTGAGATCAGTTACACTAAGGTCAATAGTGAGGGAATGCTGTGGACAGAGGGTTTATCCTTGTTACTGATGCTGTTGGGAAGCAGCTTCATAGCTGCCTCTCACTGGTTTGTGCCACCTTTGACCACTGGTACTCTGTGGGTAACAGGAAAGGACAGCAGTCACCTCATTTATTTTTATTTCCTAGATGCTTTTCTAGGCTCCAGTATCACATTAGCTGAGTCCCTCAGAGTCTTTGCTATTGCAGGCCTCTCACTGTCCTTCCTAGAGGTGGAAGGAGTGGTCTACTCATTAATGGAGGTCATCCTGAAATGCAGAGAAAATTCCTTGTTCACGGAAAGGGTTTAATCCCATTCCCTGTCGTTCCTGTGCAGCACCCCAGTAAGAGCTAAGAAATAAGCAAGATATGGTCTGGGCAAAATCCCATCTTTCTTTCTCCAGGAACTGAGGTCCACTCAAGATGTTGTCTGATATCTTGTCCAAAAGACACTAACTAACTTTTTTGTTAGCTTTACACCAAGTAGATTTCAGTCTTGAAGGGTGAGCAGGAACTTTTCAAGATGAAGTGGAATTCTTCTTCCTCACCTGGGACAAACTGCAGTTTGTATCTTGTTTTTTAGAAGAATATCTTCTGGACTTGTCTTAGACCTAACTGGTTCCCTTATCATTAACCCCATTAACTGAAGTTTGCTTTTAAAGAATTCCTGAGCTTTCCAAATGCCCTCTATTTATGTTTCCCTCTGCCCAACTGAGCAAAAGGGATTTTGAAACGATGTTGAGCGAGATGATAACTTCTCAACTGAGGTGTATGCCAGGGGAGTTGCAGGCCATGATGCAGCTGCCCAAGGTACAATTCTTGTTGTGGGCTTATCTGTCAGCATTAAGAACAGAATGAAATGGATTTCATTTATGAATATCATGGTTTGAAGATGAAGAAGATGCAAAATGTTGGTTTAACTGAGGGTAGTTTAAGGGTCCTTCACATAGTACTGTAGCTTTGCACAGGTGCACTGAGTGGCGGTCAGTACAAATACTTGTTTAGCACACTGGGAGAAGGGAACTGGGGAGTGGGAGGGGGATATCCATCCTATGTTATTCCCACACTGTTTTACTTTATTTGAAAGGAAAACCATTTTGTGTCATGGTGGATATTTGTGATGAATTTATTTGCTTTATACCTGTGTAAGCAGTTAGAACTTTCTGTGCCTGCCTAATGTGAGGATCCTGTCTGTAGTTTGACTTCTAGGTTTTTTTCACTAAAAACATGCAAAATCAGAAGTACATTTTCCCCCCTCTCTTTTGTAAGGACTTGAAGTGTTATTTTTAAAAGACTGACTTAGAGTGATCGCACACCAGACCAGATGCTGAATGGGACCTCAAAACTGACACTAATCTGCCTCATTCACTTTGAAAAAGCTCCTTCTTTGTGTGTTTCCTTTTTAAAGTCAGGGCTAAAGACATTCTCTTTCCATACACATTGTAGTTGAGCTGTACGGACTGAAGAAAGAAGGTATAAGAGGAGGATTTTGCCAACAAAATAAAATCCAGCCTTGGCTTTTACAATAAATTATCTGGGAAGAGGGTTTCTTCAGTGTGAGTAAAGCTTGGCTGTGGCATGGTGATTAAAGTGTACTAAAGGACAGATAAGAACTATTCAGGCTTCTCTCAGCAAAGTTACATTTCCTTCAGTCTTTTCTTTGCCTTTAGTGTAGCCTAGGTCCTGGCACTCTTCCTGTGAAGAGATGCTATCATTCCTTTCCTTTCCTCCAGTCCTTCCTATCTGTGCTTTGCAAGAAAGAAAACTGATTCATGTAGGTAGGTAACACCATATTCTCATGGTTTCTTGTCCCACCTTTGCAAGGAAGCCACTGATTCACTGAGATGCTTTTCCCATCAAAATTCACTATAAAGACCAGTATAATCTGTAAGAACAGTTGGTATTTCTTGGTAAATTTTGCAGTATACCATTGCAACCTTGATAAAGGTTTTACCACATAAGTGTAAAATAATTTTTTCCCTCAGGAATAACTTACAAAAGGCACTGTGATTACAGATTCCAGTTTGACCTTCAGGACAGCCTTCAAGCCTGGCACTCTCATGGGACTTTTTTTTTTTTGAAGGGGGATGGTTGGCTTGTTGTGTCATTTGGGTTTGAGTTGTGGCCTGTCATTTGAACCACACAAAGAGATTGATCAGACTGGCACAACCTCATCTCTTTACTCTCTTTCAATGTGACATATAAAAGTCTTCCCATATGTCTCCAAATTGCAGCAATAGATAGTATTAATAAAATACCAATAAAAGTTTTCTAGCCATAAGCATAGTCAGATACTGGAATTACTTGCCCAGGGATGTTCTATAATACTGGATATGCAACACTCAGTTTGCAAATATTCTTAAAAATGAGTTAAACAAACCTCTTTAAGAAATTATTTTGGATGTGGATAATACACCTTCAAGAAAAGGAATGGGTGAGATTTCTTTAGTTCTACTTTTTATCATTTGTTGAGCATGTTAACAGAACTCTGGAAATATTTTGGCATATTTACCATCTGTTGACATGTAAGAAATTATATCTTGGAAAATCAGCATAGAAATTTTTTGCCTAATTGGGTAATTTGAACGAACTCTGGAACTGAGGGCTTCTTTTTCAATATGCCTTTTGAGACTGGAAAGGGGTTTGACAACATGGGTGTATGTGTGATATATAGTGTTGTAAATGTGCTTTAGTCCTAGGAAATATGTCTGTGATTTTGTTTAATGCACAGGGAACAACGTCATGAGGACCATCCATGGGGTAGGAGAGATGATGACACAAATGGTGCTGAGCAGAGGGTCTGTATTTCCCATCAGTACCCCTGACATACAGCCAAGCATTCACCCAAGCAAGCAAGCCAGCACTGCAGACAGTGAAGATGTGATTGTAATGGACACCAAACTGAAAATCATTGAGATTTTGCAGGTAATAATGAGGGGTGGTATATTACACAGCAGTCATTTCACGGTTCTTTACTCACACAGTGGCCAGTTCTGTTACCCACATTCTTACTATTCACTGTAGAAATATCTCCTTGATATGAGGAAGGATAGTCCTCTGTGTGAACAACTGTACAGTTGTGGTCCTCACCCTGTTGTACCAACTTCACTTTTGAAGGAACAGGATGCTGCAGAAACTTTCTCACTGTAACTGTGCAATGACAATTTGTCCTCTAATCTGCCTCACTAATGTTTCCTGAAGACACCATGTCTGTTTCCAGTTTGCTTCACACTCATTTAACACTGGGGTGGTTGCTTGATTTAATCATTTGCCCTCTGGATGAAGGGCAGAATGGGCCCTGGCCTCACTGAAGTTGTGTGAGGCTGCTCACTTTTGCAGCGCATTTAATGCGTTTCAGATTTCCACTGTTGGATTGAGAACAGTCTGTGGGCTGCTGTGATTTCCCCCAGCTGATGTGACAAGCTGTGTGACACCAGCCTGCCTCCTGAGATGCAGTTTTCACTTTGTGCTGTTAATAAATGAAGTGGCACATGCTTGCTCTGTGTATCGAATCTCGGTTTCTGCAGTGCTTAGGCCCTGAAGGAATGTTTCAGTGTTTTCTATAAATTCTCTGGATTTGTTGGTATCAATGTCACTTTTGAAGGATTCCATTTGTTCTGACTGCTCATAAATTATTTAGATGACTCTAATTACTTGTCATCTGAAAGGCTATCAGTAGTTAGAACATACTCAATACTGAATTCTTTGGTTCTAGGCCTCCTTTACTTTAAAACTTACAGTGAAAAACAGAGTCTTATGAAAGTATAGGACCTAAATAACACCATTCACATGTATTTTTCATTTTCCTTGTTTCATGCTTTCATGCTTTTCATTTTCCTTGTTTGTATGACTGAATTTCTCTCCATACTGTCCTGCTTTACTGGTTGATGCCTAGGAGGATGATTCCAGGACCTTATCCTGTGCATTCCCTGAGGGAATCACATGTTGTCTCATCCTTTCCTTTTTCACAGCACATTCATTGCAAGAGCACTCAGGATTGAAGAGCACTTAATCCTAATTTCTTATTTAATCTGTGGTTTGATAGTTAAGGATTAGTCACATGGTCAAATTACTTCAGAAAAGCAAGTTGTCATATGCTGGGTGAATCCCAGTAAATAGGCAGGATTCAACATGTCTCAGGATGGGCAGGGTAAAGAAAGGAATCACAGAAAACTGGTGAATGTATAGGATTGCTTTTTCATAGTAAAGTTAAATTAATTTACTTCACTTTTTTATTCTTGTAGTTTATTCTCAGTGTTAGACTGGACTACAGAATATCCTACATGCTGTCTATCTATAAGAGAGAGTTTGGGGAAAACACTGAAAACGTTGACTGCTCTACATCATCCCCACCTGATACACCAGGGACTGCCTCAGGTAAACCTTGCTATTTTCTTTCAATGCAAAGTAATTCTGGGTAGGCAACTGCAAACACTGAGCTCAACTGCAGCAGAAAGACACAGGCTGCTGCACGTTGAAAAGTTGTGAAAAAATTAAAAATTTAAGGAATTCCACAATATTTTTTTTGCTGGCCTGTCCTCCTCCTCTAACAAAAAAGTGACTCCTTTTTCTCCAGTATGATATTTTGTTCTTTTATCTGTGCACTTCCCAAAACACTGCATGGTGGCAAGTGGAGAATGGTTGGGGGTGAATGAGGACAGATTTAAGTGAGGTGAATGTGGTACAGGACTGATTTGGCTTTCCAGAGAGCCTTCCCATGCACACAGAAGTGTTCAAAAGGTCTGCGTCAACATCTGCAAGTAGGGGAGCATTGCTTTAGTTGGAGGTGGGCATATGTATAATACAGGGGTACTGAAGTCTTAAGTAATAAGTTACATTAAAGCCATTCTAAAGCAAAATGATGGTGTGGCAAATAACTGGGTTTATGGTAAATATTCTGAAGTTCGTGTATATTTGGGATTGGCTCAAGAAAAAAGAAGAAAATGTAAGAAAAAATGTAAAAGTTTCACAGTCTGTGTCATTTGTGGGTCACTGCTGGTGGCTAGTACAGCTCCTAGCCACCATGTGGCTTTGGTTCATCACTACAATTGTCTTCCTCAGGAACAGTAATACACAATTTAACTCTGCCCCATATCCTGTTTGTTCTCTGCTACTCTTGCAGAAAGCAAATTTTGTGTAGTTGGGGAATGACTAGTTAAACCTTTACTTGATACCATCTGCTTTAAAGAGGAACAGAATTCTATTTTGCTGTAGAGATTAAATGATGATCATTGGCTTTCTTTTTTTTTTTTTTTTCCTTTTCTTTCTTTCTTTTTTTTTTCAAATTTTTCCTTCTGATTTTTTTTCCCAGCAATTGTTCCTGACATAGATGAAATTGCAGCTCAGGCTGAAACCATGTTTGCTGGCAGGTATATTCTCTGAAGTTTTACCTCTATGTATATTTATATATCTTTTTGTTCATGTCAGTATTTCTCATGGCCAATCTCTGTTTATTTTGTGCTTATTTTTATAGCCCTTTCTCTTCCTTTGCCTGCTTGTTAATTGCATAAGCCATATTTGAACAGAAACATACCAGGAAAGACCTGGATTTCAATCAAGCAAACAGCTCAGCTGGCCTGGATGGCTGTGGGATTGGCTATGAACACCCTCTTAGGTGTAAGAGAGTTGGTAGAAAGTTTTTGTCGTGTTCCCAAAGGCAGCTGGGGAATGGTGTATTGGGCTGAACCACACTAATTTTCTATTTATCTTACAATGCCTCATGTGGGTGCTGAAAAGCCACTCTGTTTCTGGTGTGTCTTATGGCTACAGCCCCAAATATCCTGCATCAGCAGCTTGCTGTTGGCCCTCAGGATTTCTCATAGATTGCATGACCTGTTGCCATTGCACTTGGTGTTCAAACTCCTTGGGAAAATCATGCCAACAGTAATCTCTCCTGTGACTCCTCAGATCAGGAGTGGACCACTTGCCATGATCTCCTGGTCCACCAGAGGCCTGTAGATCACAATTTATGCTTGCAGAGTTTTGGAAGGTATTTCAGCTACGCTGTGAACAGAAAAAAGTAACCCATGGAAAACACTCACCTTGGAGAGTTATTACCATTATCACTATAATGGTTTAATTTTACAGGTATAATTATAATTATACCAGTAAAAATGAATTCCATTTAGACAAGGCTGTAGACTTTAAAGACTTTAAAGTCTTTCTTGGAGCTAAGGAGAAGGATCTGTGGTGTGGGCATTGTGATCTTTCCTCTCTCAGTCCCTCATGCATTCTCAATATTTACCAGCACAAGCAATGCCTCCAGGCCTCTACTGAATTCCCATAATGTAACACAGCACACAGCCCTTGGCATCTGCATGTTTAAAGTGAACAGAGAAACCAAATGATTTCTTGGAAACATTATTTCTGCTTTAATATGTTAAGTGTTAAATCTGCTTTCTGCCGTTCCACATTATGAATATGATTCCAGAAATACGATGCTTTTGGCAATTCTTGCTATTTTTGAGCTTATTTTTTCTTAAAGGAAGTTTTAATAGCAGCTGAAAAGGGAAGGAGGGAAAAGGAAAGGGTCAAATTAATCTCTGATGAGATGCAGTTTACTTCATTTAATTTGGACTGGGGATGAACCTGGCTCAATTTATCCATGACATAAATGAATGCTTTTACAATATAGATTTTAATCACAATATTTGACACATTTCATTGATACTTACTTCTGCTCCATAGTGTCCATTCTGCTACAAAATTGCTGCAATTACTGTAGGATAGAAGTCCTTACAAAATATGTTAAAGTCATATTTATAATTTCCTTCCTGCAGCATATTTGATTTGATTTTAAGAGCTCTGTTGAGTGAAGATTGTGTATAGAGGCATATTTATCTCAAGAGCTTTTATTTTTTCTTATTGACTTGACTTTATTTGGTCCTTTTCCCCTCATTTCTGTTGCAGAAAGGAGAAGAATGCAGTTCAGCTTGATGATGAAGGGGGCAGAACTTTTTTACGGGTCCTCATTCACCTCATCATGCATGACTACCCCCCATTGCTCTCAGGGGCTCTGCACCTGCTGTTCAAGCATTTCAGCCAGAGAGCAGAAGTTCTGCAAGCATTCAAACAGGTATGGATGGGCTGAGTGTTATCCCAGAAACTGAATGCAGGGAGCCTTCCCAGAGGCTGCTCTGCTACTTAAATTGCTGTTTGTTGCATGACAGTGTTATTTCCTCAGCGGTCAAGTATCAGCAGACTTCTTGGGCCATATGTGCTGGTATATGTTATAGTTCTGTGCCCCCCAGAAATTGTTATTTCTGGCACTGAATCCATTAGGGAAAATGTAGGTCCATGGTGAGCCTCTCACAGGGATTCCTCAGGGACATAGCCAGTGCCTCATGTTTGGCAAGCAGTGTCCCCGTGTCAGCAGTGAGACTTCCTTATCTTCAGGACCACTCAGGCTGGGTATTGTTATTTTGTTATTCACCTGGTGCTTCTAATTCAGGTGTCTTTGCATGGGGCTCCCCTGCCTGATGCAGCTATGCCCAAATAGGAGGAAGGCAGGGATAGAGCCAAGCCTGTTTTCAGCTTTTATTCTGACCCTCTGTAGTGGTGCATGTGCAGGCTCCATGTGTCTGTGGATTAGGATGGGGAGATCTGATGTCATGGGGCTGCACGACAGTGATGTCTCTGTTACGTAACCCTTTATAACATATGTTGATAAGAACATCTCATGCTTATTTCAGGAGCTGGGTAGCTGTTGTTTCATTGTTATGTAAGGTGGGGAGGTTTCTCTCCTGTGCGAACAGATGAATGATAAAGACCTGAAAAGCTTTTGTTTAATGTTTTTGTTGTGCAGCATAATGGCCTCCCACCAGGTATTTAAAGCTAGGCTGTGCTGGTGAGTTGCATAAATAGCTATTATTCCCAGGTAAGCAAGGACTGAGTTGCTTAACGTGTTTTTGTGAACGATGGAAAAGGCTAATGGAGAAATAAACAGAAAAGACTGTAGAGCATGTGGAATAAGAATGCCTGCAGTTGATCAGCATTCATAAATTCTGTAAAATAACAAGGTTTTGCCGAGCCAAGAGAGATTATTATGACGAAAACTTTATATTACAAAATAGTAAATATTTGCCTGGATGTAATGTGGTTTTAAAAGCAACAGCAATGTTGTCAGTGACCCTAATCTTTTACATGAGTATGATTTCTTAAGTGTGTTTATTAATTTACTGTAAAGATTGCTGATAGTTTCTTGGCATATTATCTTCATTAATAATCTTGAAAGAACAGAGAGCATTACAAAGAAAGAAAATGTCTAGATCATGCTAAATCAAAAACTACACATAACAGTGAAAAACCCAGATAACTTGAGCAGTACAGGAAAAGGAAAAAATGAGATTAATCTTAATAAGTGGCAACCACTCAGATGGTGAGAAATTCCATGAACCTGAGAGTCAGTTTGTCAGCTATATTCAGAGAAGCTTTTCTAAGCTGGCCTAACAGTGTGAAAGTCTGTTATTTTTCAGTATTTGATAATGGTGGTGTAGGAGATCATTAAAATTGCTGGCCATTCTGACTTTTCTTTGGATGCCCTGATCCCTTGTCATACCATCTGTTTTTTTCCTTTTTCTTCTCAAGTACAGTGCTGAAGCAGTAGCTGTTTCTAACTATTGCTTTAATAGTGTGTAACTGTTTTTATAATGTCATGAAATCATGATCAGTGCATCAGAGCTCACTCTGCACAGAACTCAAGAGCCTGTAAATCTTCCTGTGCTAAAAAATGTTTTGCAGTGTATTCAAGAAGGTGAGAGGATGTTGTGAATGTTTTAACTATCCTGTTTTGGGCAACTACAGCTTCTGGCTCTGCTAAAGGTTTTTGATAAATAGAGGCTAAAAGCCTGCATGTGCCATGTTTCAATTGCACAGGGAAAGTTGCACAAGGCACCTGGAAAGAGGCTTAGAATGGGAGCTGTCAAGCAAATTACCCAGCCATAAGTGCTGGTGCTACTTCCGTAACAGCTTCACAATTTCTCCATTTCCAGGTTCAGTTGCTGGTGTCCAATCAAGATGTGGATAACTACAAGCAAATCAAGGCTGATCTTGACCAGCTACGTCTGACTGTAGAAAAATCTGAATTGTGGGTTGAGAAGAGCAGCAATTATGAGAGTGGAGAGGTGGGAGACAATCAAACCAAAGGGGGAGAAGAGCCAATGGAGGTGGGTTTAAAGCCTTTGCTGTCAGAATTGTTTCAATATTGATAGGTAGTTTCATGAACGACTGCAAAATCATGGTCTGGTTAAGCAAAGTGGCAAAGTGAGAATGTGAAGTATTCTTCCTGAGCTTTAGGAACTGACAGAAAGGGAAATAACACCTCTGTTACCAATGTATTCAATATTCTCTCCTGATGCTTTCAGGAACTGCATTCTTAGGTCACAGAGCTGCCTTCCTTTTTGGGTGCAAGACACAGTGTGCAGCAGCACTCTGGAAATAATCTGGGAATTGTGTGCTGGCAGTTGGGTTGACTTTTTGGAAGAAAAGAGGAGTAGACAGTGTCCTGCAAGTAAGAGAGAGGAGCACAATCAAACTCAAGTTTTCAAACATCACAAGTAATTCCACTCTTCACCACACATGACTGACCTAAGGATATTGAGATTTTGTAGGCGAATTAATGTTTTCATTTCTTTGGCCCTTGTCATATCACTTTCTCAGGATATACTCTGATTTGATGTAGAACTTTAATATAGGACTGTGAAGACCTCTATTAAAAAAAAAAATTAGATTTCATTGTTTGGATTTTTAAATTTTACTTTTCAGTGCAAACAGAGGTCACAATTTAATCATTTAACTCCAGCATGAGCTTTTAAGAAAACACAGTGTTGCTGTGATTGAGGTTTGTGCCACAAGATTAGATAAAGCAGGCTTTTCCACCAATATTTATTCCCACTTTTCTCTCTTCATCAGAGGTGGGAAGAGATGAACAGCTGATCTATCTTAGCTGATGTTTTGATACCACATCTTTAGTGGTGTCAAAATTAGGGAGGAATCTGGAGTTTAAGCTTAAGTATGTGGTATTTCCTTCTTTCTTTCCTCAAACACAGCTCTAGTAGAAAAGAAAATGTTCCTTTTTGTATTTAATGAATTGAAGAGGTAATGGGGAAACAGAAAATAGAATTGTGTCAAGATTACAATTTTTTTTTTAGCTATACTACATTTTTAAAATGTCATTTATTCCTGTGGGTAATCTTGATAGCAAGGAAACTCCAGGAAAAGGGGGCAAAACAATGTGCTTGAAACAGAGGCAGCTCTCAATGGGATATTTTGAGTGTTTTTTTCCCATGAGGCACCTGTGGGTCTGTATGGATTACCAGTGCTTCAGTAGATGCATAATATTATCCTTGGCAGATCAGAGAGATTATTGTATCAGAGCAGTAATACGTAATCTGCTGGTTAGATCATCTGCTGGTAATTCCCTCAGAGCTGGGCCAGGTTACAATAGCTCAGAATCTTGACCATCTTTTTTTTTTTCCCTGCTTTAACAGGGAAGAGGTGTTTTTACCTGGCAAAAAATAACATTAGATAGTCAGTACTCTCTTTGAGGTCTTAAATGAGATGTAGGAGGTGTGATGTTGGGCATAATCTCCAATGTGTGAAGCAGGTGGCTGGCTTTAAGCAGCCAAAAATCCCATGAGATCCATGCTTCCTTGGAATGGATACTGGGTATTCAGAGCTGGATGAACCCCTAGGTCTTTAGGGAGTATGCCTCATTTGCCTGTATTTAATTTTTCCTGATCAACATTGAAGTGCTCACAAGGACTTAAATTACATTCCAGAACAATCTATGTTAAGCCCAAATTTCTGTTGTCACATGAAACCTGTTGAAAGATGTGCATGAGAGTTTAAAAATATCAATTTTTTTTTGCCTGAGTCTTCGTAGGTAATTGTTTTTCACCTTACTGTCATAACCTGTGGGCCTTTTGTTTCTTTTTTTTTTTTTAAAGTCATAGGACTCCAGAAATAGAATTTGTATAGAAAATGCCTTGTTCTTATAAAAGTATCCAGAGTTCTCCACAGGAAAAATAGCAAATCTTGTATCCATGCAGGACTGTTTGGCTAGGGACTGGAGATCAGAGTTGGAAAGTGTACTTGGAGTAGTTAGATCAGAGGTAAATGAGACACCAATAGGGTTAGGAAGAAATGCTGAAATTGAGCTCATTTAAGAGCACTGCTTGAGAAGGGGAAATCAGGTAAAGCCTGTTCACTTGGTTCTCTCTAGGAAGGGTATTCTGGGTCTGTGTAGATACCACAGACCATGGAAAGTGTGGTTTTTATTGTCTTGCCCCTGGAGGATGCTTTAGTGGTGTAGCACCAGAAACACAGCTCTGAGGAAGAGCAACAGGCTCAGTGGAAGGACTTTAACGTAAAGCTGGAATACAGTACAGTGGCATTATGGAGCTGCTCATCTTTTCTATCTGCTGAGAAAGTTCAGCAAGGTTTCAAGTGATCTAAGCTTTCAGCACCTGTAAGCACCTAGTGCTCCCTTACCTCCTTCCTTTTCTGGTCTGTGGCACCTTGCTTTGCTTCTGGGAATGTTTGAACAAGCATCACATACAGGTTGAGACTGTGAGCTGAGAATTCTGTGTATGTCCCTCATTCCCTTGCAGCCTGTGGAGGGCAAAGCTGTGCCATGGGGACACTGACATGTGCCTTGCACTGCTGTCTTGCTGGGATGAGGGAGACTGCTCAGACTGAATGCTGGAATCTGGGTCTCCACTGGCAGCTAGCAAGAAAGGATCTAAGACTGGTGCAGAGTGTTATTCCAGGAATTTTATGGGTAGAGGGAGTAGTCTCTTTTGGAAAATATAATTTCCTTAAGGTGGGGTACTCAGATGAGAACCTTTCTTCTACCCTAGATCTCTATGCCAGGGAATGTCTATCATGGGGTGTAATGAGGCCAGATCTGCAACTGAGTGTCTTTGGTATCCCAGTGGTGTGATTATCTCTTGGTAACTACATCCCTGGCATACTCTTATGGGTTCAATAAACAATTGTTTATTTTGTTAAGAGAAAGGATAGATTCAGTAATTTAATGCTGATCAGTACTTCCAGATAAGACATACAGGTCACATAGATTATAAAACTGCTTTGATGAAGGAAGAATGCTGGTAAAACTAACAGGTAAATTAATCTTGGTTAACCCACAATCCCAGAATGGAGGAGGGTGGTTAATTATAGCAAAAAACCTGAAACATCTCCCGAAGTATTGATTCAAACAGCTAGAGAGATGGCAGCCTGCATACTAACAAACCTAAACAAATAAAATCTGCTGTTGTTACATAGATCAGCACTGAACAGCAGTGCTGACACTCTTATAAACAGCTTCCATGGCCAAGTGGTGCAGCTGTTCTTACCTCACTGGAAATTAGGACCAGATGGGATTTATGAACTTCACCATCAGCTAAGAAAGTTCAGAGGGAGGTTTCAGGACGTATAAACATTCAGCTTGGCGTGCATATGTTTGTTTTAGTGAATATCTCTTTTCTAAAACAGTAGGAAGTTTGAGGACACAATGAAACTCAGAAGTGCACCTGTTTCTTCTTTTTTTAATGCTGTTACACTGGTTTAACATCCTTGTGGTCATACTGGGAGTCAGTCTCAAGATCTACTAGAGTTTTTCTTCATACTTTATAACGTCAGCATCCGAAGTCCAATATTTCAATTTATTTTTGTTTCCTGTTAAGAAAGGCTTACCACAGCTGACAGCAGAAAACCCCCCAACACTGCCAGTATACTTAGTGGCAGTATTTGTGTACATGTTCTCCCATGTTTTGATTGAGAGATATGCATGGAAAGGTGTGTGGGTGTTGGCAGTTCCTTGCTGACTTGATTTCTCTTATTTATCATACCCAGCTGGGGCTTTCCAGGAGCCAGGGCCCAGAGCATACAGCATCATGACTTGATGGTGCAATTTAACATATGGTTCCTATTTGTTTTTAAATCTTTTCCTGCATCATCCAGAGATACAGCAGAAGCATCCCCTTTGTGGGAAGAACATCTCTAATGTCCACATGCTGCTTGTTCCTGTGCTGTTGAGAACTCCAACCTGCTTAACTGCAGAGATTGTCTTAAGCTCTTTCTCCAAAGCTCTTAAGCTCTTTCTCTTTTTAGTGTTCACATAGACAGGTTTTGTAATCTTTCCAGCTGTAAATACATATTTTTGGAACGTGTGGTGTCTACTGAAATACACTTTTGGTCCATCTCCTCACAGTGTTTAAATTCCTTGGTGTGCCTAGTCTGCGATTTAGGGACATACTCTTTCAGAATGATCAGAAGCATGAAGACATGGAATAATTGCCTCAAATTACATTGGAAATTTGAAACAGAGGAAGGACTTGAACGTAAATCTTGTCACTCACTGGATAAAGAATAAATGAGTCTTTCTTTATTATCTCTGTTATATCAATTCCTTGTGAGCTGCTGTAATACTTTGTCACTTGCTGCTATTAAATACAATTAATTCATGTTGAGGAAATCACAATAAATCTCCACTTGTCATGTGCTCTTTATTACAGGAATCAAACATTTTGAGCCCAATACAGGATGGGACCAAAAAGCCCCAGATAGACAGCATTAAAAGCAATAACTACAATATTGTTAAAGAGGTTAGTATATCTGCCAAGAAACTTGCTTAACATACCTGTTTGATTAGTAGATTTAATAATTATTTTGAAATAAAGTGTCTTTCTTTGGTTTTGTGTGACATGACTGGTTTCTTTTCTTGGTTGCATGCTTATTTATTTGTTTGGTTTGTTGTTTTTTAATTTATAGATTTTGATTCGACTCAGCAAACTTTGTGTTCAGAATAAAAAATGTCGGAATCAACAGCAGCGTTTACTGAAAAATATGGGCGCCCACTTGGTGGTCTTGGACCTTCTGCAGATCCCCTATGAAAAGGTTATTTTCATAATTTTAGTGGTAGAGAACACAAACTCAAGGAAGGGAAAGGCCTTGGCAGGCTCAATAATCAATGGATGTATCTTTTAAAATCTGAATTGTCAGCTGTGGTACAAACATGAAATGATGATGCAATTTTCTACCTTCAGAATAGTGAGTTTGGGCTCAGTTTAAGTACAGCTGCCTGCACAGTTTTATTTAAAATTTAATATTTACTGCCTTGTGTACCTAGATGTCACAGTGCTGTCATTCCTGTACCCATTCCTGAAGCAGGCAAACCTTAGGACCAAAAGCTTTCACAGATCAAATCTGAAACAACTTCTTTGTTTTTATGGTGGACATCTTTAACCTAGTTCCACATGTCATTTTTTTTTCACAAGATACAGTTATTTGGTACTCATTTGGTGGCATACAAATCAGTGAACTAGACAGGCTTTGAAAGAGCACATCTTTCTGGATGTTCTAGGAATCACTGAGAGGACGTAAAACCTTTGCTGGGCTATGTTTTCCTGCATGTTATATTACAGACACTGGGTTCAGCTGTCATCAGTAAAATAGGGCTTGTCCATACAGGTGGTTCAACAAATCGTACTTAGGATACTACATGAGAGGAATATAAAATGGGGATGAAACTAGAGATATATTTGTGGGGGAGTATGTGTATGAACACATGCACACATACATCTCTTTCTGTATGTAGCTATAGAAAAACCAAATGTTTGCCAAAGCTTAAAACTAATGCAGAGCGACATTTTTGGTTTGTTTTGCTTTTTTTTTAATCCAAGCAACTTACCACTTTTTTAAACTAGGAAATTATAACCACACAAGAAGAACTCTTACCTTGATTTTATGCTCGTTCCTGTGGTTCTCTATGGTTTGATTCAGAGTAAGGTACAGCTGCTAATGGACTCCAAAGAAAACTACATCAGTTACTTTTGCCAGAGGGAGAATTCCTGCCCTATAAAGGCTCAGAAGAATTGGTTTATTCCTGGCTGAATTGATGTTGTGTGGTTTTAACAAGTATGTTTAGGTACACCCAGCTGATTCTGTTTGTCCTTACTTCCTGCAGAGTGATGAAAAGATGAATGAAGTTATGAATCTAGCCCACACTTTTCTTCAGAATTTCTGTCGAGGAAATCCTCAGAATCAAGTTCTCCTCCACAAAAATCTCAACTTGTTCTTAACTCCAGGGGTAAGTATTTAATTTGAAAAAGAATATGATAATTGGAATTAAATTTGGGTTTGCTGAAACATCCCAATGCTAAATAAATAATTTCACTAAATTATGCCTCCCCCCCTCCTCTCTCATTTCCCTTAGTGTTGCTTTTTATGTCATCGGCTTTAATGTTGCCATTTTAAATGTGGAAAACAAAAACCAAGGAACCTGTGGGGTTTACTGGAAGGATCTATGAATATGTGTCACATCCTTGTCTTGAACTTGACTCTGATTTTATTCATCCTGACTCACTCACTGATGGACAGTAAAGTCAAGGTAGAAGATACTGTGACTACTGTCATAAACCCTGTGTAACAACCAAATCAGACTCATACATTTTGTTGATCATGCTCCCATTTGATTCAAGTAATCTAAAGTCTGACCTTCCATGAAATCATTGTCTTTACAATACACCTTTTTATCACAATCCCTTTGTATATATTTGTGTGTGTGTTTACAGACATATTCATATAGAATGACACTTGCTCAGTGGATCTACTGAGCAAAACATGCTTTTATTAGAAGGAGTTGTGAGTATGAGGATTGCAGACCCTGGCCTGTGCAGTTTAGGAACATTTGTTCCATTGTTTTTTACTTATGCTCTTTTTTGACATTAGTGAGCAGCTCTGAGCTGACCACAGCGGGAACCAGAGCCTGCATGATTCCATCACATCCAGTGCTGACACTTAACTCGGGTGCAAAGTGTGGAGCCAGCTTGCACTTGTATTTCTGTTCTTTTGAAGCTGATTTCCTGATCATCCATCCCAGTTATTGTGCTTTTGTGCACATTGTGGAGCAAACTTGATGTGGATTCCTATCAGATGACGCTAAACAGACACATATATTTTAGGAGCACACCTGACCCTCAGGAGCATTTAGTCCAAGGGACCAACCTAGAACAAAAGCCCCAAGAATGCACGAAGTCTGGGTGCTGTGTCCTCAGCAGAATCCCTTCTTGCTCCAGATTTGTTCATCTTGTTTCATGCTGCTTACGGATACACAGCCCTAGGCTCCCTCTGGAGTTAATGTGGAAAGAGACATTCTCTTTGAGACCATCAGGCTGCTTGTGCAGGGATTTGCCTGCTGGAAATGCCTCCTCTGTGAGCCCTAGAGAGAGCCAGAGCAGCTCATCATCTCATCTGGTGGTCTCATTGCAAAGTTTGATGGTGAGTGCGTCTCAGGTGTCTCATACTCCAAAGCCCCTGCAGAGTGCTCTAGCAGTGTGGTTTGTGTGTGTTTGTGTGTTCACCTTCCACATGGGCACAGGTTTGGTTTATGCCCACTTTAGGACTGTTTGTACTCATAGGGAAGTGTGGAGAAATCCCCTCAAAACTAGAAGCTGGACCCTGAGATCATTGAAAAGGATTTCTCCAGTTTCCTTTTACCAGTGAGCCTTCCTCTACTTGAGAATCCCGTGCCTCTCTCAATCTCAAAGCAGATCTGCTGTGCTCATGAGGCTGTTTTTGATCTGTTCAGCTCCTGGAAGCTGAGACCATGAGGCACATCTTCATGAATAATTACCTCCTGTGCAACGAGATCAGCGAGAGGGTGGTGCAGCACTTTGTGCACTGCATCGAGACCCATGGCCGGCACGTGGAGTACCTGCGATTCCTGCAGACCATCGTGAAAGCAGATGGCAAATACGTGAAAAAGTGCCAGGACATGGTAATGACAGAGGTAAGCAAAGGCTTCACATGTTAATCGCTTGAATATTTTGAGGCTGTTTTTCCTGCTCTTGATACCGATGAGATATAATGGCATCCTCGCTTTAGAATTTTAAGCGGCGTCACAAAAAATGAATATTTTAGCAGACGTTTTGGGGAGTTTGATCTAATTTTGTAAGGCCATCTGTATAACTACTAGAAAGAAAACATGAGTGTTAGCATGGTGATACAGAGATGTCTATTTGTAGATGATGTAGCATGGAAATCTCAGAGTTACATAAACCTTCATTTTCCTGTAATGTAATTTAGGATCACTTTTACCCACTCTTGTAGCATGGATTTGCCATACAAGAGGCTCTTTCCTCTATGGATTTGTCTAAATTGTGCTGTAGACCTTTTTTTTTTTAGCATGTAGCAATTCTAAATCCCAGCTTCTGCCTTTTTTTTTTTCCTGTTTTATTTCAGAGCATTTCCGTGAGGGTCAGTAGAGCTGCTCTAGCTTTAACTAGCTTGATCCAGCTAGTTAAAGTAAATTCAACCAAGTGGTTTGTGGAAAAATCTTTATGCCAATAAATTTCCTAGGAAAATACCTAATTGAGTTGCTCTGCAATTAGGATTTGATATATTGTGAGCATGATAAATGAAGTCTTCAACTTGCAGACGCTTGTGCATTTAACTGTAATTATGTTAACAATTCCTTGAGATTAGTAAGTGGGTAAAGTTGAATACGGTGAAAAGTCATGGTTGGATTAGAGTACAAGGAACATTTTTATTTGCTTTACAAAGTGTCTTTTTTGTGGCTTGGTTTGGTTTTTTTAAGAGGTGTCTTCACAAAGAAATCAGACATAAGCTTTAGTTTTTTTATGGTATGAACAAAATGAAATCCCACTGAAATTTTATTCCACAGCATCAAGAGGAAAAACTTCTAATTAAGAAAATAAAGCTCCTGCCTACATGGATAACCTTTAATGAAATTCACCTCAACCTTTTCAATTTGACTGAAGTATTTTAACATGCAATATCAATTACAAGCCTTTGATTTACATAATTCAAACAGTTCTTGTTTTTTTGTGCTTTTAGATTTTTCTGCTTCCACCAAAGGCTCTTGTAGAGGTTTTTTTTAAATCATCAAACAAATTTTTCAGATTTTTCTCAATTGCAATATATTCTGCTATTGACCTGTAGCAGCACAAAGATAAACTGTCATATTACATTTTCAAGCTGACTCCATAATGAAAGTAGAAATGAACTTGGATATGGCATTCACATCATAAGTCCTGCAGGAATTTTCAGGGGGGAGGGAGCAACCCTGTTTTGATGAAATAGGGTAAGATAGTGATCAGTTTTTAAAAAAGTAGGAAATTACAGGTAAGTAATTATTATTTCTTAGAAGAAGATGCTAATTGTGAAACTTGAATGGCAATCCACTCTAAAGGGAACAAATGGTTGGAGCTTGCCACTGAGTTGGGACAGTTTGTCTGTAGACAACTCAGATCTACTTTGTGGCCTGAAACAAGTGCTGTAGCTTTTCCTGTGCCTCCAGATGGGGCACATAAACAATTTACCACAAGACAAGATAGAATATGACTGTACAGCTTGCCTCAGCTCCTCCTGTGTTTTCTTTCACCCACAGGAAGTGTATTGTAGCTTATTCCCGTTTACTGGGAGTGAGGAATAATCCTCATGTTTACGTGTTCTAGAAAGTGCATGCAGATGAAGGAGCACCATGGCAAGAGAATACTGTCATAAAACCCATTGGGCATCCCCAATCTGGCTGATTCCCTTGGTCTCCGTGTCTGCAATGATGTTTACCAACCTGCAAGTCTCCTTAGGGCACTTTTTATCATTACAGGCAGGCTTTGAAGTTCCTGGAAGAACCCTGCCGGTCAGTGCAAACACTATTACAGAAGGGAAAGCAGAATTTACTTTGGGCCAGATCAATGTGGCAGCAGAGTTTTCTATTATTATCTAATAATCTATCTGTTATCTAATACTACTCCAGTAGTATACTGGAGTAATATTTTGCATGGTATCAACAGCTGCTCTAATACTGGACAGCCTTCATTATATTACCATAGAATTCTAAACTTGCTGAAAATATACTTTAACAGCAGAAAACGCTGCTGGGTTGTTTTGTCCTAAGCTCTCATCCCTTTAAATTATTTTTTTTTCCTATACTGTGGATTGTCCAGAAAATGTCTGAGAAGTCATGGGCATAGAAATACTGTAGAAACCCAAAGATAACAGGAAATAGGAATTGCAGGAGAGGATGAATTCACAATTCACTCCAGCCAAATGTCAAAGTAAAAATAAGCAAGAAACAGGGAAAGCACAAACAGAAATGCTGTGAATTCAAAATTTGAAGTGTTGAAACCCTGGAAAGTGTAATGAAATGCTTCTTGACTTTTCATTCTGGGAGACTAATTTTAATTCCTGTTCTTGCTGCTTTCTCATTTCTCAGCAGCTCCAGCAACCTTTGTGACTACACTTGAATTGAGTAAGCTGGGATTTCATGTCACATATGGACTGGAATAAGTCAAGTGCCTAATTCACAAAATAAGTGTGATTTTTGAGCTGCCAGGGTGTGTTCTGTACTAGGAGGGATTTGTGGGAGCTTGTTTCACCCACATTGAGAGTGGATTGTGCTTCAAAGGACAGTGATGGAGAGAGGATTCCAAACAGGGTTAGAGCAAAGCTCTTCAGTGAGATGTGCTGAGATGGGGCTGCCGGCATCCAACACCGCTCTGGATCCTCTTGAGATGAGCTGAGCACTTGTAGCAGAATCAAACATGTATCACATACACCAGTTTTCTGCTAAATGAAAGTGCTGACATGACATTGATAAAGTAATGACCCATCATCTGCCAAATTTGCACAGGGTAGGAAGAATCTCCCTTTGTTTCCAATATTAAGCAAGGGTGGGGAAAAGCTGGGTTCAATTCCAGGTGAGCCACAGGTTTTTTGTGTGAGGCAGCATGGAAGATTTAATCTCACTGCACCTCAAGTGCTCATCTATGAAACGGGGATAATAATGCATCCTGGCCTCCTAGCAGGAGGTGAGGATAATTAATTAACTTCACACAAACATTGACATGGTAGGAATAATAAGGATGGCATGCTGTCTTAGGTAAAGACAGAGCTACACAGAAATTAAACCTCAAATTCACCTTGCATTATGCATTCCTTGCTGAGTTATTCCAGATTTGCACTTATGTTGATAAGGGCAGAAGTTTGCCTTGGATTTTGTTCTGACATGTTCATTTGGCAAACCCCATCAGAGTAAGTTTTGTTTCGTTTGGGTTTTAGCTAGAGAATCCTTGCATACTTAGAGATAAAGTAAGAAATTAAAAAAATCATAGACTCATTTAGGTTGGAAAAGACCTTTAAAATCATTGAGTCCAAAATGATTGCAGTGCAGGGTGCTCAGAACGTTGTGCTCTCTTTCTCAGCTGATAAATGGCGGTGAAGATGTGCTGATATTCTACAATGACAGAGCATCCTTCCCAGTGCTGCTCCAGATGATGTGTTCGGAGCGAGACCGAGCCGACGAGAGCGGGCCCTTGGCCTATCACATCACTCTGGTGGAGCTGCTGGCTGCCTGCACAGAGGGCAAGAATGTGTACACAGAGATCAAGTGCAATTCACTGCTGCCCCTGGATGATATTGTGAGGGTAGTGACCCATGATGACTGCATTCCTGAGGTAGGATTCACGGCAGGAGGAAGCAGACTTAGCATTTTTAGAAACACAGACAATGTTTTGTTGTTTATAATGTACTGACAAGTTGAATATTTGCACAGGGAATGGGCTGGAATGGGTGGTGCTTCTTAAGGTGAATAATTGAGAAAGGATAGACAATATTTATTCCACAGAAAATTCATTGTCCTTAATGCATAGTTTGTCAGCTTTTCAGACATGTTGTTTTGTGTTGGGTTTGTCCAGTCACTGTCAGAGTTTAATGCTCCTGTAACTTCTGGCTGAAACTCTGAAGACCCAGCTAAATGTTGGGTTAAGCCAATGTTTTGCCACTGCCTGAATCTCTTGGAAATGATGGATAAAATTCTGTCCATGCTGAAGTCGGTGGGAATTTGGGTGAAGCCTCATTTTATTAAACTCAATTGCAGTCCTGCAAATGTTTTTATTCACTGCAGATGAAGGCACAATTCTGCATGTGTCATGCTAAAGTAGGACTGTGATATTAGCTGGTGGAAAAAATGGGGCTCAAAGCAACAGAACTGGGGCCTGCAGGAATTAAAACACCCTCTGTGCCATGAAAATTGACCTTGTGATCAAATGATCTTATTGCTAAAAAGAAATACGTTTGCTTTGCCCAAAAGTTCCCCTTAACATTAATTTCAACAGATGGCAATTAGAAAAAAAATCCCGAACAAAAGAAACCTAAACGTCTGATCTGAGTTTTCTCTTCACTGCATTAAACATACGGAACTATCTCATCTCCCTTGACCGTGATAAGAAATTTTCAGTGCATTTGCATATGTTTATATTTACTCTATACATTTTGGGCACTGAATATCCATTTTTATGCTGTGCACATACAGACTTGTCATGCCAGAGAGGAGTCCTGGCATGTCCTCCTCCTAAGCCTTGTGCTGCCATTGCTGTAATCCCAACCTTTCTCTGGCCTTTAGATCCCAAATGCAAGTGCTGCATTAGGATTGTGGAAATACAAGGACTTAGTCCCAGCTCTGCAAAAGACTTTTTATTTTATATTTGGCAAGCTTGTCACAAGGCTTCAACCTACCGCAGTCAACTGGGAAGTGACAGGGTGCTCTGCATTTTGACAGCCTCTGGCTTTGGAGCCAGGCCTTGCTGGTCTTAATATCAGTTAAATACCAGAATCATTACTGGTTTGTCTTGTGGGGGTTTTGTCATTAGAGTAAGGATGTTTGCAAAACCTTTTAATTTTTCTTCCTGTGGTCTTTAAGTAAACACATTAAGGCATGTGTTGCCCTGCTTCTCCCTAAATTTTCAGAACCAAACATGTGCATTATTATGGTTATGAATGTTTGTTAGTACTGGGAGGTTCATCTTTATTGTTCAGTATATTTGCAGATAGAAAACATTCTATTAATTGTTTTTACTGTTTCATTTCATTGTGATTGTGTTTTCGCTATTCCTGCAGGTGAAAATTGCCTATGTTAATTTTGTTAACCACTGTTACGTGGACACTGAAGTGGAAATGAAAGAAATCTATGCCAGTAACCATATCTGGAAACTTTTTGAGAACTTCCTTGTTGATATGGCAAGGGTAAGCTTCACTAGGTGTTAAATATTACCAAATGGTCATGAGTGACAACTGAACTGGCAGTATTGGGGTTTTTTGGTGAACTTTTATTTTGTTAACTATTTTTATTCAAAGTTGACAATAGGATAAGTGTGGTTAGTTGTTTTGTTTGTTTAACAAACAGTCATTTCTATTATCTTTATCGTCATTTAACCTGCTAATTACTAGTAGCCTTCTCTTTTAAAAGGGCATCTTGGAACCCGTGCCTTTCTCTTTTCTTACAGAGAAATAAATTGGGTGTGTGTACATGGTTGAGAGCCTGTGTACATCTTTTGAGAACGTGCATTATATGTCATTATGGTGGTGACTAAAAGACCCCCACATCTGTAATCTCTTCCTTTATTCTGTTGTTATAGTGAGGATCAGTGATCAAGATCTTCTCTGGCTCGTGTTCCTTCTTTAGTCTCTAGTTTTGTCTTTCATTCTCCTGTCACTGCATTCTCATTGCCGATGTGAAAGGCAGGTGTAGAGCTGTGGTCCCTCAGAATACTAATTCAAATAGAAATTATAGCTGCGAGGTGACAGGGCACAGTCAGTACCACAAGTCTGCCATTCCTGTGGTCCTCAGTGAGCCTCATGGTGTCAGTAGCTACTGAATTAAATTCTACATTACAAGTTAAATTCAGCTTCCTTTCCCAGGCAGAAAACAGGAAACAATCTTATGACAGGAATTAAATACAGTAGTAGAGCCATGAGGGGAAGCTAGTGTGATGTAATGATTATAGCCTGCACTATATATCCTTTACTAGGATGTTAATGCTTCTTGTAATCATAAATAATTACAATATTAATGACAAACAATGGTGTTGCTCTTTCTGCTCAAGAAGTAGAACCATGTGTGTGGCAGGCACATTCTTCTCTCTCTCAGGATTTTTTCATAGAGGAGCACAGAGAGAAGAAAGAGAAAACGATTTCTATTTCTGCTCCTTGTTTTTCCCATGTGGAATGTGTTTGGAGAATTGTTTACCTGGGGTGATTGCTTGATTGGATTCTGGTGAGGATTGTTTGAGCCTGATGGCCAATCAAATCCACCTGTGTCTAAACTCTCGAGAGAGGGTCATGAGTTGGGAGTTAGTGAGATATGGTAGTTAGAAAAGTAGGTATGTAGTTTTAGTATTTCCTTTAAACACTATATTAATGTATTGTAGTATGGTTATAATAAAGAAATCATTCAACCTTCTAAACTAGAGTCAGACATCATCATTTTTTCCCACTGGGTTCACCTACATTTACAATACATGTGTTTTTGGGTTTTTCCCAGTCTGGTCCATTAGATTTTATAATACTTAAATTCTCACTCCTTGCATTTGTCATTTCATTGAAATTAAGAGAAAAGCTAAAGAATCTCAGTTGGGTCCTGGAGCAGACAATGACCCCAAAGTAATGGTGTGCCACAAAATTATTCCTGTGAGACCTATTAGGAGAAAATAGAATGAATTTTGGTTAAACGAATAAGGAATGCAAAAACTTCTGTTGTACAATAGTTACTGGGACCTGTTCATTTTTTCTGTGGAACAGAAACATGGTTGGGTTTTTGTTTGTTTGTTTTGGTTTGGTTTTTTTTGGTTTTTTTTTTTTTTTTGTTTGTTTGTTTGTTTTGTGTGGGGGGGGGTTTGTTTTGATTTTGTTCTGCTGTATTTTTTTTAAACCTTTCTATTTTTTGGGAGCAGGTTAAGGCAGGGGTATTTGTGCTCTCTTGTTTTGGTGGTAGCCATTTTTTCAGTAGTAATTAGTCCTCTACAAACCCGGTTTTCTTGCTGCATTTTTTCTGTGGTTGTGTTACACAGTGAAAGCCCTCCTGGACAAAAACAACCTGGGTTGAAAATTAAGATGAGAAACATCCTTGGAGGAGCGTTCTGACTTTTAACCTTACTGGTTGTATCTCAAGAAGTATTCTCTTCTATTTAATTCCCTTTCTGGGCTGCCCTTTCCTGACATGTCCTGACCCTGACTTTCCAAACAGACTATCCCCTCCTCCCTAGCCCTTGAACGTGGCCAATTTTCTGTGCCCCTGGGCTAGAAGCAGACAAGTAGAAAGAAGGCTCTGTGCAGGTTTCCTCTCATGAGCCTGGAGACAAACTTTACTGTGCTAAATGCTGGAGGCTTGTCCTGATGCTGGTGACCACCGAGCTTGTTTTCACACACCCCTCTCTTAAAAGAAATTTGACCCCCGGTCTTCAGCGATGAAGAGGGAAAATGGTGCATTTTGTGTGTGGGTGCCGCTGGCAAAATGCAGGTTTATTCTGCTCTCTTGCAAGTGTGTCAGAAGTGTTCTGGCTTGTCCTGCTCCTCAGCCATGGATAGCTGTATTTTCCAGGTTATGGAGTGTATTTGTTCAGATCTGGTGCTCTGGGGCCCTGACAGAACCCAAGTGTTATAAATAATCAGCATTCTGTAGCTATCAGGACAGTTAGAATGCTGTCAGCCTCATGAAAGATGTTACAATAGCTTTCAAAGCATTTAGAAAAAGAGCCCTTTGATCCTCTGTGTTCCAGTGAGCTAAAAGGGATGCTTTTGCATGGGGGAAGGGGAAATGCTTTTCTTTTAGCTGCTACAAATGCCTGTCAGTGGGTGAGTTTGTGAGCTTTGAGTCTGTTATCAGAGAGCACCAAGGTGAAAGACGGAGAGTGTTATCCTTAGGTTGGATTCCTTCTGTTTTAGATATATATTTAAAAAAAAAAGAGTAACTGATTTTTAAAATCTGTTTCTGGATTGAGGAAGGAAATATTTAGTCCCCAGCTGTCATTTTCCTTTCAACAACATGATACATTGTAAAGCAGGGACGAGGCGAACCCGTGTATAAACTGGGTTTGCCAAAAGCTGTTGCGCTTTCAGAGACACCCTGCTTCTGCAGCTTCTGCCAACCTATTTTCTGCTGGGTGTGACTTACAGCCTTGTGCTGAGAAAAGTGGGTGCTGCTGAAGGAAAGGCTTCCCTTTCCTGTGTGTGGCCCAGCCTGTGTAAGTCAGCAGCTGTAGTCTGAGAAGGATTAAAGACAAGAGCCGGGGATCTGACAGCTGTAAAGTCATCCTGGCTTTCTCCACAGAATTTTTGAAGTATTATTCATGTGAGTTTTGGTGCCAAAGCCTCTTAAGGGGTTTTTAAACACTGCTTTCTCAATCCTCATCTCCATTCCATGCATTTCAGGTTTTTGGTTTTTTCTTCCATGGAGGAAGATCTTTCAGTTCCCAGAGGGCAAAGGGATAAGAACAAATGAGAGGACTTCCAAATTCCTTCTGTGCTGGGAATTTTTCAGACTGGTGTTTGAGCAGAGTGGCATTCCCCCATATGGCTCTGCTTTTCAGGCAGATGAAGGGGAAAGCTTAAAAGTGTTCTGGAATTTAGTTTTGGTGATTTCTGCATTCACTGTGCTAGCACTGCACAGCTCCCTATCTTCCTATAGGGGTTGCAAGTGCTGATCTCAGAGCTACTGGTTCCAGCCAAAATTGGCATGCAGATTAATTAAAAGCAAAAGAACTTCCAGAGATTTTTAGTTCTATGATCTCTTAAAAAAAAAAAAGTTTTAAAATAAACAAGTTTTGATTATTAACTGAATCGTTTACCTTCATGAGGACTGGGGGAGGTTGTGGTGTCACACTTTCCCCAAAACAGAAGGGCTTGATGAGTTTGCTATTTCATTTTAGACACTGTTGCTTCTCTGACCAAAATCTTTCCTGGGGTGATAAAAAAAAGCACTCTGTGGAGGCATGACTGATTTATCTGACACATTTTAAATAAGCAGACAAGCAAACTCCTCAAGATGCCTCATTTGTCTAGTCTGAAGTTATCTTTGGTTATTCCTCTACCTACTGCATGACAATGTTTGTGTGCTTGACTCAAGGTGCTTCTGTGTTCCCCTGAGCTCTCTCATACCCTGAACACAGGTGCTTTTGGATGTCATGTCAGTAAACTTCCTTAAAACATTCCTGGTGAAATTGCTGTCTTGTAGCGACAGTGGCAGTGTGTAATTAGAGAGAATCTTTGCCCTGTGTGAGATCAGGTGCTGTGGATTATCTCTCTGCTTCTGCACTAACTTTTCCCTGTGACTTTAAGCAATTCAAACAGCTCCTCTGGATTCCCCATCCCTGAAGGGATGTAATGGTAAGTGTGTGCCACTCAGGTTTGGGGTTATGTGTTAAATGCACAGATGGCAATGAAAAGGCTATCCCTAGAGCTTTTGTATACAAAATAAATTCTGCTTTTGCATAGATTCCCTAGAACATTGCAGTCGTCTCTGGCTTGCATAGGTGAAAGAGAAAACAAATCTGCCTTCATTTCTTGTTAAACATGACTACAGCTGCTTATTTAAACGCTGTTGAAGAGGTAGTATGACTACAGTCTGTACTACTTATTTGTCCAGTCTTGCCTTTCTCACTGGTTTTGGCTCTCTGTAGACTTCTTTCAGTACTGTGTACACTGACACATACAAAGTCAACATGACTCTGTATGGATGTTCAAAAGTGTTGAAGAGAAATAAAGGAAGTACTGAAGGATGTAATCCACACCAGTAATTTTTCCCTTTCTTTAAGTGTGACATCTTTACGCAGCAACAAATTTTAAGTGTTGTACCAAAGGGAGTCTTCAGGAACCTTTTGTACAAATCTTTTCACTCCCTTCCCACCATTCAATCATCCTTCTGTGCTCCAGAGCTGTCCTGGTATCATCCATTCCCTTCTTTCATTGTTTTAGCTTGGCTTCTGTATTTTCCCCATGTGGCTTCCCAAAGAAATGCTGCCTCTCTTCCAGTACCATCCTAAAGCCTGTTGGTATTGAGCGTGCTGTTTCCCTTCCCTCATTTTAAACATTTTTCCTGCGAATGAGCTCCACCTTTTCCACCTAGTTGTGGTGATTAATTGTTGAGAGAAGCTAAATGTTGTATGAAATCTTTCTAACCTGAGTTGTTTATGTCTCATCTGTCTCTGAAGCATCTTCCAACCAGCCCTGCAATGGGAGCAAAGGTCCATTTTCTTCTTGAATCTGTCTGAATGTGTAAGTGGCATGCAGTGTGCTGATTTAGGGGGTTCTTTTCTTTATGGTGTGGGAAAGAAGAGGCAGGCAGCCAGAAAGAACAAGTTCAGAAGAGAAGGCTGGACCTCTGAGAAGAAAGATAAGCTGTAACAAATCCAGCTTAAACTCTAACATAGTTCTCTCTGATAGATACTATATCAAAATCTTTTGTTTTTACTTTAAGAAGAAATATCAGATGTGTTGTAATAAACACAAAATAATGAAGCTTGCTTATTGGAGAGAACTAAATCTCATTGTTTCCTCCTTCTTCCCTGCAGGTTTGTAACACAACCACAGATCGTAAACATGCAGACACATCTCTGGAGAAATATGTCACTGAGCCTGTCATGAGCATTGTGAGTGGCTTCTTCAATTCACCATTTTCAGATAACAGCACCAGCCTCCAGGTAAGGAGAAGAGACAGTTATTCAGACCATTAATGAGATACCTTCTGCTACCTGCATAGGAATGCTGTCTCTTTTCATCCTCCTTTAATTTCTCTGTCCCCTCTCACACCACTGACTACCAGTTTAATCCCTCTTTAAAACACTTAATTCTTCATTTTAGTCACTTGCATCTTGAACCAGTAGACAGCTCAATGTGGTCAGAGTTACTTCTGGCTCTTGTGAATTCATTGGAGGGAATATCCTTGCAGAAAAATCTTTGTGTGAGGGAGATGCTGTGTCCTGTGACCGAATGGGAAAAACTCCTCTGTCCTTATGGTGTGTACTGTGTTTGCTTGATATCAGAGGCAATCTGAGGAAAAATTGCATGATTTGGCCTTTTTAGAGGTGCAGCATTGATTTCTGCTCCTGCCAGACCTAAAGATAAAAGAGAATTTAATGGAGGTATAAGTTGAGTCTGCAAGCTAAAACAGCCTTGGTTTACGTTGTGTCAAACCCTAGGGCAGCTGTGAGGAGATCCTTAAGGGTAAAATTCTGTGTTTGTTTTTGTTTTCAGACACATCAGCCTGTTTTTATTCAGCTGCTGCAGTCTGCTTTTAGAATTTACAACTGTACCTGGCCAAACCCAACACAGAAAGCCTCAGTGGAGTCCTGTATCAAGACTTTGGCTGAAGTGGGTAGGTGCTTTGATTGTTGCTCTTTGTGTTTAAAGATCAGAGTTGAAGTTTAACAGTTTTTAATTTGACTCTACCATTCTGAAATTTTGTCAGTAGCGAATTCAGAAATCCCACTTTCTGAGGGTAAATTCTTACTTCTTTTATAACCCATTCAAACCTACCCCATCAAATTGGGTTGTCAGGGTGAAACTGGTAGGGCAGAGAGATGAGCTTGCTAAGTGAGTGCTGATTGAGCTTTCAGCCACCAATTTTAATTTGATGGTTGAAACTCTTGGTGATTTTAACTTTTTAATATCAAGCAAGTTATGCTATTAAATCACAGCATAAGCAAAGACTTCCCTGTTAAAATACAGTTTTTAAAACTTCTTATCCTACAGTAAAAAAAAATATTCTTCACCATAACATAGCTAATACTTGAAAAGTTAATTAAGTTAAATTTCTGTAAATATGACTTTAAAGTCTTCTGCCATGACAGAATAAAGGATTATTCAATGTAGTTTCCAAAAGTCAGTGGTGCTGGTTGCTTACAAAATAAGTTTCTGCTCAGTGTGAATGAAAGCTGAGTAGAGGCAGAGATACATAGAAACTGGCTAAATTCTGTTGTTGATACATTTATTTAAAAGTATTAATAAATAATGATAATATGAGAAGGTCCCAGAGCCACCTGCAGCACTGTAACAATCAACTCTAAATTTAAATACTTGGAATAACTTTACAGAATTATCATTTAACATTTTAGCCAAAACATCTCATTAACTTTCTGTATGAATGTGAATAAGCAGTTACCTAAAATTTAGCAACCTTCAATTGTTTTATTTGCTGTGCAGATGATTTAATTATGGATCCATCTGGCAAAGGAACTTTGGAAGCTTAAGACATTTTATTTCCTTTATGCTATAGCTACTACAATCTCACATAAAGCTCCATCTCTACAAATTCTTGTTTGTGTGTTTAACACTTATCCCCTTGCTCTTCTCTGGCATTTCTGGAAACGGTCATCAATAAATTACTTCCTCTGTGAGTCTGGGGAAAGGGTGAGAAATAAGGCAGGTTGAGAGTAGGCTTGAGACCAACCATGCCCTCTGTGTGCTTATAGACAGCTCAATGTCTTCATTTCTGTAGAGCTGCATCTAAAATCAAATTCTAGCTCAAAGAGGTTGTTGTGTTATCTCATCGAGATGAGACTGTTTGGAGACATCTGAGAGTGGGTTTATTTTCCATTTGGCTATGTGCACACAGCACACACAGCTGATTCTAGCATGAAAAAATCCCAGCAAATTCCAGTGATGCAGAACTCTGCTGATTGCTGGATGAGTCAGGCCAGGCTCTCACTGGGCTTTCTCTTCTCCCAAGGAGCATGTGCTAGGACAAGAAGAAAAGGCCTCAGGTTGCACCAGGGGAGGTTTAGTTTGGGCGTTAGGAAAAAATTCTTCACAGAAAGGGTTGTCAAGCACTGGGACAGGCTGCCCTGGAAAGTAGTTGAGACATCATACCCACGAGGTACTTAAAAGATGTGTAGATGTGGCACTTAAAGACTTGGTGTAGTGGTGGATGTGGCACTGTTAGGTTACTGTTGGACTCTATCTTGAAGGTCTTTTCCAACCTAAAATATTCTATGATTCTGCCCTGTTGAGACAGCCAAGCTGAACTTCTCCCCACATCAACTTGAGAGGGAAACCATGGGTCACCCTAAGGTGATGGTAGATCCAGCTTCACGCCTGGTGTGCCAGGACATGAAAGGGCTGGTGTGCTTTGGTGGGCAGTCCTCTGTGTGCCTCTTGTTCCTGGGGGCTCCAGGAACAGCTCATGTCTGGAGTTTGCTTCAGATATGTGACTTTGTTCCCTATTTGTGGAACTGCATTTCTACCTCCACTACAGTCCTTTCTTTCATTGTATTTTCTTTTTTTTATGGAGATGGTTTAGAATTGATTTTTTTTTTTTAAGTAAGCTCTTGTGCTGTCCTATGGGTTCAGGCTCCTTCTTGCTTCTCTGGCTTCCCACCCATGGGCCCCCAGCCATGCCTTTGACACTCTCAGGCGTGGCAGAGCGGAACTGAGCTGCCAAGTGAAGGGCATCACTCTGTGTCTTCCTCTGGGACTTCCCTGCAGCAGCAGCAGGAACTGCCAGGCTGGGAACCCCTGGGGTGCCATGGGCTGGCAGCCTCAGAGCAGCTCCCTGGAAGCACACAGCATTGCTGATTTTCTTGCCCATATCCTAACAACTGTTCAGGGATTAATCACTAATAGCAATATCTAGCATGGTAAAATTGTGTCGTGTCAGACAACCGCCACGTTTTTATTGAGTGTTTTATTTTGACAGTGCAGAAGGGAAGAGTAAGGCAAGAGGTGAGGGGCATTTCCCCAAAGAGCAAGCTAGCTGGAGAACAAGTGGAAGCAGACTTTTTGACAAACATCCCTGTGCAAAATTTGCCTGGCCAGCAGAGATTTTAACTGCAGGTGATACTCGGTGTTTTTACGCACAGTGACAAACATGTCTTGCCTGGGTTAATGGAGGCCTGTTCTTCTCCGTGGAAATATTTGGAAAAACTGCCCCAGCTGGGGATACGAGAGACTTTTACAGCCAAGACTCTTCTGTGATTGCAGTGGGTGCCTGGTGCCTTTCTCTGTTGGGTGTTCCTCTGCCCAAAATGATACTTTACTTTGAGAAGCCAGAGGCATATTCCATAATACAAACATAGCAACCTTCTTGTGCCTCTTTTGCTGGCTGCATATGTGGACCCTTTTTTCCCCTCTTCTGACCTTAGAATCTGACAACTGTAATGTTAGGGCCTTCATGTTTCACAGCAAGGCTTTTAAAAAAACTCTAAAAATATTTTGCCTATATCAGAGAGATGGAGTATTGGACAGATTTACAGCAGGGACCAAAGACTTCTGAGGGAAAATAAGTGGAGTATAGATCTGAAAGAACAAACATGATTTTTTTTTTTTTTTTTGGTTGGTATCACTGCCTTGGATTTACAAATGAATCTCAGGGGGAAGAAAGAAAGATCATACACAGATTTCCCAAGACATCAAAGATCTATATAATGACACACTTTTAAAATTACACACTTCAGAGCAAGTTTAAGCAACGTACACTCTGCTCAGTGCTTCCTGGTTTGTTGGTGGCAGGTGGATGCAAACACCGCCTCAAGAGCTTAAGATCATTACATCTGCTTTCTGATGAGCACTGTAAGGATGTGCATTACCTTCTAGGTCAACAAAAGGATGTCTTGCAGAAGCTTATTTTTTATAACCCTGGTACTTCAACTCCACTGTACCACCAGGGAAAAACTGCATAAGCTTTTCAAGCCTCACTTGCTGCTTTGTCTCCAGGCACTTTCCTGACTCCAGTTCAGCAGGAAGCATAGAGGCTTGCTCCTCTTCTTCAGCAGATTCCTCTGTTGCTCCAGGAGGTTTGGAACACAGATACCAATGTGCACCAGGTTTCTATTGCCCAGGAAACATTTGGCTTCTTGGCATGAATAGAAACACTTGTGAAATTACATATATATATATTTTTTTTTATATATATACATATATACATATGTGTGTGTGTGTGTGACTTGTTCACATGGATTTCTGAAGCAGGTTATCACACTGGTGAGAATGAACACATACATATATCACTTTGGCCTTTTCTCTTTTATTACATAGGACTGAGCTTTTGCTTGAAAATACAGTCCAAAAAATGAATAATCAAAACAGCTCCCATCTCCCTGGTAAAACAGCAACAACTGAAAAATATACAGACCTTTGTGAAAAAAGAGGAAATAAGACATCCAGACATTTAATTTATTTCAAATTAATTCATTATCAAAGGACTTTCAGTTCATGCATTTTATAATCTTTGCAAGGTTGAGAAGGGTGGAGGCCAGTCTCAAAGTTTGCATTTTAAACCAGCTACTGTCCTTCTCTAAAGATTGGGGAATATCACCTCTCCTCACAACCAAAGATTATATGTCTTAAATTACATATCCTAAATAGTATTGAAGTAGGGTTTTTCCCAACCAATCCTTCAGGACCCATGCAAAGAACTGTCTTTGCTTCTTAATTAAGGCAGCAGTTCTTGTATCTTCACCTCTGAGCATCAGTTTTCTGTTACAAGGGTAAATTCAGTTGTCTTACACTCTTGTGTCTGTAGCATCCATTAGTTTTCTTCATTATGTTTTAAAAAATTGAATCTTTCCTCTGGTACTGTGTCTATCCGAAGGATATGGTCTGTCTGTGACTGTGCTGTGACCACCAATAATGAAATAACTGGAATTTCCCAGATGAGTAAACAGTGCCAGATAGGAACCTGTATTTTGTTACACTATGTCTCTTGGCAGACCCTTAAAAAAAAAATCTGTTAGCAAGCCAAATTGCATTAGTCACTATCAGATTATGTTCTAGGATGTTGTGCAGGAGAAGCAAGAGGAGAATTCTTGTTTCCATCCTACCAAATATGAGGTGAGCCCTGTAAAATTGCTATTTCCTAAGTTCAAAGCTGGAACAGGTACAGAGGAAGCCCTGCTGGGGTGGTCAGGGGAAAGTAGAACTGTGTTACAGGAAGGGAATTCAGACTCCCACCATGTTTTGCTTAGCAAAACACAGACCTGTGTTGTTGCTCTTTAAATGTACTTAAGAAGATAAATACTCACAGAGACGTTTAAGCTGAAGGACAGTGCTGACCCAAAACCAACTGGACATAAATTACACTAGGTTGTAAATAACCTAAATAAATTCAGATTGTAAATCAGAGGATTAGAACCCACTTTGGAAGGACGTCCTTGGTCAGTGGGCTGAGAGAAAGCGGAGGGAGGAGGAATGGCAGATAAGCTGCCATCATTTTAAATGGGGCTCAGTAATTTTTTCCGAAGATATTAAAGAGCATGGGTTGTCCGTAACAGAGAGCAGATGGTCTGAAGGTGTACTGAAGTCCTTTCTAGTTGAGTATTTATTCCCTAATTTAAAGTCACCAATACCTCCTTGTACAGAATCCAAAAAAAACTCTCCTCTGGTTCTTCTTGACCATGTTTTTATGCCCTCTAAAGCCCTTTACTTTTTACTGACAAATTACAAATAGGAAATATTAAACATAGAATCTAGGTCACATTTTGTTGCATCTTTGAAATTATTATGTGTATTTTTATGTCCATATAGATGAATTTTCATATAACATTTTTTTTTCAGTCCTGAAAATACGTTTATTTCACTTCCCATTTGAATTTTAAAATCTTTTTTCCATTTTATAAAAAGCTAGACCTTCATTTTCAAATTTTAGTTCAAATAAAATAATTATCCTGTTGTTACTTTTTTGACAGCAAGAAGAATACCTTTCAGATGAAGCACATATTTTATTCTATTTTAACTGTTTGTGTTTCCCTAATTGCAAGAAAAATTCAATGATGATCTTTTTACAGGCTGATAAATATTTTAGCTTAGATTTTCTGTTGGAAAAAAACATCCAAGTGAAGGGTACAAGATTGGCAGGTTTGTGTCTTGTCTACACAAAGCTTTTATTTCCCTTAAAAAGTCTTGCTGTCGCTAGCATTAGTGTCTCTCCATCCAAATGCATTTGTTAAGCAGTCAGTAAATGATTAAGGAGCTGGAGGGACTGATTTATGGAACAAAATTAATTGAACTAATATGCATCACTCTGTTACGTGACAACTGGGAAGTGTGGGAGAACACAATAGGGCTGTCTGTGACTACCAGGGGGTGTAAACTGGGAGCACAACAAAGGATTCACAGCCAGATACAGCTGGGGCTTCTTCCTGACCCAGACTGCCCAGCACACTCCTCCTCAAGGGGCTCTTAGGGACCAAATGCCTGCGTGTCCCCCTGAAAACCCACACCAGGGATGCTTCAGGGTTAATTAGCTGTGAAGCCACCACACACTGGTGTGTTCTGTATATACTGCAAAAGCTAATGGAGTGGCACATAAAATTAGAGAGCAGTAGGTGGAAATAGAGAGAACAGCGAGGTTCCTTATGGCAAGGTAGATTATTCTGAAGAATGAGCATCCAAGGAAAATTACAGGCAAGGGCCAATTCCTGGAAATCCTTATGACTAAATTGGTCCTCAGACACAGGCAGCAGCACAATGAAAGCACAGTACTTCAGGAAGCATTCCTGAAACAGGTCCAATTGCTGTGCTCCTGTGAAGAGAACTGCATGCAGGTAATTTAACAAATAACACCTGGGCCCATTTCAGGCTCTCTGGGAGCAGCTGGACTGTGCTCCTGGGACTGCGCTGGAGCTTGCTTGTCGAGAGTGCCTTGATTTTTACCTGCTTGATTCTTGGCATTCCTGGTGCCCTTCTCTTTTGAGTCTTCGAGTACTATTTCATTGTGTAAGCAGTAAGGGGGAGGAAAGCTGCTGATCACTGGATGCCCACAGACCCATCCAGCATGGGGCAGGGCGTTTTGCTGGGACCTGGCCGAATTCACGGCACTGCATTTCTTACCACTGCCGTGGGTTGTGTTTGCTCGCTTGTCTTGGCTCCTCTTGGCTCTCTTGCTGAGAGATAATTGGGAGCAGCAGATTGAGAGTTAGTAGTTTAAAGGATTTCCCAGAAATTCCATCTCCTCTGACACTAGCAAAATGGTGTTGTGTATTGAGGATGTAATTAGTCCCATGCACAGTGCCCTAGGTGGGAAATGGGCACTGTATAAGCCTGGGATGTGCCCTCCACTGCAGGGCAGAATTCACCTGTGCTGAAGACATCACAGAATCACACAATATTCTGAGCTGAAAGGGACCCACAAGGATCATTGAGTCCATCCTGGTAAGTATCCTGCTGTATACTTATGTACAGCCACATAGCTTTTTCCCAAGTTCACCAGATGAAAGACAGAATTTTACCCCCTCTTGGCTCCTTTGTCTACCAGCTCTAACCATACTTTGCAAGTTTGAGTGCTGTCCAAAAGTATTTCTAAGTGGAACAAAAATAAACACACTCTTAAATATTTGATGTTGATACTTTAAGGGAGATTGACACATTTTGAAGAGGAAAGCAGCCTACAACACCTAAATTAAAAATAAATATTTATGTTCACATTTGTTCATCAGCTTTCCAAAATATAAAAATACGTTTCATGTTGTTTTAAATAATGAAATGTGAAACAAATGAAAGATAAACTTTCTACAAGCTGAAAAGAAATAAGAAGTCTTTGTTTATAGCTTAGACTTCAACAGAGCCCTTTGACAACCAATAGAAATCTTAATTACAAATGGAATTATACATGTAAGAACTGCTCAAAACAAAGGAGTATTTTTTTCTCTCTCTAGTTTTCTTTGTGATAGTTTTAATTAGTTCCAACTCTTTGAACAATCATAATCCTTGACTGCTCCTCAGACACTGATGGAAGTTGTTAACTTCAAATGGCATCTCTAGGACTGCAGAAGTCTGGGTTTTCCTCTGAACAGTGTGCTCCCCATTGCTAAATTTATTCTTCGATATATCAGGATTCTGCATACAATTCCACTTAATTGAGAAGTGAGCATTGTCCAGTAGCATTCCAGTGATTGACACTGGGACATAATAAATTGGATTAATAGGCTGCAGCACTCTACCCACACTGGCAGAACTTTAATGGACTTCTCTAGTAAAGTAGGCAGCAACAGGGCAAATGTGTTTTGAAAAACAGCCCAGTTGAATTATATGGTAAAACAATCATTAGAAATAATGGCCAGCCATACATGGCATTTTCCACATGTTAATCAGGAACTTGCCTTCAAAACAAATGGAGAGTGGAAAGGAAAGGTCAATTTGTGTCTTCCCAGCTTAACCTAATTTTTTTTTTTTTCAATTCCCTGTGGCCAACCATTTAAAAGAAAGCACCTACCAGAAATGGAATTAGAGAATTCTCTTCCATCCCAATGGAACAGCCTTATCCATGGGGGAAGCCCCAGTCCTGCATCAGGATCCAACCTTATTGCAGTGGGAAGAGAGGAGGGTACCCTGAACCTGTGGGATCCATTAAAGGAAAGAGAGTCCCCATGACAGAGTGCTCTTGCCACAGTCTCTGAGGCTGGAGGTTGAGGTGTCACAGCTAGATTTAGGTTTATAATAAAAGCTGTCATTTCAATCTAGTCCTGAGGGGAAGAGGAGGTTTGTGCCTGGCATCTGTGACTCACTGTGCTTGGCAGCCTTCATTCATCAGAGCTGTGTGGTGCCTCTGCCTGCATGTCCTCCCGTGGGGCTGGAGGCATGGGCTGCTTGGGACAGAAGGGCATCTGCTGACTTCACAGGTTCAGGACATAAAGCTGGATATATTTTAGAGCTGGGAGGAAGAGGTGGAATATTTTTGATGCCTTCCTCCACTGTGGGAAGTGTGTTAGTGAGACTAGTGGGGAAATGCCTCAGAGAAACGTTGTACAGAACTGCAGTTTGGGCTAATTGCTTTCTAAAATTCAGCTTGTTTCAATAAGGAAAACTGAAAAATTACTTATTATTGGTCATTATTACAAATGGATTAGAGCTCCATTTTACTTTTAAGTTTTTATTAAACATAAGCTGTGCCACAGCAATTAAGTGAAATGACATGCAATACAGAGCCTAATGACTGGAACATGACCTATCTTTTGGAGATATTGATCACAGACTCACAGAATGGTTTGGGTTGAAAAGGACCTTAAACAGCATCCAGCTCCATCCCCTGCCATGGGCAGGGACACCTTCCACTATCCCTCAGAGCCCCATCCAGCCTGGCTTGAAACACTTCCAGGGACAGGGCAAACTTTTGTTTATTGGTTGAATTTCAGACTACTCATGCTGAGCCAGAGAACAATGTCACTCTGATCTCCAGTGGGATGGAAAGCAGCAGCTAACACAGAGATTTTACTGAGGGAGAGGGCAGATACTTTCCAGCGTTGCCTTTCAAACTTCCTTTTCAAACAACAGTTCAGGATGCAATAGTAGTTTAATAGTGTATATCCTGCAAATCTCTTCTCATTTTCTTAATTCTGATACTCTCTCTATTGTCATTTCCCACCTCTAAAGTCTAAAAAGAAAAAAATTGCAATTTTTAGCTATTGATTAAATTTTTAGTTAGAATATCAGACGCTTATTAACTACTGCATATATTGCAGTGGCATCCAGGCACCATCCAAGAATCCGGGTTTTAGCAACCCTAGCAGTACAGGAAACCCAGAGAGAAGAGGAGACAGTCTTTTTCAAATTTAATTTGTATGCACTTGGTTCCTCAAGGTCTTCACAAGAGAAATATATAATAAAGCAGCAGAGAGTACTTGGAAAATTGGATAAATGTGCATATGTCCACTAGAAAGAAAAATTTCAGAATTTGCTTCTGAATAGAGTAAAACTAACTGTTCAAATAACACATGCTCCTTTTGTTACTCTTATTAATATCTCTGGATTTTTTTTCAAGTTAGTAGAAAAATTATTCTGTTTAAAAAAAAAATACCTGTGTCTGTGAAAATATATACTGGAAACGATTCTCATCTCATTTAAAATAGTACAGCTTGTTTTCTTTAACTAGATTATGGCTGATTTCTACCACTTAGGTATGCTTAATTTTAAGGGTTCTTATTTTTAGGATCCTTATTTTTAAAACCTGTTGAAGTGATATCACCCTGCCCCTTAATTTCAACGAGATCAGGCTGTTGCATGCCATGATCTCTATAAGATTTTCAAGTTTTTGCCATTCTAAATGTCTTGGGTTTTTCCTTCCCATTAAAGCAAAGAACCGTGGGATTGCGATTCCAGTCGATTTGGACAGCCAGGTGAACACCTTGTTCATGAAGAGTCACTCCAGCATGGTGCAGAGGGCAGCTATGGGCTGGAGGATGTCAGCCCGCAGTGGACCTCGCTTCAAAGAAGCTCTTGGTGGGCCTGCCTGGGATTACAGGAATATCATAGAGAAACTACAGGTACAGAAAGAGCAAATGGCTTGGGCAGCAGTGGGATTGCAGTTACCTCACGTGTGCCAGATGTAGAAAACACCAGAGACGGGCCCAGTGCATTTTTAGTGCTGGATGAGAGGAGCCACTGCTGCACTTCTGCGTGGGGGCAGCTGAAGGCTCAGCTCTTCAAGATCAGTACTTGGCTCCTACAGAAGTCAGAGAGGGGTAGGAGGTATCACAGAATGAGCTGAGCTGGAAGGGTCCTACAAGGATCATTGAGTCCAACCCTTGGCCCTGCACAGGACAATCCCCAGCAATCCCACCCTGTGCCTGAGGTTGTTGTCCAAACGCTCCTGGAGCTCTGGCAGCCTTGGGGCCGTGAGCATTCCCTGGGGAGCCTGTTCAGTGCCCCAGCACTCTCTGGGGGAAGAACCTTTTCCTGATATCCAACCTGACCCTTCCCTGACACAGCTCCAGCCATTCCTTGGGTCCTGTCCCTGGTCATACAGAGCAGAGATCAGGGCCTGCCCCTCCTCTTCCCCTCGTGAGGAGGCTGCAGAACTGCTGTGAGCTCTGACCTCAGTCTGCTCTTCTCCAGCTGAACACACCAAGTGCCCTCAGCTGCTCCTTATGTGGCTTCACCTCCAGACCCTGTCCCTCCTCTGGAACTTACATTGTGGTGCCCAAAACTGCACACAATATTCAAGTTGTGTTCTCCTCAAAGTTCTCCACAGAGCAACATCTCCATTCTGCCTTTTTATGGCCACATGCCCTGTTCTGGCTGCAGAGTTTCCTCTGCTACTACTACTACTGCGGATTTTAAGTCATGTTTGGGTCACTGGAGATTGCCATGAGATGGAGATCACCTTGTGCATGTAGAGTCTAAACAGCATCAGGGGTTTATGACCTGAGAAAACAGCAGGACCCAGACAAATGGAGGGGGCCCTAAACACCAAGGACACAACACCTGAGGTGACACATTAACTGTGTGTGGTGAGCATTGCTTTTACAGCACACCATCATCCTAACTGTTGCCACAGCTTTTGTGAGCACTACTGCAGAGGAGAAATTTGAAAGAGAGTAACAATGGGCACCTTCTCCCCCTTGCTCTGCATGTGGAGTGGTGTGAAGAAAGGCTTGAGGTGGCTTTAGAACCACCAGGGCTGCCCAGGGCTCTTGCAGCTGGGTATCACACTTGGCCAAGCAGTGCACCACACCGACCACAGTGACATTGTTGTAGTTCTCCTGCAGCTATGGATGTTCTCCTGTCTCCCCCAGGATGTGGTGTCCTCCTTGGAGCAGCAGTTCACGCCCATGATGCAGGCTGAGTTCTCAGTGCTGGTTGATGTGCTGCACAGCCCAGAGCTCCTGTTCCCCGAGGGCAGCGATGCGAGAATAAGATGCGGCGCTTTCATGTCCAAGTAAGTGGCGTGCAGAGGGGCCTGTTTGCTTCTTTGGGAAAGATGGTAGGGTTTTAGCATTTTCAACAGCACTTACTTCTGGTTTTCAGCAGAGACTTAAGCATGCAGGTGACCAAATTTACTGCTGAAAGCTTAAAGTGAGGTCTTTTGATCCATATTTAATATTTCCAGACAGCAGTTTTGCTGTCTGGAGAACACAGAGAGAGAGGGGCTGCTTGCCTTACCTGTTAGAAATGGGATTTTAGTGGCTTGTTAAAATTGTGGCAGGCTAAACCTACTTCTCTTTCTCAATAGGCTACTTTGCTATTACATTTCACCAAACCTACAACAGAAACTTAGATTTTGCACAGCAGAATTTTCAAGAATTCATAATGAAGCAGTGGGCTGCTCAAGGCTCGTGGGTTTTTTGTTGGATTTTTTTATTTGGTACAGCAAATTGATATTTTTATTTTAAACCGCCAACAGCTCTTTGAAAATACATTTCACTGGGACCCCTATCTGGTTTTGAATCATTAGATGTTTTATTTGCAGTCTGTGCATTGGAATAGAGTCTTGCAAATTTTTTATTATTCCTCAAGTGAGATGCCCTCCTCACCCTTGAGAAACTATAATTTAAACAGAGATAACTGGGGGGAAATGAATGCATTTGGCAGCTCTCCTGTTTCCTTGGTTATTTGCATATTCTGTAGAGGTAGCATTATAACAATATACTTTATATGTTTGGAAAAATTAAAAAAATAAAAATTAAATTTTGAGATTATCCCATACCATGTCCTCTGTCCAAACTCCTGTTTGAAGCCAGCATCAAAATGCAAAAAAAAAAAAAAAAAAAATCTGTCAAAGGCCTTCAGATTTCCTCCCTTCCTATTTTCACACACATTTCTCCAGCAATGTGTGAACCAGTGCAAGGACCTGTGCACAGATCTGTTCTGCACAAAGACAGAAAAGCTGCTTCTGGTATCGGCTTCAGCTGACTGAAATCCAAACTCCTGTCACAGTCATTTCTGGAGACAGAAATGGACCTTGTTTTCTGGCTTGTCAAATGGTTGTGTGAGTGTAAACAACAATTACGTTTCATACAAATGTCTCTATTTCTGAACATTTCCATGTAAGATTTTTTGGAAATCCTTTTGGCTGAATACCATTGGCTAATTATATCCTAAATATATTATAACCATCATAGAAGTTGGAAGGTATAAAGGTTGTAGCTTTTAAAGTTTGCAAGATGCATGGTGAACACTGGTTACCTTTAAATAATGGTTAAAATAAGTTACCTTTAAATAAAGGATGAAATAGCAAGTCTGGATCTTAAACTGCAAACCCTCAAAACAAGTGGATGTAAAATTCTGTCTTCTGTAGGGGCAATAAGATATGGAAATTGACACAAAAATCTCCCAACACCTTGAAAGTCCCATTTCCTTTTTAATTAGGATTTCTCTTGACCACTTTTATTTCCTTTCCATGAGGAAAAATATTGTGATGGGCAATTTTTACATAAAGAAATTGCAGCATGGCTTAGCAACAATATGCAATGCTCTTTAAGTTTTAATATTTTACTTTCAGGTTGATTAATCACACAAAGAAGCTAATGGAGAAAGAAGAAAAGCTCTGCATTAAAATCCTTCAAACTTTACGAGAAATGCTTGACAAGAAAACCAACTTTGCAGAAGAGGTACTGCTTCCACTTTAATATTAAATATAGAACTAACAGCATGGTATTAATAACAGAATCTGACATGATTTCAGTTTTGTGCATGTTTTAGAGATAACTTGGTGTCTTAGGAACAGTGTGGTAAGGTAGCAAGTTGGTTTGGAACAAAAGAAACACTCTGCCTTACATAGTTTTGTGTGAGGGACTTGATAAGAGTCAAGGCAAGCAAGATGAAATGAATTAGCAGTAGCAAGTATTACTGTGTATAATTATTATATATTGTATAATCTCTATTTCTGGATATTAGTCTTAATTTGTCACACCTGACTTTACCATAAAATCAGTGAAAATATAGGGATTTTTAATTGCAATTGTACAGTGTTTCCCTGCTGCCTGTGGTGCCAGACTTTTGTACTCCACACGCTTTTTAATGCTCCCAAATGTGTGAAAGGAAATCTGCAATGTTTAAGCAGAGCTGCCAGTTTTGGGAAGAAGTGACATAGTCTGTACTCAGTAAGTGCCTAATTATTTCTTGCATTCCTCTCTCCCCTCATTGCCCAGTTTTCTCTCACAAAACCAAGTCTTTCAAATGCCTCTTTCATTTTTCCTGTTCCTTTGGCTATCAGTAGGCAGATTCAGATGTAGATGTCAGCTGTCCCTGTTCTTTCTGAGCCTGATCCCAGTGTCTTTTGTGTAATTCCTCTTCTCTGTATTTCTGGGTATTCCCCAAACCCTTTCAGTTTTATTCACTCTTAAATATGAACCATGAAGCTATCATCTAATCTCTCAGTGCTGACATGAGACCTGCCCTGTGCAAAAATAAGCAGTGTAAGCAGAGGAAACCAAACTCATCTTCACCTCCTCCTCGAAGAAAACTGTGGTTAGGCCTAGGCAGACAAATTCTTTTTTAATGTCATAAAGAGAATTTCACAGGGGAAGCAGATACTATTATTCTTTACTATTATTCATATTTATTCTAATAGCAGTCTGGGTGTATAACACCACAGCATCACATGGGAAAAATAATTTGCTTTTGTAAGTGACCTTTGCCAAACCTCTCTAAAAGAATTACATAGACCCACCATAAGTTAACCTCATCTCAGGACTACAGGGGAAGAAAAAAAGGCAACACTTTTAATGCAGGACTTGAAACAAGCAAGATTTGCTTGTTTTAGTTGCTCCTTGTACCCTCCTGTGGTTGCTGATAAAGGGAGACAGAGTTAAGGGAGGGAATTCCCATCAGAGGGAATGTGCCCCATCGGTCTGTAAGGGCTCTGCTCTTCAGGAGTGGGTAAAGGAGGTGTATTCCCAAATCCCTCATGTGACTTCCACCATCTTGGGGATGCATAGTGGGTGGAAAAGCTCTTTCTAAACAGAATTTCTCCCCCGTGCTTCCTCTGGAGTCCCATTGGTTTTACCCTACGGAATGTGATGAATCAGTGCAAACAAATATGTGAATAAACAAGCTTGGATATGCTTTGCAAGTGCTTCTCTGGCTTGCTACTCTTATGAGTCATTGCTCAGTGCCATGGACTTCAGAACAGTAAAAATAGCACAATGAATAGCCTCATGTGTGTGTTTCCCATCTTTTTTTTGGGTTATGATCTCACTACCTGCAAAGTTATTAAACTATGGTATGCAGATATTAAAAAAAAAAAAAGTAGTAAATACATAATGGTCATAACCAGAACAAAGCTACAGAGGGATGTGGGACATTTTAACAGGAAGCCTGAGTTTGCTAATCACCCATCAAATTGTATTTTCTGTGATAAACCTGACAGAAATGGTCAACCTCCAGTTTCTGCATACTTTCCCACAGTGAGAAAGAAGGATGAAATAATGAGATAAAATTTCCTCTTCTCTCTTCATGTTAATTCCCACCACTGAGCATATCCTACTGTCTTTGTCCTTCATTTGACCACTGGAAGATAGCCTGTGTCATTTGCTGAAGGAACAGGAGGCAAAAGAGGAGTAAGGGCTTATTTCAGTGATTTTCTACCTATTCCTGCATCTACTATGCCAACTCTATTGTTGCTCCTCCTCTTGGTGGTGCTCTCCAAGGTCCACTTGTGCTCTCTGGTGCTCTCCTGGCTCCACTTCCTTGGATTTCCTGGCAGTCAGCCTCTGAGGCAGCACTCACTTGTGCTTAGCACCACAAGCTAAGCATCTTAGCTTAGCATCTTATCAAGCTGGGAATCAAAGTTTAATTTCAGAAGTTTGATTTAAGGTATATAAACGACACATAAAACCTCCTGGCCATTGATTTGCTTTCATAAGTAATTTTGGGTGATTATTGCAATCTTCTGGGACTTCTGCATAGAGTCCTAGCCCTGTTTGTATTGATTAGGTCACCAACTGGAGTGAAACCTGATCTACAGCCCCTCTCTTCCAGAACAGCATTAAAACACTTGGGGAAAGCAGTGTGTGGAGAGCTCACATTGCCTCTCTTCAGATAGCTACTGCAGCATCTAAGTGTATTTATCTAAAGCTTGCTTCAGACTGACTATTTGAGAAGAAAAGCAGGAGGGACAGAAAGGACTGTGCTTGGACTGGATGTGCCCTATCTATATTTGGGTTTAGAATCACTGGCAGTTTTTATACCCATTTTGCAAAACCAGAAGGATCTTGGACTGGCATTTTTGAATTTATTTAGGCATATCTTTTTGTGTTTTACTGTAGTGCTTGATATCAGTTTAATTTCTGTGTGAATGTTGCCTCTAGACCTATTTATATACCTCAGTTTGAATCTGAGTAACATTTCCAAAAGCACCTGAGACATGTAGACTGATGTATGCTCACTTTACAAATGATGGGAGCAGTTTAAAATCTTAGCATTACCTTGCTGCCCTGCTTACAGTGTCTGTCCATACAACAGAGCTGCTGGGCCAGGAAGGGGGGTTCAGAAGCTTAAATTAAACCCTCCTCAGGGAATTGGATGAAGTTGTTGAACTCTTGATCTAATGGTGCTCATATGCACTTCTTGCCTGACTCCAGTTGTTGGCAATGCCTTGGGTACAAGACAACCTGCTGATTTCCTAACTGTTTGTAAATCAGGTCAGCACCTCTGGGGGAAAAATATCCTCTCTGCTACCATGTGTACATTACATCTGATCAGATGTGCTAATGGATGGTAGGGTGTTACAGAATTTGGCAGAATCCAGGCCTGTGTGCCCCGCCCTAAGGCAGCTCCTCTGAGAAACACTACAGTAAATGAATGGAGCCCTTCAGGAAGGGGCAGAGCATACACTTTATACTTTTTCTTCCTCTTTTAGGTGTTGAACTTCAGTATAAATAATTGAAAACTGCATTTTTAAGTGTCAGTAAAACAAAGACTTTAAGCTGCTTAATTGTCAGAAATAAGTAGTTGCACTTTTTGCCTTTTTTGGAAAAACTCATTAAAAAATGTTGGGTTTTCTCTTAGACATTTGTACTAGTCCATGATTTAAAATCATAGAAGTAGCTTTGTTATCTTTTTGTTTTGCAGGGTTAATGTTTCTGCGTTCAACTTTAGATATTAAATGTAAGCTGTCCTCTCCCCTTTGTTTGCAGGAACACCACCAAATACACACATGAAAGAAACAGTACAGCTTTGGTGGAAATACAAATGTATTTTATTTCTGTAAGATATGGTCCCAGATATGGCCACTGCTGGCTCTTGGTCATTTTGTGCCAGAAGAACTGAATCTTTTCATGTGGAGCTGTTGACAAAACTCCAGTGAGTTTTGTCAAAAGCAGTCCTGCCAATTTATTATTGTACTGATCTACCAAGCAAGCTGAAGTCAGTGAGAGCTGCGGGTCTTTTTCTGCTGGGGTAAATGGCCTCAATGGGTATTGGAAGCCAGGATATTTTGGGAGCCACTACAATGTCCCAGCATTGCAGCACTGAGAATCACAGACATTCTCAACTTCAACTGCATTTTGTTCTATAGCCTCATCTTTTCAAGATGATTTGACTTATTTGCATGAGCAAGTTAGGCAGCATTCAGATAAACAGCATTTGTAGGTTAAAAAAGAAAAAAAGAGGAGGAAAAAGAGAATAATTCTGAAAATGTGTTGCTTGCTGAATGTATCATACCTCAAAAGAATGCTTATTTTAAATGGGCGAGCGGGATCCGAATTCCTTTATTTGTGATACTACTCACATTTTGGGTTAGTGGCACTGCAAGCATTTTGAAGAATTACATTTAATTTTTCCCTGTTTCTGCTGTCAGTTTTATTTGTGCTGATGTATAAAAATACCCGTGCACTGGCCTGTTTTTCCCTGTTGTCAACAGGCCATTCTCCTCACTAAGCTCAGTGTGCCTGTGTGCTGACAGGGGTCAGAAACACCACAGGAGGACATGTATGCTCAGTGCTGTTTGTACTGAATTTTTTAAAAAATCACTTACCTATTTTAGCTGATAAAGGACACTTTTGCAGGGTCCTGCATTAAAAACTCACTCCTTAGGAAACTGGTTCACAGGGAGGGACTGGAGGTGCAGGGAGGAAGAATGTTTGGTTATCTCAGCAGTGCCAGCCTGGCTGTGACCAGCGCTTCTGGTGTGGTCAAAAAACTGCTGTTGTGGCTTTGTTATGGGAGTTAAATGATGAGTGAAAATTCAAACACAAATGGGACAAACCCCTCGGTCTTGGAGATACTTTGTGTGAACGTGGTGATCAGCTGCAGAACCAAAGCCTCCAGGAATTCATTGCAGCACAGGATTCAAGCTTTGCTATTGCCCTGAATCCTCTGAGCCAGTAATTGCAGTGGCAGGAGCACCAGAGCTTTCAGATATGCAAGACTAAACACTGTACGTGGTCAGAACCTGAAAGTGTGGTAATTTCTCATTAGACCCACGTACTGGCATTTTATAAAAGAGAGAAAACCTACAGAAAAACAAATGAGCACAGTTTCACTTTTCCCCCTCTAGGCTTCAAGCTGGGATAATTAAGCAAAGGGATACCAAGAGGCATGTGATGGTGTTGTTTGTTCTAGCCAGGTGTTGTCAGCCACAGTGCTCAGAGCCTCGGGCCATCAGCCACTGTTGTGTTGTTATTGCTGCACATTTCTGGGGCTGTGACAGGCAGCATCAACCAGAATATTCTGAATTAGCATCTCTCATCTTTGGGGTACCCCTTTAACCTCCTATGATCTGCATTGTTCTGGACTGAAAGGACCACACTGCTGGACAGCCCCCAGAGATTCTGCTGTATTTTTGATCACACACATTTGTTGCTGATGCAAAAACCTGTGAGAACTGGTATATGAAAAGTGTGACTTATTTTTAAGGGGATATTTTTTTTTCTGTAAGTAACAGGCCCTAGAGATTTGCTCCAGCTTTGGACTGTCACCTGCTTGTGTCACCTTCAGAAGCCTGTTGAGCGCCACTGTGCTTGGGCCAGTTGTGAGGTGCCTACAGGTAATTCAGGAGAGAGCCTTCCTGACACCTTACAAAGTGCAGGTCCTGATCTAGTGAAAGGCAGGGGCAGTTTAATCTGCTGCAGGGGCAGTGAACACAGGCCTAACTGTATTGCAGGCATGATTTTGCCCTCTTAATATGCATAACTGTTAACTCGCCATGATGTAAATAAAGTATCTCCAGAGACCTGCAGGTACTTCTGTCTCAGGTGATAGTTCAGTGAGCAGTGGTGCTCACTACTGTCTGGTACTTACTCTTTTTTGTTTCAAAACCTTGGTTATTTTTCCTTTGTTTGTTTGCTCTTCAAGTCACAAACAAATCTAATGGCAGGATGCCCAGGCTGTAAAAACACATGGTTGTTAACACATTTCATCCAAAAGATTGTAGTCTCTCAGCAGCTCATATTTATCAAATTTTAAGATTAGGGTATGTTGTTATCCAGTTTTCTTTCAGAAATATTAAGCTCCAAATCCTGATTGATAAATTATTTTGGAACTTATATCATCTGCCCGTCTCACATACATCAACTCTCCTCTAAAGGAGCATCTGATGCAGTAAAATATTTTTTGTAGCTTAAACAAAACAGCATCAACCAAACCAATAAAACTGGAGTAGCTTGTTCCTTACTCTGAACTTCAAATGACCAATTTCTGCTCTGGAATTTGCCCTTTATACTATGGGACATAGGGGGTTTGCCCTTCTTTTTTCACATTAATTCCTTCCTATGGATGTAATCTTAAGAAGAGCAAAGCAGCAAGAAAATCTTAACTGCCTGCAAACTGTCTGACATCCTTCTCTATTGATACTGCTACTCATAAAAAACAAATAAGAGTGCAACAGAAGGGAGCTGTTTAATAAACGGAACTGTTAGAGCTCTGAGGATGATTCATATCACCTTACTCAGGTACAATATTCATGGAACTCATCAGGATCCTTTTTGTGAACAACAGCAACTAGATTTTCTTGTTTTGAATACAGGTGAAATGAATTTCACTAAAGACTTCAGTACATCTGGAAGTTAAATTCCATGCTCACTATAGCTCTTTGAATCAAATTTTACAGCATGAAGATATCAGGATCAAGGTTTTACCCCTGATTTGTTTTATTTCTATATTTTATATTATGAATAAAGCAGATTTTTAGGAATTTAGTGGAAGGTTCTAGCAGATCTTAGATTGGCAAGGGACTAGGTAAATGACTAAAGGTATGTTGTAAGTTAATATGTAAAATGAGTCAACAGTTTTATCATATGGTTTATGTCTCCAGGTGAGTGGAGTTTTGTGTGAAGATGGATTCATAAATATAAATATTTATTTTAGGTTATTTATTCCTATTCCTTCTCTTTTTCTTTTACCTCCATAGTGAAGTTACATTAGAAGATAAAGATTAGAATGTTAAATTGGTGTCTTAGCATATTGTTTTGTTTTTAATGGAGAAGATGGTCTTGTTTAGAATGATATGTGTTAATGCTCTCAGAGTTACTTAACAGGAATAAAAACATAATTCCTATGGCCACTGTAAATTTAGTGATTGGTGGTTGTTCAAAGTGCCCAGTTGACATCCCAAGGAGCCTTTGTGCTTATTTGCAGAGCAGGAGCAATTGCCAGGAGTACAACAGGGTTTTCCATACCCTGGGAGCAGCTACACTGAGGTGGAAAGGGAGTTCAGAGGAACATGTGAGAGAAACAAATTGCAGGCACCCTGAAGCTTGGGATGGTTGCGAGGTTTTTTGGGAGTTAGGAGAATAAAACTGCATAAACCTTTTTCCTGACTATGATTCTGGAAGATGTTTCTCCCCACACACTTCACACTCCCTTTTCAGAATTAATTCCTGTATGAAAAGGCCACATTTATAAGCAGTTTCAGTACCACTGCCAGGTAATGGTTATAATTCTTGCTGGGAAGCACAGAGAGTGCTGCAGTATCACAGAGACCACAGTGTGGCAACTGTGGACTTTTCAGAAACATCTCCTGTCTGTGGGAGCAGGTCAGCTGCTGCTGCTGCTGCACGGCTCAATTCCCACAGCAGTCAAATGTCTGCAGTAGTCGTGGAGGGGGCGAGAGAGAATGTCTCCTTTGGTTTTGAATTTCCTTGGAAGGGGAAAACTGTTCTTTTGTTTTCTGTGTGGTTTGGGGTATTTTTTGTTTGGTTTTTTGTTTTGTTTTGGGGTTTTTGTGCTGTTGTTGCTCTTGTTGTTGTTGACTATCACAAATTTGCTGCTGCTTTATTTAATATGTTTGAGCAACAACCCTGTTTGTACTTTGCAGTCGCACCAGAGATAGCAGTGAGCAGAATTCAATACCTTGTATTAAGGATGGCCAATGAATATTTATGATAGACCTAGGGAGCCAGTAATAAAAATGAAATCGGCATGATGCCACTAGATCCAAATCTTTGATCTCTGTTTTAAGAGAAAATACAATAAAGCAGGGGATAATGGACTCATTATAATGGAATGGTTAGTTATGGTTACTTAGGGCAGCATGAATAGGTGGCATTACATAAACTGCTCTAGTCCAAGATTTACGATGCAGAAATGTATTTCAGGCACTGAGTTTCTATAGAAAATATCAGTTTATGATATTGTTCTGGTTTAGTCAGTCCAAACACAAAGAATTAAAGATACATCCCTTTCAGACAGCAGGATGGGGCGTGCTCTTGCCTTACTAGGGACAGCAAAAGCACTAAGAACCAGCAAGGCCCTTCTCCTCGACCTTTTTCTGTGTCTGCTCCTTATCCATCACCCTGTGAGCAGGTAGAGGGAGGGCTGGGCATTGCACAGCAGGGTGGAAATTAGATTCCACTCCCTGCCCAGGCCATCTTACCAGATACCAGGTATTGGGGGACTCTTGGGGTCATCAGGAGAGAGGGGACAGCTGCCAGTTTGGCATCACCAGGAGCACACAGGGGTGGTGGCTGGAGATGTGTGCCACAGCTGGAAGCACCCACCTCCACCAGGAGCAGGGAGAATCTCCTGCAGAGTGCTGAGACAGCTCCTGGGAAGCCTAATGAAGGAGCTGGTATTTGACAGGGACAGGGAGCAGGAGTGAGTGAGCTATTTTTCTTTTTAATGGTTGCAATTACTTGCTTAACACCCCTGCCACACCAAGCAAGACGCAGAGGAGGGCTGATTCCAGGCTGTGGATGAAAGCTGATCCTGAGGTTTCTGTCTAGCCAGGGAGGAGGAGGAAATGGAAACTCACTGTTTTCTGATTCATTTCAAACTGATGTAATTTCTAAGGGACTTCATCACTAATGACATCTGGCAAGGGATTAGTCTGTAATGTGGCCCATCTCTCTCTTTTCAAGAAAAAGAAAATATATGCTATATTGAACTTTGGAAAACAGCTATTAAGCAACCCCAGTAACTGCTTCTGATAGGATTTTTTTTTTTTTTTTGGTCTGATGAGGATTTTACCCAACATGTTTGGCCTTGGAGGAGTGCCTGGATGGTATTGCCAGCTGGAATTGTCAGAGCTACTTTGTCTTCTGTCCCAGGAAAACAGAAGCCTGGCAGGCAGTCACTCTCGCTCTTCTTTCATATCCCTGCTTAGTCAGAGTTGCCAGCCCCAAGCACTGAAAACCCTGAGTCAGGCCACAAACAAATCACGAGTTTTGGCTTGAAAATCATGAGATTTTTTTAATTACAAATAGTTTATTTGGGATTTCTCTGAGTCTTTAGAGTGTTCTTCCAATTCTACAGTACAAATCCCAGAGTTTGAAGTATGCTTTGTTGAATTACGCATGTGTTTATTTACTGAAATAAAAGCCAGGTTCATTTATGGTTACCTGGTGTTTGCAGTTTATGGGGAAAAGACCAGAGAATATTTGGAGCTCCCATGAGGGGATCCTTTCTACTGCCAGGGGTGCCAGCAAGAGGCACTGCTGGCCCTCAGCTGGGGCACAGGGAAATGTGCTCCGCAGGGTGGGACCAGTGGTGGTAGTCCAGGTACAGAGCTGTCACTGGGGGCTGGGGACAGGGCCTTGTCACTCTGAAAATTCCTTTTGGCAGACTTGTCCAGAACAATTTGTCCCCAATTACTGAGCAGTTACACCAGCAAAGTCTCCTTATATTCCTTTTTCCTGCAAGCTTTTTACCCTTCCCCCCCACTTATTTTTTCTACTGCTTTTCTCCCCTTTCTTGCAAAAAACTTGATTTTTTGACTCCTTAGCTGTCTACAGTAGCATTTGTGCCCCATTAGCCCTCCATCCAGTAGGGCTGGATACCAGTCTGCCTGTCTCTGCTGCAAAAGAAATTTACATAACCTTGACTCTCAGGTCTTTCAGTTTTAAGACTCCTTACTGCTTCCAGAGGAACAAGCAGCTTCCCTTGAACCCGGTGTTTTCTCAGCTGTGACCAGTTAGAGGTTCCCAGCTCTAAGGTTCCTCCCAGGCTGCTCTACTGGGTGCAGTTCAGCATTTTAATAAACCAAACTCTTCTAAATATACAAATATTTTACTGTGGCTCTCTAAAAATGAAAATCTTTGCATTTAAACAAATGCTGGAAGCCCTGCACATAGTTGGGAAGTTCTGCTTTTACAGTTTTTTCGAAGGGGCTAAAAAATGTTCATGGAGAACACACTGTGCAGCCTGAGTATTCTTAATTTTGCAAGGAGACCCACATTAACTAGGTTGCTTTTGTGAAGCAGAGGATGTTAACAGTAATTCACTGCTAGCAATAAAGTGGGGGCTAGTCAGTAAATTCACCCAGGATGGAACAGAGGATTGTTCCGGTTATATGTCAGAGTCTTTATTAAATTTGCCCTGGTTGTTGCTGGCACTTTGTTGTAGTCATGATAATTCTCACAATAAAACCAACTATAAGGACTTCGAAAGGGCTGTTTGGAAGTTGAATAATTTCTTTTTTTTCCTTCATATTTAAGTACTCTTACAGCAAATAACATCATGCCTGGGAAAACCTCAGGTTTTATTGTTTGAGTTTGGATTTTGGTTCTGTGTGGATAAATGTTTTCCTGAAGAAAAAAACCCAAACAACCCAAAACATCAATCAGAGCAGCAAGTTTAGGAGATTACTTGGGGTTGGTGTGCGCTTAGACAGAAATGAGTAATTTGTACTGCAGAAATCTGCGCAAAGTGGTACCTATTTGTGCCCGTGCAGGGCATCAGGTGAGAGCAGTGCTGGCTGTGTGCAGGCACAGGGCTGGGAGGTGGCAGCTGAACTGGCTCCTCCTGGAGTTCCACCTGATGCTGAGCCAGGCTGCTGAGAAGGGTTTGCTGTCCCCACTGTGGTCTGCAGGGAGCCACTTGACTTAGATGAAGCTGTTTATATAAAGAGATTATTTCCATACATGCAATACTGAAAGAGCTTGTTTTAACTCAGTAGCAAATTCTAGCACACTGGGTACTCTAAATGCAGGTCTTTTACTTCCCTTTTTAAAGAAAAAAAAAAAAAAGGTAAAAAAACCCCAAGAAGTCAGCTATTTGATATATGCTTTAATTCATCATTTACTTAACCTATTTTTTAAACTATAAACAATTTGAAACAATTCCTTTGTCTCTTTAAGCTATCGCTCTCTCCTATTTTTGCACATACTTTTTCCTTTATTTTTTCCCTGATTTTTAGGTGAAGAAAGACTTTATTTGGGAGCAGGAAAGGAAATGTTGCTGGAATAATGTTTTCTTTTGATCTGCCCCACAGTTTATGCCTTCTGTGTCTTAAGTTCAGCACTTTGATCACTATCTGTCTGTTTTGCTGCTAAGCGCTATGCAGTGTGATTTTACTACTGAGCCAGCTGGGGCTCTGCTCCCTGCAAGAACCATGAGGTAGTAAAAGAGTTTTCTCAAGCCTCTTCTGCATGATTCTCAGCTCTTAATTTTGCAGCTGAAAAGTGGTTGCTTTCTTGCTTGCCCCTGCCAATGCTGTGCCTGGCCAGCTCCATCTTCCAGCAGGGGCCTCCAGAGCCACAGGAGGTGGCAAAGCAGCACCAGGCAGTTGCAGCCCTGCACAAAGGGGCTCTTTCACACACGTTCTTGCAAGGAAAGCACATGTGCAGCTAAAACAAGTTCCACTGCCCATCTGACTTGAGCAACAGCGACCCTGGGGAAGCTGGGTTTTGCTGGTTGTGGTTTTTTTTTTTTTGTTTGGTTGGTGTTTTGTTTTTTTTTGGGTTTTTTTTTGGTTTTTTTTTTTTTCTGTTTGTTTGTTTGTTGTGGGGTTTTTTGGGTTTTTGTTTTGGTTTTTTTGTTTTTTTTTTTTTTTTCCTTCCCCTGAGATATTGCCCTAATGCTTGTTTCTGACTCAGCGAACGCCCAAAGCTTTGGTAATTCTAGATTTTTTTGTGGTGAGGATGGTTGCTGAAGGACAAGGGAAGGGAACTGAGGTTCCCCCTGACAGGCTGCTCGAGCACAGCGCTGCCTCTTGCCCTGAGCTTGCTGCACAGGGAGGTACCACCACCGTGGGCACGTGGCAGTGCAGCACAGGGTACTTTTTAAGTAGCACAAGCTCACTCCCGTTTTGGGCTCCTCTCCAGGGGACTGAGTGACTCACCTTGAGAGAAGGTCTCTCTGAAAGTGGAAGCAGGACTTTGCCTATGACAGTGCAGAACCTCGCTGGTTGGCAGGGCACCCATCTTCTCCTCCCTAAATCAAGGAGTATGCTCCTGGGCTTTGCGAATCAAAGATTTGTTGGGGGGAAAAATGGCATGAAGTCTTAAAAAAAAAAAAATTATTAAGCTTGGCTTACTGTGTAAATTCTTGTTCTGAAGTTGGCTTCTATTGGAGAAAAACATGCTTTTAGAAATTTGCTGCAATGTTGGCATACACGAAAGGAGCCACTTCCTGAGTTGTACGGACTCCAGAGACTCTTCCTGCTGTGTAGGCCAACTTGATTTGCAATGCCTGTTCTCCTGAAGGAGGATTTCTGGGTCAAGGTGGCTCCAAAAATCTGCAACCCAAGGGGACGATCCAACAAAAGACAAAGCAGAAGACCTTGTATGGCACACCCTCCCCGTGCCTGTGGCACACAGGTGGGTGTGTACCCAGTGTGGGTGGGGAGGCTACCAGTTTCCAAGGCAGCCAGATGGGTGTTGGTTAGGAGATCTGGGGCATGTGTTAACCCCGCACTCCTGTGATCTGTGGCTGTCATTCCCGTGGAAATGTTTACATCCATCATACGTATGGGGATGCAAACCTGCAGACGGTGACACTGGGAGGGACCCCCTTGCCTGGAGGGCATGTGGCTTTAACACGGGGAGGAGCATGTTTTATCCCCAGCAGCCAATATATATCCATTATCAAATACCACCTGCCTTGTTTGCAGAAAATCCCTCCAGATGACACTGGAGGCATTTCAAAACCCACCTGGACGCGTTCCTTTGTCACCAAGGCAGGGGGGTTGGACGGGACGACCTCCGGAGGTCCCTTCCAGCCCTAACAATCTTGGGATTGTGTGAGTAATCAGCGTGGTGACAGGAGACGCCGGTCCCCAGCCCTCCCCACAGGTGCCAGGAGGTTGATTTGGGTGAGAGCCCCGGCAACAGGAGGGGCAGAGCGGTGCCTCAGGGCCGCACCCCGGGCCAGCGCGCTGTGCGGAGGGATGCGAGCGAGCCCAAGGCGCCAGCTTCCACCTTTCCTGTTGGCCCCCACGCTGTAATCGCCTTTGCCCGGCAGCGATTTAATGAGCTGTTTGGGCATGTGACCGCGGCGCATGTGAACGGGGCCTCCGGGGGAGGCGCGGGCGCTGTTATGTAATGGGCGCAGTGTCTGGCTCCGTGCAGCGGCGGGGCGCGCGGCCCGAGCCAGCGGGGACCGCGGCAATGGCTCCCGAGCTTCCTGCGGGGCTGCGATTGCACGGAGCCGGCATCGCCTGCGCCGCCCCGGGGGAGCCGCCGATCGCGTATTATGTAACGCGGCGGCAGCGGCGCCGGGGGACAAACGGAGCCCCCGCTCCTTCCCCTCTGCCACAAGAGCACGGAACGTGGCTTTATTTATTAAATAAACCCGCCCCTCTTCCGCTTTGCCGCCGCCTCGACAAGGGGTTCCGCAGGCAGCAGGGGTGCCTCCCCGTGTTGGAGGATGCGGGATTAGGCAGAGGATGCTGGAGTGCAGGCACTGAGGTTTGGGCCTGCAGGTGGCCTGTGAGGAGGTCCCATAAATTATTTTGTGTGTGACTCCCCGGTGGCATTGCATAGGGGGTGCCTGTGTGAAGCTACAGATGTTCTTGCCACCAACCTCTCGCCTTTTATCTACTTCTCTGCAAAAAAACCCCAAGGTCCTGTGACTGTGGGGATGAAAAAAGAAAACCCACCAAATGTGTAGCATCTCGGGCAGCTTTAAATTTCAGTAACAATTTTTATTGATAACCAGCTGAGGAGCAAATTGACATAACAGAGCTGACAGAAAAGTGCTTCCCCCATCCCCACCCAGCTGCATTCACCATTTCTCCAAAGTACCATTTGAAATCCCATCCTTCCTCCTCTGAAGGAAGCTAATGTTCATTGTCTTGCCCTTGAAAAGAACAATAATGCTGCCCAGGAGCTGTGAAGTAACCAAACCCTCTGAAATGTTGAGCCGCATTAAATCTCCCTTACTTTCTAAGGGCCAGAATATACTGCTTACAGGCAGTCTGATTGCATGGGAGTCAAAACATTTTCCTCTTAAACATTTCCCCTGCCACCACTACAGTAAGAAAATAGCTGTTTATAAAGCTGTGCTTGCAACAAACTCCTGTGCTGTTTGATAAGATCAGGTGTACTGCTTGTCCCTCTGGGGAATATTCAAGAAATAATATCACTTCATATTATGCAGCTTCTGTTATCCTGTATTTATTGTATTTCTGAGAGGAAGTTACTGTTGGAGTTGTTTTTGTATTAATAAGCATCACAAAATGGTGTTTTGTTTTGGTGGGTATAAGGTTTTTGTCTTCCCTTCTGTTGCTTTTCCTCTGTTCTTTCAGTCGACCTCTCTATATACAGCAGACCCATGTTTAAATATACATTGTTATGTATAGTTACATAACTCTGTCTTGCAAGTGCTGAAAAATGATCCCTGGCTTTATCTTCTGAGTATTTTTTAAAAGTAACAGGTTTTGTGTATAATCTGGCACAGACAAAAGACAGAGGGAGGCATGCTGCTACTACACAAGGATAGTTTTCCACAAATCAGAACAAAAATAATAGAAATGATACCCCAACAAATATCATATGCTGTGCTTCTGCTAGCAATTGAGTCTTAAAACCAAAGAGTATAAATGTGTTTGCTACCAAGTGGATAGTGAGTTGATTTAATGAGTTGGTGATGCAGTTGGTGACTGCTCATTATCATCAGAGAATTTAACTTGCTGCAGCAGCTCAGAAAATAAATGAGTACAGCTCAGACTGGACCGTGTTGTGAGCGAAATGAGAACTTCTCCTCTCTGCAGCTTTAGCAGTCTTTGGTTTTTCCTGCTTTGTATCAGTCATGCTGAGCTGTGTTTCAGGTCCTTTAACCATCCATTGCTGATCCTTCCAAGGGTGGGTATGGAAGTGGTGCCAGACCCTGCCTCTCATGAGCTGAGGGAGTGCCCAGACAGGTAAACAGATTCAGAGATCTTGACAGCTGGAGATTAACAACAGACCTTCTCTCAGAATAAAGGGCCATTCTTCTCCCAAGGTGTGGAGAGGGAATATTAGGACTCTGGTTATCATCTAACAGACATTACAGGAGATAAAGGAGCTCCGAAGGTGTGGAAAGCTCTGACTACAGCTTGAGCAGGTCAGGTTACTTATGAACCAAAGCATGCCAGGATTCCTGCTGGACTCTGCCAGTGCTGAAAGTGTTCCACTGGTTGAATGGAATCACCTTATTCAGGTACCACTTATGGTAAGAAAACAGCAAAACTCTTCCCATTCGGTAGCCTACATTTTATGGGACTTCATTCCTTAAATACCAATGTGCCCTCAGAGCTGTGGGTTACTAGATACTGTGGGAGCACAGCACATAAATAATGGCATTTGTTTTATTTTGGAGTTGTTAGAAAATCAGTGTCCCCATAGGGTATAAATAGAGTAGAAGAGGGTTTGTGTGTTTGCACTTCAAGACAAAAGTTCTTTATCCTTAAAATATACAGTTACAGAGAAAACTGTATATTAAAAAAAAAAACTGATTATTTTTTTCCCTCCTTGGTGCAGAGTTTTAGAATCTGGTTCTGATTGCTCAGGCTTTGCTGCTATCACCTGGAACTCAGAGGTCTATGCAGTGAAACTTTAAAACTGTGTTGAGTTTTGGAAATGTTCACCTGTTAAAAAAAAAAAAAGCCAGCCTACAGAGAGTTTTAAAAATAGCGTAAGTCCTCCTGGAATTCAATTACAGATGCCTACCAGCTGCTTCCCCTGCCCAGGACCTGCATTTCTAGTTTCTCTGTTCCTCTGGATGTTCCTTGCAGGGGAATAGCCCGTGTGACATGACTGATGAACAGAGAGATTGGAGAGAGAGGTGCTGGGGTATGGTCCCCTGCCATTCTCCCATCCCACCTGCTGCTTGGGCTGTCCTTTCATAGTCACAATTTGAGCTGTGCGATTGTTGTACAATGTGAATGCCGGCTGTGCGGCCACTGCTGGGACTGGCACTTTATTCTCGTGCTATGTGCAATGACTTTTTCAAAAGCTTTTTATTTAGCCCCTGTAGCACTGTGTCTTACAAAAAAAAAAAAAAAAGAATCTTGTCTTCTTAAATCTGTATTCTCTCTGAGTTCACAGGCACACATTATGTCCCCCATTTGCTAAAACACTGAAGTGTAGACCCTGAGCTAAACTGCAGGCTTCATTTCCCCTGGAAATATATGCAGATTGTAATAGATTTGCCCATAAGTGCCCATGCTGGATTCTCCCATAATATGGACCTTGCCCTTAAGGAATTGTTTCCAGACTTGTGGTGTAGGATCAAAATAAAAATTTAAAAAAAAAAAAAAAAGGCAAAACACCAAAACTCTGCTTACTTATTAAATTACATGGACTGTCTTTTGTTGAGTATCGTCTTTTTTTTTTTGGTCTGGTTGCAGATGATTCAGCTGTCCAGTTGCAGGAGAACATTTTCCAGCAACGTAGTTTGGATGTAATCCTCTTTCTGGTATTGTCCTGTTTTCCCCCCCATAGGCTTTCTGTGTGTGCCCATCTGTGTGTGGCAGTGGCAGGAGCTTTCCACCCAGTCTGGCTGTCTGCAGGATCTCACTGGTTCTGTGCTGCCTTGCTCTCTTGGGTATGGTTTGACTCTTTGGGAAGACTATGGTTTGAGGGTTTGTGGCAGAAATTCATTTACTAATTCATAGGGGAGGGAAGTGGGGGAGGAGAGGAGAGGGAAGGGAAATAATTCTTTGGTACAGAACAACAGTCCTCCAAGGATGTAGTTACAGTATTTCTCGTTAAAGTACAATGTGTTTGTTTTCAAATTGTGTAGAAAATGCAGTGATTCTGTGGCTTAGGCTGTTGCCTGCTTGGCACACAGCTATGCTGCAGATACAGCTGTTCTGAGCTGAGCAGTCCCTGCTTGATGTCTGGTCCCACTGATTTCACGAGACAATTTTTAGTCACAGGTCTTCACATAATATGACATGGCTGCCTGAGAGCTGGAGACATGAACGCCTTGTTTGATTTGAGATTTCTCAGTGATTTTTAATTTTGGTGCAGGGATCCCAGCAGAACTGATTTTAATTAACAACCTGATCCATAGCTCTTAGATTTAATGATGGGATGTGTCTGCTTACAGTGTGCAGTTCTTCCCTGCCTTAGGGATCTCTAGGCTGGCTCCAAATTAACCCATTTCATGAATTAGTTTCACCAGCAGAATTTTGCAGCTTCCCTTTCTGGTGCTGTCTTGTTTTGTTTTCTGAGGTTCCTCTCCAGAGTGATGTATGGATGCACCCACAGCCTCTTAAGAACTGAGGTCAGATTTGGTGTTAAAATCAAGCAGTTCTTTGCTGTTTGATATGTAGATGGATTTTTTCATCCTAAGATTTTAAGTTAGGTTAAAGGTCAATGCTTCCAACTTTTATTTTTAAAGGAGGTTGATACCTGTGTGATGTAAGTGATGAAGCTGATGTCTGAGAAGCAGAAGTGCGCACAGCAAGGCACTGGAGCTGACAGATTTCAAAGGGGTGTAGCTGTTTGTGTAAGCCACTAGCTTGGATGGTTTGATGTAATGCTGTTTCCAGACACTGTGGGGATTACATGTGCCAGTGCTGGGTGTTGCCAGACAGTAACCACAGCAATTCACCCTCAACATAATTACCACCTACAGCAAGGCTAGCAGCTTTTAAATGAGGAGGAGTGGGATTCTTTATCTAGGAAAACACTAAGGACTCCACGTATTTCTGTAAATCCTTCATTTCTGTAAATTTATTCATTAGAAGAGCAAGGAATAGTGACAAACATCAGCCAACACTGTGCATAATGAAGTATTTGTTTAAATCTCCCTTTGATATTAAGCTGTAGCACAGGCAGAATCCAGAAAAATCAGATGGCTTTTTCTTGCAGCTCATAGAGCATTAGCAGTCGTTTTGGACATGCAGCACAGCACTGTTACATGGGAGGCTTTAATGTGCATTTTGAGTCCTTTGTTTCCCTTTCTCTGGATACTAAAATTAATAATATTGTACGTATAGCTCTAGCTACTTACCGGCCTCTTTTGGCTAGCTGATTGCTTAAAATACACAGCAACATTGTTAGAGGGGAAAATGCCAAGTTAAAAATTCATATTTAATTCTTTACTTCATTTTCTTACCTACTTTACTAATTCATCTCATTAATAGATTAAGAAACAAGTTGTCTTGCAACTTAAGAGGTTGTGTGTGGATGTGGGATGATTGTATCCTTCATGGAGTACAGACATGAAAAAAAAAGATGCTTGGGATTTGGTTGTTTTGCTGTGCTGGTAGGAATAACAGATCAGGGGAATGTAAGGTGGCTTCCTTGGCACCTGATCCAAATCCCATTAAAGCCAGTAAAAAGATTTCTAATGTTATTAGAGCCATGATGGAATCACTCCAGCTGCACTTTCCTTGTTCCCTTGCTGCTAGTATTGCCTGTTCAGAGTTCCTAGTGGGATCAGTCATAACAAGCACCCTTGCCCTCTGGGAAACTGGCATTTACTGGTTTAAAGGTTTCCCAGTCATTGCACCTGCTCCTGACCATTACAAAACTCTTGTAGCTATAGTAGAAATGCTGATGGGGAGAGCTGCAGGGAGACCTGAGCACACACAGTGCTCTTGAACCAGCCAAGTAGGCCCTTGGTGCTATTATTTAAAATCTGCCTATCTGGTTTGCAGATAGAATCAATTACTTTGCCATTTATGTGATCTGCATTATTCCTTCTTGTAACTATGGGCACAAAACCTGATATTGAAAACATGGCGTCCTGTGGTACGGGTCTAGGGTTTCAGCCATTTTGATTTGTGCCATGAAGGCTGAAAAATGGTTCTGTGCTGGCGAAAACTCAGGGTGCCTTCAGTGCAAAATTAATTACAGTGTAGGGGGATGCACCCACTGCTAAAAATATTTGACAGAGTGTGGAAGGAGTCCAGTTTGCTCTGTTAGGTATGTCTGTAAAATGCTGGAGGGGGTACCTGCTGTTTGCTTATGAAACGTTGCAGGTATGCACATCTGTGCTCAACTGAGTCTCACAAGCTGACTGCCCCTCTCTGCATCCCACACCAGCTCCAACTTCTTGATTTCTCCTTAGCCTGTAACTTGCAGCTCTCCCAGCACGATGTTCTCCTGTCCTGACTCATGGAAGGGTTTGGCCATCACAGCTTTGCAATAAGTACATCTATAATCTTGTTGTTGAAGCCTCTTAATTAATGTCGTAAGAGCCAGCTATGAGCACTGCTTTTGGTTCGTGTGAGCTCCTGGCTGTGGAATACTTGAAATGATCATAAATCTCCTTGAGATGGATTTTTCATTCCCTGAAACATAACCCCAGCCCCACTTGCACCTGAACTTCTTTTGTGTGTAATTTAATACCAGAAGCAGGAGAAAGCATCTCAAGTGATTTCCTGTGAACCTTTGCTTGAGGTGAAGGAGGAGACAGATGCATTCACTGCCTAAAAAATGGTTGGCTGTTGGATCAATAGATCAGATAGCTTGGTAGGCTCTTTTGCCACTATTAGAATGGTAAGAAGCAGATTTTCTTTTCTCATTGAGACTGTCTGTGTGACAGGTGCAGTGGTAGTTAGGCCAAGAGATGGGCTTGCATTTGTAAAGCTAAAAAATCTCTGGCCTCTCTCGAGGCTGAGGGCATTCAGTAGGCACACAGCTCACTGCCCAGCAGGCACAGTCAGCATCTCCCCACAAAGATTCTGTGCTCTTGGAAGGATAATACCTTGTAATATCTCATGTGAAAGCTCTGTCCTTCAATGCAATCAGTGTGAGTGATACCATAAACCCTGTGGTAGTATATACAGAGTAACTTGTGCTGTTAAAGGAAAAATTTAAAATAATTGTAGTTTTTTTGACTCTGACTGCATTTCCTTCTGCCTGTGCTGGCTCAAGTTTGGAGTCCTAATTTAGGTAAAACTTCAGGCAGGAGGACAAGATTCTGAGGCAAACTGCCTAATTGCAGGTCCCATTATCATCAGTGCTATCCAAAGACAGTAGCATCTTTCTGGAGCAGACTGTAAATTAAGGCCTGCAAGATCTGGCCATGTCCCCTCAATCCTACTTTTGTCTTTTGCCTTAGGATAGAAGATTTATATTTGCATGTCACAAAGCAGATCATAACGGTTATCTCCGAGCTCATTGTTATTTTGCAGTGTTTTTATGAGGCTAGCAGCCTAATGCTGCAAAGTTGTTTGTAATGTTAAGCTTCTACACCTAAAGCAGTGAGGTATCCATGGTAACTGTCTTGCCTGTACACAGTCCCTCGGCAGCCTTTTCACACAGGTCAGAGCACGCACATTCCCAGAAACTGACTCAATTTAGTCTGCCTTAAGCGTCAGGTAATTTTAAAAAGACACTGGCTCTGACTTTTTTTTTTTTTTTTTTTTTTTGGTAATAGAATTTGGTTTTAATTAGCCATTCGAGCATTCTGCTAATGAAAACAAAATAAAACACCTTTGCCACTGTAAATATGTCTGTTGCTCAGACCTATTAAAATTAAACCCGAGTCTTGTGCTAAATTGTTAAGGGCTTTGCAGCAGGCAAATTCCAAATTAAAGTTTCTACTTAACACTGCAGAAACATCCTGCTGTGAGGTTTACAATATGTCGTGGTTTGACATGGAAGTGAATTTTTTCCAGGAAGTTGGGTCAAACCAATCAGTGGTCAGGTTTGGATATTGGCACCTGGAGTGACCACTGAAAGTATGGACACGCCTCTGAGAACACAGGGGGTTAAAAGCAAGAACTCCCAGGGGAACTGTCTCCTTTGGTTCCGGTCGTCAGAGAGTGCAGACTCTCCCCTGCCCAGCCTCGGGCTGGGTGGGGGAGGGGAAGCCACGCGGCCTTGTCCAGGTAGGCCGAGGGGGCTGAAGGTCTGGAACCCAGCCAGCTCCTGTGGACGGAAGGGTGGAGAGAAGCGGAGATGCCTTTGTTCCCCCGCCACAGAGGGAAAGTGACAGAGAGCCTGGCAGCACCTGGAAATTTGCTGGCAGAGGAGAAGGAGAAAGGAGGGGGGGGTGATGCCCAGCGTGGGAGACGGAACGCTGGACCGAGATATCAGCTGTCCAGGGAGTCTGAACTTTTAACCCTTTCCAGGAAATGAGGGCTTTGTAAAATATTACTCCTCCTTGATTTGTAGTGGAAGAGAGACAGTCCGGGACCTGACATGTTAGAAGAAGAAATATTTAGGTGGGAGGAGATGATGAAGTAGCTTTTGGCTGGACTTTTCTTGTTAGCCATGGACTGAACCAAAATCTCCTGCAATAGAGACTGCATTTTAGGGGGATGCAGTGGTGACCCAAGGAGACCTGTTTCAGCTTCAAACAGCACAGGAATGGCGAGAACTGAAGAAAGCTGAGGAGGGAATGATGATACCCTCTGTCTTCAGGAAGAAGATGATTCCTGTTCTTGGACCCTTGGCCCCAGGGGAAAATGGAGGGGACGGTAGTCCCAAGATGAGAAGCTGAACTGTTGTATCCTTGGGTCCGTGGCAAAGCATCCTTAAAGGAGCCCTATGAGCAGTCTGTCCATGCACGGTGGTGAGAGCACTGTGACATGGAATGGAGAGTGTCACACTGGCAGATTTTCTCCAGGCGGTTGCCATGTGTGACAGGGAAACACAGGAGGTGGCAACTGTGTTTCCTGGGGGGTCTGTGGTGCAAGAGAGACTTCTCTCTCCCATGATAGTTTGAGTATTGATTATCTGAAGGGTGGTAATTTGATCAGGAATCCCGGGTGATGTTTCATGGTGGGTGTTTTAGGAATTGGGAGGAGGAGGGGTGTTTTAAAAGGTCTTCATCCTGGATTTAGTTTATGTGTTTTCTGTAGTAGTAGTAGTTTAATAAAGTTTTTTTTTCCTTTTGTTTTTAAGCTTGGGCCTGCTCTGCTCTGTTCTGCTCTGCTCTGTTCCTGATAACATCTCACAGCATTTATTTAGGGAAGGTGCATTTTCATGGGGGCGCTGGCATTGCACCAGTGTCAAACCATGACACAATAGCATTTATTTCATCTAGGTCCTCTGTCAGTACTTGGTATACTCAGTTTCCTTTGACTTCTCTTGTAGTTGAGTCCAAGATTAGACTCCAAAAATTATCCTACTTCCTTCCCCATCTCCTTATTGATTTGCAGAATACATGTTCATTAAGATGAGTTTCTGTTCTTGTCTGTAATGATTTTTTGGAGGTACTTATCTGCATATACCAAAGCCTGAGGAAAATTCTCTGCAGAACCAGCTGCCATGCTTGGAACTTTTTCATCTGTCAGCTTGCTCCCATCTTAAAAGTTTTCCTGTCTAATTTTTTTTTATATTATTTTGCTTCATCTTGGTTTGTTCTGTCAGTTCCAATGCTTTTGTTATAGTGAATCATCAGGTGTGTTTCTGCTGGGAGTTTTGCTTGGTGACTCAAGTGTGGAGGAGAAGGAAAAGGCTCAACTTTTAACCAGATCTTCCTTCCCAAATGCTCACTTGCCCTTTCCCAGTGTCCTCCAGAGCTGCTTTGTTAAACAAGAGGCAGGATTGCCAGAGTAACTGAGGGGCAAAAGCTACAAATCAAGTGTCACATGGATTATAATGTGTCCTTGGAACAGCCAGGGGATAGGGAGGAAAAAGGCAAATTCAGAGGGGACAAGGAGGAAGAATAAAGATAGAGGACAGGAAAGCAGGAGAGACAAAATCCAGATCCTCTCCTGGTCTCCTGCATCATTCCTTCTGCATTATATAAATCTGTCAAGCTTTTGGCTGAGGCTTAGCAGCTCATGGTGCCACAGTTAGAATACTAATGCTTGCTTCTACTTACGAAGAGGTTTAGGCCAGAGAGGGACATTAAATATGTAGGTGGAGGCATTAGGTGACATTCAGTCCTTTTTGCAGTCAAAAAGCCATTTCATCATCAAGTGGACCCACAGGGAGACAGAAAGGCACTAATATGTATAGGAAACCAATTTGTGTAACAAAGCCTTTGCAAAGTGGTAATTAATTAACAGAACTAAATAATGGTGATGTTCTGGTCAGTTATTTAGGGTTAAATGAGGGATCTGGTGTTCATAGGCTGTCATCACAGCTGAGAAGGCTGATGCTGTGGCTGTCTGCCATGCAGAGACATTCTTTAGTGCCTTAGAGGATAAGGTACTTTGGACTTTGTTAGTACAAACCAAGAGTCTTCTGTGGGAGTGAGAGGGAGAATTTGGAGTCACCTGGCTGAGCAAGTGAGTGTGTGTCCCCAGGTCCACACCAGTAGAATGTCTCACTGAGGAAGGCAGCCTGGAGCTTCTCTCTAAGAAGCTGCCTTTTGTTCAAAAGCTGAAGTGTTTCTACCATTGTTTTTTGTATAAACCAGTAGTATTTTGCTAAGGATATTTATCAAATAGATGAAATGCAGATCTTTTTCACGTTAGGATTTTGGTAACATGTTTTCTTGCTACGGCAGTTGTGCATTTAGCTTGTTGGAGCCAGGGTTCCAGCTGGTATTTTGGGTCACTGTAGTGCTCTCCATGTCTCCTCCTCAGAGATTTCATGAAAACCACTTTCCTCTTGAATCTTCTTTGGGTTGCACTGTTTTTTGGATCCAATACAAGTAGACTTGGTACACTTCATGTCCTCTTTTAAACACATGTGGATTGCTAAAGAGGGTCAGACCAGAGGATTAAGAGTGTTTCTTGCTGTGTGGCCATCACCAGATGCTTCAGAAGGTCTAAGAACCCCCACTGCAGGCAGACTTCAAGTTTTCTATTCTTCCTGAAATATTGGGATAATCCTTAACAGTAAGATCATAAATCTGTGGGCCCTAAAGCAAGAGATTTTGTCTTCTTTCCCATAGTTGTTTTTTTTTTAATATTTGCTATTGTAACTGGTTTTATTTGTTGTCTATAGAAATGTCCAAATCCTCTTCTGAGTCTTGCTGAATTCTTGGCCTTGGTGACTTCCCATGGCCGTCTAATTATGTGTGGGCTAACAATTACTTCTTTATCGCTTTTTCATTGACCCTCTTCACATCCCACTTTTTGGGTAGGAGAAGAGACAGGAATTCCCAACCTCCCTATCTCCACCCCATTAAAGCTTTGCTGTGCTTTTACCGTGTCTTTTCCGAGGTGAGCAATCTCAATGTGTAATACTAGAGTTTTTCCATACCTTTGTGTGCTCCCAGCACTTCTCTGAGCCTTCTAGGAAATGGCAACCTGATGAAAACACAGGACTTAGATGAAACTGTATCGCCGATCCAACTTAGAGCACTAATTTTGTCTGTATCATTGCTCACCCTACTCCATGTTTTCACAAGGGTTTTTTCTGCATTCAGAGCAGAGAATTTTACCAATAATCAGAATAGCCTAAGCAGTCAGTTCTGTAGCCCCTAAAACTTTTGGTGGGTTTTGTTTTGTGTTCACTAAAAGCACTGACTTAGTGCCTTGCCTGTGCTGTTTGACTCCTATTTACTGGAACTGTAAAATTCTTGGTTTTCATAATGCTGTTGAGCCCTGATGTTGGGATGTTGTGTGGCATTTATCAGAGAGATGTCAGGAGTGGGGATATCAGCACCCTTGAAACACAGGAGAGAAAAAATTGCTGTTACAGGACTTCCAGAGCACGTTTTCTGCCGGCTCCCAGTCAATCTGTGCTGTACTTAACACCTCTAAAGAAGCCTATGACATTGTATTTCCATAGCTGCATGCTGTGCATGTAGGAACATTCCAACGATAATATATTTCTCCTTGGAAACAATAGACACTTAGGCATTATAATGGCAACAGTTTCATAACAAATATATGCTAAACTCTGGTATGATGAAATAGTTAATGCACATGTGCTGCAGTCTTATCTGGGACATAAATAACTCCACAATTTTAGCAGATATTAAATATAAAGGGGCAATTTAATATTATGGGTGAACAGCTTGCATATTAAATTTTATATAAACATGAATTTGTCTTTTAGTGGTGGGAATTTGAGGAGCTGAGACAAGCTCATGAAAATGTGAGTTCATCTCCCCCTTGTCTGTACCTTTGAACAGCTGATTTAATTTCAAGCAAATTTTGGTAATTTTTTCAATCAGTTATGGAGTGGCTTCAATGTTATTCTTTTTTTTTTTTTGCAGTTCAGCATAGAAGATAACTTTTTCCTGATCTTGGGAAATGTGGCATTTAGAAATTGTTGTTGCTCCTGAAATTAAGAGGACAGCTAAAAATCTATTGGGCTCTGGTGTGACAGCCAATATATCTGTGACAGTTATTAAAAACAAAATGCTACTCTCTTAATACAATGTCTCAGTTTCATGCAGCAACTTTGGCTAATAGAAAAAGTTTATGAACCTTCTGCTGCAGTGCTACACAAAGTCAGAATTATTTCCATGGCAGTCTTCAAAGGATGTTATTGGATTTATTTGTTTGAACTGATGAAATTTTAGACTCCAAGAGTGAAAAGCTAATATTGGCCTCTTATTTAAAAGAGAGGATTGTGAACTGCTTTGGAAAAAGAGAGGTTTCTCCTAGCAAAAGTAGCCTTCAAAAATCCGAATGTCTGCGTTTCGTTTGGAAGAAAAGTTCTGTCATAAAAAGTTCAGATATGCCAGGAAAGACCAGCTCCATCATCAAGTGACTGCAGGTTTGGGAATCAGTGGGTAAAATCGAGGATAATCTCTGAATGAGCCTGGAGAGGTACTTAGCCTGCTCACTTCAGAGTGACATTAATGGGGGGTGAGGTAGCCTGGCCTAGCCAGTCTGAGCCAGGACCTGGTTCCTCACTGCAGGGGAATAAACCTACCAAAGGCTTTTTTTCCAGCCTCCTGAGGAGCTCAACACCAGGGGTATGGTAGAGCCCAGCTGTTCTCTGTGGCAGCACAGCCTTTGCCAGGGCAGGAACAAGAGCTCAGGTGGTGAATGACGTTGTTTTAGTCACAAGATGATCCAGTTCTCATACCTTATCAAGGGGGCCTTTCCTTCTGCTGTGGCTTTACCTCCTAATCCTGTATTGCCATTATTTCTTAGCTACTTGGGAGTGGATTTGCTGTTTGAGGAAGAGGAGATGTGGCTCCTTGTGGTGACAGCCAAGTATCAGCAACTATGTCCTTGCTGAGAGTCAGCAGCAAGGATCTTACAAAAATCAGCAAATCTACCAGAGGAGGTTGCTTAATACTTATTTGATATTTGCCACCTCTGGCAATCAAAGTCATGAGTCAGGCTCCTAGAAGTGATGAAACTACTTTGGTTTGATTTCTTAAAAATCAAAACCCCATCCACATATTTTAGAGGTTTGGTGTTTTTTTTTTTTTTTCCCTGGCCCTCTGGCTCTGGCCACACAGGTTTCACATTTCCAAGTACTATTCCTTGGACCAGGAGCAGTCAAAATTAGCATAGTGGTGAGGTCATTGGTTTTTTTCTGGACTTTTTTTTTTAATGTAGGCTGGAATTCTCATACAAGCACAAAATTTTAAGTGCTGGACTTCAGGTGCCAGTTATCATCCTGATACCATCCTGAAAAGGATTATACAGTTGGGAGAGTTGACGTGAATAGAAAATTCCCGATCAAGTTTACTGGAAATTTATTCAAGCTGCTACTGCTACATGTTTTGTTGTTTTTTTTTTTTTTTTTTTAACTGGGGTGCATGAATTATAATTATTTTCAAATTATCCCTTTCAAAATAGATAGCTAATAAAACGCTAGACTGGTAGTGTTTTCTAACTTTGCTCTACTTTTCTGTTCGTCTGAAATGCCACCTAATTTTGTAGATGTAGTGAAACCAGTTTGTAGATTGTAGTGAAACCAGTGCAGGAGCTGGCCTTGTTTCAGATGAGAATTGTTCTCCTCTGCTTAGAAAAGGAGGGGGATGCTTTGTTTTCCCTGCTGTGCTGTGCAGCACAGAGTGAAGGGACAATCTGCCCATCACTGAGTCACCACTTATGACCACTTAAGACATCTCCTGCTGTATCCTTACCACACCCACATTATTTTTTGGAGCTGATTTGTGCTGGTTTTGCAGCAAGGTGGATGTTAAGACAATGTTTCCACACACCACTGATAACACTTCAAATATTTCTGCTGCCCTGAACCTCTGCAAGGTTGGTTCCCTTTCGCCGTTCCTGTTCTGCTGCATGGATGGAAGCTGCTGGAATATATTTTGACCAGCTGTTTTCCTCTGCACTAGCCACAAGTATATTTGGAGGCTGACACAAACACATATACACACTTGGTTTTTCCCCCCTTAATGCTTGAAATCCAAGAAATCAACAACAATTTGGTATCTGTTTCCATCTAAGAATGCAAGAGGTGTTTCCCAGAAGCATCAGGTGTGTTGATCATTTTGTCAGGCTGGCTCTCGGGGTGCTCTGGATACAGGGTTGCTGATCTCTGTCCAAAACACATCTTTAAATCATGGAAAGACAGAATCTGGCAGTTCTGTGTGTTGAATGTAGTGGTGTTCAGAGGTGAGTGGCACTGGAGGAAAAATTGTTGGGATTGTTGGGATTGTTTTGAGACAATTCATAAGTACTTTGATTATTTGGCAAGAATGCTGAGAATTAGTTTATTTTCTTATCACTTTTTTAAAAAAGTAATAAGAAAAGAAACTAATTCTCACTTCTAACTGAATAATTCATATTAACTGTGAACATTTCTGTTGGTTGGAGAAAGTGACACAGGACATGGTTTAACATCATGTACACAGCAAAACTAGAAACCATTAAGAACCAATGAGAAGTACTAATTTAGTATTATATTAGTACTACCCACAACTCATGTCAAATCCAAAGAAAAATTTCCAGAATCCTATAACCTGGATTGCAAAATAATTCTGATAACCTGGTTTAGGGAGTGCATAGGTTCCTTCAAAGGTAAGCGGTGACATAAGTACAAATTCCGAATTTCTGAAGTGTCATCATCAGTTTTTCATCATTGTGCCCTTCCAGAGCCTGAAGGAAGCCCACAGGAAAGATGGAGATAGACTCTTGACACGGGCGTGGAGGGACAGGACAAGGGGCAATGGCTTCACACTGACAGAGGGGAGATTTAGATTGGATATTGGGAAGAAATTGTTCACTGTGAGGGTGGTGAGGCCCTGGCACAGGTTGCCCAGAGAAGCTGTGGCTGCCCCATCCCTGGAAATGTCCAAGGCCAGGTTGGGTCGAGCTTGGAGCAAACTGGGATAGGGGAAGGTGTCCCTGCCCATGACAGGGGGTGGGACTGGATGACCTTTAAGGTCCCTTTCAACCCAAACCAGGCTATCATTCTATGATTTTGTGATCTTTACCAGTAGACAAGGAAGAAATCAGTGGAACAGGTGGCAGGTGAAAATGAGCAGAAAACTGAAATACAGAAAGAAGTGCCTCCTGAGCTAATTTGAAAGCTCTGAACCAATAAGTGAAGATTGTGCTATATCTGATCCAAACCAGGGCAGGCACTGCATCTGCAGAGAATCCCTTACCTAGTAAATCTCTGGCTTTGAAGTTCAACATAACAGCAACATGGCAAAAGAGAAAAATGTCATGAAATTGGTGTTTGGCCACTTCTATTATTTTCCATTGTTGTCTGTTACAAATTGCTCATAAAATGTCAAAGCACAGTAGTGCTCATAAGTATGCATCTGGAAATTAAGTGTCTGCTTTGGTAAATATTCACATTAGGGCACTTAGGGGTAATTTTTTTTTCTTGCAGAGCATGAGGAGTTCCACACAGAAATCCTGTTAAAAAATAATAGGATTTGTGTGCATAACTCCCTGTGCATCACTTTGAAAGTTTACCCCCTGCAGCGTAAGAGTTAGATAATTTTAGTCTTTCAAAATTGTGCTTCTCCGATCTGGTCTTTTCCTGCAGTCTGTTATTGATGGTGCACTCATAAATGCTTCTAAATAATCGTGATCAAATCTTACATTGTTTTCCTTCCGTGGTGGAGAACTTGAGTTATTGTGTATCCCAGTGCTTTGTCTTGTACTGGAGGAAGTCTGAAAGGAGAAATTACAGAGGTGCAAACATGACCTGGTTTGTAAGTGCACAGTTTATATGCACAAGTGACAGATATAAACAATAATATTTGCCCACAGCAAAGACTTGTTCTCTCTCTATATAAATGCATATATACATATCTAGAGGTCTGATATTTGAACAAAAAACTCCCATTCAGCAGCTACTAATACTTTATGGCCCAATAGAAAAATTATATAATTACAAAATCAAACTGTGTTTTTCAGTGTTTTCTACTCAGTCTAAGTCTAAATGTCCCAATGCAGTGGTTTTCACTAACCCAGTTTTTCTCTCCTGCTGTATTCCTAGTGGAGACGCTTTTTAGAGTTACTGTCAAAAAAATCTTTCTCTTAATATGATGATTTCTTGAGTTTCTTCAGGGTGCAGAATTGAACAGTTATCAGGCAAAACCTGTGGGGGTTTTTTTTGTTTTTTTTTTTTTTTTTTGTGATGTATCCAGTGTTCTTTTCCCTATCCGTATTGAAAACGGACTGGCAAGAGCAGTTGTTTTGCAATAGTTTGGCACTTAGGCTTCCAGCTTTCTATGGAACCTGGAACAGCAAGGGAAAGAAGAATTAAAAGACTGCTCAAAAAATGAACTCCTTTTTAGAACAACTGTCATTTGGTTTTAAAGAAGTCATGCTTGTTTTTTTGTTTTTTTTTAATCTGAACCTGTTAATGAATCTCTGCATTAGTTACAGTCTCAAGTTTATCAGTTAGTATTTGTGATGCAGGAAATTTGTATTGAGACAAGTGGGATTCCTCCCAGTTTTGTGTAGGATTGAACAATGGTACATTTTAAATGTGGGGTGTCTCTGCTTAATGAGAGACAGCTGAGAGGTGTGGGTGGCCAGCTCTGCTCTCCTAAGAGAACTGTGTCATGAAGTCTGGTGCATATTTTGGGTTGCTTTTTTCTTTTTAGACTTGGATAAAACACTTTTGCCTGGCAAAGTGCATGTCTGCTCCTTCTCCTACTTAAGTTGCTGGCAAATCTCCTGTTGATTTTAGTGCAAGGAGAACTGGACACCAGCTGGACCCAAATTCATATTTGAAAGTGCTTTTTTTCCCTGGTGTGAATAAACTCCCCAGTGTGCAAATAACTGTGCTGTTGGGTGTCATATTTTATTGGTGAAATTATATCACTTTCAACTATCAGTTGGCTATGAAAATATCTTGTTGCAAAAAGATCAAAACCAAGAAAAAGCTCACTCTGTGTAAAAACAAACAAACAACTCCCCAAAACAAACAACTTCCCCCAGTTCGTGAGCCCCCTGGAAGTTGCTGGCATCATGAAAACAGAAATTTTCCACTTTGTGGACATAATAGGAGTCAAGACTTCGGGGCTCTCTTCCAAGCCCATGCTTGTGCAACACCATGCGTGTGGTAGCCATGGCCTCAGCTGATCCCTTTTGGAGACAGGGAGATTTCTGTGTCATCTTGCATTTCAAGAGCAGGTTGAATCATAATTTAAAGCCTTATAAAACCACGTGTGGTATCTTCACAGAAACCACTTGCACAAAACTCCTTCTCCCACCATGTTTTGTCTCCAAGAGAAATATGGGAACAAAATGAGTGAAAAGCAACAACAACAAAAGCAGCAACCAAAAAGTTCATCCTGAAGTGGGCACTCAGACTAAGTAGAATAGAAATTTCATTTGTAAATAATGACAAGAAACATATAGAAGTAGGTGTCTTTTAAACAGTCTTCATAGAAAGCCAGGCTTCTAACCTCATCTATATTTACTACAGGAAAAAGTAGCATGATGTCTTCATAGATTATGTGAGATGACATTTTTGTCACCCAGCTTGTTCTCCTAACGTAGACCACAAGATCTTCAAATAGTTTCTGTCTGAGAAGCCACCTAGTCGTGGTTTAGTAACTGCCAGCAGTACAGACTATCACACCTCTCCTTAAGCTGTTCCAATAGCTAAATGCCACTACTGTTATATAAAATAAAAATAAAATTCATAACCCACAAACTGAATAATCCAACTGCCTCTACCTCTTTTCTAGCTGAATTTCTCCATTTTCAGCTTCTCACCAGTATGTCTTGCACCTTTTATCTTTAGACTGAAGTCATTCATTATATCAGATTTCTTATGTAGATAGTCAGAAACAGAGTTCATGCTTAGACTGATAAACGCAGTAGATTGAATGCCTTGAATTTCTGATGAAAAGACTTGTTTTATTCTCTAATCACTCTCATGGAGCTTCTCCAAACCTGATCCAATTTGTCAGCATTCTTGAGCTGTGGACACCAACTTGTGATGTGGTATTGCTGCAGTAATGTGCATGTGAATAAGTGAGAGAGTCACAAATCCCACATAACAGCTCTTGTTACCCTTTGCAGAACTGTGGGATCTGGGTAGTTGTCATTGCACTGATTTTTCTCCTAGGCTTTTCATTCTTCCCCAAAGTTATGACCTCCTAGAACAGAATCCTCTGTGGTTCTTTTTGTTTGTTTGTTTTGTTTTGTTTTTTGTTTTGGTGGGGGTTTTTTTGGGTTTTTTTTTTTGTTTTGTTTTTTTGTGTTCTGTATTTTATTGTTAATAAGACATACAGAGGTTTGGACATAATGACACTTATATTGTTTACTTCTAGTCAGTTTAATAAATGATGTCTAATTTGTTAGCAGTGACTTGACTTTATCCCCCCCTTTTTTTTTTGTGTGTGTGTGTCCTTTCCAAATACAATTAATAATTATTTTCTATATGATTTAATTTCATTAAGAAAAGTCCCAAATGAGGCAGACAATACATATTTCATGAGTTTGCCCATTAGAAGCCCATATGTTTGTTTATGATTTCTTGCTTTAAATTGCACACTGAATTGTGTTGGTCACTGAGTTGTTAAGCCATTTGATAACTGTCCTTCTGGGCTTACTTAATCAAAAATTTTGCCTTACAGGATTGTGTCACACTGCACAGTTTATCAAACTTTACCAGAATGAAATTTTCATTATTAGCAAAAGCAGAAGATAATCTTCAGCAGTTTCAGAAGGTCTGTTTTGGCAAACCTGTATTGAGGCAATTATTACAACATGATGCCAACATTCAAACTGCCATCACTATATAATAGCTTCCTTTAGTTTTGTGTTAATGGCATGCAAAATCAGCCATTCCTTTGACTCTCCCAGAACTGATATCAAACTCGTGGCAGGGGGCTGGATATCATTAAAAAGTGTAAGAAGTACTCTCTGGAACTTCTGGAAAAGTATCATTGCATGTGAGATGTCTCACAGCTCTCTGGGATTTTGTGTCTCTTCCAAACTTTCTGAAAACCTGTATTAGTAGACCAGAGATCCCCAACAGCTCCTCTTTTATACTTGGCTGCAAGTTATTCAAATATGAAGATTTAATAAGCCTAGTTTTCATGCCTGTTCCTGGATTAATGCTGAAATATAAGCATTAATTACCTACATGTGATACATCATCCACCGTATCACAGAAATACTGGTTGGATGTAGCTGCCTTTTCTGTGTAATCACTGATAATCTGAGCATCTCCACTTCATTAATCTAATACAGATTAAGAACTAGAAAAGATTACCAGACCCTCTAGTTCAGCCTTCAGAACATCATATGTATAATTCCAACTCCTTAAGAAGTGTCCAGAGCTATATAAGGCAGGACAGATAAGTTTTGGTGGTGTAATAGGGAGAGCTGGTGCTGATGCAGGTATCCATGATAAGCCATATGTGTACCTCTCCCAGCCATTGCTTCCTGGCACATCCTCATGTGGAGCCAGCCTTTTACAGGCTCAGAGAGGGCAAGTGAATAAACCATTGTATTAAGGCATCTAAATCAAGTTTAAAGACCAACTAATGTAATTAAATGTGGACTGAGAAAATGGAATTTGTTTGTGTCTACATGTTCCTACTAGAATAATTATTCCCTATTGAAAACTTTTGCCTGTCAATTCCCATCTATTTAAAATTGCAACAATATCCAGTTGTTGCTTTCTTGTGTCCTCAGTCTCTATCCTAGCTTTTGTTAGGGACAATGCAGTGGTATTCATCACCAACAATAAGACTGTTATGTTTCATTGTGTTTTTTCCAAAGCTATACAATGTTCTAGCCATTATGGAAGGGTTGCAGTCAGCTGAGTGATGTTTACATGTCACTTCCATACCCTAATAAGAGCTATAAAAGAAAGTGTATTGTAGCCAGCAGGGAAGAGATTCAGCTTGGAAGGCCAGGACTTCTCCCTCATATAGAAACGTAATCAGGGAAGATAGCACTGCACTGCGTAGTGTGCTTTTATTTTTGGCCTCTGCTTTAGTGCCACAAGTGTCAGTAGTAGTTGCAGCAAACTGCTTATTCATGCTGCTGCTGTGATTGTTTGCTTCTGGGCAGTATTAATTTTGTGGCTGTGCTAAGTTAGGAATCCATTCCCAAGGACATCAATGGCATGGCTCTCTGGCTTGTCCTGGTAGCGGCCAGTCTCGTTCATGTGATGGGAATGTTCCTGACTGTGTTTGCTGGCGTTCCCATAAAAGCATTCCCACACACCTATGCCAGTAGGATCAGCACTTTTTCTGGAAGCAGGGTCTTTCCAGCTTTTTCTAGGATGGTGCCTCACAGTCACATGCTGGAGGTGACGGGCGTTTCTGATACATTCCTTGGGCGTTTCTCTGTGCACTTCTCAGCCCTGGTTCGTGTGGCTGGGCTCTTGTGCTCTTTGTAGTGGCAGCTCATTTCACAAGACTCATGGAAGTCGTATGGCTGCCTGAGGTCATCACAGAGGAGATGAAGATCCCGAGTTTGCAAATATGTGGATTGAGCCTGGGGGTGCATTTCTGACACAGCTGTCAGGCAAAGCAGAGGTTCCACCACATTTCTGCTTTTCGAACATGGCATCCTTGACTCTTGGCACTTTGGCTTCTGGGAACTATAACTATTGTCTGGATTCATGGGAGGTTGAGAGAGAGCAGGAATCCTAATAATTAAGACTTCTTGGAAGAAGAAATGAAATCTATTCCTTAGTTGGGATATGGGTGGAGCAGGATTCCCCTTTCTGTAGCCAGCTGGAAGAACATCTTCATATCCTCTGGGATCTTTGAAGGTAACAAGGCAGGAGGAAGATGTTAGATGTGCTGGTAGTTACTTGCTTTGAGATATTCAGACCCCAGTGCTAAATCACTCCGTTTATTAGTCAAAAGCTGTTTTATGGTTTTAAACATTCTTCTTGATAAAATAAGGGCTGTTTTGGTTGAACAATAAAGCTTGTGACCACAGGTAGTATTCTTAACTATATATAGATGGCTTTTGGTGTTTCTTCCCATAACTGCTCTGTGGCTGTTTATATAATGTACCATTAGTCATCAACAGACTGCAGAGGTTGCTGGTTGAGGAGGTTGACTCAAACTGAGTGGTTAGTCAAGTGCTATGGCAAATGCCAGCCTTTCTGTTGAAAAGATCATGTCTCAAGACAGTGCCCATTCTGGATTGGGTCCTAGTTGGGAGTTAGGAAGGGTTTCTGCTTTGTGATCCTATTTGTATGACAGTTTTATGATTCTGTGATATATATGCCTGAGAAAGCTTGAAAAGGGGCCTTAGCCTTCTTCTCAGTCCATGTTTATCAGTTCTGGTGGCAACTCTTTTCCCATCACTAATATGTTTTTCTTCTTCAGGAGATGAGGAAAATGAGGTTCACTTTGCTGTGAGACACTGGAATTTGGTCCCAGCTAAAGACAGGATGCTGAGCAGGAGGAGATGGTGCTCTTACCTGTCTTAAAATTGCTTATGAGCTTGGTTACTGTACCTTGTCCATTACTGTACCACTCCAGGTTAAACCCCATCACAACCAGGCTGGGAAGGAATCTGTCTCTGTGTGAGAGACTTCTGGTTCTTTGCCTTGCTCTGTAGCGCAGAGCACACTGGATTAATCTCACCTGGAAAATCCACCCAGTAAACTCCCTGTAGGTGATCCTTCTTATTTTTCTTGCAGCTATTGTATTTATAGCTTTTAATATTTTACTGTAGGCCTTGTACTTTCCTTGGCTGTATGAGGGAATTCTGTACAGACTATCATCAAATGAAAACATCAAAATGGGAGAACTAGGAAAGAATGGCTGGTTGGTATTGTCAGGTAGCACACAAAGTCCTGCATGTTGGCACTTTTTTCAGGTGGACAAGGCCATTGTCTTCAAGGCCCATGAAGCAGTGAAGTCCCTCTGTGGTTGCCACTGGAAATATTGCCTAGTTAACTGGGAAGTGGGAGTGTGAGAGTGCCTGGGACTTGCTTCCCCACTGCCTGCTGTCTGTGGCGGCCACAGAGATGTTTTCATTGAAAACTTGACTGCTGCACTAATGTGCAGGCACTGGCAAGCTGCTGAATGCTGAGAATGCTTCAGATATTAATATTTTCTAGAATTTCTTCCATTAAAACCAGCAATTTAGTAAAAGTAGGGGAAAAATGTTCAATTTTAATGCCAAATGCTTTAAATGACCATTTTTCCCCTTCTGTGTTGAGCATTGGAGACCTTACTTATTCCTTTTTATGAAATCTGAGGTTACACATACACCTACAGTTGTTGTGTCACCTTCTGTCTCTGTAAAGCTGAGTGCTGGCTGCAGGTGTTCTGTGGAGACTGAGGGCAAAATAAAAATGCCAAGTAATTGGTACCCTGACTCTCCATCCAGCGTGTCCTGTGTTGCAGAACATAAATAAAATGAAAGGGAAGATCTTCAGAGAGCTGCATGCAAATTTTGACTGGTTGTGGTTTTGGAAGTCAAGGAACAAGGTGATACAGAGAATGCTTTTTAAGCTGTTTTATCAAATGTCATATCTCTGTTTTAATATTTTATGTGATGTGGCTTCTTTCAGATGATCAGCTGGATTATCTGAGATCAGAGAAAAGGGAGTGGTACTACTCAGCTGCAGAAAATAGGAAGAAAGTGCCGCCATGGCAGGGTAGGGCACAGACACACTGCAGAGCACTGGCTATTTGTGGAGCTTGTTTCAGTACACACATCTCACAGATAGCCAGACAGAATTACTGAAGTGGAGGTGTTTTATTTATAATGAATAAGTTTAAAACAAACTTCAAAAAAAAGTTTATACAACACTATTTTAGAATTTTTCCCCTGGGATTTGTTAGATAAGACCATTAGATATTTATTTTCTGGACAACTTTCCTGTTTGTGTGCTTACTAATTATAATGGAAAGACCTACTAAATTATGTATCTGTGTTAAACAGCTTGCTTTTCAAACAAAGGAAATTGGCCACAACTCTAATTTCTTCTATTTTTATCTTTCTCTTAAAGGGCAACACTTTAAGGAAAATCCTCCTGTATCGGTACTTTAAAGGGGAATATGGAAGTGGTATGAATGGGCCCCTGTCTGCCAGCTACAGCAAAACTGCACAAGTGGGAGGTAAATCAACACACATCATTTCAAGAGACCAAAATTAGCAGCACTGTTTTTTCTAATAGTCACATTGGACATGCTCCAGGCATTCAGTTGGTAAATAAATCAAATATGTTCTGTAACCACTTAGAAGAGAGGTAGTATCAGACTTTTCTATTTTTAAGTTGCACACACTTGTCTCAGATGGTGCGTTTGGAGGTACCAAAGTAGGTACCAGTAAATCCCCATTCAGAACTTCAGCAAAGCAAAAAACTTGTGAAGAGAAATGGTATTGTTTCTGGAAACTAAAGAATTTTTTTACAATCCTTTATTGATATATGAAAAAGATAAGATCGAAGGAAGAGCTTCTCACAAAAATACTGCTTAGACAACGGAACATATTTTCCTGAGAGGTTGTAAAATGTGTTAGTTCTTGTTACAACTTTGCTGGACAAGACTCTGATGAACCTCTCCTATCTTCCTGTGGGCAGGAGGTTTCAGTAGATGATCTCTGTAGGTCCACTATAAGCTATTTTTTTGTATCATTCTGCTGTGGAAGCCACAGGAAGTTACTGCAGGGTGGTTTCTAGGAAAACCCATAAAAATGGATGTCATAGGAAATGAGGCTGGAGCTAGGTATAGAGCCAGCTCAGAACTGCATTTTGCATTTTCAGTGCACACTGAAGGCATGCCCAGATTTGTCAACTTTTGCAGATGTTGCCCAGCTGTTCCTCCTTAACTATTTCAGTGTAGACACTGAAAATCTTTGCAGTCTTAACATCCTATATGCCAAATTTTCCTCTCTAACAAATAAGAGACTGAAGTTTTACTATTTTTTTTAGTTCTCTCTAAAAAGTGTGTTTGTGTATGGTTTCATCACAAAGTTTGAAGCATTTTAATCAGTTTAATCAAAGTAGTACTGTCTGATTAAAGCAGTACTGTATTTTTTGCTAATGAAGTAGGCACAGTTACATCTTTAGAGAAGTAAGAATAGCAGGAAAGATGATCATCTGTGATAATAAAAGGTGGTTGATTTAATGAGCTGATACAATTTAGCAAAATTTATTCAACCCACACCTTTAATTTGGATTAACTCAAGTCTGTGTTCTTAAAAGAAGCATCATGATGATGATGGTGATGATGATCTAGGAGTTGGCAAAAGCATTTGGCTGGAAGGTCAGACCCATAACCAGGGTGGATTTACCAGGACACAATTTTAGTGTAGATTAGGCCTGAGATTGAAGAACAGATTTAAGAAGGGTCTCAGAGCACTGACCCTACTCCCAGTTTAGTGTATGCAGCAGAGGAATTAAAAAAGGGTTCAGTGAACAAATCAGTGTCCTTTCCATCTTATTTATTGTCTGAATATCCTGGCAGAACAATGGCTTGGGGATTTGTTTTATTTCTTATTCTTAGAACCCAACATTGCAGTTTCGTACAAAAATCTTGTTTTTATCAAAGGGAATTTTGCCTGACAGAATTTCAAAATTAAATTTATTACGTTGCTATTGTGTGCTTTATCACTACTAATAGGTTCATTTTCATACATGTGTGTGAAGCAAACACGAGCAGTATTTGTGTCTTTGTCTAATTTGCAGGTGGATTTTCGGGACAAGATGCAGATAAGTCTGGGGTGACCATGTTTGATATCCAGTGCCTCCTGGACAAAGAAGGTGCCTCAGAACTGGTCATAGATGTGATAGTGAACACTAGAAATGACAGGATTTTCTCTGAGGGCATTCTGCTCGGTATTGCGCTGCTTGAAGGTGGAAATACTCAAACACAGGTACTTGTTTAATCTGCTTATTCACATATTGATTCCGAGATGCATGTGGTCTGGAAACAAATAAAGAGAACCTTTTTGCTGTGAGTTCTCTGAGAAGTTTGTCACTAGAATATGTACCACTGTAATACAAATGTAAATATGCCCTATTACTATGCAGTAGCTTTTTAGGAGAAGAAAATGTTTTTCAGCTCTCCCTCTCTGTGTAGCACTGTGCTGCTTTTAATCTGGTCATTGCTATGTGAGCATTATCCCCAGTTATTTTATGCACTCTTTGTAAAATTAAAAATTATAATACTTCGAAGTTTATAATAACACATTATTTTCTGGAAACCTTCAGAGACATTTATAAAAATCTCCAAAGAGAAAAAAAACTGGTCATTTGAGAAGATCAGTATCCCAGTCGATAGAAGATATCTGCTTTAAACTATGGTTTCTAGGTTTTCTTGTGAATTATATCCCTCTCACACATTTAGCCAAATCAGATGATTGAAGGAAGAGAGAGAATTGATATGATGAGGAAGGGCTGGGAGATTGGGATTGTTTGCAAACTGTTGCAAATGGTCCTCAGCGTGCTTGACAGTTATACTGAGGGACTGGAATTAATAACCTAAAATAATAGTTAATAATAAATTCTGTCTGTAGCACAAAAGAAATTGATATAATCCAAGCTATAATATTACATATTTGATGTTCCATGCTTTCTCTTGTTGTTACATAATAAGTTACTTTTGACTGTTATTTGGAATGGAATATCATGACTAGTAAGCCTGGAGAAATGGAGAGTGTCACAAAGTAATTTAACTTTAAGTACAATATTGTGACATTTAAAAGACTGCAAATAGCACTGTTCACCATTTTGCCCAAATTTTAAAACATTATCATCAGCCTTAGTTACCAGCCTTGTATATCACTTTGTGAAAGAACTGGTCAGGCAGTGGCCAACATTTGTTCTGTGTAAGTGAAGTAATTATTCATCATTTGTTTCACAAAAAAAAAAAAAATAGTGTATTTTTGTACTTCTTCTTCCTTAGAAGATTGATAGCTAAAGATTTTTTTTTTCAGTATTCGACTTACCAGCAACTAAAGGAGCAGAAAAAGTCAGAAAGGTTCTTTAAAGTGCTGTATGATCGCATGAAAGCTGCTCAGCAGGAGATCCGATCCACAGTGACAGTGAACACTATTGATTTGGGGAGCAAAAAGAAGGAGGATGACAGCGACCTCACCATATCTGTTCCCAAAAAGAGAGGTAAGGAGGCACCCCTGGGAAGGAGAGGAGCAGCGCATTGTATTGACACTGCCTGTGCTGCACTACTGATGCTCTGCTGAGCTGATCAATAAGTTTTAATATTAATCATTGCCAATTTGCATATTTGCCTGTTTTTCTCTGAATTACAGTCCATCTCAGGTTGGCCACAAGGAATTAGCTTTAATGAAAACAGTGAAGCTCTGCCAGTTTGCATCAATAAAAGCTATTGAGCCGTATTTTTAGAGGGGCAGAAGCAGAGGCTGCTGCTATTGGGGATATTTCACAAGAGCAAGCGCAGGAACTGATTTCCCACCCTGTGGTCTTCCCATTGTTCCCATCATTTATTATATATGGGAGAGAAATAGTAGGGCTTTTTGTGTTAATGTTCTGTTTCACTCTGGTTTGTGGTTTATTTGGAACATGCTATCCCTGCATGAATGTTGCTTTGATATTCTTTTTGAGTTGCCTAGAGGTCTTTGAAAAGTTAGGCACCAACAAAGAAAAAGTTGCATTCATTATTATTGTTTTCTTATTGTTTAATCAAATCGGGAGAAAGACTTTCACAAATGAAGGAAAACGATCTTCTTTTCAGTTAAGGATTCAACCCTGCATCTGAAAGAGGGAATGAAAGGACAGTTAACAGAAGCATCTTCTGCAACCTCCAAGGCTTACTCTGTGTACAGAAGAGAAATGGATGCAGAAATAGATCTGATGGGCTCAGGAGCAGATGCTGCAAATGCAGAAGAGAAGTCTGCAGAAGAAGCAATCATGAGCCCTGCCATTGCAATCATGCAGCCAATACTGAGATTTCTTCAGCTGCTGTGTGAGAACCACAACCGAGAGCTCCAGGTAAAGTGTTTTGAGCTGAGCTTTTATAGGGGTCTTATTTGAGGGGCTGCACCTTCATAAAGGGAGAATAAGCACACCTGTGCCTGGCCCCTGTTACAGAATAGGGCTGTCTGAAATGTTGGGGGTTTTTGGTCCAAGGGATAAAAGAGCCCTTTTCAAGAACCATTTGGGTTCTGTGTTGGAGGAGTGCATATTTATATCCTCAAAATTGCTTGGGGATCTCAGCACAGCCACATGGAACTGAGGAGGGTCTAAATGTCCCTGCTAGTAAAGTTCCTATGGTCAGTTGGTGGATCACTTAACACAGGCTTGAAGAGCACAGGAAGTTTCTGGGTACTGCCCCTTTCCCAAAGTATCGCAATTGAAGGCTTTAGGATGCTCTGTGTGTCCCTGCTATCAGTTCTTTTGGTAGAAATCACTGTCCCCATAGCAACCTCTGCAAAATGTATTTTCTGCAAATATACATCAGTGCCATGGCTAGGAGTGGTTTCTCCCCTTCCAGCTGTGCTTGGGGTGGTTTGAGCTGAGCTCCAAAATGTGCCACCAGACCTGCTTAGCCGTGGGGCAACAGCTTCCAAGGGCTGTAATGGGTGACTGGGAGCAGGTCTGCAGGACATATAAAAGACATTTAAGGCCAGTGCAGATGTTTGCCAAGTTCACTTTCCTAAGCCCTCCCTGCTCTATGATTTAATCAGATAATAGTTCTCAATTGCTGCATCAAGGCCTAATATATTTTCTGTAGTAGTGCAGTGTACTTCAGTACCTGAGACACAGTGGTCATATGCTTATAAATTATATCCTTCAATGTTTTAATGAAAAAAGACTAAAATACTTTGTTTGCCTTGACTCTCTTCCTATTTTTTGTTTTGTTTTGTTTTGTGTTCCTTTCCTTCACCCATCAGAATTTTTTAAGACATCAAAACAATAAAACAAATTACAACCTCGTTTGTGAGACCCTTCAGTTTTTGGACTGCATCTGTGGGAGCACCACAGGTGGGCTGGGCTTACTGGGGCTGTACATCAATGAGAGGAACGTGGCTCTTGTCAACCAGACGCTGGAAAGCTTGACGGAATATTGCCAGGGCCCGTGCCATGAAAACCAGGTAGGGCTCAAGAACTTCTGGATGGAGAAGGCTGTACCTGAATGTTGGTGTCTGGGTGCTTATCACAAACCTTTGAGTATTCCTGATAACATAAATTCACTTGGAGCTGCTATGACTAGACTTAACACGCTTCAAGCTTTTGTGAGGCCTGAGCAACCCTTTTAAGTAAGAGCTCAAAACAGACTCTTCCTGTAGTACCTCTGTTCCTCTGAGGGTTTGCAGACCTTTTGGAGAGAGTTTCATTCTTGTGTTCCCGTGTCCATGCCTTAAACCTCACTTTGTGAGACTGGATTTGGAGTCCCAGTTTTGGAAGTGCACTGCAAACACAGGCTTGTTTGTGTTTCCGTATGTTTCATTTTCACACATTTTGCCCTTGCTGGTGGTTATACAGTTTGCTAACATTTACTTTCTTTATTTCACATAACTGCCACAAAGTTTAATTTGCCCTCCCAGCATACCACCTAGCAGCATCTTTAATTATGGTATCAGTAGTGAAATGGATGAGACTTAAGACCACACTTCTGATCTCCTGTGCCTTGCTCACTGCAGCCTTTTGAAGTCACACAGCTGTGATTTTTGGTAGAAGTCTCTTTAGTGTCTTGCTGAAGAAGTGTAGGAAAGTAAAGGATGTGGTTAGATGCTGCCATATTTGATCTGAAGAGAACTGCAGTAAAATTGTCATAGTGCATGAAACTGCAGAATTTTTGCTATGGGTTAGCAGTGGGAAAATTGTGGTGAGCAAATTACAGAAGCAATCTGTTCTCTATGCTAGAAATAGTTGAAGAAATACATGCAGTATTAATGCTTCTTCATTAATGTGCACCAATGAAATGTAAAGTGCTGTTACTGCCATTGCTGGTAATCAGCTGCCTTTACTTAATATTTTAAAAACAAAGAGAAATCCTTTAGTGGTCTAAATTTTGAACAGTAATATTTAAACCACTTATGAATGGGAAAAACAACTGTAAAAAAGTATAGCTACAGGACTGGAGATTAGAAAAAATGTTACAAATTAACAAGTTCTCCAACAAAGTTATGTGAGAAGCACTGGAGGAGCGCTGATATGGAAGGGAATGATGAATTACACTTTATTACTTAGGCCTATCTGCTGGGAAGTCACTCAGGATTTGAATTATATTTGTTTACACCAACTGCAAGTCTAATTCAATATATTTCAGGGGCAAATGCTCCACACTCTCATTTTGATTTTTCCCCTTCTCTCTGTCTTCCTGGAAGACTTTTCCTTTCCTATTGTCCCATAAACCTGCTAAAGGAAAAGGTGCCATAGACTGTTGTATAACTGACTGTTATACACAAGGCCTAGAAGGTCCAGAACTCCAGTTGTAAAGGCATTTGGGAAGCACCACTGGTCACAAATACAGTTTTGAATTCCATATCCAGAAATACCCTTCTTTGCAGGATATGTCTAGATGCATGGAGACACATGTGATTTTCCTGAACATTTTGTGCTGTAACAGCAATATTAATGCTGGCTGCTGAGGGCAAATGAAGAATCTGAGCATGCAAATTTGGTTGTGCTTGCAGTCAAGCTTGTCTTTTATGTCTGAGGCTGGCATGTGCTCAGCTGAATCTGGCAGTGCTCCTGAGGGCTGCTGTCTGCAAGTTGTACTGCTTGGTGCCAAGCCCTGCGGGATTCTCTGGGAGCAGATTTTAGCTTGCACCACCTTTTTTCCAGTTGGGTGTTTCACTACTGGCAGTGTTTGGGTTAGTTCTGTACACACAAGTCTCCCCTAGCACTTCTTGTGGTGTGTTTTCAGGCTGTTCTGTTTTGGCTAAAGGGTTCTGTAAAGTCTAAAGGTACCTTGCTCTTGTAAGGTGTTTTAAGTTCTAGGTCCTTCTTTTGGAAATTTGCTGATGTGCATATTCTCTTCCTCCCTCTGGCTGTATCATCTCCCTCTTTTTCCCACTCCACCCCTCCCTTCTGCCCCTGCCCCATTCCCTTCTCTTCTCTTGTTTTGCAGACATGCATAGCCACCCATGAGTCTAATGGGATTGATATTATAATTGCTCTCATCTTGAATGACATAAACCCTCTTGGCAAATACTGCATGGACTTGGTGCTTCAGCTCAAGGTACAGTATATGTAAATTTGTTTATTTGAATTTGGGCAGCAACAGAAGACATACCTATGGGAGAGCTCTAGGCAGCCTGACATTTACTTAATCTTACCATAGCGCAGTATACTCAGAAGCCTTTGAAAAAATATTCTTGCAAATGAGTTCATCTAAGCTTCTGAATCCTTATCAGGCCCTCTGCCACAGGCCTTTTGACCCACTGCTGTGTTTGGGACTAGGTCCTCAGCTTTTTTTTTTTTTTTTTTAATCCTATCAATCAGGCATGACACAGCTAGCATGAAAAGTCTGTATTGTGGATGTAAAATCTCTCAAGGTTGATGAATAACTACACTGTACAGGCATGCAACAAGTCAGGCCTTCTCTCCAAATACCGAACTCTAAAAAATTATTTGAGAAGGAAATGCTGTGAAAAAGAATAATGCATCAGATGACCTGCAATGTCAAATAAAGTTGAAAACAAGGTTCAAGTAAATTGTACCTTATTTCCCTTCTCAGTGTCCTCTGAGGGGAAGCACAAAGTGTGGAGTGTGAGGGCAAAGCCTGGAGCAGGAGGGCTTGTAATGTAGTTTTGTTCTGTATTCTGGGGAGAGTTGGACAAGCTCGTAGATAAGTTTCTCCTACCTGTGTACCAGTGCATGCAGAGGGGAGCTTTTCAGCTGTACTGTCTGCCAAGCAGGGTAGAATCTGTCCAGGACTATTGTCTTTTCTTGCCTCCCAGATTAAGTATTTCCATTGCAGATGGTCTGTTTCCTCCCCAAACCAGCAAATACTCTGTGGTAACTGCATTGCATCATATTGGCAATGTTACACATGTCTAATAAAATAATTAATATAGCTATATTTCATGTACAATGAAACATTGAATCAACAGTGCCTTACATATGATTTTAATAACTGTAATTACTTTTTTGAATGGTAATGTAATTCAGGCCCCCCTCTAGCAAAACACTTAGGCAGACATTTAACTTTGAACATGCAGACAGTTCTTTTGAAGTCCAAATTTCAGTCTCTGTAAAGATGTATCTGCATTCACTCTAGTGCCATTTTGATTTGCCATTGTGATGAGGTGAGCAAATGCTTGTAGAACAGCTTTTCTGTGTAACAACCAAACACAGAGCTTAGAGACACCTCTGCAAGGAGCAGTGTGGCTGCTTCACAGGAGGCTGGCTGTGCTCAGACTCACTCAATTTGCAAAAATTGTGGTGAATGATAGCAGAGGTTCAGACTGTGGAAATTATTCTGATTTTGCAGAATCACAGTCATTTGCTTTAATAGGGATGTCTTGAGGTCATCTTGTCCAAGCACCCTGCTTAAGCAGGACCAGCTAGAGCAGGTTTCTCAGGACCATGTCTGGCTGAATATCTCCACAGCTGGAGACTCCACAACCACTCCACTGCTTGATTCTTCTCACAGTATAAAAGCGTTTTCTGGTGTTTAGATGGAATTTCATGGGTGTTTTATTCTTCTGCATTTCCTCCCACCAGGTATTTATACACCTTGATAAGATCCATCTGAGCCATCTGTACTCCAGGCTGAACAATCACAACTTTCAGTCGCTCCTTATATGTAAAATGCTCCATTCCCTTCATGATTTTTATGGCTTTTTGCTAGATCCATTCCATTATGTTCATATCACTCTTGTACTGGATCTGAACACGTTGCTGGGCAAGATGTGATCTCAAGAATTGGATCCAAATTAAGAAGCTGCTGTTTTTGATTTTGAGTAGCAACACATTGAAATAATAAAGCAATGAGTTTACCAAGTAATGTTTAACATTGACACTCCGTCAGTGGTTATAGGCAACTTTGAAGTTGCAAATACATACATTTTGCACTGAAAATACAGAATTCGAAGTATATAGGCCCCTACATTTACACTTATAAACAAGCTCAGACACTGTTTTCAGGGAACATTGTATGTTCAATTTACACCCTCCAACCAAAGGAAAGGCAATGCAGAGTTATATTTTCCCATGCCATCTTAGTTTAGCTTGTTTTGCACTTAGTTTTTGATGTGGCATTTAACTACATCTTCATGGATTATATTTTCCAGTGGACTCCCGAATCATTTAGTGAGCAGACCAGACAGCGTTCACTGAGTTCACAGATGGCCAGTGTTCTATTCTGCTTTTTTTTTATTTGGAGTGTGACCCCCTGGCCTTCCTTACTGAACAGTGTGTAAGCCCTGGCACATAGGAAGAGCTCAATATCTGCCACATCTGTGACAGGATGAAGAGACATTGTCAGTCTAAGGGTACAGAGAATCTAAGACAAGTGTCTTCTTTTTTTCCCTCATAGCTGTATCTAGTTGCTTCACTCATTAATTTGTTTTTCCAAAATGTTTATCAGGAGATGAGATGGGAGCCCAGGTAAAGGTGAAATGAAGAGTAGAAGTGCTTTGGGCTATGCTGTTTTTTAGCACTTGGAAACTGATTTTTCACAGTACTAATGTGTTATGAACTTTTTGCTGTGTTTTCCAAGTGATGGATGTTTTTTCCTCACTGATGTTTGGGATTAGAAATCAGATCCTAGGCTCTCCAAATATGCAGAAAGTGAGGAATAAGTAGCCAAATAACCATCTCAAATGCCTGCTGTAATTCTATGCTATGACAAGGCACTTCTCCTGAGTCAGTAGCAAGAAGCTGGCTGTTGATGACAAAGTCCTACCTACCTTCCTGGAAGCTGCAGCAGGCAGTCCATCCCCAGGGCTGTCTGCACTGGGAAAGAGCTTCAAAGTCCTCCTCAGCCATGTGTGAGTGGACTGATGCCCTCCTACTGTTTCCTCCCTTTCCTTTCCTGGGAGCCTGTCATGGCCCCCTCCCTCCTCCTCAGTTTGAGATCCTACCACTACTGACTTGGCCACCACTGTAAGGGAAAACTGCAGCAGAAAAGGAAGCATCTTGCTTTTCAGAGCAGCATCTTGTCAGGAATCCTCATCAAAATGCTGTCCTTTCCCTCCCCCATGTCTCGTTCACTGTGCACATTAAACTTCTGCAGTGTTGGTCGCAAGGTAAGGAGTCTGATTGGACCTTTCCCATGGATGGTCCTGATTTGATTTAGAAGGAAAAGGAAAGGGACATGGCAAAACTCATATGGAGTGCTGTTCTTCTTGAGCCAGTCCCAGTTAGGTCTTCTTATTTCTTTTTCTTTGTCCTTATCTCATTCCTGTGTTGGCAAGCCCAGGCTCCTCTGTCCTGGCTTCTGTCTCAGGTTCCAGTCTCTTCTCCCAGAAATTTTGAATTCCCCAGTTACATACAAATCTTCATTCTAATCTACTCTCCTTCCATTTACCTTCAGTCTCATCCTTCAGTCCTCCAGTTAGAGGTGTTTAATCCTCAGCCTAACACAGCCCTGAGCAAGCTGCTTTGAGCAGAGGCTGGACTGCTGGAATCTTAGTCCAGAGGGCAGCCTTTAGTGTGTAGTTTTATGATCAAACATGCACAGTTTTGTGATTCTGTGCTCACCAAGAATAGCCCCTGTGGGCTTTTAGCTGTGAAATTAGTGTGTTTCTGCTCTATAGTACTCAATTTGTAATTTACAAAATGCTTCTGAGTTGGACAAGTTTGACTAGGAGACTACAACTTGTGTGATTGTTCTATTGGCCTCTAGTGCTCCATATTTTAAGGTCTATTATCAAAACTTGGGGATACAAAGGCTGCTTAAAACACAAGTTGCTTGAACATGTAGGGAATAACATCTTTCTTTTTGCCCTTGTCCCAAAAGCAGCTGAACCCTTTTCCTCTGAAACTGCCCATGCCAATTGTCTGAGGCACACCCTCCCTGGAGAAATTTCAGCTGGAATTGTTGATAATGGCAATAAGCAGCTGAGAATGAGGTTGTAGGGTGGGTTGGCTATTTTCCTGGCCCCTACCTCTTCCCTGGGGACTGTCTCCTGCTTCCAAGTGTTCCAACAGCTCAGTCTGTAACAGGGAATGATGAGGATGATGTGACAGGTCAGCCAAGGCAAGCCTGCTCTGCCAGAAGGCAGCCAAACCTCCAGGACCATTCTTCCTCTCCACTTCACCACTGCCGATTTAACTGGGAGACAGGCAGGTCTCTGAGGCACCACGGGGCTACTGCAGCTAAAGCTCATGCTGTGTAACCCTGAGGAGCTGTCTTGGGGAAAAGCAGCCAGCTGACAGAGCAAAGGTTGTCTTTATATATTCCCCCAGGAATATTTAGTAGTGAAACAAAACCTCAGGAGTGTATGAAAACAGTTTATTTTGCAGCCTTTCAAATAATAACCTGTTGAAATTCATAAAAACCAAAGGGGAAGGAAACCTGCCTGAATGATAAAACCTTTTGTGTAATATGTTTTGTAATTACCTCTGTTGAGTCTTGTTTTAACAGAAAGCCAAGGCAAAAATTGCTAGGTGGAAAATAAGGAAAGGAAATTAAATTTAATTTCTTATGCACAGTCTGCAGCAACACTCTGTATTTAAGTAAAATATTTTTCAGTGTTTAAAATTTTCCTTCCAATATAGCGTGCACAGTTAGTGTTACGGTATGCTGACATTAAAGAAAACTTATTAAATATGTCAGTAAAATAAAAGATGCAAGTGGTTGAAAATCTTATGGTCCTCATAAAAGGTCCACAAAAGTGGTCCTCATAATCTCAATTAAAACAAATGCGAGGGTCATTAATCCATGAAAGAGATTTAAAATTTGCATTAATTTGGTTTTGTATTTCTAGAACAATGCCTCCAAGCTTTTGCTGGCTATTATGGAAAGCAGGCAAGACAGTGAGAATGCGGAAAGAATCCTTTTCAACATGAGACCAAGAGAACTGGTGAGAAAACTTGTGAATATTCATAAATCTTTTGGCTGAAAAAAAACCTGTCATTAAAACATTTTTAAAATGATCTGTATCTAAGCTGAGAAGTGTTGGCAGCGTATGGTGGCACAATGTATCAGGATAGTACTAATTCACAAAAAGCACTTTAAAAGGATCAAGCATGCATGATTTCAGTCTTTACGACTTCATTATTTTTATCCGTTCCAAGCACTTTCTTTAATTGTTTCCTAACTAAATTATCATATTCTGGTAGACTGTCTTCAAGTGCAGTTTGTCAGGGGCTCGCAAATTAAGCTTGTGAAGCAGTGCTAACAGAAATGTGTGCATAGACATAGACTATATTTAATAGACATATATGTTATTTATTTATGTTTCATGAACAAAGAGAGTTCCAAGCAGTTGTTGCTGTGTTTTGGAACAACCTTGATGTTTATGAGGTCTCCAGGAACTTTAAATGTGTTGGAAAGCTGGGGAAGTAATTTCCAATACCACTTGACTGTGTAACAACAGAGTCTGAGAGATCTGGGAATTCTTGAGGGATTCTGGGGAAGAGTCTGGGGACATCGTCCCTGCCCTTAGGCAGAGCCTACTGCCTTCTGGTTTCAGGGAATCATCACTAAGGTGGCATCTCAGCAGGATGAGGCCATCCCTAGGGTACAACTGCAGGATCAGGCCTTGTGTGGGGAACCCTATGGTGGTCCTCTTAGAGGCTTTTGAATATTTGGAATTTCCCCAGCACCCTGCCCAAATCTTCCTTTCCTTTTTGGTTTAGATGTGTTTTTTCCTGTGAAATTGTGCTGCTGCCTGCTCTGGCCAGAAGAAGATCATGGCTGCACTCTAAGTGCTGCACAACCACCCCTGCCATATCTAGACCAGTCTTTAGAAGCATTTGTGAAAATACCTGCTCACAAAGGCTCAGCATTCCTGTTACTTTCTCATAGTTGCTGATGAAAAATGTAGTGGTTTGGAGCTTCGTAAATCTTTCAAGCTTGTCTTTATTCAGAAAGTGTTTCTCAGGCTGCTTGCTCTTCTTGCAGAACTGCAGGGCACCCATGCAGGCTGGAGCTGAGCAAAGTGGCTGTGTTCAGTGTGATTTTTTCCCAAGAACCACATTTATTTCCTCTCCCCCTGGCTGGATTTGTTTTGCAGGTGGATGTGATGAAGAATGCCTACAACCAAGGTCTGGAATGTGACCATGAGGAGGAGAATGGAGATGATGGCATCTCCCCCAAAGATGTTGGCCATAATATCTATATTTTGGCACATCAGGTATGTCTTAGTTGTTTTGGGACAGCTTCCAGAAAAGCATTATATGGTTAAACTCCACATGGTCACAGGTGGAGTCATGCCCTTCAGGGGTAAGAGAGAAGTAACAATGTGTTTGTTGATAAAAACCACAGTTTGGTAGCAGATGTAGCAGTGGGTTAACAAGGTTCAATGGCAAGGCACACTTTATTGTTTACTGCATACAGGACAGGCTCAGCCAACTGTCAGGGTGACCCTCCTGTTGAGTCATGATCTTAAGGAAGGATCCCCTTGCATTCTAAACTCCTTCTCAGAGGAGAGTTTAGCTACAGCTGGATCCAGACTTAGTCCCAGCCTTTCCCAACAGTTTGTCTAAAGGTTTATCTGCACATGATCAATCCTTTATATCATTTAGCCATCAAGAATTCAGAGTTTAGCATGCTCTTAACCACTTAGCAAGAGTCTCTTGTGGTAAGGAATCCCTCAGTATTGTCGAGCAACCTTGAGAGCCATTCCCTGCCCAAGGGGAGATCCTGAATATGTTGGTCCTCCCATTGAGGAGAAATTTCACACAAATTGTTATTTGTGTGAAATAGCAATGTAGAGCAAAACAGTGACTGTCTGCTTAGCTTTGTCTTCTTTTAACATTAACAGATCATTTATATCAATCAAATAATAAATTGTGTTACCATTACTGATGTATTTTAAATAGTGCCTTCAGTTGTGATACCAAGTGAACTTGATTGCAGAAGATTCCTATTATTTTAGATATATTACTTTGCCAATAGGAATAATTGGGCCTTTTCACTGCTTTCTCCTTTCAAATTATGCTGTAGTGCCCTCAAGATTTTTCTTATCACTTTTGCTTCTCTACTGGTAAAGGTAGAATGTACACTGGAGGTTTTTATTTAATGAGCTATTTATTCTTCAGAGTAGCTAGTGTCAAAAATAGTTTATCTTCCAATTATGTTCAGAATATTGAAAAGTTTTTTTGTAATTGAAAGAGTAAGGACCATGAACTTCTTGGTTATATCATAAATTACAGCATTTGGTATTTCATACAGGGGCCAAATTTTAAAAAAAGGTTTTTTCCTAAGTAAGAAGAAATAAACAGATGGGGATAGGGAGTGTTCCTCATTCATTATGTTTATTAAGTTAAGTTGTTGTTAGGAATTGAATACTCGGTGGAAAAAAAAAAAAATTTTAAAAAAGCAGTCTATAGTTACAGTAGTGTTATGCAATGTTTCTTTCAAGCAAGGAATGCAGAAAAGCAGTTCCTGAGTTATGCTGGTGTGCTCACAGAACATTTAAATAAGTAGGTATTATTATGTTGTTGGTGGTGTGGTTGACCATGTTCTACTCTCGTGCTGTGTGTGGGGCTGTGCATAAGATACCCATCAGAGATGACAGTATTTTCAGAAAGCATCTGCAGCTCCTTACCTTGTCTGAATTTATTCCTTGTCTGAATGCTTATAATGAAAATTTAGATGCCTGCCAAATTGAAATGTCGGTATTTTCTGTCTTCTTCCTACAATTTGTGTTAAATTACTTAACAGGGTTTGTGACATGGAAAATATGGTTTGGGGGAGTGGAATATAGGCCTAAAGCTATATATGAAGTGACTGCTGGGGTCATTTTACACAAGAGGTCACTGCCAGGGGTACACCAGCTGGCTGAGGTGTAGGTTAAGCTCTGTCCCTACGTTCTTATCCACAGTGCTGGAGAGGTCCATGGTGCCACTCCACAGCTATTCCTGATTCATAGCTGGTGTTTCGGTTGCATAAGGGTGGATATTTTTACAGCAACTTACTGAGCTCATTCCTGTTCTGTAAAATTAAATGTCATGATTGGCTGTGTATGCTGTAAAAAATATCCATCTTTTTTACAAAAAAAAAAAAAAAAAAAAAAAGAAAAAAGAAAAAAAATACTGTTTTCTTTTTCTTGCATTTCTGTAACATAGTACGTGTGTTTCCAATAGCTTTGCACCCATGTCAAGCTCCATATCAAAACAAAGCAATGCAAGGACAGGCAAGCTGGGACCTTTCTGTGTCCTCTGCTAAGGAAATGCTACAATTCTTGGCACAGACCTGCTGATCTTTGACCCCAAACTCTTTCCATGTGTGCCCTTTTTGCTTGCCCTGGGATGGGCAGGATACGAGCATGGACCCTTCTCAGTAAGGCCATTGTTGCTGGGTTCCTTTGCTGGCTTCAGTCTCCAAACACCCTCTGCTTTGCTGACAGAGTGGCTTTTTGGTGCCTGGGCCTTCTGCTTGGCTTAGCTGACCTGATTTACGTAATATTTCTTTGCTGTGGCACTTCATCTGACTTACCTTTTTTCTACAACCAGTGTGGCTCTTCAGTCACTTTCCTTACACTTCCTGGTGACCACTTGCTTCAGTTACAGCTTTTTGGTCCCTCTGTAATAGCAGAATAAAGACTGAGAGTTCCCCTTTTTGCTGTTCCAGCCCTCAAATACAGACAGTTTATTTTGGGGAGCTCTGACTTTCTGTTTTTGTCGTTGCACTCTTCAGGGCAATGCTGGGTTCTGCATTTTGCCACCACTACATCCTTCCTTGCCCTTCCTGTGGTTGATTTTACCAGAAGCAAGAGGCATTCTTGTAAATGTTTGACCCACAGTGCATAGAAAGTTGTACATATGCCACAAGCAAGGCTGAGATTTCTTTTAGTAAATCTTTCTTATAGCCTCCCAGCCCCTGCCCTAAATGTGCCCTTGCACATGGTGCACACACAGAGGTGTGTGGGTACAGCAGCTGTGTCATGCCAGTGATCACACATCCTCCACATGGTTCTTTGTCCTCTCTTTCCTTTATTTCTTTATCTTCCTCCAGTGTGCCACATGCCATGGCTCTGCTGCTTCCCCTGCACTGCCCCCGGCTGTCTGGGCATTGCTGCTCCTCTCTTCTCCTGCTCCTTGATGAGCAGAGGGGAGAGGGGAGGGCCACTGGGAGAAAGCAGAACTGAGCTGTCCATGAGGAACTTCCCTGAGCTGCAGCCCTGCTCTGGAGTCTGGTTTTGGGGTGCCTTCCAGACCTATCTCCTCTACCGTTGCTTGTGGAGCAGTGACACGAGCTGGCACTTGAGGTCACATCCTGGAAAAATAAGCCTGTTATTGGTAGGTAGAAAGGGTTCACAATTCTCTTGAAAATCCATGGAGGAGATTGTTTTCTTTGGTTCAAATGTCACGTTGGAACCAAGCCTTGACCTTGCTAATTCCTTGCAGTAGTTTTGTGTGAGTGCCAGAGGTGTTTTATGGACAGGGCCATCACCTCTTACACCACTTCTCTTCTAGCCTCAGTCAATAGGTATGGCATTTTTACTGCTGTTCTCTTAAGAGATTGTGTTAGAGCTGGTCACACTTTTTTTACAAAGTTAGTAAGGCTGTCCACAAAGAGACTTCATCTCGATGTGATGTCCCTGTAGGAAATTACAAAAGCTTTTAACACAGCAGCACAAAAAATGTTTCATTCTTGTCCTAATCTGCAGAAGCATTAGTCAAGTTTTGAAATGGTTACACAAAGAAAGAAATTAGAAAAAGCTAAAGAAATCTCTGGCTTTACAGATGACTGCTTGAGCTGGCTGCCTGTTAGTCATAACAAAGTACTTCAGAAGTTTGTAAACTAAAACACAGTACTTCACTGGCAGTATTTCCATGAGGTTCATGATCCCTTTGATATACTGTGAAGCAAGATAAGGCAGTGATTATAACTCGAGTTTCCTGTAGTCTGCATGCACACACATATATATGTGTGTGTGTGTGTGCTTCTGTTAACAGAAAATACTTCGGAGTGTTTGTGTTTTTCAGCTCACGCAAACTGTCTAAATCAGGCATGGAGCCCAAGTTAATCCACTGTACCTTTCAGCAGGGGCTTTATTCATGGGGGTCACAAGACTGTGAAATAACTTGACATAGCTTTTTTTCAGCTTGCAGCATGGCAAGAGTGCACTTTCATCTGCCTGCAGAGCTGTGGAGAGATGTCCTTGATCTGGAAGAATGTGAGTGGGGGGGAGTAAGGGAGCAAACTGTAACAAAACTTTTGGATTTCCAATGCCCTATAAACTCCTCTGCCAGGTTCCCAAGGCTGTGGCAGGAGTGGAGGGTTCAGACACAGCATGCCACCCCTTTCGTGATGCACATTCTGTGCTCTCAGGCTAGCAAAATTTTCTCAATTTTAAGTATCTGCTTAAATGCCCTGTTGGAGAGGGAGCACAGATCTTGGAACTCCACGATACCTTTGTCACTTCCAGGTAAATAGAAGGCTATTTGTTTGGTTGTTTGTTCTTTTTTAATGAGATTAAGCTAAAATATTATTTAAATCTCAACCAAGTAAACGACTTATATTTATACAATTATCTGGTGCCACCAAGACTTAATGCAAAATATTTCCTCACCCCATAAGGTTAGAAGAATTATCACTGTCTGATATCAGTGCAGTGAAGACAAATTTGAACCAGGTTATCTTCTGATAGACTAACACAGTTGGAAGTGTCCTTCCATTTATAAGTTCTTAAAATAAACCAAGGAAAAAGAGGTAAATCTGCTGTGAACTGTAAGATTCTCACTGCAGGTGCTGCTAAGGACACACGTCTTCCTCCCTGGTGCTAATTTTAAATGGGCTGAGCAAAATAAGTCACTCAGCCTTATACATTTGTTAGTACATTAATAACAGAATCAGTTTTTTTTATCAAACTTGGCAAGCATTATCAAACTAATGTCTTACTGCCATGTTTACTTCATTGCTTAATAATGTAGACAGATGAAGGGTATTTGCTAACTAGGGAATTAAAATGGCAATAATTGATGGCATGGATTTATAGTTTGGGAGTAGGCATACACTACCAGCTATTTTTTTAAAGTTACTATTTTTGACATTTGAAATAGGGGAGGTTTGATAATGAGACTTGGATATGGTACATTCATTAAGGATAAAGTAAAGTCAGTTTAAAAAAATGTAGCTATCCAAATAGGAAATTTTCTAAGAAGCTTTTTGTTTCTGAGGGTCTCTCTGTAGTCTGTCTTTCTGTAGCTTTCATCAGATTTGAGTAGACCCAGGATTGGGACCACCTTTATTTTCCACATCAGTACTGTACCCACAGCTGCATGGTTCTGGGACTCTCACATGCTCCAGCAGAACAAAGAAATGACAATAATAACTGTTTCAGAAATTTTTAAAGAATTAATCTTACTTTTTACAAGATTTTTTGAGCAGTTAAAAGCTCTCATTAATTTTATTTGCCCCTTTTTAAGTAGGTGGTACTACCTGGTGTTACAGATGAAGGCACCAAGGCAGAAGCAGGCACAGAACAGCAAGTCATGAGCTGTCATGGGAAGCAAATGTGGTTGTTTGATCCCCAGTGCATTGCTTTGACTGCCACATTGGCTTCTCTCCTATGCTCACTCCATCCCAGCAACTTTGCTAACGTGGAAAGTTGGCATTTATTGGGTAGTGCATAATCACTGAGCACATTAGTACTTCAGAAGTCTTTTAGAGACATGCTAATGTGTGTTTTTCAAATAAACTTTCCTGTGCTGCTACTATTATGGGTTGCTGAGCCAAGAAGAGCTTTCATAAGGCAATGGGTGCAAATGTGTTCATGTGTGAGGGAGGTATTGTAGGGCTTAAGGGTTTTTTTGTGGGTGATTATTTTTAGTGTTGTACTTTGGAGCACTTCCTGGATTTCCTTCACTTAGCTGTATTTTAACTTTCAGAAAGATTCACTTAGACCTTCTTTTCCCTTGAGTATGTGTGTGCATGTATAAAATAAAAGACAATTATTAAAACTTACACTAAAAGGTAGATGTGGATTCTTGTACTCATCCATTTGTCTTGACCTGAATATAATTCAAGCCAGGTCAAGGGTTTCCATGGCAAGACCTGGCTTATGATGCATGCAGATCTTCCATGGTTTAATGTGTGAGGAAACAAGAGCACTGTAAATCTGGGCCTCCAAATGTGGAAAAGGATCACTGCATGGGACTCCTCCAAAACCTTCCGAACCAAACACTGTCCTGCATGAAGTGTGATTGTGGTCATGCATAAATTCAGGGTGAAATTTGACTTTTACAAAGTAATGTTGCTGAAGAAGGCAGAAATTAAGTGCTCAGTACTGTGCATTGACAAGCACCTTCTCTAAGACACATCAAAGAAGCACCTGAAATGCTGTTTAGGATAGGGAACTGGTGGGACCAGTTACAGCCCAGTAGTCTGCAATGGGCATGAACTGGCTGAAATTGTAATATCATGGTTATACCATGGAAATAAGATGAATAGAAGGCAAGTGGAAAAGTCTTGCAAGAACGCCTTCACCCTTGATAGTAGTGTTGCCATAACATTTGCCTAAAAGAAATCTCCCTGTCACTTTGGGAGCTGTGAGTTCCCAGAGCATTTTGCTTTAAAAGATAGGCTTATCCAATTGGGAAACACCTTTGAGCTCTAGCAAGGATTCTCCAGATGAACTGAGGTCTGGGGACCACACTGGTTCAGTAAATTTTTTAAGCTTGTGGAGTTCTTTCTGCTCATCCTCTGCCTCAGGTAGTTGCATGTCTGTCTCTAGAAAACATTAGGCTGTGCTTAGGTTGTCATGACAAAGATTTTCAGTTGATTATGTTTTGTGAATGAAACGTCTTGGTTCATTTGAGTTTTTACACTGACTAGTACACTCTCAAAAAAAAAAAAAGTTTTTGTGTATGAGACTAGGATTTTGGAAAAAAAGACCACTGGCTATATTGAGTGCAAATGTGGATGGCTCACATTTTGTTTAGCAATGACCATTGTCAAATTGTGCAGCTGATGTGGATAAGAAGCACTTGGCAGGTATTGTTGGAGATTGTCCTCCCAAGTACCAGGTGACAAATGGAGAAAAACATTATACACAATTAAATAGGACTACCTTTTGAGGCCAGAAGATGATGGACTCTATCCTGTAGGATAAACCTGTCCTTCAGGATGAATAGGTGTGAGTTTGTGCAATGAGGATGCTCTCTTTCTGCAGGACAGGATGTCATTTTTTGCAAGGCTGTGCTGAGCTTTGCAGATTTTCGGTGGTTTTTTGTTTCTCTGTCCTTAACAGAGAAGCTCTTGCTCAGTGCCAAAACAAAGGGCTAATGGGAACCAGTCCCAGGAACCGGGACTGTCAGGGGACTCGTAAGCTTGGCTGCCAGACCTGAAACTTTTCATGGAACTTTTATGCTCCACATGTTGTTTTGTAGTTATCATCCTGATGAGACAGGTTATGGCATCAAAATGACACCAGCTAATTAAATGTCAGGAGAATCAGAAGATGTTGCAAGGCTTTTACACTGAGATTGCCAAGATTGAAACAGAAGCCAGGGATGCACATCACCCTCCTTGTGGCTCATTAGGATGGGATGTAACTCCATGTTCAGCCAGCTGCAGGATGGAGAGACAGTATGGAAGCTGCCACAAAGGCTTGACACTAATGAGCACCTGAAAGGTTAAATAAACCTCTGTGGCTGATGTTAGGTCTCAGGTTATAGCCTTGGCAACTTGTCCTTTGATGTTTTCTTTTTCTCCCTTTCTCCTTGGAAGCATTCACCTCAGAATCCTGTTCTGGCTTTGATAGGGATCTACATAGACACCTCTGTTTTCCATCTGGTGTTGTGTTGACTTAGGCTGCTAAGAGCTGCTAGGATTCAAGCTAGAGCTTTTTACCATAGGTGGGCCACAAAAGCTTTAGCTTATTTTAATTTTTCTGGTCCTACTTCTCTAGAATAAGATGAAGTGTCTATTCTACATATGTGTGTGATTTATTATATGTAATGTTAATGAGAGATATATCCTGTTTGACTGTGGCAACTGCGCATTTCACTAGAGCACAGGTGGCCTTAATATTTCTGCTTTGTGGGTTTCTTCTTCTATCTTTAACTTCTGTAATCCTTGTGTTTTGTGGTTTACAAGATTTTTTGTCATTGGGAAATATGTTGAATTGGTGTTGGGGCCCAAACATTACACCAGAAGAAATATCCTTTCTTTGTCAAATGTCTGCATTGTGAAATCTTCACATTAGTCTGTGGTTTTACTCTGAAAATTGGCTGTGGGACAATGAAATACTGTTCAAGACATTCTCTGCTCTCAGCTCTGTTTGCAGCCCTGTCCTAGCAATAACCACACTACCTTTTTATTGCTGTCTCAAGCAGCATGGGGTGGACAGAGGGACTTCAGTCCTCCTTTGGTTCTCTGTCACCCGTGAGGCAGTTCCTTCTCTTCCCACTTGTAGAATGGGTCTTCATTTAGCTGTGTCCACAGCTGGTCTACGTGGGAATGCCTCTACTCAAAGTAGGCAAGCAATACTGATTTATACTGGCAGAGAACTTGCCCTGTTGCCCTCAAACCATACTCTTACTCTGGAGCTGCCTGCTTGCGTTTGTCATGCTTTAAGAGTGATGATATAGGGGTCACAAGGAGGTTGGCTTGACTTTAAACTTTTAGATTGATATTGCTTGGAGAAGCATTATGTAGAATTAAGCATAATTTTCATTGGAAACTGAGTAAACTCAATCCAGAAGCCGTTGAGAGGCAATAAATGTGGGACCACACAGTGCCATCTTTCCAAAGCCACCCTTCAAAGCACACTGCACACTCAGCCAGCCCCGAATGCTGTGTGCACATTTCACTGGCTCAGAAATGTATGTAATGTAGCTATTTTGTTCAAATTGCTGCAAACTCCCCTCATCAAGGAAGTTGATTTACACGAAGTATTGAGTGTAAACACCCTGGAGTCAGGGACAAAGCTTTCCCATTAGAGGTAACCTTCAAGTGAACCAAGGTGCACCTTTTTCTTCTAAGTACAGCTCAACTAAAACATTTTACCCTCGGCTGGGGTTTGGTTTGAGGAGAAGTGAGGCAACCTTGGAAATACCATGGAAGTGAAATCTAGTCTCACTTAATAGTATCAGAGCCATTCTTATAGGCCTCAGATATCTGCATTGTGAAATCCTACACCTTAATTAAAATTGGGGGGGAGCATCTTCTCTAACAAAGACATATTTTTTTATGTTCAGTAGTCATTGAAGTAATTACAGGTTAACAAAAATAAAGAGCATTAAACAGAATGTCAAAATATGTCTGTTCCTCACAGTTGCTCTGTGAGTTAACTCTCCTCTGATGTCACAATTTAATTAGGTATCTCAGTCACTATAGAGTTTTCCAGACAAGATCTGAATTTGTAATCTACAAATCAGCAGAGCTCAGTTGCCATCCTTTGTATTTCATTCATTTAACACAGTGCAGAAAAGTGAAAATGAGGTTCACCTTGCATTTTCTCTGAGGCAGCTTTATGAGACACTGAATAAAAGTGTCCAGCTGTGAAATTTAGTTTTAACAGCCGATTATTATTTTCTACACCAAAAGTGAAGTGATCAGTTACTTATGATCACCTTCAGACCTGCACACAGAAGCAGGCATCTAATCAACCTGGGGTTAAAGAAGCCTTTTCTCTGCCTTTTTCTATGGGCAATGATTTTCAGAGTTTGTTTCACAAGTGATGGTCTGTGGTAACCTTGAATGAACTTCATTTGGAAAATCTTTCCAGCTTTTTCTGTCTTTGGGTTTGCAGAACACCATTTAAGTTGGTTGGGTAAAACAGCATTTTTTTGTGAATATCTGATAAGGAGAGTGATGAAATTTTTACTTCCACCAAGAACTCTTATTTCATAGGTGCCAGGTGGTCGTGCTCTCCTGAGGACAATAGCCATAATACAGAGTTGGAATGAACAACTTATCATTTTACATTCTCTTCTTGCTGGTCCTATGCTCCTAGTTTTATTTTTTAGGGATGTTTTGCTCTGCTGGTTGGAGGGGGAGGCAGAGATTCAACAGCATGGTTGAAAATGCTGGAAAATCTCATCATTGTAATTGTTTGAGAGGAGTCATCTCTCAGTTCCTGTCTCCACACTTGTACACTGCCCTGTTTTGTAGCCTACAAAGCATGTACATCAAGCCCAGCAGATAGTAGGAAATCCATGTCTGCTGTGAGTTCAACAGGTTTCAACTTCAGCTGTTTGCTTGCTGCTTCAGTCTCGTATGTTTTTGACTCTGAATGAGCAAGTTATGCTTTTCGGAGTGTTGAGAAGGTGGGATGTGTACAGGACTGGCTATGAACAGGGTTTTTAATTTGACATCAATCACAGAGTCTGAGCCATGATTCCAGGCTGCAGCTGAGGAGTTAAGCACCTCCAATGTGCCTCATTGAAGACAGGGAGATGGTTTATCCCAGCCTTTGCAGGGGCTATCTTCCAAGCCACACCTGCCTGTGGCAGAGCTGGTGACGATGTCAGGTTGGGTTGGTGGACTGCATCCGGCTGAAGGGGTCACAGTGTGCCAAAGAAACCATGGCACTATCCTGAAAATGTAAGAGAGAAGACAAGTGTGGGTAGATCTGAAGAACAGGATGAGTCCATTCTGGAAGGATCAACCCACAAGGAACTTTGTGCTTATGGTGCCAGAGGAAGGGACGTTGAGTGCCAGTCAACGTCTCCTGGTCCTATGGCTCACAGAAGGAAGTCTGTCCGTTCTTAAGATCTTGAAACTGTGGTTCCCTCACCACATTGCCCCCAAAGTAAGAGTCAGCAGCAATTCCTCCTTTTGTTTGTGCTAGCCTGCTTTTCTAGAGAAGCCACATAGTAGACAGAAGAAGACAGCTGGCAGAGAGTCCCATTCTGCAGAGAAGAGAAACATTAGAAAGTGAAGGGCTTGGGAGCAAGAGGATTTTAAGAGTTCCTGAAAAGGATGTGCCTTTCACAGCTCTCTTATCTCAGTTGTATTTACGTATTTTGGATGTATATAAAGTGTTGGTGGCTTTTAGAGGTGACTGGCTCTCTCGCTGTGTGGATTTGGGATCCATGTACCTGCTGGTTTGGGCCTTTCCCAGACAGTGTCTATACAACATTGGTGCCAGGGGTTTTGTCTGCCTGTCCTAGCATGAGGCTGGGATCTTCTCCTTCTGCTCTGAAGAAGACTAATTGCAGAAACTCTGCTCTCCTTTTCCTTCTTTTCCACTGAACTTTCTCATTACCTCCCTATAATCATGTCTGACACTTCCACCATCTGATTTCTTTCCATTCTCTATTTGCAAATTTGCAATATTTGCAAAATTTTGCTTACAGTAATCACAAGAGGCAGTCTCTGAGTGCAGTTGTGTCCTCCTGTTGTCGTATTCTGGACTGCATACTGCTGCCCACATCCTATGTCCACTGCTGTCCAGTATGGCCAGCATACACCAAAATCCAAGTGTATGCATTGGGTCGGTTTGACTCAAGCAGGCGCAGCTGCCCGTGACAGTTTACACGTAGCCCGTGGAGATGTTTCACATCCACCCACCTCAAATTAAATTTGTTTGGTTGCAGTGCATTTTGTCTGACCTGAACTTCCCCACACATGTATGCACTTCATGTTTTTGGAACTCAGCTTTGCCTGCAAAAGAAATTAAAAAGGAGGCGAGTGGAAGTAAAGTTCATTGAAATATTAGCAAGTCATTTTATCTTCTGCTGGTTTTCATCAGGGTAAAAAAGAACAGCAAAGCCACAAGAAAAATAGCAATGAAATTACTATGGGGGGCTGCAAACATAATAGTGATAGAGTTCACTTAGCTGTGGTGGTTTCTTTTATGTGATAATATTGAGGTGTTTTATTTCTCCCCTGTGAGGCAGATCACTATTAGCCACAATTTGTAGTGTGCCCCATGTGGAGGCTGGGGAGGAGAGTTGGTGCCTCAGAGGTTACACAAGGCTGTGGAAGACCCAGAAACAGAATCCAAAGTCTGGACCACCCAGGGACCTGCTCATGTACCACAAGCCATCAGGGAAGGATTAACTCTAAACCCTTTTGGTTGCTCTGTATGGTATAATTGTCTAAATGAAATCAATGAATACTTGATTTGAGAGTCTCCCATTGCTCCATCCCTGCTGTTCCTAATGTTAACAGATTGCTTTGTGGCAGAGTGCAAAGGTGCTGCTCTATAAAACTGTAATGACTTCTGAAAAGGAAGTTGCCCTGTGTATTGCAGAAAGCACCATTCAGTTTTGATTGGAACATGGGGAGCTGAGGAATTGTTATTGCTTTTAGTACAGCTACTTGGAATAAAAATTTCTGCTCAGTTATGGTTAAGATGACATTTCCTTTTTCCCTGCTTTTTTCTCTCCTTGTTTACTGGTGGAGTTGGAATGTTCTCCTTTGCCCTGGCCAGGGAGCTGGCACGTGGTAAGGTCCTGGCACACCAGGGAAGAGGAACTCCTTCTCTGTCTCCTGTGTTCCTCTGTCTGTCACCCATCCTGTTTGCTACTCCCTTGACTTTCTCTTGGCTGTTTTTTTTCTCAGTCCTTGGGGGTTTTCTTGTCAGTCCCCAGCCAGCCTTTTTATCCTTTCTTGCTCTCTAAGCAGAAAATGAAGTGTTTGGTGAGCTGACTGGGTTATCCCTGGTGAGGGGGTTTGGTGGTGCCAGATCTCACACTGCCTGGCTCTGGGAGCCAAGGGGACAGAAGAGGACAAAGGAGGATGAGTTTGAGGCTGTAAATGAGCCCCAGTTTCCCAAGCCTGTTGGCACAGCAAGGTAAGACTCATCTGAGCATTGTTTTGCTGTTGCTGCAAGATACATTTTGTCACAATTTCCCCTGGTGAAAGACCATTGGCCTTTGGGCTGGCAACCCACACTGCAGGTGTGTGGTTACTGACAGGGTAGAGGTGAAGATAATTTACAGCAGATCTCCCACATATCACACCTTGGGCATCAGGTACAAACACTCTCACCTCACTTCCCCCAAGGGCTGTAGTTCATTAACTTCCAGGCCTGTGGAGTGGCCTCCCTGCCCTGACAGGCTCGAGGGGGCAGGCTGGCACCCCAGAGGGGGAGTGAGGCAAGGGCAGAGAGGCTCTGTGCAGTGTGACAGCTTACAGGCATGTCCACACCCAGCTCCCTCCCCAAAACAAGCTCTGGTCCCCAGCACGCTCGTGGTGCCGTCTGACCCAGTGCCCTTTCCCTGCCCTGTGTGCCCCATCATATGCCAGCCTTACTGCTGCCTTACAGCTGGGAGAAGAACTGAGAGAACTGGAACAAGGATAATTATTATTTCAAGAATTTTGTTTCTTTTTTTTTTTTTAAGATGTTTGTAACACTTCTTAGTAGTAATACTATAAATGTAAATTGTATCAAGGCACAGGAGCTATATGTGTTCTTTGTGTCTTTATTTCTGCTTCTCAGTCAGTTATCCAGTGCTTTTTGTACTATTCCATCAGCCTTTCCTAGGAAATCAGTTCAACATGTTTGACACTTAGCCTGTGAAGTGACTTTTCCTTGAAAAGCCTGATTGATCACAGGACACTAAACCTCACTCCTTTAGATCTCTTAATACCATTCTAGTAATAAAAAGTCACCTTTACCAACCCCCCCATGTTTGGCAGTTTTAAAATGCTGGGGGTCTTCAACCTAGTGTTTCTAGCTTGTATTTCTTGTACTTTTTTTCTCGTATTTCTTCTCCTTTTGGGGGCTTCAGCAAAGCCTGGTGTAATCAGCAGGAATTTTGACAACCATCTCAGCTGTGTACTGGGTAAGACCTCATGCCTTTGATGAGAACTTGAGAGGCCCTTGCAGTTTACAAGTTATAACCAAGGACTGACACATCCTTATTAAAATATGGATGGGCTCTGTGTTTTACAGAAATATTGAAAAGTGGAGAAAAACTTTCTCTTATCAAGCAATTTTTCCACATGCACACATATATTCACACACTGGCATTTTGGCAAACCACTCTACTATACCACATCAATGAGTTAATGACAGGCTGGTGAAATGAATGTTCACAGCTTTAAATCAGTCTTTTCTTTAGGAGCATTTAAATAACTTCACTTTTGTTCAAGGTAATCTTGACTATAAAACTACAGGCCTGCAGGAAACCCATATATTAATTGCAAAGCTGGGTATTCTTTGGTTTTCCACACTGCTGATCATATATGGCATCCCAGATGAGTAGCAGATCTAATTTTATAGTCATGTTGTGTCAGGAGTTTAGACTGAGTATTACTTGTAATTCTGTCATTTATCTCTACTGTTTCTTTATTAATGTCTTCAGCATTCTTGGTCTGTCCTCAATCTTTCACATTTTGTACTGATGCTTTATTGCAGTGTTTTCCAAATTTCTTAAGTAAAAATCTTTCAAGATGAACAGCAGTCCTTCCTTGGGAGCTGACTGAAAGCCAAATGATCTTTATTCATATAGCTATTGCCTTGCACATCCCCTCTTTGGAAATCACTGTTCCATTATGTGCTATTGCTTCCTTGTCCCTACACGCCTTGATGAGCAGTAAAATACAGTGTTGACATTTAAAATATTGTCACTGTCGTGGCTGATGTGTGAGTGAGGGAGGGAGTTTTCTCCACAATGGTGATTTTTCTGGGGCTCTTTGCAAATTCAGGCTCTAGTAATGGTTATTTTTTTGTATCAGTTACACTTGCAGTGTGTTTTTGAGGTGCATTTTTGAGCTTTGCTTTGCAAACATAAATGGAACTGTTCTTCTCATTGTAGTTGCTCTCAGCCATGTCCATCCTGTGCCATGTCCTCCAGCTGCTTCAAAAGATTCGTGCAGTACACTAGATATAGCACTTTACTGCATCACAGCAGTTAAATATGAAAAAAAAATATCACTCAGAGCTTGCACGGCCTTTACCCACCACGCACAAACTGTCACCTAGGGTGTATTATAAACTTGGATAAGCTCTCTGTATTTAAGGTTCACAGTTTGTCACTGCATTGTTATTTTCATTGCTGTGTCTTAGATCTCACAAAAAGCTCTGCCCTGGTCAAGGCATCTGTTGACATAGTCCCCCTGGCCCACGTGGGCCTCTGAGCTCATTAAGGGGCGAAAGAACGATCGTGAGAGCAGAGCTTCAGAAAATACCATGTTGCCAAATAACAGCATTCCTAAAGCTGTTCTGTGTCATACTGTGGGCCTCTGCTTTGGATCTGAGCTCTCTCAGATTGCTGTCCACAGTGTTCTTTCATCAGTGTGGCAATACAGAAATATTAGCAGTAGTTATTGTTGTGTCACTGTAGGGGATCCATCGTGTGTAGAAACTGAGATATGAGCAGAAAATTGATGGGCCCCTTGCCCTGAGCTTACTGTCTGAATGTCTAGAGTACACAGAAGGTAAGTGGATATTGAGAGATTTGGAAGCTGAGAGAAATGAAATTATGAATGAAGAAGATTCAGCTTCACCAGCTGAACATTCCTGGTGTCTTTAGGTAGGTTCCCCATCTGAAATGTGCTGCAGCTGCTCCAGTTTGGTCAGAAATCCCTCGTTGTTTCTGGTGTGCCTTTCTGGCAGTTGAAGTTCTGGCTGGAACAGAAAATCCTGGCTTGTTCTTCTGGTCACTGTGTCCATTGGCTGTGCTAGAAAGCCCCAGCTGTGCAGCGCTAGAGTCTGTTCACGTATCAGCATGGGACAGTCACAGCCTGAAAGCACAGCCTCAGAAAGCACAGTGCAGATCACAAATACACACTGTTTCAAAGAGTGTGGCTGCTGTTCATGTGAAACCTGATAGCAAAAAATGCTCAAGCTCAAATCCCCAGCAGGCTCTGAACACCCTGTTCTAGCCAGTCCCATTAGAGCATGAGAGCCTGTAATTGTTTTCCCTTCTACTCCATGTGATAAGGGAATTTCTGTTACTAGTACTTATCAAGAGAGACTTCTACAGTAAAAGTTATGGACAGTTCAAAGCATATCAGTTAGCAATATCTAGAGTTTTTATATGGTTTACAAATGGCATTCCCAATTCTGTATACAAGTTCAAGTACAAATACAGAAAGTTTTTTGTGGTACTAATGGAAAATTCTGAATCTATAGCAGGTCCCTTACTCCAAACTGGCATCGTTTTAATAAGAACTATCTATATGTCCTTGACTTGTCATTTGTTAGAAAACTGAAAATCTTAATGGTTCACACTGGAGAAATAAAGGTCAAGATACAGGCAAAGTTCCTCTGTATTTCAGAAGATAATAAAAGGGGAATATATTTGCTCCTGGTTATGCTAATTCATCACTCCAAGCACGATGTGCTTGCATTCTGTCTAGTCAGTGCTCTTCTTCATATCTTAAAGAAGAGATACAGCCAAAGTAAAGGGCACTTGGAGATAGACACAGAAAATAATTGGGTCACAGAGAGTCTTCTGTTTGAGGAGGGATGGGAAGGATAGGGATTGTTTTAATTTAAAGAAGAGACAAATAAAAGAGAACGTGACAGTAGTGTACAGAATGATGAATGATACAGAGAAGGTGAACTGGGCACTCTTGCTTGCCCTTTCCTAAGTACAGAAGCAGAGGGACATCCAATAAAGCAGAAAGGCAAAAGTAATAACACTGCTGAAAGGGCATTTTTAAACAGTAACTATCTTGTTTCCCATGGCTCATCTTCTTTCTCCATGATTCTAGAGCATGGCTTGAGGGGCATGCAAGTGTAGTAGTAAGCACATACATCTACAACATGCAAGGACCTCTAGGAGATTTGTGGTCATGCTGCAAAAGCTGCTGGTTGGATCAGATTATTTGGCTTGTGTGAAGGGGAAGAACTTGTCAGATATTCTTAGAGAACCTTTTTAGTCTCAAAAATAAGTGGAAGTTTAGGTAAAGACATTGATGTGTGTAATTATACTATCCATGCTAGATAGAGCAAAAAAGTAACTATTCAGGACAGAAATCTACTACTGATGGAAGCAATATTCCTCTGCAGTTAACCCCCATGTAATTGCTGGTCTCCCCGAATATCTGTTCATGACACTTTTATAAAATGCTGATGATGTGCCACATCGGCTTGGGCTGTGCTGTCAGGACCAAACAGACTTCTGTCCCCAAGGAAGTTGCTGGAAGCACATTTATTCTTCCTGAATATCCCTTTCTGATATTCTCTTACTTTTGGATGTTCCATTTTTTATTAATTTTTATATAATAAGTTTGTATTGAGATCCAGAAGAAAATTTATTTTGATCAGTAGATTCTAGGGAACTTCAATAAATGGATTAAATTGTATATGTACCTCTCCCCTGCCTTTTTGTTAAAAAAAAGGGAGGTAATGAGACATGAAAATTCCAGATGAGAGAGATCATGTGCTGGTTAGATTATTACAGTATCTGTTTGGATCCAATGTTAGTTTTAGACTTAATCCCTGTCAGTCTTTTTGTAGCTGTGCAATTATTTTATAATTCCTCACCAGGCTGTGCTATTTCATGTAGCACAATCCCAGCCCACCTGTGGTGATCATCACTTCAAAGGCCCAGTTCCTGTGGTCATTTTGAGTGTGTGCCTGCCTCATTTCTAATGGTCTGTTGTGGTAATGTCAGCTGTGATGATTCAGCCCTGGATCACATCTGCAAGGTGGCTTTTCCTCTCTTTCGTCCTGCAGTTTTTCCCATCTTAAAACAGGTGAAACGCCTCAGCTGTTCTGGATGGAAAACACTTGCTATGATGTAGGGAAAATTGAATTTTTAGTAATTTCATTATGCCTTACAATTAGGTCTTTGTTTCTCACTCATCTACAGGACATTGTGAATGCATTTGCCCACACCTTTCTTTTTAAACTTTGTACATCAGTGGGGCATTTAAAATATCTACTACTCAACATATAGCAGATGTGTTTTATCAATCATGTGAAGTGTATGATTTTTAAAAGTTTATAGAAGATAAATATTAGTGTGTATGTGTGTATGTAGCTATTTGCTGTGTATATAAACTATACAGTTAAGGATGTATTTACCTGGCACTACAGTCCAGGTCCCTCAGAAATAGTTACAGCCCTGGAATACCAACCTACAACCTAGTTTAGCCATTTGAAGTCACTGAGAAAAATTAATTGTCAATGTAATTTAGTATTCAGAGGTATGTAAATTTTATGTCTAAACTCAAGCGAAAAGAAGCATTCAATCTAATTTTTTGACATTTGTCAAAAGCCCTCCAAAAACCATCCAGGCTGCAGACTAAGCTGCATTTCATAAATCTCAACTGAAGACTTTCTGCTGACTTCTTAAGACTAAATTATTTCTATTGTTCTCGAGTAATTACATTTTTGTTGTTACTTGTGGAAAGAGCCCCACTTGAGTTGAGCATGTAGGTATATGGGAATGGGGGGAAGGAGGATTTGTGTTAGTTAAGTGGAGATGATACAGCTGAAAACATAGCAGCAGGACATAAATCAGATTTTTCTTCTTTTTCTAGTTGGCTTGTCACAATAAAACATTGCAACAGATGCTGAAGCCAGGGTCAGATCCAGATGAAGGAGATGAAGCCTTGAGGTTTTACGCCAAACATACGGCACAGATAGAGGTAAATGATTGCTCTCCAGAAGATGGACAAGTCTGCATCTTACATGTGGTGTAGCTACTCTTTTTAAGCTTCCAAATGGCGTGGGTTATTTTTGAGGAGAAGGTTGAATAATATGCTTTTGGCTGTGGAAGATAAAGGAATACACACCTATATTAGAAGTGGCTCCAAACCATCGTTTTACAGTAGCTTTCCTGTGTGTTACCAAACACACAGGGAAAATATGTTAGGGAAATTGTTAGGGAAATAATGACTGTAGATAGAAGCTGTGTCATGAAGTCAAGAATTATCTTGTATGGTACATCACTTAAATAAATAATCATGAGTTTCAAAGCCATGGATTCTGGCTGATCAAATTAAAACTCTGCCTGGAGTACAAAGAGGTTTTGAAGTGGTCTAGACATTCAATATGGCTTTTGTTTAAAATACCAAGGCTTAGCCTGGTTCAGCAGTTCTGTTCTCTATTTTAAACTTTACATCTGCCATAGGTCAGACTTAGATAGAGGTCCACAGAGATATCCCCCCACAGGATGGGTGGAAGATCCACAGTCTTGGTTGTCCAGGGGGCAGCTGAGTGCTTCTCTTAATGTATTTTAATTCTTTGGCCGCTGCTGAGATCTCTCTTAGCAATTATCAGCCAGTTTATCTGGGTAGCTTGTAAATTTAGGCATTAAACAAGCACTGTGGTCAACTTTTATGTGGCCAATAGCTTCTTCTAGAAGAGTGAAACTCAACCCAGCATTGCTGCTATACAAAATAGATAACTGCTTGTCTTTGAAAGCAGTCCTAGACCTGCTTAGTGTGTCAGATATTATCTCCCCTATATTAATGTATCTCATTTGTTTGATTTGAAATTGAAATAGTGGTGTTTTTTTATTTTCACCAGTGGTTGCACAGAGGTATGGTTGTAAGAGTCTAAAAGGGTTTTCTACCCACTTCAGTATTTTTAGTAATGCAGAGTCAACAATCAGAATGGGGAAACAGTTTTGATGGCAGTGTGGTGAGATGAAATAAAATCTAACTTGCTCACCAGTAGCTTGGCAGGTGCTGAAATGCAAACAATTCAAAACCTTGAGTTTTGTCAAGTAAAAAGATAAAGACTGACAAGATATGGGTGCTGCCTGAGTAACAAGGTGATGTTTTTGCATATTCACCTTTACAGTTTATCCCATTATAGAAACAGATTCAAGATGAGCAAAGCATTTTGTAATCAGAGCAGAAAGCCCCTGAACTTCTTCACTTTTTACTGGGTCAGATTTGTTTCAATTTGCTGACAAATTGAAGCATTCTGAATTACAACATTTTTATATTTGGCAAAGTCTGAACCTAGGTTTTTCTTGAGACTTGTATTTGCCACCTTATTCAGGCAGGCTTTTGAAAATAAAACCAGCTTTACTCTGTTTTGGGATTGATTGGTCCAACTTTATTGTAATGTTCAAATAATTAATGCATTCATTTGTAAATAAAAGGGGAGCTGTGAGCAAGAAAAGATATGACAAAATGATTGGATAGTCACTCACTCTGGCAAACGTGTATTTTATTTCTAGATTGTTCGCCACGATAGAACAATGGAAAAGATTGTCTTTCCTGTCCCCAATATTTGTGAATTCCTCACTCGGGAATCCAAAAGTCGGGTGTTCAACACAACAGAGAGAGATGAACAAGGGAGCAAAGTCAATGACTTTTTCCAGCAGACTGAGGATCTGTACAATGAGATGAAATGGCAAAAGAAAATTAGAAGTAAGTAATGTAATTTGAAAAAAAAAAAAGCTTTATTATGCTAAAACCTTGCTTTTAAACCTTCAAATACTTTCATTTTAATGATACACTTTTCTCTGTTCACTCTGACACTACAACAGCCAAAACTGTTCTGGGCTTGAGAGTGTAGGTCTGCTGAGACACTTGCATGCCACCATAAAAGAAGTGTAATATGGAGCAGTTATTAATGTGTTCAAGATGATGTTTTGGACTCCAAAAGTTAAATTGAGGGATGGAAGAACTGAGTGTAGTTCTTCTGAACTTGATAGTGTTGCACCTAATTAAACCAAGGCCCCTAATATTTAACAAAAACATGTATAGCTACATATTTGAGGTTTGCAGATTCCTGAAAGGCCATCAAAAGACTCGTAAATGTCAGTCACTTACAAACATCTCTCACCAGAACCTCAGCTGCTTTAAATCTGCCCAGCTCCCATGGAGCCAGTCCCCCTCTACCAATCCACATCAGCCTGGCATGACTGGGCTGCAGGGTGTCCCAGTTGGCCCATACTGGTGCATGTCCCATGATACTGGGGAGGCACATGTGTGGCCTTGAGCTGCTTGGTCAAGATCATGAGGGAGAGGTCGAAGCAGGGCCACCAAGAGGAGGGGCAGGGAAGCCCCACCAGGTACCCTGAATGTCTTTAGCTCCCTGGTGGGCAGTACAGCTCCTGGCCCTTGGCAGGAATGGGGCTATTGCCAGTGTGCCTGGATCAGGAGGCTCCCGCCAGCTCAGCCACTGTCAACTCTGCCCTTGGCTTTTGGAGCAGAAAGTTGTATTTTATATATCTTAGAATCACAGAATGGTTTGGGTTGGGAGGGACCTTAAAGATCACACAGTTCCACCCCTCCTGCCATGGGCAGGGACACCTTCCACTATCCCAGGTTGCTCCAAGCCCCATCCAGTCTGGCTTTGGACACTTCCAGGGATGGGGCATCACAGCTGCTCTGTGCAATCTGTGCCAGGGCCTCACCACTCTGACAAGGAACAATTTCTTTCTAATACCCAATTTAAACCTACTCTTAGTTTGAAGCCATTCACCCTTGTCCTGTCATTCCAGGTCCTTGTCCAGAGTCTATATCCATCTTTCCTGTGGGCTCCCTTCAGGCACTGGAATGCTGCAATTAGGTCACCCCAAAGTCTTCTCTTTTCCAGGCTGAACATACATAAAAATGGCTTAAAGTGATCACTTCAATCACTGCTAAAATGCAGATGCTCTTGGAGTGTCACACATCATCTGCTCACAGCAACTGATCAGGAAGGAAGGAAGGAATAGGGTCTAGAGCAGCAGGATAGTCAGAGCAATGTGGGAACACCCTGAACGTGATGGAAACATGGATGTTATTGCACTTTCTTATACGTCAATCTCAGGCTTTAATTTGCAGCAGCAGCAAGTCTTCAGCATAAACTCCATCAACCCAAGTCTGCTTCTCTTGGTGGCACCCTAAAAACTTAGTACTGACAAACTGAGCAGAATAGAAGTTGAAAAATACATGATTCCAGAATCTGATCAGGAAGGAAGGAAGGAATAGGGTCTAGAGCAGCAGGATAGTCAGAGCAATGTGGGAACACCCTGAACGTGATGGAAACATGGATGTTATTGCACTTTCTTATACGTCAATCTCAGGCTTTAATTTGCAGCAGCAGCAAGTCTTCAGCATAAACTCCATCAACCCAAGTCTGCTTCTCTTGGTGGCACCCTAAAAACTTAGTACTGACGAACTGAGCAGAATAGAAGTTGAAAAATACATGATTCCAGAATCTGAAGAATATTTGGGAATAAAAGTCATTGTATTGTAGAAAAATTACTTCAGTAAAAAAAAAATCATATCTGGGGGTTTTGCATTAGAAACACAAAAGAGGCAACCCAACAATTAGATAGACCAGACCTGCCTAATGCTATAAACAAAGAAAATGGGTTTATTTTTATTCAGAGCAGAAATGTCTCAATTCCATTCATCAGTGGAATAGCCCACAAGTCTCTGTGTTGGGTTGTTTTGGTTTTTTTTATTATTTGAAAAGATATTTCAGTTGAAGCTGGGTTCATTTTTCAGCCAAATGTCTGTTAGCATGAAGTCTGTGCTGCTTAAATTGGCAGATGTCATTTTTGCAGTGTCTCCAAAAGCTTAAATCTCAGCACTCAGCAGTACAAGGTTATCACAGTGAAATCTGAATATTTACCTAATTGCTATTAAAGACTATTTGGCCTGAAGCCTGAGGCAGGATATGCAGTTGAAGGAGTCTGCTGTTTATAAAAATCTTCTTTGGGTGCTCTGCATACTTGCAGGAAGTTTTCAGTACTTTAAAATCTAGTTAACAGGGATGTATCATGTGTGAAACCTCTCTGACCAGATGTATTTACACTATTGCACATAGGCTCTTGTTTCAAATATCCATTTAAACATATTTTAGTGCATTAATACATATGAAGATTCAACCCTGTTTTGCACTATTTCCCTTTTTAGTATTTTCTAGCTAGACTGTAGATTCTTTGGGATATGGACTCTTTCTGTGTGTTTGTACAACACTTCACATGTGGAGATCATGGCTTGTTTGAGTCCTTTTAAGTCGGAGTACAGAGCTGTTTGTCAGCAGGTGACCATGGGCTTCTGAGCATCACACAGGAAATAGTCAGCTTTTGTACAAACAAAACCCAGGCAGACCAAATATTGCCTGCTTCCCAAGCAGATCAAAATGTTTTTAGTTTGACAGAAGTGGGGAAAATACTGCAGTTCTGAAACCATGCCCATTCCATGGTTCTTTGCCTATGTCATCGGTGTACTTGGTCCAAATAGGTCATCTGGATGATACATTCTGGGTGTTCTGGTTGACTGGCATTCAGAGTGCTAAAATCTAGTTGTGTGCTTGATTTTATGTCCTCATGCACAGAAGCTGCAGGTTCAGATGCAGCTAAAAAGACGCCCTTGCAAAATATCCAGGCCTAAAATCTTACCAGAGGCAAAACTCCAGTATATAATAAACAGTATTGTGATCTTTGGATTAAAAGCTCTGCTTGAAACTTTGTTTTATGGCAAACCTATGTTTAATATTTGTCTATTATAGTTAATTTTAAAGATCTGCATATTTTCTACATTAATCTGTATTTAATTCCCTTGGGGTCATTGGTGATTGAGTTTCTGCTTGCTTTCAGCTTATTGCTCCTTTTCTCGCCTTTCTAGATAATCCAGCCCTGTTTTGGTTCTCCAGACACATCTCTCTCTGGGGGAGCATTTCCTTCAACCTTGCTGTATTCATCAATTTAGCAGTTGCTCTGTTCTACCCTTTTGGAGATGATGGAGATGAAGGCAAGTAGAATTTGGTCTTATTTTTTGTTTTAATTTTAGATGCTTTCATTTCTAAGGTAACAAATAAAGCTGCATTCTCAGGTGCAGTCATATCTGGAAGCCATTTAGTGTCTCCTGAGTAGGTACCAGATGTTGTCTGAAATGTGGTGGTTGATCTGTGTGTCACATGGCCCACACAATGCAGAGCAGAATGGACAGAGCATAAGCTGGAGATGATCTAGATGATCTATTTTTTTATATTGCCATATTGTAGTGTCCCACTGCACACATTTAGCTGCAGCTTCTGAACTGAAGGAGGATTCCTGGCAGCAAAGGGACCGAGATTCCTTAAGGCTGACCAAATTGAATGACTTGCAGTCTTGAAAACATATGGAAGAGAATTATTTGAAAACTAGCTTGTTGGCTTTTGACTGTGTTGTTTATTGGGATAAAAGGGCATAACTTTTGCAGAGGAGAAATGCATTATGTAAAAATACTCTTAAAACTTACGATTCTGTCTCTGCTTCATCCCATGTCACAGGAAATATTTAATTAAGTTTTTTATTTCCTATAAATGCAGCAGACTAGCAGGAGGCCTCTTTGAAGCCCAAACAAGCTTAATTGGGATAAAGGACACTAAATAGTTTAGAATACTGGTAATGGGAGCAGAGCCATTGACCTCTGGGCCTTTGATTGGTGACCAGTCAGTAATGTGACTGAAAGTCACCTCTGTCTGATGGCATGTGAACTGGGCTGGTGGAAGCAGTCCAGCTTCTAGTAGATACATGTGCTTTTCACAAATAGTACAGCTGGCACCAGCAAACATTCCTGCTGGCTGGCAGAACAGAAAGGCTGCAGATTAAAATATACTGGCATGGGGACCACGCTGCCCTCACAGCCCACAGGGTGGTCTCTGCAGGTCACAGCTCAGGCAGCTCCACAGCCTCATGGAGTGAGGCAGAGTTTGCAGGGCTGTGCCCTGGAGAAAGGAAGCATCTTGTGCTTTGTAAACTGGGGAGTCACTCAGAGCACATTAGAACCCATGGAGGATGAGAGGAGAAATAAAGGGTTAAAAATAAACCTTTTAAGCTACTAAATTTTAGCTAATCTATACTCGTGGAAATCCTCTAGTCTGCAATCAGTAGGTATTAATACTTATTCTGAACTGCAGATTTATATGGCATTAGTTTAAGTGGCCCCAGTAATCCAGTGACAGCGCATTTCAGGATTCCAGCTCCTGGTGTTTGTAAAGCCAAAGCGACTCCTGAGCAGTAAGGAATAGGTGTGACCAAATCGGATCAGCAGGTCATGAGACAGCCTCCTTAGTTCCAGCCTCCCTCTCCACCAAAGCCTGATCCAACAGCTGGAGTTTGTCTCCCATTTTTCCCCTTCACCCTGTGTAAATCCACCTCTATTCATCTGTCTCAGGTACTTGGACTGATCTAATAATTCCAAAATGCTGCTTTTTAGTAGGTACTTGTAGTTCTTATGTAATATGACATAGGCAAAACTGCTCGAGCTGGAGGCCGTTCCTGAAGGGAGCCTAAAAGAAAGAAAGGAGACAAAAGCATATGCTGACAGGACAAGGGGGAATGGCTTCAAGCTGACAGAGAGTAGGTTTAGTTTAGATATTAGAAAAAAACTCTTCTGTGTGAGGGTGGTGAGGCCCTGGCACAGGTTGCCCAGAGAAACTGTGGCTGCCCCTGGATCTCTGGAAGTGTCCAAGGCCGGGTTCAATGGGGCTCTGAGCAACCCAGGATAGTGGAAGGTGTCCCTGCCCATGGCAGGAAGAATGGAAATTGATGATCTTTAAGGTCCCTTCCAACTCAAACCATGGTTCTGTGAAGACTCCTTGACTCCAGGGTGCCTGTCTGCACATGGTACTGATGTGGGTCCTGCAGCATGAAATTGGACCTGCAGTAGGGAAGAAGGAAAACTGGTTTATGAAAGAATCTCAGGGAACTTTGGCCTTACCTTTCAGATGGGCTTGAAAGTAATTTTTTTTAGGATCCATTAAAAGTTTTCAAATCTTGTTGGCAAAGAAACTCTCTGACAGAGCTGACCTTGAACTTCCCACCAGGGATAGAAACACTCCTGAACTTTGGAAAAGTTCAGATGCCATCTGAATGTTGAGGCTAGGGCCTCGTCTCATTGTTTTCTAATCCCAGTGATGCTGCTCAGCTGTGTATCTGTTGCCAAAGAGATTCTTATTGTGAGTCTAGCTAAATTTTCTATTCCCTTCTCCCCCATCACTGACCTCTCGGTTCATCTCATAACAATAGAAATCAGTGTACAAGTGTGACAGCGCCCTGAGATCTGAATGTGCTTTTTATATCACAGCAACATGGTGTGTTTCCAGAGCTTTAAGCAGAGGGGAGAGGGAAAACAGGGGCATCGCCCAAAGCTCGGGGAGCACCTGGAGCCAGCATCTTGCAGAGCAGCAGGGACTGGCTATTCAGGCGGCGGGAGCCGGGAGTCGCTGCCTGCCCGGGAGCCGAGCGCAGCCGCTCAGCGGTCCGCGGCTGCTGCCTGGCCCTGCCCGGGGCCGCTCCCGCTGTGCCCAGCGCTCCGCTCCCGGTGCAGAGGCGGAGGCTCCCGCGGAACACCCGCGGCCCTTCGGGAGGGAGCTGCTTTTTCGGGAGCTGCGGCTGGAAACGTGGCACTGCAGCGCGCTGCCACTTGCTATGCTGCCCCCAGGACTGGCTATTTCTGTAGCTGAGCAATCATGGAATCAGACCGGAGGGGCCCTAATGATCCCTGCAGAAGGGAGCTGATTAGTGGATTGCTCCAGGAGAAGGGTAAACTGTTCCATCTCTGAGCACTCCCTGGATTTTAATGGAAATTTCATTAGCTGTTCATATTATTACCTGGGCAAAAAGCAACAATACTCCGAGAATAATAGCTCCTGCTGCAATTAGGACAAGCTGTGGTCAGCAGTTGTGATGCATGAATCACACTTTTGTTAGCTCTGCTGGCAAAGGAATTGATCTTTTGGATCTGTTTCTTGGTGAAAAATGGAGTCTCCAAAGATGCCTTTCTCAAATCTCCCTTTCTCCTCTGCACAGGCACACTCTCACCGTTGTTTTCCATGCTCCTCTGGATAGCAGTGGCGTTTTGCACAGCAATGCTGTTTTTCATCTCCAAGCCTGTTGGCATTCGACCCTTTTTGGTGTCTGTTATTCTCAGGTCTATATATACTATAGGGCTCGGTCCTACCTTGATACTCCTTGGTGCTGCTAATGTAAGTATTTCAAAAGCAACCAGAATTTCCCTTTCAGCAGAAGGAAAGATATTAAGGGTCTCCTATTAAAAAACTCGTTTGATTAGAGCTGTGCAAAACCTTCTTTTTCTGGTTCATTGGTTAAGCCAAAAAAAAAAAATAATTTCCAGTCATCCTGAAACAGCAGTGTCAGCAAAGTGGGAAGCTAAGAAAAAAGTTGGTTTCGTTTTGTGCATATGCAAATATTTTAAAAACAATATGAAATTTAAAGAAATATTGCTGCATAAGGGCAATCAAATCTACAGTTTCTCATGTTAAAAGAATAATGTTCTCTACCAATATTCTCAGCACTATTTACACAAATTTTTGAAATGTTTCTGAGACCTTAAATATATTTACAGGAAGAAAAGTTTTCAAAATTAAAAATTCTCTCAGTCCCTTGCCAGATCTCTTAACTTAGACATGAATAAGTCTGCATGCTTACTGAGCTTGGTAAGATACACAGTCGTGCTCACAAGTCATCTATTTAAATTTCTGCCTGACTGCTACAGCTCTAATTCACCCCAGCATGAAGTATTGGGCTGTTTGCCACCAGTTCTGTATGTGAGAATTTCACATACTGAAAAATATCCAGACATAAAGGTAAAGGCAAGTAAGCAGCAGTTGACCACGTCAAATTTGTGAACAAAGGAATCGTGTTGAGTCCTCATTCCTTGTCCTGGACTGCCAGAGAAATGAGGTGAGGCCCTTTCCTGTTCACTGCTGCACTGCTGCTCGTGTGCAGGCAAAGCTCAGGAGCCAGGGAGAATCTGATGCTGTTGTTTAAATGCTATACTTCAAAAATGTCCTCATTTCTGAGGGTTTTTTTAGGGATTTTAAATTGAAGAACATGATCTGAAGGAAATAGATCTCACACACCCCCACCCACACTTTCTGTTGTGTTACTATTGTTCTCTTGGTAGTAGCATGCCTAGCTGCTCTTACATAGTCTCGGGTCTAAACTCAAAATTGTTGGGAGTTCACTCCCCAGCTGGATTTTAATGCCTCGTGACATTAATCCTGCCCACCTATTCGCTAATGTTATAGGAATAAATCACAGTGTGATGAGGCACAGTGCAGTGTTGGAGAGGTGATGTACTTCCACTCACCCATGGGCTCATTCCCAGTGCTCTGTCAGAGCTGGATTTTGCGCCAGTCCGTGGGGGTCGGTCTTGCACACTGGGCGCCAATCTGCGGGGAATGCTGGGCTCCAGGACAGTTTGGATGGGTGGTGATGAAGGATCTCTGAAGTCAGGTCTTAGAAGATGTGGTTTATTATAAAGGGTGAAGGGCCCTGCTTGGAGTTGCTAGCCGCAACTCGTGGCAGGCCCAGGGAGAGAGAGGGAGAGAGGGTTCCAGGTGAGGGTCCCAGGAGGAAGTTCCAAGAAAGCGTCCAGTCCCCCAGGCACACCTTATCAGGGGGCTTCAAGGTGGGCTGGAACAGGACTTGGGCCAGTGGGGTTACAGATACCTGATACTTCAGGGGAGGGTTACAGGTGTGGGACGAACCATACATTGGGGGGTGAGACAGAACATTCCATTTGACCTTTGCGTTTATCTGTAGGTAAAGGGCATTGTTTAATTAGAAGGGGGGATTGCTTTCAATTTGGCTGTACTATTGTTTTCGAGTTGCTCAGTAATTAAGGTTTGGTATCTCAAGTCTTGTTCTCATCTCAATATCTGTATTTTCTAACTCTTTTGCCAGGCCATCATATTTATAGGGCTTTCCTATTTCATCTTCCCCAACACCTCACCTCACTCCAGCTATCTCAAGGTTGTCCATTTAGTCAAACCAACCTATCTAGACAGCAACTCAAACAATAAATACTAGGATTTTTCTGAGGCATAAACCTAGCCTTTGTTACTCCCCCCAGCTCTGTAACAAAATCGTGTTCCTGGTGAGCTTTGTTGGGAACCGCGGGACCTTCACCCGTGGCTACAGAGCGGTTATCATGGACATGGCATTTCTCTACCACGTGGCTTATGTCCTGGTCTGCATGCTGGGCCTCTGCGTGCACGAGTTCTTCTACAGCTTCCTGGTAAGTACGTGCTGCTGTGGAGAGGAAAACTTTGCAAAAATAGAAAATACCGTTACCCGTGCAGCTGTCTTCAATTTCTTCCTGACAATCAAGCGTATTTTTAGCAAGCTGCTGTGTTGCTGCCCCTTAGGAGCTGCTGTTTTTATAAGAACCTGTTTCTGTTAGGACTTATTTTATCTGTTTTAGAACTGAAAGTTTGCTCCTTTCTTCTCAGGCAATCATCACCCAGCCCACTCCTTTTTCCCAGCTTTCTCCATATTCTCTGTCTACCATTCCTGTGTGTTCTGTCACTCCTAACATTTCGGGGGCAGTTGTCCAAGAGTGTGTGCATCATACCTGTACCAAAGGATCCCTATTCCTCATCCCCAATATATTTTTAACAAATTACTTGGGAAGTGGGGATGGCATGCTTTTGGTGTAGCGGGAAGATTCATCACTTGAAATGTATCCCACTTCATTTTCTTTTGTTGCCATTACCCAGATGGAATACCTTTTAATAACGTGGTACAGGTGCAGTGAAAATGAATCACAGAAAACTATGCTAAACTCCACTAACTGCTCCCTTCATGCTAAGTAGCAGTAAGAGGTGTTTCACTGCTCTTGTTTGCTGATCCTTTTGCTCTATAGTGGAACATGTGAAACTTGCAGGGACACTGACTAAATTGTCATCATTACGTTTCCTGTTGTATTTTTTCTCAGCTTCCTGAATAGTGATGAACTCCCAGCATTTCAAAGATGTGTTAAGCACACTAAAATTTTCAGGGGTTCAGTGCTAACTCAGGTGGAGCTCCTAAAGTCTGTTGAAGTCAGACTTTCCAGATTTAGACATTAAAGTCTGTTTCAAAGTTTGGGCAGATTTCAAAGGAGCCAAGATTGTTGCTGTAGCTGAAGGACCCTCTTCAAATGGATGTAACTCTCCTACTTTAAAAATGCACAAATTATTTGCTGTTCTTTCAATGAGTTATACTTTGCAAAGTGTCAAGCAGCTTAAGAAACATTTTATGTACTTACTTTTTCAGTGACTGCTATTGACCAATGTCCATGATTCATGGACATTATCCATGTACCCAGGTTGCTTCCAGGTGTTCACTTAGTAGTGGATGTAGTCTGAACTCTAATACTTGTTCATAACTGTCTCCCCTCTTTCTTTATTATCAATCCTTTCACAAAGCTGTCGATTTCAGATCTTATAAATTGTGGCTAACACCTTATTCTGTGGAGCATTTTGATAAATGATAGTGTGTTGCTTTATATCTGTAATCTGAGTGTTTTGAAGTAGAAATACATACATTATAGATAAGGTCCAAAGCACTATAGAACATCAAGAAAATTGTAGGAGAAAAAAGTTACAGGTTCTTGTAAAGCTCCTGTCACGTTTAATTGCTGGCTTAGGCTTTTGACATTTAAAGCAGTATTACCTTAATATATAGTTTTCTTTAAAGTTAAATACCAGGAAACCATGTACTGCAGGGTAGAGAAGAATAGAAGTTTCTAGTCTTATACAAACAGTGACTTTAAATAAATTTAACTTTGTCCTACTAAGAGGTGACCCCAATCCTTGTCCATGTGACATTTACATGATGCCATGAGCTCAAAGAAAGTTTACAAATATGTAATTACTTATATGTATGAGTGTATTTTTGCGTTACAGCCTATACATGTTTGTCAGATGAGAGATAACATGAAAATTACTTTGTAGCTATAGATCCATAGTATGAAGACACTGTTTAAATTTTAGTCTAGCCTGGTTTTAAACATGGGGAAACAACAGATCTTGATGGTAGGTGTTGTCCATCTCTGAATCAGACTCAAATATATTTTGTGGATTTTGCTATAATTAATTTTAAAATGTAAAGTTCTGTGCTAGATTTCCTCCTCCATAAGCATGACCAGCTCCCACTGAGATCAATGTGAGTTTATGAAGCTGAGAATGTAGAACATGGCTGGATGCATGTTTCAGTAGTTCAGATTGTTTTCTTTGTAGCATCTATATATTGCCTCATTTGTATTCATTTTTCCTCTACTCTCTCCTTTCCCCAGCTGTTTGATCTGGTGTACAGGGAGGAGACGTTGCTAAATGTGATAAAAAGTGTTACCCGGAATGGCCGTTCAATTATCCTCACTGCAGTGCTTGCTCTCATCCTGGTTTATCTCTTCTCCATCATTGGCTTCCTCTTCCTGAAAGATGACTTTATCATGGAGGTTGACAGGTTGAAAATCAGGACCCCTGCTGCAGGTATTGTTTTTTATATTAAAATTTGCTTCTGATGTATGCCTTTTTCTGTCTGCGTAACCTAACTTTCCATCTAAGGACATCAAATTTCTTTATTTGTGCCTGTGTGAGAGCAGAACTAATTCCATATACCTTAGAACTCAATTAAGTCTCTGTGTAAAATTTAATGTGTATAGGGTTGTTTTAGTCTGGGCTTATTTCTTGAAATGCTAAAATCTAGCACATTTGATTTATTATGTTTGTTTCACAAACTCGTGATAACATTAAAAAAATAATCTGTATTTCCTAAGTATTTTCCTATGTGAAAAGCAGCTCCAAGTGGATTGTATTGGTTCTCATCCCACCTTAAAAGCAGCTCATAGCAATTTCTGTGTACTGTATGAGGCATGTGATCTTAACATGTTCATTAGCTGTATTCATTTCATTGCTTTTTAAGCTTCATCCAGCAGAAATTTATTACAGAATTCACATTTCTACTGCTAGAAGCATCTTTTATACTCAGTGTGTATTTCATGATCATCATCCTTAGTGTATAATCCTGGCTTCAGTAAAGTCATTGGGAGGTTTGGAACCAGTTTTAAAAAGGCCAGGATTTCAGCTTTCTGGAATGAGAGAGTTTAGCAAAGTGAATAGAGAGTTACAAACTTGCTTTGCTAAAAAAGAGCCAGGTCTGGTCTGTTGAGAGCTTTGTGTGTGCTGCCAACCAGCCTGCTGGGAGCATGGGCAGGGGAGTAACAACTGGCTGCAGAGAAATACTTGAGAATAGCTGCTGATTAAATTCCTTGAGGCATGATTTTCCCAAATGCTGAACTCTTCAGACCTGTACACAAGCACAGAACTGGCGGAACCCAGCTGGGGCTGTGTGCACTCAGTGTTTGCCAGTCTTTTCCTGAAGTTGTTTTTTCAGGATTTAAAGCTCACAAACAAGGCAAAGGTCATTCAAGACTCCTGGGCCTGGCATACTTCTGTAGCTGGTTCAAATCCATATGAAAAAAAAAAAAAAAGGAACCTGACAGATTTCTTTAACATACTGTGATTTTTTTTTTTCCTGCCGTCTAAATTGGGTTATACTGGGGCTAAATTGGCTTACATTTGACTTACATTCATTTTTGGGACAGAACTTAGGATGTGAAAGTTTCACTTTGAAAGGTAGATATGACCATCTTAATAAAAGAGGCTACACACAGCTTTGGTGTGATCCAGGGCAGCAGCTCCTGTGTGTTTGTGTTGCTTCTGTTGAGTTCTTGGCAGATTTTTGTGGTGTGGGTATGTTCTTGCTGGCTTCATACATTGCCATTTCTGATCAAGAACTCATCAAGAAAATATGCTGACTGTATGTTGATGGAACATTATGCTTCCCAGGACAAGTGCTTTAAATTTTTTCTTTATAAAGTAGCAGAAAGAGTAAGTCAGAGTGCATGTTTTCTGCATTACACATACTGTCTTAGGCTGTTATTTTGTTGTATAGTTTTGCCTTCATTTTTTTCTCCTTAAATCTTTTTGTATCTCTAATTTGAAATGCAGAAAATTGTTGAAGGTGCACAAGAGAAAATTGGTTTGATAAAATCAAGCTGATGTATACATTTACTACTTCGGGAATGTTAAATTAGTGTTTTACACAAACCCATACATATTTACAAATGAGTACCAAACTGTGTTATAATCCTTGAAAACCCTTAAATATTCTACATTCAGGATAACTGAATGTCAGTTTGGTGTCCTTCTTGTCAGCTTTTGTGAATAATTTATCTAATGGTTTTTAAAACTGACATTATTTTCATATCTGACAGTTGTTTCTTGCTTTGAATATATTTTGTGCTTACCAGAAGCATCCGCATTTGATGTGGATTCATTAATTTCAGGAGATGAAATGGGAATAGTTGTGATATACAGTAAATATAAAACTGTATTTTTGTTCATTGTGATTGCTTTGAGCTGTTGAGGCAGAACCTTTCAAGAAGGGAGGAATTGCTGGTGTAATTTGTTCTGTTTTTCCTTCATAATTATGCAACCTGGTGATTCGCTCCTAGAAAATAATGATTTAAAACTTAACATCAATGTAGTGCCTGTCTTTTTGTCAACATCCTGCTTTTTCCACAGGTATTGGTGAAGTTCCCACTACAACCCTGACATCAATGATGGGAGCCTGTGCAAAAGAGAACTGTTCCACGAGCATCCCAGCTCTTAACCCAGGTCAGTACAGAACTTCCCTCAGAGCGATGCTCACTTAGAACCGAGGGATCCCTGGAAATGTTCAAGGCCACGTTGGATGGGGCTTGGAGCAACCTGGTCTAGTGGAAGGTGCCTCTACCTATGGCAGAGGGTTGGAATGAGATGATCTTTAAGGTCCCTTCCAACCCAAACCTGTGGTTCTGGGATTCTCTGATCTGTGTGTTGCTGTTGCAGGGACTTCTGCTGGTGTGAGAAGTGACAATGACTCTTGTGAGTCAGAAGTGCTCAACTTCTGCAAGACTTGGAGCTTAGTTGGCAGCTTTGCTGTTAATGGGAGTGCTTCCCACACCTGATTTCCAAATGCACTGACATTAATTTTGTTATTAAAAGAGCTTGCTGAATCATTATGCTTGAACATACAGGTTGCTTCTTGCCAAGTGACTTAGCTGGGAGAAACAGCTTGCTGCTTGTCTGCAGCATCCTTACCTACACACACTGAGCTACTGTTAGATCCAGTTAGGGCCACAGAAATTCATTTTCATGGCATAGCATATCTATCAGAATGTATTTTACATTCTGATAGATATGCTATGTATTGTGTATGTTGTGTATTTTTTCTATATGCATCTGGGCCAAGGCTGTATTATAGCCAGAAGACCTAAGAACCCAGATCCAGGCCCACATGTCTGTGTGTCTCCCCTTCTTTCCATGGGGCACAGTCTAGTTGAGGTGGCTGGTGTTTCAGTGCAAGGTCTTAAGTTTGGTTTGATGTGCTGTGGCCTTTGCAGTGGAGGTGTGTGAGCAGTGGATGGTCTGCAGGCTCAAAATATTTATTGCCACAGTTGCCTGTGGTTGCTGGGGGCTGTAAGTGAGGACATAAATGGTCCCTTACTGTGTGCCAGTATAATGTTGTTTCATAAGCTTTATTCTTCCACTAATTTCTGAGTTTTTAGGATCAAAGCCCTCAGGGAGAGGGCTATAAAAGCAGGCTTTTTCTCCCCAGCTGGTGTGTAAATAGGCCTCATAAACAACATGGGAAGTTGTCTGGCTAGATAGAGAAAAGAGTCTAAGAGCTATTGGCAAAGCTTCTGCATTCGAAGAGTAATCAATCAGTCAAAAAGATGCAGTATGGCTTTTGCCAAGCTCTTTAAATGATAGAAATCTCACATTTCTCATTGTTTGAGTACTGCTCCTTTAAAATCAAACCATAATGAAAGAGGGCCGTACAAAACATCTAAGTGCACTCTTACTTAATCTTGAAGAAATTTTATTTATCCAGTACCATTAAAACCCACCAACATTCAGCAAGAGCAGTTTTGCTCACCTTAGCCACCTGGTCAAAAGAATTGTTCTACTTTCTGTCTTTTCCTGGGACAGATTTCCCTTCTGGCAGAAGTGTGAACGTGGTGGAATGCAAAGGCATGAGATCACCATCCCTGGAAGTGTTCAAAAGGTGTGGGGATGGGGAACCTGGGGTGTGGTTTAGTGGAAAACATGGCATGGTTGGGTGAGTGGTTGGACTCGGACTCAGAGGTCTCTTCCAGCTGTAATGGTGCTATGATTCTGTGAGATTTGGGGAGCTTCACATTGCAGCACCAGAGAAGTCCACAGCTGTGTGTGGGAGAGAGAAAATGTTCTCAGTGGCATCTCAGGTCCCGAGTGAGACATGAATTACGTTGCTTTTCAGATCAGATCACTGCTGATCATTTCTTCTGATGGGACTCTGCTTCTTCCTTGGGTTTCACTGGTGGAGCCTGTGCCCAGTCATTGCTCTTCCTGGTGAGGGAGTTCCCTGGGAGGCAGTGTGCTGTGCCCAGGGAGCCTCCCCTCTCTGGAGGCTGCTGCTCACTGCTGCTCTGGGCTGTCAGTGTAAAAATACTTCATCTCATCTGCCTCCCAGGGAACTCCCTCTCTCCACTCCAAAGACATTTCCATATCACTTCAGTCTATGCCTGGTGAAGTGCCTAATCACTTAAAGGAACTTCACATCCTACAGTACATATCTTCTCATCCTCTGTAGCCCATAAAGACCTGTGCTAGAAAGGTGCACAGATACCTGTTTGTAAAATGGGACATTTCCAAAGACTCATTCCACTGCCAGGCCTGGTCCTGCTCTGTGCACATTCTGCTGAATCCACGTGGGCACAGGCGTGTCTCACCTGATGTGCTTGTGTGGCCCAGGCAGCTGTGGGCCATCAGATGAGGATTTGTGAAGTAAATCTCCCTATTATCCCTCCCCTGCCCCGTGATTGACATTTTGGGGTGGTCTTAGCGCTTAACCTGTTTTGCCTGTATTAAATTTAATCAGAAGACAGCCTGCCTAATGCTGCCCTGACCCTGACAAGCCACTTTTCAGGGTGGAGCTGCTAGCAAATGACCCCCCTGCACCTCAATTAGTGTCAATATTGGGACCTTAACAGCAGTGCACTTTACAGAGCCACTCCTTTCTTTCAAGTATGGGCATAGCTGGTGCCTAGAGGGGCTGAGCCTGCACTGTGAATGCTGTTGAGCACAGAGAACAGACAGCTGAGGCAGAACACGTGCCTGTAGGGTTGCCTGGCTCCCAGCTTGAAGGCAGCTCTTGTTGCTCCACATCTGGGAGTGGAATAGAACAGCAAAAACGATGTCTGTACACTCCCCACAGCCTACATTGCTGCACTAGAGGTTTCTGCCAACTTTGGGCTGTCTGGTTCTCTGGCAAAGATCTTGCAACCTGAGCTTGCTTTTCTGGCTGGGATGCTGATTTTCTGTGTTGCAAGATGTGTAAAGTGATGTATCTTGTTTCTGTGTAGCCTGGCTTGCTCTGAATTAGCATCTCAGTGGACAGGGAGAGTTGGGTGTTAGGGCTGCTGGTAGATAATTCACTCTTCAATTCTCAGTCCTGGATTATCCTCTCTGTTCACCAGAATCTGATCATTTACTGCTTCCAGCACCTGAGTCTGGTCTTGTGAACAGAGAAAAATATTGTAGTTACCGAAAAGAAATAGAAGCTGTGGCTTTTTTGAAGGCTTTTTATTTATTTTGCGGATGGTGTCCTTCTCAAGCACAGCTCCAGGAAAAAAAAAAGGCAAAAAAAAAAGAAAACAAAGATGGAAAGATGGAATATTATTTGAAAGGAGGGAATAATGGCAGCATACAACAGTAAAGATTAGTTAGTATGAATAACATCACTGTGCTAGTAAAAAAAACCAAAAAAAATCTAGGTATGACAGGATAAAAAAGGTTTCTTGTTTCAATCCTTTCAGTTTCAATATTTAAGCAGTTATTTTTAAATCCAGTATTACTTGTGGGAGTAGTGTCTGTAATGACCATGTAGTTTAACAGGGAAGTCTGTCCTGATGTCTGCTTTTGCTTTTGTTTTTGCTCAAAGTTCCTTCAGCAGGGAGTTGTTTCTCATTTAATTTGCCTGTGGAGCAGAAACAGTGTGGTGGCAAAAGCAGCAGACCCCAGCAATGTCCTGCCCGTCCCAGCCAGGACACATGCACCACAATTTGGGTGCCCAGATCCAAAATTAAATTTCAATCCAAATTACTTGTCTGCAATGTGAGTTCTTGCAGTGAGTTGAATTTATCAGAGTCTATCGCAGTGCCCCAGATGTGGTGGTTTGGGCTGTTAAATATGTGTTTCAGTCAGCTCTCACAGTGGGATGTTGTTAATTTGTTAAACTCTGTTACAAAGAGTGCAGGGAGGGAACCGAGTGTGAATCGCTGCCTTCCCCGCCCAAGCAAGCGTGCCCTAAAGAGGAAGGAAGGCAGGAGGAATGGCAGTCACAGCCCTGACCCTTCAGCCCAAGCCAGCAGGACACAGGGAACAGCTCAAGCAGGGCTCTTCAAAGGGAGACTGTGGAAGCAGTGAGTGTGTGGTGGGAGGGACTCTGGCCAAGGTGGACCAAGTGCCCCTGGGGTTTGGTGTTCCAGCCCAGCTCCTCTGCACGTTCAAATATCTCCAGTACAATAATACCCTCTGTGGCTCGGCCAAAACCACACAGCAGCTCTGCAGCACAGATAAGAACAGAATCCAAGATTTCAAGCTGAGGCCCGGGAGAGCCTTTCATTTAATGTCTGTCAGACCTGTGCTTGGGCACGTGTGCTGGTGGAAAGATCATGGACAGACTGACTCGAACAAAGCCAGCCCCTCCTTAATGGTTTGAAATGCTAACATGACTTGGCTTCTACATGAGTAGGTAGAGGAATGATTTCACAGGAAGACAATCCTTTTATAAATGTGCTTCTAATTCTCTGTTTATATTGCTTCTTGTCTATGCTGCATTTTTAGGGGGCCCACTGGAAAAACCATGGGAGAACTGCAAGGAGAAGGGGTACTCCTATGAGCAGAGATGGTGGCTCTGGGTCATTAACAGCTCTGGTGGGAGCCCTGCTTGTGATTTTCTCTGTCTCTCTTCAGGCTAAGTGTGCCTGATGTGCCTAAGTATGTCACCAGCAGGGATGTGCACATGGGTGGGGATGATCAATGAGGTTCTGGATGAGAAATACGAGAGGCAGATGTGTCTTGCAGTTGCTTTCTCTAACAGGATTGTGGCTTTGTTTGATGAGTGATTATTTGAATCTGTGGTTCCTGTTTGCAGGTGAAGAAGAGGAGGATGGAATAGAAAGGACCTGTGACACCCTGCTAATGTGCATTGTGACCGTGTTAAACCAAGGCCTGCGGAATGGTGGTGGTGTGGGAGACGTGCTCAGAAAGCCTTCCAAAGATGTGAGTGTTTTGGTTCAGGAAATGCAGTACTCCCTGTGCATCTCATGAATGCCAAAGTCAATTTTTGGAGGTTATAGACAGTGTTTGTATCTAGTTTGATCTCATGTCATATAGTTGATTAATCCTTGTAATTTTTAGATCACAGATGGGATATTTAATGGGAAGAGCTAGGCTTGGTGTGATGATGATACTTGAAGAAAGGATGTCTAGGTAGCTGTTTACCACTTCTGGAAAAATGCAGAATATCATAACCTTCAAAACACTGCTAAGAAGTCAGCCCAGGGAGGCACATCTGGAGCGCTGTGTCCAGTCCTGGGCTCCTCAGCACAGGAGGGACAGGGAGCTCCTGGAGTGGGGCCAGCAGAAGATGCAGAGATGATCTAGGGCCTGGAGCATCTCTGGCAGGGAAAGGCTGAGGGAGCTGGGGCTGTCCAGCCTCAAGAGAAGCCCCAGCTGAGAGGGGCCCTCAGCCCTGGGTGTCCCTGTCTGCAGGGAGGGCTCCGAGTAGGGCCCAGGCTCTGTTCTGGGGGGCCCAGCAATGGCACCAGGGGAACGGGCAGGGAGTGATCTCAGGAGGTTCCACCTGGACATTTTACCTTATATTCAGCATGGCATCTGCCCTGGAATAGGTCCTGTTGTTTACTTGTACTCAGTCAGCATGAAGATCAAACCAGAATTTCCTTTATTGTGGCATATTTTCTCTTCCAGAAGTTTCCTCAAAAATGCAGTTCATTTAAGGACCTCCCTTAATATTTGGGTGGTTTCATGCATTTTTATTTAGGTTCAAAAAGAACATCACAAATAAAGGGAATCTAGCAGCACTTTGCCTGATGAGCCACACCATACGTGTTATAAATAAATTCAGGATCAAGTAGGATCTCAGCAGGGCTTGCAAGAGTCCAGAGACAACTCAGGTCTGGATGGAAGAGCTCCCTGTGCTGGTAGGAGGAGTCTATATCCTGTCTCAGAGACTGGGAGGTTCTGCAGGAGCCAAAATTTATCCCCAGTGGAGTCTGTAAGCACTTAGAGACTTTGAAAGTGACCCTTTGAAATTGACCCTTGCCACTTAGAAGCTCTTCAATGCTAATTATATTGACGCACTCCCCAAAGGGTAGTGCTGTTATTCCCATGAATGTGTGGGAAACTGAGCAATTGGGTGACTTCAGGTCTCTGTCATGGTGAAGAAAAGGACTTGTGTAGTCCCTCCCTAGTCCTGTGAGTAAGGCTAGCAGAATTTAGCATATGAAAAGAAAGATCTGTAGCTTTGCTTGAGCTAATGTGAAAATGTTGTTTAATATTTTAGATTTGTGCTATTTTTATACCTTATTGCAACCTTGCTATTGCAGGAGCCTTTGTTTGCTGCACGAGTTGTTTATGATCTTCTGTTTTACTTCATTGTCATAATTATTGTTCTCAACCTGATCTTTGGAGTCATCATTGATACATTTGCCGATCTCAGGAGCGAAAAGCAGAAAAAGGAGGAGATACTAAAGACCACCTGTTTCATCTGTGGTAGGTGTTACTGATCTCTTGAGATTCTTGAGGGTGAAAGGAGCGAAAATGAACTATTCCTCAAGAATTAAAGCTTTGACCCCAGGCATGGTTATCTTCTACAAGGAAGGTCTGTAAAAATTCCAGAGGCTGATTCCAAATTTATTTCCTCTCAGTAGGAGACAGATTTGGTTTATGAATCAAAAGCTAGCTTTGCTGAGAGGTGGCTTCACAGTCTCCACCCAGAATCCGAGGCAGAAGAGCTGTGTCTCACGCTTGCATCATCACCACTAATGGAGATGGGGCAGCTGCTGACTCTGTTTCACAGAGCTTGCTGCAGATCAAAGTGCAGCTTCTATTTCACAGCACAGGGCATTCCAGAGGGGAGGCATCAGCAAGAGCTGCCAATTTCAGAAAGTGATATGAAGCAGGGAACAAAGGAATTTGGTGGAAAAATCATCCCCAAAAAGCCCACGGAAAATCACACTTATTTTGAAGTGCACTCACAAAGAGGGGCAGATCTTCACTCCCTGGGGGACTTCACAGATACCTGCTTTTTTGTAGCCCTGGGTGCCGCTTCCATGGCTGTGCTGACAGGGATGAAGGCTGTGCAGAGCACAACATATCTTTAGTGTCTGTGGACAGGAAATCCAGGGAGGCAAATATTGGTGATTCCTCTCCTTCCTCACTTCTGGTATTCTTTCTCAGAGATCTGGACCATTACAGGAAAAAATTTAAAAAAAAAAATTCTTATGACTACAGCTCTGTAAAGACTGTGTGATAACAGAGCTGCAGAGACTCATCTTCTCTGCCAGGTTTAAGCCCACAGACAATCTCACTGAAGCTTAAGTGGGGCTCTTCATATGTTTGATGCTGAAAGTGTGCATAAATCTTTGGAAGATCAGGGCCTGGACTGCACACTATGTGCTTCCCAGTATACATCCAGAAAGAGCCAGAGCCAGCACTTGTAAAACACTTTATGGCCCTCAGCATAGAAGGCTCTGTAAAACTGTAACATATTTATTATATTGTTATTGTTATTAAGAGGAGATATCACAAAAGAGAATAAATGCTGTGTTGAAAGACTTCTGTCAGGAATGCCTTCTGGCCTGGTATTTCTTGCCTGGCAGTTATGGCTTTTAAATTAAGATCTTTCAAATTTATGATCCTTTAAATTATGTTGGGTTCCCTTCTCTAACATATTTAACGGATTTGTGTATTTCTATGTTGGAGTTTATTTTTTGGCTTTATGTTCTTCTCTTTTTGCAGGACTGGAGAGAGACAAATTTGATAACAAGACCGTTTCGTTTGAGGAGCATATAAAGGCAGAACACAACATGTGGCATTATTTGTACTTTATAGTTCTTGTCAAAGTTAAAGATCCAACTGAATACACTGGCCCGGAGAGCTACGTGGCACAAATGATTGTGGTAAGTCAATTTGGGCATGCGCTTTATGCAACTGAGAGATGCTCCTTGCAGCTAGGGCAGAGAATATCTTCCTTTTCCCCCTCTCTCTGAACAATAGGAGGCATCGATCTGTATTTTTAAAGATCTTTTCACATGTCTTAGTCTGCAACAAAACCCAGTCTTAAACATAATGGAAAAGATGAAGGTGCAGGCCTCAGTCTCCAGTTTGGCGTTGGTGCTCTCATGCTCTGTGGGTTCTGCTGCCTCATTAGGCAGAGCTGGGGCAGGAGAGCATGCATCATAACATCTGCTGCTGCTCCAGCTTTGTCCAGTGTCTCTGGGCTGCTGTCCAGAAAAATAACATCTCCTGCTGTGCACTGAAACGCAGGGTCAGTGCTCAGGGCTGGTGCTTTTCTCCTATGGCTGCTCTGAATAAGCTAGTGAAAAGACCAAGCAGAGCAGCCACAGGGATTTGAAGAGCCACAGAAACTGTCTTGTGAAGCAGGGAGAGTACTTGGATTCAGAGAGAGAAATGTGATGATGCTGGGCCAGAGAAGCATTCCATTACATTTTGTTTCCAGCCTGCTGCTGAAGAGGGTTCATTCTGCTGAGTGAGAGGAGTGGATTATCAAGGCTGCCTGGCTTGGGGCTTCATTTTTGAGGAATTTTGCATGCCTGCTGGGCTATTCTGGTGGAGCATTTTCTTCCCATGGACTTGCTGGCAGGTATTGCACTGCTCAGGGCCTGTGCCAGGCTCTGTGGTTGCAGAGCTGGCATATGTCTGAATCTCGGAAGAGGCTGTAACTAAATGTGCATCACGATTCGCTGTTTATGCACTTCTGGAGCCACATTTCTTATCAAGACTTATCTCTCCGTTATCCCTCATCAAGCCTTTGACTGGACATACTACCCAGACTCATTACTGAGCTGCTGGGTGGCCTTCTACTCCCCAGTTTAGCCAAGGGGAAGATTCTTCTCCTTTCACTTCAGCTGTCGTCAGCTCAGGCGCCAGGTTTCAATCGATCCCAGCTCCTTTCTGCCTTGACAGTGCAGAAAGCTGGGTTATTTATCCTGCCTTCAGATGGGTGTCCAGGATAGCTGGGCTGACTCACCTTTCTCACTCCATTGAGAGCCTAAATGGTTAGTTTAGACAAGATGCCTAATTGGGAGCAGGCTAAAATTAGAGCTGACTGACACTGTGCAGCCTTATGCAGGGTTTACCTTGAAGAACTCACATTAGTGGAAATGGTGGTGTTTAGACAGGAGTGTATGCTTGATTGCTGCAGTTAAATTGAGCTTTTGTAAGTGCTATTGCCACTATAAGGGAAGGTGCTGTGTCAGATGATGGGAATTCAGTGCTCAGGTGCAGAAGAACAGCCTATTTCCTTCAATTTTGAACCATTAGTCTCATTGCCCAGCTCAGGGTGTTTATGCTATAGGCAGTGATGGATCTACACTTCTGCAGTTTGGTGGGCGAGGTATAAAACCTAAAACAAATCCATGTAGATTCTGTTGCATTGGGAGAAATTATTCATAGTGGCAAGTTGTCCTGTTACACGTGGAAATATTTTAGCTTATGTCAGAAATACATTTTAATTTGTGGAATCAGACTCTGGGGCCTGTCTCATTTGTTCATTCCTCCTCTTCCTCTCCCTGCAATGTTTGTAGGATTTTAGAAGTTTGTGGTATGTATGTTAAGTATTAATGTTTAATTCCAAGAGATGCATTAATATTCATAGTAAGTATATTCATCCTGTGGCAGCAGTGGTTTGACTTTTCTGATGTGTAATTCACTAATGTATTTTACTTCTGCATTAATGGCTGGAACTCCTTTTTGAATATCTAAAACAGAAAAGCACCAAAAACTCATGTGACCCGAAGCACTGAACTGATTTCTCAAGCCCTTGTTCCTCTAAGGCAGAAGGTTGGTAGTTTAAGTGGTTAGCAGTAATCCAGATTTTGGGATTATTAAACTCTCTTTTTCCATGAGTATATATAAAGTTAAAGGTTATTTTGGATGCTGGAGAGGTACCTATGGATCAAGAAATCTAAAGCTTACATGGAATGAAATTATAAATGGTAGAGTGGGAGAAAAAAAGATAAATAAATGGTTGAACAAACTACAAGTGTCTGGTATGGGATTAGTACTTGTGTCTTTGTGTAGTTTAAATTCCTAGTATGAAATCCAGGGAAGATGTGCTGCATAGCAGAAGCAATTGGAACTTCTTAAGTGAACAAAAAAAGAACACTTTCTCTTGGAGCCAGAGAATTTACTGTATGCCACATGCTACAAGGATTACTAAGAAATTAAAGAAAATAATCTGACTGCAGGAATGGAGTATGATATTTGACTGGAAGAAGAGATTTAGAGATACAGCTTTGCTTAGGACCAAAAGAAGAGTCAAAAAAAAAACTCTCAGAGGCAATTTTTCATCTGTCAGACGTATGAGCTGCTGTAGCAAATGTGTTTGGTGTGTCCCAAATACAGCCTGATAGTAATGAATTACACCACAGGCATGTGAGATGTGATGCATTCCATGCACTAATTAAGCCTGAGTATGGCTTTTGTCTCGAAGACAGATAAACTGATTCAGACTCTGTGTCAGCCTGAAAGCTGTGTGACTATCCTTGTGATGCTGGGACAGGTGACCAAATCCCAGGTAGGACAGCACATCCTGGTGAGGATCTGGCAGAAAGTAGACTTGAAATTAACCTTTTACAAGGGACTTGCCAATAGAATTGTCTCATTGCTGAAAAAGGCTTGTTGGGGGTGTATGGGATTGTAGGAAACATTTATAAATATGGGTGGTTGGGATAGCAGGGCAGTCTCAGGACCTCTTTGAAAAGGACAAGGTGGAATGAGATTTTATATTTCATACTATACAGAATATGGCTGAAAAAACTCTGTGAATCATACTCCTGGAAGAACTCTCTTCATTCTAATTGTTTTTGTTATGATCAGGAATACCTTCTATGGCTGCTTCTGTAGCTTTAATGGATTCTGTGGAATTTAATGGAATTCTGTGTTTTCACAGCCAAATCACTTAAGGAGAACTACTACCCAAATCCAGTCTTCAAGTCCTTCAATACACATAGGTCAAAATTTTGGAGTATACTGCAGTAACCTTAATAGAAAGTAGAGTTTAGCTCCAAGTATCATCCTCACTATCCCTACAACTGCAGTAAGGAACCAATTATTATTTGCATTTACCTACTCCTGTCTTGCAAAGTATTGCAAAAAGTAACATTAGAGTAATGATCAGTATTAGCTAAGCACCAGGAAAAGCATCTACAATTTCTGATAATCCTTTTCTCTATTGCCCAGCCTCCTCAGAGCCCAAAAATATGACTGTCTACTTTGTGACTCTCAGTCTTTTCTATGTATCATTTGTCCAGCAAACAGTGCAGCATCTGGTTTGAAGGCTTGCTGATAGCACAGCATATAAAAAAACAGGAATACTGTGGTTTCTTTGCTTTGGAATGCTATTTGAAAGGCTGGATGCCAAAATGGATGGGAATTATTTACACATCATTGTTCACCTCTCCAGTTTTCAGCTCAAGAAGAGGAAAGAAACATGTGGGCAATGTTGCACACACCCCTCACTCAAATGCAAGATTCTTGCAGATTTCGAAGTTCACTCATATTTCTATTTCAGGGGTGGTTTTCTCCAGGGTATTCCCATTACCCTCCATGTCTCTGGCCTCAGATGACCTTGGGGTAGAGCACTTCTTTGGCTTTCTTGCTCTGGACTGTGGACATTGTCTCTGCAAACTCCTGGTGTTCCCTGTGATTTTGATTTTCCCAGCAGCTCTGTGTTTGCTTCAGTGTTAGCATATTGCTCTGAGTAGTAATTGAAGTAGTCAGGAGTTATCCAGCTTTCATAAAGAAAGGTATTAATTTTTCTGTGTTTTTTTTTTCTTTTTAGAAAAAAAGCATCAAGCATAAAATGTATTCTAAAGCAACACACAGTTTTATACACCTCAAGCTTTATGGAAATATTGGTGGGAATAAAGCACTTCAACTCTTCCAGTGCTGCCCTTTCTTCTTGCACACTATCTTTTATCAGTTATTGGGTGAAATATTAATGAATATTAAAGCAGGGCAGTAGGTTTTATTATTTGTTTGCTCTCCAGGTCTTTTTTATTAAGTCAGACAGGTACTATACAATATCTGAAGAGACAGAAACTTTGAAAAGCTGGCTGCATGCCTCGTGTTTGCACTGAGAACCTGCATGAATGATTCCCCTATTGAATTTTCATTCCTGTAGAAAAAACACTATTTATCTGACCCATTTGACCAGAAACACCATCCCTAGCAAACCTAGAGGTGCACATAACTTGTATTACATTGATACAGCAATCTTTGAATGTTCCTTGTGTCCATTTGTCAGAGGAAACAGTTTAATCTGATAACTAGAACAATGAAGGTTAATGTCCAAACTTTTCTACTTCTCTTTTCAGACGTGTAATTTGTACACAAATATTTTACCCAAGCCTTGGTAGCTTTAAATAGATATATGGAGGTTAAAAAAAAAGGACATGATTAGTTACTGAATTTTTTGCAGCTCAACGGAGATATGAATTAGCCTATGATTTATACCTCCATTCATTTGCAAAAGTAAAAGGCTATTGGCTTAGCAATTAAATGAATTATTTTGCCCACTGGAAGAATGAAAGATTTTAGCAAATGAAGCCCTGAAACTTTCATTCTCACATGCTCTGTCCACAGTTCTTAGCAAGTTTTGTAATGGCTTCTATCAGCATTAATGCTACCTGTCATAACTACATAATTACAGCACCTAATTATATTATTACTTATTTACCCTAGTTATGTAATTGGATGTAATTGTGCAATTATGTAACTTCTTAGTGAGCTGAAAAATGCTCTAAAACCAGCCTGTGCTCCTAAGAGTAAAGGATACTGCAGTGAATTGGACATCTCTCTAAAGCAAGGCAATATTTGCTGGGAAATTACAGGTTCTTTTCTCCATTACGGTCACTGGGACCGTGAACCTTTTATTCCCATCAATGTGGCAGGGAGGAAGCAGTACAGATAGGTTGAGGAACACCAGCCTGAAATTCTGAACAATGTCTTCTGATTCAGTTCTTCTAAAAGCAATTATGTCACATAGCAATGACCTGGCATTGGCCACGTGACAAAATATTTTAACTGTTTTATTTTAAATATTTTGAAAGTGTCAACCTTTTTTCATTATTATTTTTCTTTTAAATTATTAAATAAAAGAAGTATTTAGCCATGTCACGAGGAAAAATGCATTCCCCTTTTGAAACATTCTGATTGTTTTGTTTGCTGTTTTTAAATACTGAAGTTTTGAAAATTCAGCTGAATTTAGTGCTCCTTTGAGCTGGTGTTGTTGTTTCTGTTCTTCCTATCTCCAGCCTCATGGTTTTGCCTTCTTTTTCTATTAGATACCCAGAAGTGGGTGTTATATTGAGAAGCAGTGCAGGGAACAATGCCAAATGAGCCATTGAGAAGCCTCACAATAGTTGTCATTCTGCCCATGCTGTGTGCTGGGCAGCACCAGCCCTTTTCCCTCGGCACCCTCCTCTCTCCTGCCTTGCTGCTCTGCCCTTTGCCGTGTTCCCACCTCGGGAGGGGAGGTATGATGTGAGCCATGGCAGCTCCTGGCTGCTCCCAGGGGTCAGGTCGTGGCCAGAGTTGCTCCATGTGGCTGTGACCCCCCGGTGCAGGAGCAGGGCAAGGGGACAATCTCCCTCCTGGAGCCAGAGCTGCTTGCATCCAGCCCCTGGCACACCTTGCAAAGGGGATTTTTTTCATCTTAGCCAACCCCAGCAGATGTAGCCGAGTGTCAAAACAGCTGAGGTGTGAGCCAAGGGCACCTACAGAGCCCGACAGCTGTGGGTCAGGAGGCTGCCTGCCCGTCCCCTCACACCTTGGGGGAGGTTGCTCCAGAGTTACTCAGTGAGCAAAAGGCACTTCACCAGTGCCAGACAGACCCTGGTGTGCTCCCCTGATGTCTGACAGTCAGTGGCTATCCCTGAGCAGACCATGTGGAGCTTCTAGGGGAGGCAGCTCCAAGGGAAATTCAGGCAGGAGTGGTGGAGACTGTGAAAAAGTGCTGTACAGAAAGGGGAAGGGCATGCTGACAGCATGGAGGTTTGTAGAACAAGTTGTTCTTTACTGCTGTCGATTTTTGTCAAATAATGTAATAAAATTATATGTACTAAGAGGGCTGTTGACCTCTGCTCTTAAAATAAAGGTTCTTTGCAGAAGGAAGAAAAAAAGTTCTGACATCCAAAATTCTTCTATTGTGTTATCTGTCACCCTTTTGAATTTTGGAAGTAAAAGTTTTTTCTGCTAGTTCTGTAGATACTCTTAATACATCCAAGGATCACAAAACACCTTATAGGTAGAGAGAATGACCTAAAGCAGAGAAATGTCAATCCAGGGTAGCATGAATGCTGCAGAACAGGCACTTGGGATCTCGGGAAGACATGCCATGTGCTTTTCACATGCACTTTGATGATTCATCCCAAACAATTCCAGGAGCTTCCTCCCCCAGATGTCCACCAGACCCTTCTGCTGCAGCAAGAGAAGAGGGGGGAGGACCAGGGATGTGTTTGTTCACTTCTGAACTGCTGCAGTTCACAGCCCAGAGTACTAATGTGAAAATTGATGGCCACTGAAGTCATGCCAGTCTGAACTGCACTGGTTGAGGAGAGGACGCGGCTCTGATTCTGCTGCCTCTGGATAGGTGGGATAATATCAGCAGGGAGAAAGGGCACCAGCTGTTTGGAGTGACCCCTTCAGCTGCTGCAGCTGAATCTCTCAGTGACAGTGACCTGCTGCTCCTAAACTGGCTCACTATAAATAAATGGTTTTTTTGAGGCTTCTTCATTATCATTAATTCTAGTTCAGCATGAACTTTCTGATCTGGCAACTCACAGGCTTGAAAATCTTTACAGGACTCGTGCACACAAATGTTGTGCTGGAGTGGGGCATGGAGGTTATAGCTTTTGACAAGTTAGTAATGCTTCCATTGTCAGGACTGGGTTATTTTACTTAAGACTGGCTTTGCTCCAAAAACTAACAGATGTTATCGAAGCCAAACTTGCAAGGATGAAATGTATGTACATATCATTAAGCAATGCAACTTTTTCTTAATTACTTTTAAAAGGCTGATACAATGTGTGTCACGTTATGAGTAATTACTTACCGTGGCAGTAACACCAAGAGCACAAAAGCCGGCTACTAAATAAGATCTGAGGTCTCTGAGAAAGGCTCATTTCCTAGGAAATGCAGTGCTGGTTTTGTCTGCAGTTGGGTTTTCATAAAGTAAGCAATTAAGGAAATACACCTAAATAGATGATTTACAGATATCATTTTTCTGTTGTGCTCAAAATAGGAGAGCAAGTGAGAACGCAGCTCTCTGTGTCCTTCCACGTGGGCATGGGCCCTGTGGGGAGTCCAGGGCTTTGGATTAGGTGCACCAGGTCCCAGAGAAAGTCCTTTTTCTGCATCAAGGCCTGCCCCAAATCCACAGAGGAGCTCAGAGTTGATCACTAATGAGTGATACGGTCACTAAAATAGAGCCACCCTCAGATATCCAAGTGTTGGCCAGGTTTTACATGGACAGAATAAATTGAGGCATTGTTCTTTCTGCTGCTAGGTGTTGAGTTATTTTTCTATTGTTGCTTTTCTTGTTCCTCAAAAATAATTTTCATTTCTGTGGGAAGACCACTGCTATTTTTGTTTCTCTGTACAATTTTGCCTCTACGCTATTATCTCATTTAAGTGCTGAACACCTCCCTCTCCACTTCATAAAATAAGCAATCACAGTAACATGCCTAATTAGCTGCTTTCTTGCTCATTTGTGTTTCTCAAAGCATGAAAGTTAACATCACGTGACGACTTTGCATCTTTGCACAAAGCTCCCATTCTTCAAGAGAGCTGAGCATCTTCTTTTCTACTTGAAGGGTTCTGCATCTTCCAGCAATGGGCTATTTGGCCTGCCATAAATAATTCAGTTGGCCTGCTTGGCTCAGTGATGCATGAGATGTGGGTAAATAAAGGGAAAGGTGGGCTTCATTTGGTACCTCCTTGCAAAAGCTTGAGGTTCCAGTGGGTTTATGTTTATACACATCCTTTTCAGACAGGCAAAATTAATCATCCTGCTGCTGCTTGAACAGGAAGCCATGGATCTGATCCTGCCTCCTTAGAAATGATGTCATTAGCTGGAGCAGGAGAGAGCTTGGTATCCAGGGCAGGTGCTGCAGCACAGGCAGGTTTGCTGTGTGCAGTGAGGGGATGGTGATGACCTTTGTCCCCCAGCTGACTCGGGGAGGGAATGGCCACGGCACAGAGCCATTGTCTCTGCTCAGCCCCTCACATTCTTGCTAACTTATAAAGCACCAACACAATCCTGTCCATTTCCTTCTTTCATTTAAAATCACTTCTGTGTACACAGCTGTGATGTAATTTCAAGTTACAGAGCAGAGCCTAAAACTCCTCAAAAGTATATTCATTGATATTTGGGTTTTTTTTTTTCCCCCCCTGAGATCCAGAATCAGCAGTTTGATGCTACCCAGACCTAGGCTTTTTGGCCCGTGTGATATTGTGGCTTACTTGTAAGCTTAGCTCGATTTCCTCTGTATTTTCAAGATTTGGCCACCTGTCTTGTTGGGCTTCAAAGATTTTGCTACAAAGATGGGTTCTGCCCTGATAATACAGCGTAGTCACAGCCTCCTTGTCCTCCTTCCAACTTCTATTCGTTCAATTTGCAAATTAAAATAAATGAGCTGAGTTGAATTCCTGTTTGTTTGCTTGCTGCTGGCCTTAAAAACTCAAGGAGGGGTCTGAACACGAGGCTGTGTTCCTTGAAACTTGTACATCCCCAGGAGCAGGGAGTGGAGGTGTTCCAGCTGGAGTGCCCCGAGCCGAGCAGCGCTGCTGGCAGGACACAGGCTGCAGTTCCCTGCTGGAATCTGCTCTCGCCTCGACCTGCCAGAGGCTGGAGCTGTTAACTTTCCAGGCAGCCTGCAAAAGCCATCTTTTATCCCTTTGTTAAAGAAGCCTGTGGCTTGAGATGGATCTGTGTGTGGGCAGGCCATTAGTCTGTGATTCCAAGTGATGGAAAGGCTCTCCAAGGCACTGCATAGGCACCTACTGTTGCACTTAAAATGCTGGCAGTGACAGAGCCCTGATTCTCCTGGGAATGGCTGCACAGGGCTTTGCCAGTGAAAGCTGGACCTTAACTGGGATCACAGCTAGTGATAAGAAGTTGAACCCCAGAGGAACAATGTGACGAGCAGATCTGAAACGTGTCAACTGAATTAATTTGATTTTTCTCGATGGGAGAAGCAACAGACACAAAACACTTCAGTGCTGTTTGAGAATATTATTGCAACATTTGAAAACAATTATTGCTCTTTGTATTACAGTGATACTAAGCCTCTGGCTGCTTGAATGGGAAAGAGACTGAAAAATTGTCTACAGCCAAGACAGATAACTGTAGATGCTGAGGAAGGGAAGGACAGCAGGGTTCCCCAAAGACATGAGGGCAGTCAGTAAAAGAACAGAGAGGTGGATTTATTGCCTTACCAGGAACTACATTTAAAAGTAAATAGGCTTGAAGTTGTTGGGACTCAAAATATAGCAGCGAGATTCTGCAAGATGCAAACCAGGGAAAGGCTACAAAAAATGCAGTTCTGCATCTGACCTCTCACAGTGCAGAGCCAACGAGATTTGGGGGGATTTTGTGCAACACTGGCTTGAGCTTGATTTACAAGGTACTACAGACATGATGAAGTTACTTGTTTGCTGAATTTATCATGGAAGGAAAAATCCACTGGCCCATATTACTCTGCATGGAAAAGTTCCTGAATTTGTGTAACTTTAGTCTCACTGTGCCATTTATCTTTTGGGATCAGCTTTATAAGGTTTGTGTCAGGCTTTTCTATTTGGTTGCAAGGCTGCTTTGCAGAATCTTCTCTCTTGTTTGTGTGGTGGATGTGTGTATGATAAAAAGCTACCATTGCATCATCTTTAATAAAAGCAAAGATGTATAGCCTAAAGAAATCAGATTAGTTGTTGAGAAAGAAATCAATCAGGTTGGCAAATTTTATCTGTGGGACAAAGTGCAAAATGTTTGTTTCATACAGTATTTATTGAACAAATTTGTTGAGAAGATGGTTAAAAACACTCTATAAGAAAAAAAAATAGGAACCATTTTGTTCAATTTAAATGGCATTGATGTATTTTTTGCATCATGAATTCTTGCAATATTACCAACAACAATCCCTGATAAAGTAGTTTGCACAATTGCCTCACAGGGCATTTTGAGATAAAAGTATATGTCGGAGATTGTAAAGTGGCTGCATCCAATTTGTATATAATGGAACCCACTACAGCCATCCTCCAAAATTCAATAGATCAGGAATCACATTACACTTCCGTGAATTTGGGGTAGTAGGAGCTCTAAAGAGCATCCAAAACAAACAGGCAGCTTTAATTCATGTTTAATGAACCCTGTGCATTTTATACACATGTGATTAAAATGTTTTGTTTCTGTTTTTCATTTTGCTGGGTGATGCTGAAGGAAAATCCTAAGTTCAGGCCTGTGAAACTGATCATCTGCTTGTTCTCAAGCGAAAATTCAGTTTAACTGAACACAGCAAACCATTTAAAATGCTGGACTGAAAAAAAAAAAAAACCCAAAAACAAAAAAGCAGATCTGTCCCGAGGATCCATAATATTTCCTAGCAAAAGCACTAAATGAAAATGCAGTATAGGCATATAAAGGGTCATGTAGTACCATGATGGTTTTTTTCTTTTATTCATCTATGCCTGCAGCCTGGAAAACAACCCACAGTTGACACAAACCTGAACGAGTAGAGGGCCCAGTTTTGCTGTTTCACACCTATTTCCTGAAGGAAATGAAAGTGTAAGTGGATAGGTGGCACCTTGTGTGCTGCAGCCAGACCTGCCACAGGGCCAGTCCTTGGCCATCGTGCCTGCATGGGCAATGAGCTGTTCTTGCTGTGCAGAGGAAGACACAAGCAAGCATTTGAGCAGAGCAAGGGGTCAGAGAGCGGGTTGATAGTGTTCAAGCCCATAAGGCTGGAAGGCGGCCATTGCTTGGTGTTGTTCTATCAAGAGATGCTTCATAGAGGAACTTAGATCCTAAGCCTCTCCTCTGAGTGGAACTCGAGTATGTGCCTGTATAATCTTCCAGGTCTTTTCCAGCCTTAATGATTCCATGATTTTGTGCATGTGTAAGGTGTGTGCATGATTGTATCATTGCTTAAAAATCTGTTCTGAGTGGTGATAGTCAATAATTCTTACTCATTTTCAAAGAAAGTGTTGTTCTTTCAGTTGTCCTTTCATACTGCCCCATGTGCAAAATACATTAGAGTGAAAATGGGCCCAAAGCAGGAACATTCAGATCAGGACTCAAAATGCCTCTGCTCTGGCAACATCCTAAACCAGAACAATTGTACTGTCATCAGCAGAGCTCTGCCTGTGTAAAGCTGAGAACAAGGTCAAGTCCTGAGCCTCTGAAAAACGAGTCTCCAGCTGAGTCTTTGTATTTCCCAAAGATTCTGTTACACCAAATTGAAGCTAAAGCCAGGAAATGGACAGTACTTGCAAAATGCAAGGTGACAGGACCAGAGAATTAAAGCTAAATGTGAAAAAATTCCCAAAACATAAATTTTCAACAAATATGTTCCTGAATCCTGTGCTTCAAAAGCTAGGAAGCAGAGGTCATGGCTTGGAGTTTACCATGGAGTTAGACCCTGATCCATTGGATCAAACCATCAGGCACATTGACAAAAGCAGGTCCAAGTTTGTGGTGTCCTCACCAGCTGGATGGTACATATGTGTCTAAGGAGGAGACATCATCTGTGGCCTGGTACTGCAGGGGACGTTTCCATTGCAGTGGGATTTGTGCCACTAGCTTTTGTCTGGAATTCAGCGTCTGGAGTGTGCTGCTGGCGTGTTTTGTGAAGGAAAATCAATATTAAAAGAGGAATGGGAGAAGTGGGGGGGCCTCAGCTTGCTGGTGCAAGTGGTGTGGGAGTGGGAAAGGCAAGGGACTGGGGAGGCATTGGAATTCTGGTTACTCTAAACAAAGCCAATGGGAAGCAGCGATGCCGCTGCCGGGTTCGGCGGGGTCCTGGCCCACAAACCAAGCATGAACTCACTGAAATGCTGTGGGGAGCAGCAGGGGAAGCAGAGGAGGGAGGAACAGGTTAGAGTTGAAGGCATGTTGGTGGCGGAGCTGGGGCTGAACGGGCAGCTCGGCCCCTCTGCTGTGCCAGGGCTGCCCCAGGTGGTGCTGGGGGAGCTGAGCCTGTGGGGCTCCACAGCAGCATCCCGGGCACTCCCAGCTGGGAGGGCACAGACAGAGACCTGCCACATTCCCCTGCACATAGGCTGCCCTGGCATTGTGCTGAGCTTCCCACACCAAGACAGCTGGAACTGAACCAGAGCCTCCCAGGCTGCCATTACAAGGTCCTTTCTTTAAGGACATGTGCTCTTACTGTCAGAATATTGAAACCGTACCCACGTGAACAAAGTTAGTAAGCCAGTGATTCATTGCTGTTTCAAACCTCTATCTAGCCACAGTAAATTTCTGCTCAGTAGTGACAGCCTGTGTCCACATGCAGGCTATGATTTACAGTTCTGTGTTTTGTATCAACAACATCTGTTTAACAAAAGAAGGGGGGAAAAAGCCAAGAACATCTATCTTCTAACCTCTGTACCAGATGTTTTGTTACACACAAGATCCAGGAATTATATCAGAAATAATTTAATTATTTTAAATTAATGATCTGAAGTGTTTTTCCTAAAGCATGTCTCGTAACCACTAACAACATGAAAACATAGGAATGTGGAAAAATAAACTCATGTTTCACACAAATTTCTAATTGTATCTATTTTAAAGGGTGCAAATATTATGGACCAAATCCTAGCTTTTGATGGTAGTGTTGGGATTCTTGAAGATTTGCACAGGACAATATCAATTATCAGGGTTATGAGAGAAATAAGGTGGCAGAGAGCAACTGATACAGCAGAAGAAAGCAACAGCTCAGAAATGTGCCATGGGGAAGGAACGACACCAGAAGCAAATGTGTCTTCAAGGAGAACAGTGCTGGGGTGGGACACAAGCTGAGGCTCTCCAAGCACACAGGAGCTGTACCCTGGCTCTCTCATGAGTCCCCTGTGGTCGCTACACTCCTGCAGATCCCTGGGTTCCACCTGGACAGTGGCTGGAATGTGCCATCTCAGAGACAAAGCTGCTTAGTTTGGTTTCTGCTTGCTACCTTCCAGGGCAGAGTTGCTGAAGTGGGATCCCTCCCCTTGTGGCTGCTCTCTGGCTGCTGCAGCCCGGGTCAGGGTGGCCTTTTCCTCTTACAGACACGCTGTGGTTCACAGACCTGCATGTGGCTTGCCCACAACAGCAGTTATGTGCAGAGAGCACATTCAAACTTATGGAAAAAATTACTTTTGTGATAGTTTCCATCTTTTGGAGATAAATGCAAGGTCCCTTAGGTGTGTTTGATAAGCAGAAATATTGTGGTGTTTGTCCTTTACAGAGCTTCAATTTGAGTGTCTAAACTACCCCATAGAGCATCAGAGAAAATTCTTTGCAATTTGGGGTTTATTATCATTCCTCACCGTAATTTTTGCAGGGGTATATACATAAGTGGGAATGCTGATACAGAAACACTGAGACATTTATAACTGCCTGGCCTGGATATCAGGCTTGAAGAACTCAACAATTGCTCAGAATTACGGTGATAGATTCTGTTGCAGCCCTTGCAAACATTCAGGCAAGTTAAAATGAAAGTAAATGCATCAATGACACTGATAAAACAGACAGTGGATCTGTGTTGTGGTTTCAACCTTCTTTCAGGGGGTAACAGGTTTTTCTGTTTTTCTGTAAGCAGTGGGAGCTGTAGCATGTATCAATCCAGTGCAGACCCAGCCAAACCTATTAGTTTTCCTGTTGCATAAAGATTTATCTGTAATTGCCAAGGTTTATTTTTATTTTCTTTGAATTACTGTTCTGGATGCATATAGATGCATAACAATTTCTAATTTCCCTCCCTATATTCTTGTACAGCACAGATTGCTTATCAAATACAGTCTTAACATTAAAGTGTCAAACAGGATTTGTAGAAAGCTATTTAGGTTTGTAGTTTAGGATGAACGATTATCAAATTGTGGATTAGCTGAATCATGCACTGAACCAAATTATTATTGTCTGTGATTAAATCACAAAGTGGTTATTGCCCTGTGTCATCTAAAGCACACGACAACTTAAATCTTGAAAATCCCTTTTTAAGGTGAATCTAGGAGCTACATAATGCTGGACTTTCAGGACCAGACTGTGTCCCTAGACATAAAAATAATAGCTTTCAAAAGGTCATTTGGACTGATCCCTCTCCGCTTATATGGGCAGAGGGAGCACATTGGGAAGGGAATGGATGGGTTTATTTGCATTTCAGACATACAGAATAGTTCTCACTAAATAGATCTCTTTGTACCCAGCACTAAAGTATTTATTCAAGGTGCTGGCCCAGAAAAGGGGAGTGAACTGTTCTTTCTTGTGCCTGAAAGGGCGGGGGCTGCCTGCTGGAGAGCAGTGATGCCCAGTTTGTTTGCCCTCATGCTGAGAGCACAGAGGACTGGCAGTGCCACTCCTCAGCCCTGGAGGCCACAGGATGACCAGCAGGGTCTCTCCTCAGCACCAGTGCAGCAGAATTTTACCACCCAAAAGGGGCACTTGAGGGGCTACAGTCTCTCTAAAGAGGCTCAGTCTTCCTAAAGCTGTAGGAGCCTTTTTGGGGGGCTGGAGCTGTGGTTGCTGCCTGCCCACAAAGATGTGTTCCAGGACAGCCCAGCACAGCACATGAAGGTGCCGGCAGCAAACCTTCCTGGTGATTGATGTCCATGTTCCTCTTGTGCACTCTTCAGCGACCACCTAGCTGAGGAGCAAGAGGGCTTCCAGCACCCCTGTTTTCTCAGCCTTGCTGTTAGGACACAGCCCTCCTGCTGACAGCCTCACTGAGTCACCGAGGAGAGAAGGATCCTTGCAGAACTGTGGGCTGGGAGACACAGAGGCCGCTCCCCTGCCCTGGCGCATGCAGCAGGATAGGTCACAGCCCAGGAGGAGTCATGAGCAGTAATCACCACTTTTCCTGGTGAACAGATAAGAGGGAAGTCCTGAAAGGGCTTGTTTTCATGTTGCAACAAGGGGTCACGGGATGGAAAGGGCTGAGAGTCACTGCATTAGAGTGTGCTGGAAAAATGAGTGGCACAGCTGACAGCGGCGTGGCCCTCACAGCCCGTGGCATTAGCACCAGCTGAAAGTCTGCATTAGGCTGCCTTTGCTCCTCTACTTCATCCCCTTTGTCCTACTCTTTGACCTATTTTCTCTCACTGTTATCTAGTAATCTATTTTTTAAAGGCTCAGCCCAGTCTTTCCTGCTGGTTGCAGCTGATCCATCTCGCTGCTAGCCTGTGAAACCAGCACCTCCTAAAGAAATATCCCTCTGCCAATTACTCCGAAGGCATGGATTCAGCTCAGCGTGAGAGCTTCATTGAAGCCAGTTGGCTGTGCCAACAGGACAGGGATGGCTCAAGAGAGGCTTTGTACAAAGTATAGAAACTCTCAGTAGATTTCTTCAGTCTTTCCTTCATCCATGCTCAGCTGGACCCAGCAAAATCAGAAAAATGGCAATATTTTACCGAAGGGAGGACTTATCCCACAGCTCTGCCATCCCCCTGGAAAGCCCACAGAAGGGAAGGAGAGAGTTGCACAGAAAACTGCAGGAGGCAGACATAGACTTCTGCTCTGAGCCTGCCTTTCCGAGATGGGTTTGAGGTTTTCCAGCAAGCTCAAGGAGCAAATCCTCTAAGCCCTGTGATTTCTCAGGCATGTGCCCTCGCCATGGGCACCTTGAGTACGTGCACCTAGAGCACTTGCACAGAGGTCTGGCCCTGGGGGAGCTGTGCCTGCGGCTGGAGCCCCGCCAGCCGAGGGGGAGGACGGAGGGAGCGAGCGCGCTGGATCACCTCACCAAATGTCTGCTCTACTCGTGTGCAGTCTCTCTGGCCTGCAGCCTTTTGGCTCGCCCCACCTGCCTTTTTTCCCTTTTTTTTCCCTTTCCCCCAGCTGAACTGGCAGAGAGGAGGTTGCAGCTCCTTTCTGTCCCTGCAGCTTTCCTGTCTGGCTGACGCTGTGCCCTGGACACAGATGTCTGCTTAAATATGGATCCTGTGAGGCACAAGTTACACTTGCAGGAAGAGTGTGGAGCAGGAAGATGCTGTGATCTGTAGGTGGGCTGTGAATTGCTGCCGTCCTGTGCAAGAATGAAATAACAATATGGAATAACAATAACAACATACTGCCTTGAACAGTGGTTGTTTAAAAAGAAGATTTCGCTACATTTTCACAATTAATTATTTATCCAAGCAGCTACTTCCTTTAAAAGCATCCCGTCCACATAGCTCACCCTCTGTGAGCTCATTAATGCTCAAGCTGTGTCACCTCAGGCTAACCTGATGGCTGTTGATTGAGTCCCGTGACAGCTGTTTGCAGAGGTTTGCCCTGCTCCCTGCCAGCAGCCTGCCTTCCTCCTCCAAATTGCCTCTCCATTCCAGGCAGGGTTCAAATTTCTGAGTGAACACTATCCTGGGCAAAATGGTTGGATTTCTAAGAGTAATAGGTAAGGCATGACAGATAACATCCTGCACGCCCCCAGGAGTGCTCCTGCATGTTACAGCTTGAAGGTGTTGGTCAAGGTGAGCCCTGCACCAAGCACAGAAACATTTAAGTCCCAGAACAAATGTTTGGGGGTGTACAAACATGTTAATGACCTCCAGTTAATTGGCAAGCAATTACCTTGAAGTAAAAATAGCTTTCCCATTGCTGAGCAGTCACAAGAGTGTGTGTCCCCCTATGAACACCAAAATTTTTGGCCAAGGAGCCTTCTCCAACTTGCCTTCTGGATCCTGGCAGGTCTGTGATCAAAAGTTTGTTGTCCTCAGCACCAACTGCTGTTCATTTGTGGTAGAGACTCAGCAAACAGAGCTGTCTGCCAAAGCTAATTTTCATGCTGCCCTTTAATAAAGTTCTGCAGTTCATAATACAATGAAAGAGTAAGATCATATTGACTGGCAAAAGCGTGCGGTTCAGCAAGGGAAAGTACCTGCTGTATGCACTATAAAGGAACTATCAGTGAAAGCTAGCTAAGTATTTTTAACCTAAAGACAGCTTGGCAGGCTATAATGTGTCTCCTACCGAATTTCGAATCTTTCTGATCCTTTGCATGAGAAAAATACACAGCTGGACTGATTTCATCAGATGTGTATTGCAGCTGAGAACCAAGAGGCCTGCACCTAACACAGCTCTTGGGACTCCTAAGTGGGACCTGTGGGCAGATGTTTGACTTGCTGCCTCTCTGCCACCTACAAAAGTCAGCAGCATCTTCTCATGAAGTCTCCAGTCCATGCAAACCATTAGCTTCTCTTAGAACTTGGATCAAGTTCTTGCTTGATTCTCCAGAATACTTTGGGGGAAAAAAGGCCCAGATTTTCCTGATATGTAACCAAACCACACCTGGGTTTCATTCCTGGAAGAGATAGTCACAGCATTTCTAGGAAGGCAATAACTGGGCACACGTGAATGAGCGGAGTCTGTTGCTGAAGTCCTGTGACTCTGGGGCTTGTGGTGGCTGAGATGAGCTGGCACGTGGTGCAGGGTGGTTCCAGCTGCAGAGGCACATCTGCTCCATGTGCTCCACAGCATCATGTGGCAGCGGGTGAGGTGCTTGCTGCTTGTGCCATCCCTGTCTCCAGCTGCTCCTGGCCATCCCTCTCTCCAGGCAGTGTAACGTCATGTCAAAGAGAAGGGAAGCAGGTGACACTGGGAGCCTCAGGACAGCCAGGGTGTCTGGCACTTGCACAGATTCCTCTGGATGCTGCAATGTGGTGCACGGTCAGTCCACAAAAATCTTTCCAAAGCAGACGGAGGTCTCTGCCTTGTGTCTTGGAGGAGTGAGGGAGTGGCAGATGGAAAAAAACAAAACTAGCAAAATGCATTTCACAATCCTGGCAGCAGTACTCAGCAAACAGAGGAGCCACAATGATGGAGTCTCAGATTGCTCTCCCTGTGCAGCCTGGCTTTAGGAACTTTGGCGTTGTTGTGAGGCTTGAAAGGGCTCCTGTTCCCTCCACTGGCTTCTATGGCCTTGCATTTGGTATCTTCAGGTGTTTCAAGCAGGAGGAGCTGTAATGAGTGCAGATACCAGAGCTTTCCAGGAAACATTCAAGTACAAGTGCAGCTCTGTGCACTGTAGCTGCCTTGAATTAAAGTTCTGTGCCTGTAGTGGCAGACAAATTTGCTGGCAAACATTTTGTAAAAAAAAAAAAATAGAAAAGAAAAAGGCATCAATCCAGAAAGGCACTGTGCACAAACTAAGCTTAGTATAAATGAGTACACCTGTGCTCGACACCAGGCACGTGATGAATGCTCTGCTACATCCTAGCCAAAATAAATTTAAAATAAATATCAGCGTGTACTGGTGGAAGATGAATGCTGGTCTTGTAAGCAGGACTGCATGTGGCAGAAATAGGATCCTCCCACTCCACGTGTCAGCTGGGGATATCCACAGGGAGGGTCATGTGCTCTCCTCTCGAGCTCACCAGCAGAGCTGGTGAAAACAGGTTTTGATTTGAATGAGTTATGACCCATTGAAAATGGCATCATGTGTAACCACAGTAAATTGTCATAATGAGATCACGAGGCTCGAGAAGTGAGTGGCGAGCAAAGAGGCCGCGCTCCACTGGCGCCCACGGCTGCCAGCCTGGGGCTGCAAAATGCAACCCGGGGACACGCTCCTGCTCCCTGGGCATCTTTGGTGATTTAGTGACATGACCAGGGGTTGCACAGCCAGACAAAAACTCATTGGAAGTTTTGAGTTAAAAATAAGAAAAAAGCTAAAATTCATGCAGCTTTGCATTTAGTCTTTATCCAGAGTAACAGTGGACAAACACAAGTACTGTTAGTGCTGCCATGCTCACTCAGGCTTAGCCTGGTTGTTTCTAAATCATGCTGCTGTAGGAGGGGAGGGTTTAGTGTTCAGGACAGAGCACTACAGAGATGAAAGGAAATCCTCCTGGAAGCACAATAAAGCCTTGGTGTATCCCAGGCTCACAGCTCTGCTGGACCAGCCCTCCTGGACCCTGCTCAGGCATGGCTGCCCTTGGGCTGCCCAGCTGTAAATGCTGCAGAATCATCACTGCCTTCTCTACTTTCATAGGAAAAATAGAGGCAAAGTCTAAGACTATGATCAGTTTGATGGACTTAAAACTTTACCAAATACCTGGATAACACAAGTAGCAGAGCTTCTGCCTTCCAGGTGTCTTGTAGGTGGACTATTGGAAAGAGCTCCTTTCCATTCCTCCCGACACAGTGCTATTTGTGTGGGGCCATTCACAGCTCAGGGGACTGGAAGGACCACACTCATTCTGCTTCTCTTCTCAAGTTATCAAGTGCACATGGCCCGCTGCCCGTGAGGCACAGGGGAGAGGTGTGCGCGCTGCCCACTGCAGGACCTGCTCTGTTTCCTTGGTCTCAGGGAAAAGCAGGTTGATCTCCACGTGGCTGCCACTCCTCCTTGTCTTCCACCCTTCTGTCTCCTCTGTCTGTTAAGCTCTGCACACAAATATCTGTGCCCTTGAGCCATGGAGACAATTCAGGCTCGTGTGGATATGCAGCACTTTCCTGACTCATGTTGTCTGTTTACAGTGGTTTGGTCATGGCTGAATTCATAGCCTGAGTCCATGGATAAAGAAACACCCAGCTCAGTGCTGTTCCACGCAGTGCAGGTTAGCCCTTGGCGCCGGTGTTGTGCTTGCATTTATCCAAGATGCACAGTCTGAACTGCACATTGAAGCCCAAGCTGTTCCCAGGACCCCACATCTCCTGTTATGGGCACCTGGATCCAGGTCCTTCTGCTCTTCCAATAGAAGTGCTTGAGGCTGGTCTGGAAGGCTCTTGTCTTGTTTTCCTGGTGTTGCCTTGCTGACATTGCTGCAAGGGCAGCCGAAATAGATGGAGACCAGCCAAGCTGAAGAGACAGAGAAATGTGTCCCTGCATACACTTAAGAGCAAAGCATGGGAGCACTGAGGCTTTCCTTTCCTGGTGTACCAGAGGAGTCTTCCCAGTGGGGGCATTTCTGCCTGCCAGAGCCACAGGTGAATGTGCCAACACTGCCCACACTGCAGCACAGGTGCAGCTGCGGGGAACTCAGATTTTCCAGTTGGTACCTTCTCTGTAGCTAATGAGAACCAAGAATAAAACTGCTCGTTTGAAATACTTCCTGAATTTACTGCTTAAGCTCACTTGCTGTGTGTCATCCACTGAGCAGAAGTCCTTCTGAGCTTTCATTATCTAGTCTCAGCTTAGTAGCCCTGCATAAACCCCTACTAACACACCTTATTTTTCTGATACCCATGTAGGAGAAGAATTTGGACTGGTTCCCTCGGATGAGAGCCATGTCTTTGTTTAGCAATGAAGGCGACAGTGAGCAAAATGAAATCAGGAACCTGCAGGAGAGGCTAGAGTCAACCATGAGCCTTGTAAAACAGCTTTCCAGTCAGCTGGCTGAGCTCAAGGAACAGGTAAGTGCCCTGTGTGGGCAGCAAAGTGAGCATGTGTGGGTGAAGGCGCTGCCTTCCATCAAGTTGCAGTGAGGACAGCATTACAAAAGAGACATTTGTCTCAGGAAGGTTTTATCTTTCCCTCCAGCAAGCTTTCTGGGTAGATACACTGATAAGGGTTTGGAGTGAAATTGTACTCTGTTAGCAACAGCAGAGATCAGGTAAGGAGAAAACTCTGAGGGGGAATTAGTCATGCAATGCTCCTGGTGAGTGTGCAAGGACAGAGAGGAAAGTGCAGAAGGGATGAGGGGCTGCATAACCCGGCAGGGAAAGCAATGTAGTGTCAGGAATAGCTGCATACAGATTGGAGCCTGGAGGGAAAAAAGCCTTCTGTGTCCAGCCCTTGGGTTTTTCCCCCACTGAGAACATCAACAGTGCCCTTGTGAAAACAATTAGCAGAGCCTGTTGCTTTGCTTGTGTCACCCTTGTGCTGGTGCCCCTCCTGCAGCTCCCTCTGCTCTCCCATATGGAGCACAAGCTCCTGGCTCCTCTTAAAGCCCCCCCTTAGAGTCCTGCTTCTGCCCACATTGCCTGCCTGGTGTGTTTGCTCTCCCTTCAGGATTAAAAGGCCAGCTCCTTTTTTTGCTACAGGTGCTGGTCACCTCTGCTTTGCTCATTACAGTTTCAGAAAAGCATCTGTATGAGTTCTTTATGGGAAGCCTTTCAGTGGCATCAATAGAGTTATCTAATTACTCCCCTTCAAAACCCTCCTTAAAACTTTTCCCTGTGAAAAAACCAACAAAGGTTTAGGCTGGATGTGCTGCGATCATTGCTCATTGTGCTTACCCACAACATCCTGGTGGGCTTTTTTTCATCCCCCTCTGGCCGAATCTGTTCTCTCCTGGCTTAAATTTAAACTCTGTGTGGCCGGGGCCATCTTTTAGTTCCGTGATTCTACAGCACCAAGTGCAAACGCTGACCCTCTGCAGGGCTACACAACACAATAGCAGCACAAATAATACTCTGTAAGACCTGCCGGGGGATAAGAATAATGTAAAAATGAGAATAAAATGTCCACACTTTGCAGGAAACAGATCTCCCACTTCAAAGACATCCCTTACTTGTAATTTTCTATGCTGAAGAAAAGAATTCCACTCCCTGTTGTTTTGCTTATATGTATCTTGCTCTGTGACTGCTAAATAATAGTAAAAAAAAAAAAAATCTCAACTTGTCTCTCTCTCTGCCTTTCCACCTTAGATGACAGAACAAAGGAAGAATAAGCAGAGGCTGGGCTTTCTTGGATCAAACACACCCCATGTGAATCATCACATGCCACCACCCTGATACCACGGGGAGAAGCTGTGACTAGCCTTTCATCAGTATTCCTGCTTTATTATAGAATAAAAAACTGAGATTGAGAGGAGTGAACAGTGCCTATTGTTACAAAGTTAAAAACAACCAAGTGCCAAGATGTTAAGTGGTTTAGCTCTGGGAACAATTTGTAGCTGTTTTTCATGGTTGAGAGGGACCACAACCTAGAATGTGAGCGATACAAGGGAGCTCGTTTGTATTCCCTGCCTGGCCCGGCTGGGCTGCGCTCGGCTCTGGCTCCAGGGCTGGCTAGGACAGAGGCTGGGACAGAGGCTGGGACAGCACTTGGCCACATCCTGGGAGCCCCTTTCTCCCTGGAGCGCCAGGAGAAGCGAGCTGAGCAGAAGAAGGAGAGGTGTTTATTGAGGCAAGCACGACAGTCTGGCTTAGAATCAGTAGATCGTCTCTGGCTCACTTGCCAAATAGCAACATTAGTCATATTTACTTGGCATTTACTATTTTTTAATTACTGAAAATATGTCAGTCCATAAGCGGTGATGTTGCTTCAAGTAACTTCTACTAGGAGGGAAAGGGGAGAAGCCTTAAAAGACTGGGGGAAGAAAAAAAAAAAGGAAAAAAATAGAAAAAGTTGCAAAGAGAAACATTAACGCTTTTGAATTTTAGCTGTCACCATGCAATTTCTTATTTATAACATGGAGCACAATGGATCTACAGCTGTGGGAATGTTATGCACATAATACTGACAACATAACTGGAAGTGATTTCTTTCTCCTGGCTTCAGATGTTCTCGATTAATGTGGCCATGAGGTTTCACATACTGAGGAGTAAAACTGTGTTTTAAATTCAAGTTCCAATGGAGGATTCAGGGGGAAAAAATTATACCTGTAGTTTGAAGCATGTATGGGATTTTATTTAAAAAAAAAAAAAAGCTTAGAAATGTCTTTCTGTACAGAACTGTAATGCTATGATTACCTTCCATAAACTCACCTTTAGCAAGAGTTGACTTCAGTAAATAAACACCATATTCTGCCAGCTTTCCTCTGAGCTAAAGATCATGGGTTGATGATTCTGCTTGCCCTTCCCACTTCCAGGGGTTTGCAGGGAAGCCTGGTGGGGAACAGGGGGGCAACATCAGAGAAGCTCCTTCCAGCTCTCAGCCCTACAAAAGGCAGCATCTAAGTCACCAGTGCAGGTTTCTGCTCTATCCTGTATTTCTTGGGATGGCTTGAAATCAAAGTTACAGAGTTTCCACAGAGCCCTAGGGGACTCTTGTCTTTTAGGAAAAAAATTGAGGGGCACAAATGGAAGTTGTGTCCTCAGTTCGCTTTCATTTTCAGTGGGTTTTGGTTACCAGATTGTCTCACATTTGAAAATGCACCTCTTGTTACATGGAGTCACTTTTTAAACCAAAATATTTTTGCAATGATTTGCCCCTGTAAAATTTTCATTTTGTTATAAAAGCTATTTTGATTGAAAGAAAAAAATATTATTGATGTAAATATTTTCCAGTTTCTTCCTGGAGAAATGCTGTTATCCTGGTTAAGGCACGATTCAAACCAACAGGCCTAGAGTAAAGGGAAGGAAGGGATATTTCACTCTCTTTATCCCAAATTCAAACCAGTTCTTGAAGCTACTTTTTTTCTTATTTTTTGAGGCAGTGATGTGGCTGAGATAAAAGTAATATATTTTAGCAATATATTTATATCTTCTACCACTAAAACATCTCCTGTTGGCTTCAATTGTGTCCTTCAAAAATAGTGTAGAAATCAGAGGTTTGTGTATTTTACTGGAAGAAAATCTTTTTCTGCTGGCCTCAGTCCAGAGGGCACCCTGGCTGTGAGAGGTGATGGCCAAAGGAATTGCCCTCAAACACAAAGTCAGCAGTAAGTTGGTAGAGATTCAGACCCTGTAGCTGTATTAATTCAAATGAGTTCATACAGTTAATCAGATCTACTCACAGCTTCTGTTGCAACAGCAATTTCCTCTTTCTCACAAGTGTATTTCTAAAACACAAAGCACAGTTCAATTATAAGATAAGTTAAACTCTCATTATTTATTGGGGGTGTGTGGTTGGCTAATACTGGAATGGGTTGGCACTTTTCTTGTTTACACTCAGAAAAAGCAGCTGCACATCAGGGGAGGCTTCTGCTGCTGGAGCTGGAAGCACTTGAGGCTGGATGGGTTTGTGTCCTGAGCTCAGGGCTGCAGGTGGGTGCTGCTGGTACTCCGTCTCACACCCCAGAGCACATCCCCTCCAGCTCAGGAGCCCAGCTCCTGCTCTTCAGAAGGGAGAGTTACAGCATCAAAATCAGAGAACAGGTGCTGGTTCACCTTGGCCACAGTGCCTTTCTGCTTTTCATAGCTTCCCAGAGAGACCATTGTAATCAGTAACAGTAGGTGATGCTACTTGCACAGACTGTAAATATATGTCACTGAGAACTTCGACATCTTTGCTGTTTCTGTCAAAACTTAGGCCCTGCCCTGCTCTCATCCATGTGAGCAATGTGTACACTCACACGTGGTAAGGCAAACAGGAGGCTCCTTGTGTGGATAATGGCTGTAGAGCCAGGCCCCAAGACTTAAAGATTGTGAAATATCCCCATGAATGAGTCTATAACAAAAATCATTGTTTTATACATATATTTATGTGTATATCTTTGTTTAATGCAGCTGGGGCAACCTCTTCCTAGGCAAGTATCATTTACCATACCTATTTATATGAAATTATTGCAATGGAGTTAAAACATCTAAGAGCTTTTAATGCCTTAGAGACATTTATAAAAAGTTCCTTGACAGTTAAAATCTACTTAAGTAAACGTGTCCATTGCTGCTGAATGTAACTTTTAATAAAGTGTGTCATTTTATATACGTCTGTCTCATTCTTGGTGCTAAGGCTGGGGGGAAATGTGTGTTCTGGTTTGGGAAGAGCAGGGTGGGTGGGGGACCAGGCTGTGGGTGTGCACCCATTCCTTCAGCCCTGAATTGATGGAGGCTGAATGCAGCAAGGAAAGCAAGAATTTGTTTTATTCCAGGCACAGATTGCTCTGTCCAGGATGATGGATCCAGGCATACCGCTTTTCCCGGAGGCTGGGTGGCAGCTGGGTGTAGGATTTGCTGGAGTGCTCTTGGGTGAGGCCAGGGGAGCCCTGGGTGAAGGTGGGCAGAGGCAGTGATGGGGATGGGTCGGGTGTTACCAGGTGGGGATGAGCAGGCTTATGGCAAACAGCCTCATGGATTCTGCTGCTGCCTGGTCGTTTCCAGCCTTTATGATTCCACTATATACTATGATGCAGGTTTTTCTGTGTGAGATTATTTTGCACATTTTTGTCCTCTTTTTTTTTTTTTTAAATTTTTTTTTTTATTTTTTTTTATACGCTTTTAGTGTAACTCTTTCAGGTAGCACATTGAGAGAGACCAAGGGCTTTCCCCACTCCTCTGGGTGAAAGAATTGAGAAAGACAAACTGTGTCTCTCAACTGGGACAACTTGGGCTAAGGAAATCTGTGGTCTTGTGGAAAAAAAGGAAGAGCCCTCCCTACAAACCTGTGGTCAGTAAACTACACCATACAAGTGCTTTTTTTCCTTTTTCACAGCTTTGTTTTTTACAAATAGTCAATATTAATGAGGAAAAGAATAAGTCCTCTTCTTAGCAAGAGAAAGCCTGATAATTAATTAGTAAGCAAAATCCTATTAAATAGAGCATGCTGTTTCTCCTGTGCACTTGTTCCACCAAATTCCTGAGATTTTGAGTAGAATTAACTTTCTTTTCTATTCTCTGGTATGATTTTAAGGCCAAATAGAAAGGAACTAGTTTACTACTAGGTTTGTTAGATGGTTTTGCAAAAAGGATATCCTAAGAGAAAACGGGGTTTCACACAGCAAGCTTTCAACCTAAGATTACAGTCATACTTAAAAAGCCCCCAAACCAGCATTAAGCTTCTAAGCCCAAAGGGGAGCAGTTTCACATGCAGGACTGAGAACCTAATGCCAAGGCTTTTCTTTTTCAAAATGTTTGCCCCCAAGGCACATTCTAATTCAAGAGGTGTTTCAGGGAGTAAACCTCTCCCTGGGCACTGGCTCAGCTGTTCTGGCCTGTAAGTGAATTCTGCTCCTTGCTTTCCACCATTGCTGCTGCTGCTGCTCCTGTGACAAAAGCAACTGCAGGCCAGGATGTTTTCTTTGGAAAGCACGTGCTTATTTTCTGGGGAAGGCTGCCAAGTTTATTTTTGAGGGGAGAAAGCTGAGATTTAAGGCTGCTAACCTCTCTGCTGCCCCGGGATACCCACAGGAGCACGACGCCTACTTGCAGGTGCCTGTGCTGAGCATCCTGAATTTGCACAAAATCATTCAAAATGCCTCTAAAGGAACTCGGGCTGTGGGGGTTTGAAATGTGCAGTGATGTATTGCTACCATAAGCTCACACTTGCCCACTCTATTTATATGCTGCACCTTTTCAGGCTGAAGCAGGACGCTGCAAGGCAGAAGACAAGCAGCCTTTCTAACTTTGCTATTTCCACGTTTTTCTCTTGCTGCAAACAGCCAAGAGTTAACTTTCTTTTTGTACTTAAAGTTTCCTCCTCCATGTCTCCACCTTTGTCTGCTGCCACTCAGGTAAGGTGAGACCTGGGCATGTCCTGGACCACGGGGTTTACTGATTAACCAAAGAAATAAGCTAAAATGTGTAGGAGCATGGTGTTCTTAAGACTTAATAATTCTGTTTAAATGTTGTAGATCGTCAACATCCAATATGTGACTCAATGGAAGCAGGAGGTTTTCCTAGCAGCCCCTCTTGTGGTAAATCATTGCACAGTCTCCATCCCCTGATGGAGCAGCCATGTGGCCTTTGCCAAGGCAATGCACACCCATGTGCAAGGCTGTGGGGTCAGCCCAGCCATTGCTTTGTGTGGGCCCTGTCACCATTCAGATTTCATCCAGATGGCAAGAGCAGTGTGGAGATCCAGTTACAGCCCAAAGGCTCCAATTCCCTTTATATGTTACTCCCTTCTGGCCCCCAAAATCTGCCACATTTATAGATTTTGTTCCAAATAACACTGAGCTGCCACAAAAACTGCAGATTTTGGGCACATCCTCAGTGTTTCCTGTAATGGCCTTCAACTGGGATATGTCAATCTGAGTTTCATAATCCTCTCCTAGGAGCACTTGCTCCCTTACCAAAGATACAAGGATATTTTTCCTTGCTTCTTCTTCCCTGCCTTGCCAGCATTACAGGATGAAACAGCCGGGACCTATCTCAACTCAGTCCCTGCTGTAGAGACCCACAGTTGTGTTCAGCAGAGCACAGGAGAACCTTGAAACAGGGTTTAAAAAATCCATTTTCAGTCATGAGTCTGTGTTGGAGGATAGAAGTTGGCTCAGAGTCTATATTATTTTTTTCCAAGTCAACTTTTGCTGGCTTTGAGGTTGGTTCCAGCCCATTTGCAGCCCACTGGGGAGCAGCAGCTTTGTCTGGCACAAAAGCTCCCACCGCAAACTGATAAAGCCAGCAGAATTCCTGGTGCTCCCAAAAACCCCTCCCAGCCCTTCATCTGTCTGTTCTTGGAGCTGAGGGTGTTTGTGCTGTGTGTGATGCGTGTGGTTTGTGCACACACAGCCCAGTCTGAGGGTATTTGGGAACACTGGAACAGGAATGGGGATGGGTTGGCTGCGGCCCTAAACAAGCAAAGCTGATGTGAACGCTGCCCCCTCCCATGGGAAATGCAAATCCTGCTGCCTATGGCAGGGCTTTGCCACTGATGGAGGAGTCAGGAGAGGAGATTTTGGTCCCTGGAGCTATTATGGCTCTTCCTGTGCAGGTGTAAACATCTGTCCAGGTTCCTGGTTGTCAGCTGGGATGTGGGAAGATGCTAGCAGGGTATTGTGCACCTGGCCCCATACTGTGAGAGTTGTAAATGTGATGTGTTACAGTGCAGGGAAAGAAAGGGAAGGAAGAAATTTCAAGGGAAGGTCTCAAGAGTACAAGAAAATGTTGTCAGGGATGGTGATTTTACTGGTGCGATTTACTAAAAGTTTGCTTTTGAATTACTGTGAAGTAGTGTTACCAGAAGCTGGCTGACCATGTCTTTGTCAATCTTGAGTGTCTTTTCAGAAGAGAGGATTCACTGGTCCACTGAAATCTCTATTGCTCGGGGTCCTCGCTCTGTGAAATCTGGGGTTTTTTTGCAAGTTTGTCCACAGCACCTCACTTGGGATGAGTGCTCTCTTACATGGCTAGCACAAATCTAAATAAATACAGAAATATAAACTGAGCTGGAAATTTACTGAATACAAGCTGTCTTGCAAAATTGCCTGTGTTTCCTGGCTCTGGATGGAATGGAAATACCACAAAACTCACTTCTCTCATAGTAATGTGATACTTCTGCTTCCGGGCTCAGCCCAAAGCAGGACATGGAAGCGTGTTCAAAAGAGGAAAAAGAAAAGCAAAAGCAAATGATAATCATGCTCATTTCTAACATGGCAAAATCAAACTCTTAATTAGAGTGCTCGAAGTGGCCACTGTGATAATCTACTCAAATGTCTTGTGTATGGCTTGTCTTGTGCAGGGCTTAGAGTTTTATCCATCTGCTCCTCTGTGGCACAGAGCTGGAAATGGGAGCAAACCTGGCTTGGAAGTCTCCATGGGCAGAAGACATGCCCATGGTCTCCATGGCAGAAGACCATCTGCCAGCTGGTTCTCATCTGACTCCTCTTCAGCCCAAGTGCTGCATCCTGGCCAAGCAAACCTGGTTCCCCATGGGCCATGCTGGTTCCCATTTCTCCAGGAGAGGGAAATCCAGCCTAACGCAATCTTAGGATGCAAATCTTGTTCTGCAGCACAGTCATTGTAATAATCGCCCACATGTCTCAGCACATGGCCTTGGGTGGTGGCTGGGGCATTTGACCACCAAGCCTGTGGAGGCAGAGCTGTGCTCATCCTGCTCCAGGTCATCAGCTCCAAGGCAATGAGCACATATGTGAAGTTGTCTCATGGGCTGAATGTGGTTCTTCTGCACTCACACCAAATCTAGGCAGGTATGGTGCTGCCAGATCACCTCTTTTTTCCTGCAGATGCCTTTTATTTTGCCTTATTTTAATGGCGAGGGCTCCCTTCACGATGGCCTTCCCTCAGCCGGAGGTTCACAGACACAGTTTCTCCAGGCAAGTGACAAGTTATCTTGTGGGGTCCCTGTAATTTTCCCCATCTGGCCAAATATTTGGAGGCAGAAGTTATGTCAGCTAAGGTGGCAGGGAAAGAAGCAAAGCTGTGTCACTCCTGGGACAGTGTGATGTGGCTGTGATATTGCTGTGGCAGAGAATGCCCATGGTGTGAGCAGCCACATCCTAAGGAGAAGATGGCTGGGAATTTAGGGCACTGCACAGCTCCTCTCCCCTGATCCAACCTCCAGCACAGCACTTTCCTCAGGGTGAAACAGGGACATTGATCCAACCTGCCTTTTTCACTGCTCCCCCCTCAAAAGAGAGGAGTGAAGGTCTGTGTCCTCAGCACTGCCCATGCCCCAGGTGTCCTCTCCTGCCTTTGCCAGAAAATGTCCTATTAACAGCATCTTCTGAGAACTGATGGAGACCACACATGTCCTTTCAGCCAGGCCAGCAAATAACCTTCAGCTAAGTCTGCCCAGGGCTGTTTTGGATCTGCTGTTCTGCATTTAGAAATAGTCTCGGTATTTTTAAATGTTGCCTGAAGCCATCTGCTCCCCTCTTCATTTTATGTTTTAATTGTCATTTATAACATATTATATGAGCTATTCAAAATCCAGACAGACACTGGAGGGAAGTGAGTGAGTCCCGAGCTGCAACACACAGAAATCTCCGAAAGTCTTCCCGCGGCTTTCAAAGGCCTTGGGGCTGGCACCCCCAGCCTGAGTGGCTGCAGCTCTGTGGGATCCTGGCTCTGGGACACACCCTGTGCATTCCACAATTGCTGCCAGGGCCAGGGATTTGCTCTTGGCTGGAGCCAGGCAAGTCCCTGACATCTGCAGGGCTCCTTGTGGCCGCTCTCACAGCTGGGCACAAGGAGGTCAACTGATTTTCTCAGGTCACCAGTGCGTGAGCAAATTATTCATCCCAGATTTTCCTGGCTCCTAAACCTTTGCTCAGACCACAAGGCTGCTTAGTGACTTAGCAGGGCTCTGAGGAAGTCAGCTATAAATTGCAAACATGCTATGGCCAAATGACCGGCTGCAGTGTTATCCACATGCCATTTGTGAGTCTAGAGGGGCTGGCTGGTAGCTGGGAATTACTGCCAGGGTGAGGAATGTGAGTTGTTTGATGAAGCAATGGCTTCAGACAAAAAAAAATTGTTTGCCTTGCCTCCTACTTTATGGCAAAATCTTTCCACCTCCATCTTTTCTGCCTGACTCTGTGCAGGACCCTGTGCTGTGACCCTGCAGGGAGTTGCTATGTGGAACTCGGACTGTTTTGTACAGCCTGAGCTCAAACTGATGCCTAGAGAGGCTGCCTAGAACAGAGGCTGGACAGTCTTAAAGGAATAAAGCAGGTATGTATTTATTAAAAAGGCCTTCAAAGGATACACCTTGGGCAGTACAGGAGACTGGCCATGGCTGCACCCAAGATGGACTCCAGGTCATGAGTTTTCACACTTTTATAAGTTTTGGTCCATTTACATATTGGGGTTAATTGTCCAATTACAGCTTCAGGATGAAGTCCAATTCTCCCACGTTGCTCTCCTCAATTTGCTGTTATTTCTACTTTTTGGGCCTGAAGCTGTAACAGTGTCCTTGGTTCTCAGGCTGGAAAAGGATTGTTTTGTCTAATTCAACTGTGAAGAGAACTTGCTAACAGTTTATATGGAGTCCAGAGTTACACAGTAAGGCAGTGAAAGCTAAAACTTAAGGCATCAAAAACAGCCCAGGTGACAAAGCCATTGCCTGAGTCCTGCAGCCTCAGCAGGGCAGGATGGCCAAAGGTCACCCTGCTGCCCCTCAAGGCTGAGTGACACCTCCCAGGAGCACAGATGTCCCAGGTCAGGCTCAAACACAACTGCCCAGCTCAAACACCACCAGCATCCCAGTGGTGAGAAGATGGGCATGGATTTACCCACTCAGCCCTGTGGGATGGCTTAAACTCCAGCTAAGATCCTTAGCTTTTGGGAATGACAGCTAAATGAGCTAACCTGTGCTGGGAAATGTGCTGATGTGGTGACATCTCAGCTTACTCTGGGGGCACCATGGTGCTGGTGACCATCTGAAACCCAAAATATTTCCTTTTAGGAGATGCCTCTTGATTTCCTCTTGCTGGTTGCGCTAGACTCGGACAGCAGCCGAGGACCAGTAAGTGCAGATGGGCGAGAGGGCTGCAAATGCCCCAGGCCAGGCTGTTCTGGCTTCTGAACATCCTCACAGTATGGGGAGCTATTACCACACTGCTCTATTTTAATAATAATCTATTACACTTCAAACATATGAAATAAAGCAGGGCACTGAACATCAAGCTGCCTGAATAAGGATTTTATGGGGTTTTTTTGTGTTTGGTTTTGTTTTTTTAGAAAATCCCTGGACATCAATGGGCAAACTGAGGAAGTCAGACGCTACAAAGAGAAGACAAGAGAGGGGGCCCAGCTCTAGGCCCCCTCTCAGCCCTGCAAGGAGCAGTTGAGGACAGCTGGCACTAATTGGCACTTTCCTTGGCGGCAGATGAAGTGTGGAGGAGACAATGGGGCCTGGGCTGGCTCCTCATGCCTGGAGGTGATCCCCAGCGCTGAGACCAAAGCTCACTGAGAGCACAGCCAGGAGAGGCTGCAGGGCCTGCTCCGCACAGGGGGGGAAAGCCAAGTTTGGAGTGTCAGTCCAGGTGCACAGGATGTGTGCCCACCACAAGGGCACTTGGTGGCAAGGCCACGGGCCCACGTGAGGAGACAGCAGGGCCTGGAGCACGGTGTGCTGCTGACCGCTGGGCACCAGCGGCGTGGCACAGCCTGTGCTCATGCTGGCTGGCCGTGAGCAGCTGCTCGAGCCCACGAGTCCCAGTGAAACGCTCAGCATCAGGCTTCCTGCAGGGTCCCATGCTGGGAACTCCCAGCAGGAGGGGAAAGGGCTTATGAAAAGCTCTGTGCACCGATGGTGTTGCTTCATGCAGAGATGGGAAGAAATGTAAAGCTGTGACACCTGGAACACAAACAGGCAGCTAGAAAGGACAGGCAAGACGAGGAAACTTCTCCATAACAGGACATCACTTGGCAAGGAGGGATAAAGGAAACATAACTTTTTTTTTAAGAAATTAAATGATCATGTAACTTCTGGATTGTGTTATATCGAGGGGTTTTGTGTGTACAAGCAGTAATTCCATCAGCACTGCGCTTTTTTTTTAGTAAAAAGCATATTCATTATCTTAGACATCTATTGGCAGCTCAGAGTCACTGTTTCCTTTTGAACTTTGTGAGCAAATTCAAATGAGGAGGGGGAGAAAAACCATCCCCACTTTCCAAAAAGTTCTCTATGATCAAAAGGGCCCTGAACTTAAGCTGCACTGAGGCTCTGAGCCAGCTGCAGCAGCACCCCAGCAGTGTGACATCTGAACCCCTGTGTTTAGGATTACCACCCAGGTTCTCCAAAGCTAAAGATGCTTTTAAAATTATTTCATGAAATGCAAGCCAAGTAAACTCGATGATGCTCTCCCTGTTTGTCTCCTGGAGTGGGAACACAGTTTAGGCTTTGGTGCCTTCCCTAGTCCCTCAGCACAAACAGGAGAAGCAGCTGAAGGACTTGGAAGCTGCAAGGATTAAGTGGAGCTCTCAGGCAGTAACCAGAGCTGAGCTGAGGGAAAACAGCTGCGAGCTGTACACCAGCAGTGTCCAGTGCTGTCCTCAGGGAGCCATGGGTGGGGTGGTCCTTCACCTCGGGAGGTCCTCAGCCCTGCCGCTGCTGGGATTTGCTCCCATCCAGCCCTGCCCGGTGTGGCTGAGCGGTTCTGCTGCGGCTGGAGGAAACAGCCTGGTAGGGAAGAGGAGGTGGGGAAGGAAGGAGAGGAGCTCGGCAGCCCAGCAGGATAACGAGCTCACAGAATGCAGATGCACGTTTGAGCTGGCGCTCCCACACAGCCACAGCAGCCTGGCAGCGCCCAGACACAGACATGTGGAGTCACAGATTCATCCAATAATTCAGGGTGGGAAGCAGCTTTAAAGGTCATACAGCCCAACCTCCCTGCGATGAGCAGGGACATCTTCAACCAGATCAGATTGCTCAGAGCCCCGTCCAACCTGACCTTGAATGTTTCTGAGGGTGGGGCATTCCCGGCTCCTCGGGCAGCCTATTCCTATGTAAAACACATCACTGTGCAATACTTCTTCCTTATATCAAATCTAAATTGACCCTCTTTTAGCTTAAAACCATTACCCCTCGTCCTATTGCTACAGGTCCTGCTAAAACTCTGCCTCTATCTTTCTTATGAAGCCCCTTTAAATGCTGAAAAACGCAGCTATGAGGCTTCCCCAAAACCTTCCCTCCTCCAGGCTGACCAATCCCAATTCCCTCAGCCTTTCCTCCCAGCAGAGCTGCTCCATCCCTCTGATCCCCTTGGTGTCCCTGCTCTGGCCTGGCTCCAGCAGCTCCCTGTCCTTCCTGTGCTGGGCCCAGGGCTGGATGCAGCCCTGCAGGGGGGTCTCAGCAGAGCGGGGCAGAGGGGCAGAATCCTCCCTGCCCTGCTGGCTTGGGGCTCTGGGTGCAGCCCAGCACAGGGGGGGTTTGGGGGCCAGTGCACATTGTTGGCCCATCCAGCCCCAGAAGCTGATGTCCAGCTTGCACTAATTTTCTCAGGGCTAGCTCCTGCTTTCACACATCTTTGCACCTCCCTTTGCAGGCTGGAGAAAGGATTTTTGGCAATTCCATGACTGATGTGTGCCTCCAGGGTACAGCCCAGGACCAGCTCAGCAGCAGGATCTGGCCTGGGCTACACTCATCTTTACACTGAACTCTTGTTTCCACCCCTCTGTACTGATCTCAGCATCTCTGGGGATTTTCCTGTAATAATCCTGTCTATGCCATTGACTCAGACAATAGTAATTGAGCTTCAAACTTAATTACAGTATGAGAGCAAGCTGTCACTTGATTGAAGACGCTTCTTGATTATTTATTGAAATAAATAATCTTACCTGACTCTGCAACTTGACATGAAGAGACTAGACACTGGGGTATCTCTTATGGCTGTGTTTATATCCTTTCTCTCAGGGGCAGCATTTAAAAAAAATACCAAGCCCTGGCTTCCAAAATGCTCCCAGAGACTCTCCTTCCCCTAAACTTCCATTAGTGGTAGTTTAGAGAAAGATGAGACCAGAGAGTGATTCTCTCTGATCCCTCACTTTGAGTCCTTCCTCACTCCCACCCAGCTGATCCTGCTGCCAGGCTGCCCTCTTCCACTGGGACCAGGGGATGCTGGGTAGGCAGGATCTGTTGTGGCTGCAGAGTCACGCCCTGGGCAAGAAATGTCTCAAATTAAAGGATTGACAGAATGAGGTAGGGGCTTCAACCTTTGCTCTTACAGGGATATTGGGGCCTTCCAAACAGGCATTGTGTCCCCAGGCTCGTCCAGGGAACCTGAAGTGGCTGAAGATGCTCTGAGGCTCAGCCTCTAGTTAAGGGAACTCATTTGCTTCTCCAGCAAGTAGTGAGCAGCATCATTTATTCCAGAGCTGTTTGCCCAGAATTCCTCTGTGGGACCATATCACCTCTAAGAAGGTGATTAATTCCCTCCAGCCTTTATAGTTACCCTCTGTAATGATCAATGTCCTGGGCATTTGGTCTTAGAACAACAGTTTTTAGAGAGCAGTTCTTCCCTGTTGTGACTTGATGTCTGCCTCTGTGACTTCACAATTTGAAATAAATCCTTTGCCAGCTGTTCCAAGCCCCCAAAAAATGCATTTGGACCCAGAGAAAGTTGAGCTCCAGGTTCAAAAACACAAACCTGGTTCTCACCTGCCAGGAGGCTGAGCTACCAGAGACCACCTAAGACTCAGAAAAACTTGAACTTCTGCCAAAATTCATAATCAATGCCCATTTATATTTTGCTGGAGTTGATTCCTACCAGAAATCTTGGCTTTATGAACAGAGACACAAATTTTAAAGCTGATGCTAATTTTATAATCCCAACATGGTGATTTTTTTGGTACCCACTTAGTTATGGGTGAATCACACATCTTTGCTGATGCACTCACATCACTTTCCTCACAGAGGTATCAGGTGGAGGTGTGTCAGAGAGAGAAAACCTTCTCTTGCTGATACCTGAGCCTGAAGCACACTTCCAGTTCTCCTGCTTATGTTTCAGTGAATTCCACTCTCAAAATGGAAACGTGGGAGTCGTGGTTCCTGACTGCCACATTACAATGTGGAGAAAAGTTACAAGAGCGGGATGCACATGATGGGAGTGCCTCAGTGGCCCTCACCCTGCTCCTGTCCACGAAGGCAATGGCATGTGTGAGCAAAGCTGTATCCATCCAGGGTTCTGCCATCTCCTCTTCCTACAAACTCAAACATGACCTCAGATCCCAGCTTTCCTCCTGCTGTCCTCTTTGTTATTCCCTTTTGGGCCTGGGTGAGTGTTCAAAGAACATCCTCCCTTGTCCTTCCAAGGGGCCAAGCATTCTTAAGCTTTATGCAGGCAAAGTTTTCCTGTTACATTCATGAACTGAGGCAAACAGACAAGCCTTATGAAGAAGGACCAGGATGGTTTCTGTCCCATTAAGGGAATTTATGAGAAACTCGTTACGATTTTAGAAAAAAAAAAGTGTTTGCTCAGATGATGGATGTCTGTTGAATATTAATCTTTTCTGGGTATATCACTTCTTAAAGAAAGCCTAAATTATTCAGGAGTATTTGCATGCTGAGATACGGCAAATTTACAGGCAGTACAAATCAGACTTTTGCATCTTAATATGAAAGGAAAGCAAGTCCCAAATTTGGCTTCTTAATACTTTATTGGCCATCTCCCGCTAAGTAAAATAATTAAGCTACTCATTAAGACACAACATATACCATGCTGGAACAATGGCCATGTTAATCCTTATGCACAGCATCAGCAAAATAATTGTGAGATGCCACAAATCCATGTTTTAGGTTATTTGTTTTACCCATTTGCTGTTTTACAGGATGGCAGTGACAGTAACATCACCGGTGACAAACAGCAGGCACACATCAGCCTCTGTCCCAGGGAGATGACAATCTCTGAGGGTTGGGGAGGTTAGTGGCGACCAGGGCTGCCCTAGAGGGTGTCCCCCACTTTGGCCCCCTCTGTCCAGGACAGTGATGTCATCCCCCAGGCTGTGCTGGCCCTTGTCCCCACTGCCACCATGGTGCTCGCAGGGAAGAGCCAGCCTTATTTATGTAACAGCTGCTGTTTTTAGGTGCTGTCACTCACACGTTTGCTGGAAAACATGGTACTTGAAGAGCTGCTACACTAGTACAGCATATGCCGGAGGCAAAACTATATATATATATAAAAAAAAATCCTTGTAAAAAAAGAATTAGAGCAGGATTATCACAGCATGTTGGCCTCCCATCCACAGCTCAGCTGGTGCAGCGCCTCACCAGGGCCACATTTTGGAAATGCTGTGCTGCCTGAGTTTAAAGCCTTTGTGGATGGAATTGATTTTATTTTATTTCTCTGGTCAGGATCACAGGGGACACTCTTAGGTGATCCAATTCCTGCTTTTGTTAGCAGCTCTAGGCTGGTGCTGGTGATCTCGTGAGGAGGAAGGAGCTGGGACTCAGCAGTCAGGCAAAAGCAGCCCCTGTCAGGCTGGGGTTGAGGGCACCCTGCCTTCCTCTGCTGCCCTCCACCTACCTCAGGGTTACAGGTTTCTCCCCATGCCCAGTGCAGGGACAAAATACTCTCAGATGTGCATGCACAGGTTTTAAATGCATGTGATGCATTCTGACTGAAATCCAGCAGTGCCGGTTCTGAATGGAGATATCCACAACAATTTCCATCAAAAGTCCTGTTCATGCAGTCATAAACTGTGATGCAAAAACTGAGCTGCTGCTGGAAAATGTCCCCTCAGAGCAGGGCAGTGGTAACCTTCGTGGATCTGAAGTCTTTCAGTGATGATGGCTTATCATCAGAGCTAACCCTTCAGATTCCCATTGCTTATTCTCAAAAGCAGCTCTCTGCTATAATTTAAGGTTGTTTTAAAGCAGCTACATCAATTTTCCTCTGTCCCCCAGTTTGTAGAGGTGAACGTGTATAGGCACCCTATGCTTCCTGGATGACTGGAAACATCCCTCCTGGCTCCAGGGGACTTTGGGTTTGGCTCTCCCAGAAACCTGTTCTCCATGTCCTAACCAGCATCTCACATTCCCACCATTTCCTTTCCATCACACACACATTTAATACTACACCCATGAGCAGCTGAGTGTGAAAGAAGGGAGAAACCTGAAAGAAATTAAGGAAATCAATTGAATAGAGTAGAATAGAACAGAACAGAATATTTCACTTGGAAGGGACCTATGATGATCATCCAGTCCAACAGTCTGAGCACTTTGGGGCTGGCCAAAGGTTGAGGCACGTTGTAAAGAGCATTGTCCAAATACCTCTCAAACACACCCGGGGCACTGACCACCCCTTTAGGAAGTCTGTTCCAGTTTCCCCATCCTCTTGGTAAAGAAATGCTTCCTAGTATCCAGTCTAAACCTCTCCTGCACAGCTTTGAACCTTTCCCATGCATCCTATCCCTGGATACCAGGCAGAAGAAATAATCAAGCTCTGTTGCAGGGGAGATGACAGATGAATGTTTGGTGGTCCCCTGTGTACCTGGGTGATGGCCACATCTTCTCTCACTTTGCCAGCTGCAGGTCTCTGTGTACACAGGTGTGGGAGGAGGAGGGAAAGGGTGCTGTGGGTGGTACAAAATCTCAAGGATCTGCCATGTCCTGCTTCCTGCCCGGACCAGAGGAGTCAGGAGGGAATCCACCTAATGAAACACTTCAGCTATTGCATGGAACAACCAAGAAGCTGTCGCCTTGGCCCCACACCTCTCCTGCGTGCTTCAGGCCCTCCTCAATGCATCTGGCCAGGCTGGTGTAAACCAGAACCTCTTCCCCAAAACCAGTGCAGTGACCTGCAGCAGCTGTGAATTTGACGCAGCGCGCCAGCTTGCAGCTCACCCAGCTGTGTTTGATTTACATCTGGAGCCACTTGGAAGTTCACGTCAGAGGAAGGAAGGGGCAGAAGCGGCGCAGGAGGGACGGCTCGGAAAATGCCCTCTGCTGGAAGGAGCCAAGCCCCACGTAAGGCAAAAGGCTGGGAGAGGAGTCAGGCACTGATTTTCTCCCTCTTCCCCTTGCCCTGACTTCCTGGTGCCTGATGCCAGGCTTCCTGCAACTACTGATTATGATGATTACAGTGTTTCTGGTGTGTGTATGTGTTTGTGCACACGTGTGCAGCGGTTTCTTGCTAAACCTCACTCGGTTGGATGCTGCCAGATGGTACAAAAGCTTACCGGAATTTCATTTTCAAATAAACCACAGACTTGGATGAGCTAATGTTGTTCCACATAGAAAGCCACAAAATCCAACAAAGTGATGTTGTTTCAAGACGAGGACATGTCAAGCAAGGAAACCATCCGGTCGGCTCTCAAAGAGCTACACACTCCCTCTAATGATTTTGGAGGCTGTTTATGTACTGATGCCGGGCATGTGGCACTGCAGCTCAGGTTAAACCTCTCCCCACAGCTGATGCCTGTGGAGCAGAGCCTTGGTAGCAGTGGTGCAGCAACCACATCTGCTCATAAGCCTTCCTGTTTTGTTTTAACTGCTCCTGGAAGGCTGGTGGCCCCTGAGGATCTCTTTCTCCACAGGACTGCTGGGGGATGCAGGTACACACAGATACCCTCACTGTCACCAAGTGACCTCCTGTGATACTCAGCTCCTCCAAGCCCAGAGCCTTGGGGGTGTCCTGGGAACCAACCTGGGACCAGTTGTCCATTTGATATGTAACTCTGTGCTGTCACAGCTTTGCCAGGAGTGGTGGCTCTGGGTGGGGTGAGGATGAGCCACTTGGACACCAAGGGATAAAGCAGCAAAAGGACTCCAGCACTGCAGCAGTTCCTACGTCCAAAAGCACATCTCCAGAGATCTTCTCTCCCTCCTCTACCTGCAGGGTGAGAGTCACGACTCTGGCAGCAACAGAGGCTGAGCAGGGCAAGGATTCAAGTCAGCCACAGGAAGAGAGCCTACTCAAAGACCCAGTTCTCCCTGCATCACTGCCCCAAGCTGTCTGGCAGAACCCAGGTATGTAGTTGCTGTGCATTTAGTCCCAGACAGCCTAATGCTGTCATGAATAGTGCTGTGATTTAATAACAAATTGGCAAGAGCCTTCCCTCCCCAGCGAGAGCCACCTCCAGCCTGTGGCCAGCAAATTAGGTCTTGGCCTGGCTTGAGGATGTGTGGCTGGGGAAAGTGAGCCTGGTGCTGGGGGCCAGCAGCCACAGCACAGCCTCCCACAGGATTCTGGCACAGGGCAAGCCTGCAAAACGGTTTCAGTGTTGTGACAGTGAGAGTTTGCAGCTCCCAGGCTGGAGGACCCAAAAGCACAGTGCTAAGAGAGGCCAGGTCTCCAGGAGAGGCAAATGGAGTCACCACCACTGCTCTGAGGAGACTCACCAGTGGTGGTGGCATTTTTCCATGTCCCAGCACTACAAGAAGCACCTACAGCCACATTTGCCACAGTTAAGATTTAGTTTCCATTTTAAAATGCATTTACTATTGATGTCCTGCTGTGGAGGGTTGAGCAAGCACCGTCTCAGCCTGATGGATGCTGCACCGCTCTGCCTTGGGCTGAGGGTCTCACTCCAGCTCCTTTTCATGCCTATTTTCAGCTGTTGCCATGCTGCCTATTTATTTCAGCCTGTTGTTTCCCAGGGATGTGGCCTTGCTGCTCCTGAGGAAGCATCCAAACCTCAGCAGAGAGAGCAAAGACATACAGTAAAGGCATTTTTTCCTTCTTAAACACTAAGACCTGTAGGATGGATTTTGTTTCAATTGCATCTTTATAAATAAATTTCTATTTCACATGCACTTGTTCATTTTCGGTCCTAGTTAGAATCAATATCACTGTAATTGTCTATCAGAGCATTTATACATCACTGGAAGGTGACTAACAAGGGAAAGTCTTTTTCTTTAGCTATATTTTTTCAGACCACTTTCAGTGAATTAACCAACGAGAGATGGCAGATTGATGTAGACTAAGTCCTAATTTTTACCCACAAATAAATGCCTTCTCAGAAGGAGAAGCAATCAGAGCCTTCCTGGTAGCTCTGACAGCCCCAGCAGGAGGGTCATCCCATGGAGATGTGACCTTTATTCCTGAACCATCCTGACTGATGTACATCTGTGTTGCATCCCTGGCTGCTCTCAGACTCCTCCATGTGCCTCCCCCACCAGCCCTGCTCTCAGCAACTTCTCACCCCAAGGATGTTCTTCTTCCCTCCTCATCCTCCACCCAGCATGAGTATTTTCATGGCTGAGCTTCTTATTTGACCCCTAATCTATGTTTGCAAAGTTTTCTTAATCAGTCAAAGCGACTTTGGGTGGACCTGCTGCTAAAAGGATGAATTAATACCTTGGGTCAAAATGTGCACTTTACAGGTGAGCTGTCCTATATCTCCTTTTCTTTCTTCCACCCTCCTGTTGCAGTGGTGAAAAACAACCTTGTGAGCTCCTTCTTAGGTAGAAGCAGCCAATTTATTCCTCATTTGTACAGCACCAAGTGCTCTGGAGCCACTATCCACTGTGGCACATTGTTTTTTACAGCACATGAGCTGCAGACACCCCAAATATTAACACAATGTTCTGGGGTGACTTTATGACGCTCATATCCCTATTTGTCTGTTTAGCCCAGAAATAAGTTTTGCATCTTTACACCCACACAAACCCCTGGATAAATCCTTTTGCTGAAGCTTGTCCAAGCAGCTCCATGGGGTTGCCCAAGGGAGAGAATGAACCAAGATACCCAGCTTGCTTTGGAGGCTGAAGAGCAGCAGGCTGATGTTCAGTACCACACAGCAGCCCTGCCCTGCTCACCTGGAGGGCAGACAAGTGCTGGGGGCCCATGTGGCCTCTCCCCAGGATGTTCAGGACAAGCCTTTTGCCCAGCCTTGTCCTGCTGCTGCCAACCTGCCAGGACCCTGGAGCAGGAGGTCGATCTCCACTTGCTCCGTGCCTGGCTCTCTGCATGGCCCTGGTGACAGATGGTGGTTACAAACGAGCTCAGGTCACTCGTGTCCCCTGCCATTCTTCGTGGGGAGCATAGCCTTGTGCAAGGCAAGTGGTTGCATGATGCTTGGCGGCAAATAAATCATAAGAAATTAATCTATGAGGAATTTCTCCCACTCCCTTCTTTGCAGAGTTACCGGGACCCTGTCCAACAAAATAACAACATTTTTGAAAGAAGAGGCAGTAATTTACAGCAGTGTAAATCAGAAACACTGCCCCAAGCCTAGCGGGTTTGCCCCACATGATTTACACGCTTGTTTGCAAACATGAAAACCACGGTCCCCGGCCAAAAGGTTTGCAGCATGGGTAGGGAAAAGGCTGGGAGCAGGAGCACAGAGATGCCATGGCTCTCTGGGACCATGCTGGAGGTCAGCAGCAGAGCTGGGTTTGTGTTTCCTGGATTTGTGCTCTGCTGTTAACACACATGGAATTGTACTGCCAGCTTCCAAATGACCCAAAGGACAGCTGGTTGTACCAAGCTGTGACAGCCTGTTTGGGGTCTGAATCCCAGCAGGGGCATTTGTCAAGTCTGAGAGCTTGGTCCACGATGGGCAAATCATTACCTCTCTTTCCTCTCCTCTCTCCAAGTACTTTGGGGCACTTTTTTTTTGTTTTCCCAGGAGAGCTTTGCCCCCTGTGGTGCTCAGAGCCACACAGGCCATTTACCCTGTGTGTGGAAGGGAATAATCACTATGGAAATGAGTAGCTATCAGCAGTGAATCTTCTAATCCCACAGGATGAACTTCAGGCTCAGTCCCAGAGAAGGTGGTCCTCTCATCAGCATCTGGTGGCACTGCTGAGTGCCAGCCTCTCCTGACCACAGTGCTGCTTTTGAGGGTACAGCAAGGACATTTTGGATGGAGGCTGTAGGGTATCTTAGAGGAGAAGAGGAGGAAGAACAACATTTCTACATTTTTCCCCTTTTTGTGTAGATTTTGTTTTCTTTTTTACTTGCCCTAGCTTGCTACAATTATCACAACACTAAATAGGCTCACTAAATAGGGAAAAAGCCCACCAATTTCAAGCATAAATGCTGGAAGATTGGGGCCATCCTTCTCCTTGCAGATGACACAACCACATTCAGGCTTTCACTAGAGCAGAAGGTGGGTCTGGGAGGCAGGGAGTGACATTTGGAGGAGGACTGGATTCCATATGCTGGGGTGTAAGTCTTGGGGTTGCGCTACCACAGCTTGCTCAGAGGAGCCTGTGGGATGCTGCTGCCAGAGCCAGTGTGCCCAGAAGCCACACATTCCCACTGCTTGCACAATGTCTTGGGGGGATGTTGCTTGGGCTCCTCAGCCCCCAGGGTGCAGCCCCCAGGGTGCTGCTTTGGTTTTTGGTTTTTGGTACCCTTGTGCTTGAGGGAGATGCCCCCAGACCCTGGTGCCCCAGGGATGAGGAATGGCCACTCCCAAGTACCACACACACAGAAGTTCACTCCAGTCACCCAGAGGCTGATCCCATGATTTAAGGCAGGAGGGGCTGATTCATTGCTCTCAGCACCCAGCACAGTGTGGGTGGCTTGCTTGATTTCCTAACTCCCCTTTGGGACATTGCCAGTGAGGGCATCTCCGGAAGGACAAGGTGCAGATGATGGTGATAGGGCTTGCAGGAGGATGATAGCTGCTGAGAAGGTGAGCAGAGGCCCTTCAGCCAGCCAGGATGCCCAGGTGCATGGGGAACTGCTGGGATGCAGCCCTGGCATAGTGCAGAGGGAAAACCTCTGCCAGCTGCCCCTATCACATTCCACAGCCTTTGGCTGTCCCCGATAAAAATAGCCACTTGCCTCTGTGCTGTGCCTGCAGCAGGCAGCTGGGCACTGGGACTTTCTTTTTCAGCTGATTGCAAGGCATCTATTTTAGCAAGTAGCTGCTCTCAAGAGGTTTTGCTGATGGAAACACCTGCCCACTGCTGTGCTTGCCCCAGCCAGCCCCTGGGCTCTGCAGGCAGCTGGTGCTCCCACTGTCCCACAGGGCTTCTGCCTCCCCACAAAGCCCATGGCCCTTAGTTGGTCAGTGAATTTGTCATGCCTCAAAACTGGGTCTCCTTACATCACTGCAGGGGATCAGCTGGGCCCTCTGCCTTCTTGGTGAGCATTTCAACCAAAATTTGTAAAAGCAGGTTTGGGAAAAGGGACCCACATTCTCCCACTGTCCCATGAAATGAACAGGTTCAAACTAAAGTCCCAGGGCAGGCTTATGCCTTGCTTCAACTGCCTTGGAGCATTTAAATTGTAGGTCCAGGAACTCCACAAATGGGGCTCAAAGAAGGAGGTGTGTTGTGAAGAGACATAACAACACACCCTCTCAGCCCACTTCTTGTCTCTGGAAGCAGCAAAGGTGCTGGGGGAAAACTGGTTCTGGCTTGGGAACAGCTTTCTTCCTCCATTGTGCCTTTGAGCTCCAGCCTGTGGCTCCACACAGCATTGCTTTTTCTGTGAATGAGTGCTGACCATTGGAATGATGGAGCAGACACTTCAGTGGGGGTTCTGTGCTGCACCACACAAGCCAAGCTCCTGATCAGCCCTCAGCACAGGTAGGGCAGCTTCAGCTGAGCTGGTTTGCAGGGGCTGTAGCTACCTCCTATTCTGGAAGTCAAGGCCTTTGGAGGCCTTTCAGGTGGGAAGAAAGGGAGTGGGTTGTTCTGCCATTGCTGAAAAATGCAGCCCAGGAACGCAGCCGTGCATGGTCCCCAGAGGCTCCCCAGGCTGCTCATCCTGCCACTGCTGGCTCAGCAGCGTCCCCAAAAACCGAGGGCTGCCAAGCCCCACAGGCAGTGATGGGACACAGTTCTTGCATTGCAGCTCTCCCTGTGTCCCCTGTGGGATGCATTCAGGGTTGGGATGGGCTAGAATGGGTGGCTATGGGATGGAATCCAGTGTAGGGAGGGCAGGGAAAGAGCTGAACAGCTGCTGCCTCCTTTTCCTCGTGCCGTGTGCTGCAGGAAGCACCCTGAGAGGAGTCAGGTTCCTCCTGCTCCCACTCTCTTCAGGCCTGGAGTCTGTTTGGTGGAAAGAGTGAAAGGGGACAGCAGATGAGAGCCTTTCCATGGTACTTACCATGGTCAGCAATTTTCTCATCCTTCTTTCACAAGTTCTCCCAAACCCTCTCTCACAGGACCTCCAGATGGAGGCTGGATGACATCAGACATCCCTTTCATGGAGCAGCAGCCTCCCTGTGGATGCAGGTCCTGCCTCTCACATAGCTGCAGGAGCATTGCTCCGTCCCTGGCAGCCTGCCCAGGCACTGCCAAAGCTCAAGAGTGGCCCTGAGTCCTGAGGACCTCAGCAGCAGAGACCCACTGTACCCTCAGGTTTTTGGTATCCCCTGCAACCCCGTGCCACCCACCCACTGCCAGCCAATGTGCCACTCGCCCGAGACACGCCTGCCATAGCTGGTCTGCGCCCTTTTGCCTCTGAAAACAGAGCTGTGGGTGATGCTGGAGAGCGGCGAGGCAGAGGGAAGGGGTGCAGGACTCCAGCTTGCCTCTCGCCGTGTGTCCCGCTGGCCGGGCGAGCTGTTTGCTTGTGCTGCTGCAGCCAGCCCTGGGATGGTGCAAACCAGCGGCTGCCAATTGACGTCAGAGGAGCGCCAGTGGTTTGTGTGAGCTGAGGGACTGCTTCTACTCAAGGTGGGTTTCCAACACCACACAGAAATGCTTAAATCCCCCCGCTTCCCCTCCCTCTGCTCCAGGAAACAAGTGCCTTATTTCATTCATTGACTGGTTTGGTTATGGCGTGAATCCTACCCATATTTTGGCTACTCGGTTGTTTGCTGAGGACCAAGCAGTCCAGATAATACTAGCAAAGAGCAGGGAAGTGAAAAAGAAGGGGGGAAATAGGGCAAAGCCAAGTTTAATCTCCTCTGCCTCAGTTTGTGCCACATGTTCCCAGACAGCACTAAAGCCATGTATTTTTTTTCTTCTCGCATTGCCTGCTATGTTTTTGAGGCTTGTAAAAAAGCGGGATGCTGAGTTCCTGCCATCCTTCTCTTCCCCTTCAAATCACTGCATGTTCTGTGCAATGTGTCTGGGCCAAGGCAGTTTGTTTGAACTTGCTGCATTTTCCCTTGACTGCTCAAGTTTTCCTTCAGCCACTTTATTTTGTGTTGCACTTATTAGCTACAGCCCCTCTGGTTTTCACTTGTCTCTGGCTGGATTTGACAGTGACAGTGACAGTGTCAGTACATTTTCCCTAAGCCCAGTCCAATGTCTTTAACTGCAACATATCTTTCCAAACCCGGAGTGATTCCTACAGGGAGTGCTTGGAGGAGTCACTGCCTTGACTTCCATGGACTTTGGATCAGGCCTGTGCTCTCAGATCACTCCATACATGTTGCTGCCAATCCATGGGGCCAGACCCTTTAAGATTGTCCAAAACAAACACTCACCGGGTGAGATCAGTGCACAAACCATCACGTGAAATGCTCTGTGATAACAACTGACTGCGTGTTTGCTTTCATATGGCATTGATTCTTATTTCCCTGACTATTTTTAGGCTTCAAGGTTGTCCCTTAATCAACCCACTTTCTTTAATAGCTGGTGTTGCCCCTACTGTGCTGCAGCAGGGCTAATGATGCTTTGTATTAAGTGTGGAAAATATGAATTAGTTTCTCATCCATTTCAGTGGCACAGGAAATATGAGTTAGTTTTATGTCCATTTCAGTGCCTTGAATCAGATCCTCATATAGCCACTGAAAGAAAAACCCCATCGGATTCTAATCAACATGTTCCTGTTAGTGGGGAAAGTCTTACAGTAAGACAAAGAAAATCAAACAAATCTTTATTCCTCTTCTACTCTACCTGCTTCTTCCCTCCAGGGGTGAGGATTTGTGGCCCCAAAGCTGTCTGGGAATGAGGAGTAGAGTAAGCCTGGCACTGAGCCCCAGCTGGAGTGAACCTTTCAAATGGAGTCAGCTTCCCTCAGGGATGAGGATGAGCCTCACACCCCATGATCCTACATGCCCTGCAAGCCTCTCTTGCTCAGTGCAACATCTGAGCATAGAGCCCTGGTTGTTGTTTGCAGGTCCCGAATTTTCCCTTTCAGGTATATCAAGGTGGCGTTAAGACCAGGGGCTGCTGTTCCCACCATGCAGAAGCCACACTTGCCACTTGGGCTAATGAAATGCCCTTGTTGTCTATTAGCAGGCAATTATCCTGTGGGATTTTCAAGCATTGGACCTCTGTCATTTTTTGATAATTTGCTGTAAGCAACAGCATAATCAATGGCTGGAGAACTCAGGAGAAGTCTCAGGAGCCAGGTTGCAAATCGTGCCTTCCCTGCCTTGGCTAAGCAGGGGCAGCTCACATGGAGCCCACAGACCAGTGCTTTTTGTGGAGTCAGGGGAGAATGTGCCAGGAAAGTCCTGCCTCACTGGAAAATGGAGAAGCAACAGAAGCACTGAAACCTGGGTGGGGTGACTGAGAAAAATTCTATTAGAAATATAGTGGAGATGCAACTCCTGTTAATTCAGAAGCAGAGAATTTTGCCAGCTGAGATCCTACCATTACCTTTTGTACACAAGAAAAAAAAGAAAAATAAAAAAGCTGAATCTATGCAAAAAGTAACCTTACCAGAATATATATGAGTACGTCCTATAAACTGCTCTTTCCCATCCCTCCCCTCTCCCAGTCAGGTTACAAAATTTCCTTCCTTTGGTGACAGCAAAGAAGCCTGGCTGCCTGGGTCTCCACCTGAGGCAGTCTGGAAGAATTGGACAAGCCATAAAAATACACTCATTTTCACATTCCTAACCTAACAACACTTTGGATCTTGAAAACCCGGAGTGCCTGATTTCTGGGGGTTCATTTTCTGCACGTTTTCACTGTTTCTCAGCGTGTTGGCAGGTTTGGGCAGCGAAATGGGGTGGGAGGATTTTGTATTTCCTCTTGGGTCCCTTCAAAGAGTGCTGCTCTCCTGTCTGGATTCACAAGGTGGAAGGGAAAGTGTAAATGTCTATCTTCTTCCCTTTTCAGTGTGATTGTTCCCTAAACTATTCCACCAAATCCCTGGTGACCAGTAGTGTCAGTATAAATGGGGATTGCTGCAGGGCTTGGTTGACTCGGGCACATTATGGATCTGGGACACCAGCTTCCCCTGCCCTCCCCGTGTCAGCTCTGGCAGCTGTGGAACTGCTGCTGTGGAAGAAAATGCCCCCAAAAAGATATGAGGGTGGTTTTCACACACCTCTGCAAGCATGCAGCTCTGGTTCCAACAGTGATGCTCCAGCCAGCCTCATGGAGGACAGATCAGGGAAAGGATTCCTCTCATAGTTTTGGTGAAAGAGAAATCCTACAGTGAAGTGAGGAGAAATCCCTCTTCAGTTAGCTTTGGGCTAATTAAAAATAGTTCTCCTTACACAGCTATGAGAGTGAAACGGGGTTAAAACCCTGTCTGGCTCAAATATCTCATTTCCAGGACAATCATGGCTTGGGAAGACGAGAGCTGCCTTAATCGGTGTCACTCTATATATCTCCTGAAACTTGAGGTCAGCCCAGCACTCATCACTCATAATCCATCTGACTGAAGGAGAGGCAGGTACTCAAATCACCCTCTGCAGGTTATTTTCTCCTCTCAGACCAGGCTGCTGCTCACATTTGGTGGCTGAGTCTCAGATGTCTGTGCCAGGCAGGGATACTTGGGTGCACCTGGGTGAAGCAGGGGGTCACTGCTGACTTTGAGTGGGCTCAGCTCCATGCTCTCTCTGCAGCCAGTCACTGTAAGCCAGCCTTACGGCCTGCTGCATCTGTACTTCAATGTAAAGATGGCTTTGTGGAGTATTGAGGTAACAAATTAAATAGAAAAAGAAATCGCCAGCTCCCCCACAACAAGTTTGAAGTTTAGATGAGGCTTTCAACCATTTGCTCAGACAAAGGCATGGAGACCAGGTACCAAAAACCAAAAGAAAAATGTACCCCAGTCTTTGTAGATGTAATCACTGCTTATGGTATTTGGCTACAGAGGCAATTTAGCAGAGGATAAATGCTACTGAGTAGTGATTACTAGAGACAGCCATTTAGCAGAAAGCAAAAATCCCTGGGGAGGAGGAACTGCAGAGACCTGAGATGAGCTACCTCCAAAATTCATCTTCTTGGAACCCTTGCTACAGGTGCTGCAGTCTGTGCGTGGCACTCAAAAATGACGTGGTAAAGATGCTGCTGGCTGAGGGTCCAGCACTGCCTGTGACACAGGCCAGGGCTTCCCTACGCCTCAGAACAGCTCAGCCCTGCCTTGGGATTTGTGTTACAGGCCGAGGAGGAGCAGAGATCCTGCACTGCAGCCACGGGAGCGGTGGGTCCTCACCGCCTGCCGTGCCTTAAGCCCGGGACTGAGCTGCCGTTGTTCCTCTGCACCTCCCTCGAATCCCCCTAAGCCAACACCCTTTGCTAAGACCGAAAAACATTTTCCAGACGCAAGCATGTGTACGTGTGTGGGTGGGTGGGGTGCAGGGGACTATGAAAATTTCAAGGCGAGGTATGACATCCTGGCTTTCTAAATATAGAGGACCTGAGCTGCGGCTTCTCGCACACGCTAGCAGCATGCTTTCTCTTTCGAAAGGGCCCCAGAGCAAATATTGCACTGGCTGGAAGCGTGAAAAAAGGAAAGCAAACAAACAAAAAAATTTAGAAAAAAATTAGCCCTGTGAGTTCATTGCAGCTCCCGGCGTTCTTGCGCAGAGTTGTTTTTTAGGCAAAGCTCCAAGCGGTGCCCACGCAGAGGCGGCTGGGCCAGCCAGGCGCAGATGGCTGTCACATGAACCTGGTGGCAGCCCCAGCGTGGGGCCAGGCCTGGCCGGGCTTCCCCTTCGCCCGCCAGCCCCTGGCCCTGCAGCGGCAGCAGGGGCGGCAGAGGGGCACAGGCCCTGGCGGGGCTGAGAATGTGACATTTTGGCTCCCCGGAAGGTGCTGCGTCTCGGTTCCCTTTTCGCTGCCGCTGTTGTTGCTTCGGCATTTGCATAGCACGACATCAAAATGCCTCAGAGCCAGAGGAAAGTGGTGGCTGCTGCTGCTGCTTCTCCTTTTAAAATCCCGAGCAGTTATCCATGCAACACCATAACTCTGTGTGTGTTCGGGGTGGAGGAGCAGGCATGACACCAGAGGGTTATGGCCTTTGGAAAAGTTCTTCAGAACTGAATTTAATCGAGACTGATGATCTCTAAGCCAAGCTATAAAATCCAGCAGAGAGTTATATCCCAGTAATAGACCCTATTAGAGGGTCTAGCACAGTCTATAGAAAGGATCTCCTCTCTATTAAATTCTCTATGACTTGAGTTCTCATTTACACAAAGGGCCCTTTTAGCTGTGTATAATGGCCATGAAGTAGGTGTAAAGATGATTGATGCCGTCTTTACAACCCCTTTACACTGGGAAAGCAGTGTAAAGTGGCCAGGGTGCAAATGAGAATCACACCTGGGTTTGTGAAAGTAAATGACATGGAGCTCTTCGCAAATTCTGTGTGTCCATGGAGGATAATCCTACTCCTTTCTGTGGAATTCACCTAGAAGATAAATTTCCCAGGCCTATAAAAATTGCTTTCTTCTTCAACACCTCTGTCCTTTCCAAGCCTTTTAGTCCCAGCCTTTTTCCTGGTGCAGTCCATGTGGACTCTGACACTGGGAAAAGGCTGGGAGGTGTCTGGATATGCTGTGGTAGGTGAAAATCCTTTAATTAGTACTTTCCAAAATTCTTAATGCAAGCAAAATACACATTGTAAAACCATACCCAGGGGGAAACCAGTTCCTAAACCTCCTGTGTCTGTTTCTTCACCTCTCCTGTTTTGATTTTATGCTCTTGAGATACATGAAAAGGAAATAGAGAAGTTCATCTTTGCTGGATCGAAATGCCCCATATTTATTCATTAAGCATATAAACCACCAACAGAATACATGATGAATATTGCTTTCTTCCAGAGCAAAGGGTTAAGCTGCATTGTGCTGGTTAGCAAACCGAATTTGTGGCTGGAAGTGGAAGGTGATAGGGAGGTGCACAGTTTGTTAAGTGGAGCAGGCTCTGTTATCCAGACATCCCTTCTCCTCCCTGCCCACACGCAGAAGGCATTTACAGCAGCTCTGTGATCATCCCCGCTGTGTCTGCTGTGCCCTAGAGCAGCCCCAACAAATCTCAGCCCAGGGGTAAGCAGGCAGAGGCCAGGCACAGCCAGTCCAGCCCCATCCCACAGCACCTGCGAGGTGATGGGAGATGGCGAGTGAGAACGTGCAGGTGAGGCCGAGGTCAGAGGATTAAGGAGACAAAGGGCAGCTCTGGTGGAAATGCCACTAGGCCAGGGCTGGAGTGCTGCACACCAAGCTATCCCCTGAGCAACAGGGACGTTTAGGATGGGTGGAGGGGGGAAGCATGCTCTGCTGTGCCAGCACAGCCTTCCTCTTCTTGTGCCAGCCGTCGTGCAGTGGTGAGGGTGGGAGGAGGCCCCAAAGCTCAGCTGTCATTCAGACTCCCTTTGATCCCTCTCCTGCTCCTTGTAATCTTATGTGTGGAGAGAGGATCCCACATTTTTGACTGGAGGGAGTGGAGGGAGGAACAGGTGCACCAGGGTCGTGCAGGTAGGAGGAAGGTGCATCCCCTGCCCTGAGCTTCCACAGATGGCATGGCTGGAGGCATGTGTGGGATGGGGGACAAACCTGAGCACACCACAAGGTGAGAGGCACCCCTGTGTACTCGTCTTCCGGCAGGATGGCCCTGCCACGGGTCTGTGAGCACTGCTGCAGCACGTTCCACCAGTGCCCTGGGAGATGGGCTGATTCCTGCCAGATCTGCATCGATGGCCCCAAGGATGAGTCTGATACCACCAGCCCGCCATCCCAGTACTCCCCTGTCTCAGCTTGCTCCAGCAGTGCCTGGGAGGCAGACTGAGGTCTTCGGATGGGTGGTGACACGGGCACCCTTGCAAATGTGCCCTGCAGCCAGGCTTACGAGTGGTTGTTACTTCTGGTGCAATAAAAAAGGTCATTTGGAAGTAGATCTCAAAACCCCTCATGTTCCGCTCCTCACTTTGTGTGGCTGGGCAGAGAGCACCTTGGTGATGCTATGTCTGCTCCAGAGGCACTTTCCATGACTAAAACTACAGCCCCTACACCCAGCAGTGTTCTAGGTGGGCCACAGGAGACTTCACTATGCTGTGATCTTCTGACCCTGGAGGCTTGATGGTCTAGCCCCTGGATGATGTGTAATCACCGTATGGAAGACAGTTTTTTTGGTAGGATTAGAGCTCCTTAGTCAACTAGGTTTTTGCCAATCTGAGTTTTTGACTTTTTGATGACTATTTTTGCTGCAGAAAGTTGGCTGTTTTTTTCTTTGAAGCCTTATATAAATTTCATTTGCTTCCTCCTCACTAATGATTATGGCACAATTTTTCTGGTATGTGATTGCTCCACCCCACCTTAGGGACATCCTTGTTCTGGCTGGGATCGGGAAATCCCTTGTCATGGCAGGGTGTGAGCACCAGCTGGCTTGCCCTTGCACAGATATGGATCAGGAGGCAGTGCCAAATGCTGCCAGTTACGAATTGCTCCTAAATTTAGCTGTCCATGCTGTGCAAGTGGAAATGGCAGTTCAAGGGACAAACTAATGTAGTTGTCTTGGTATAAGGCTAATGAGATATAAAGCACTTCTAGATCTGCCCTTTCAGGGTGAAAAAGCACTGCTTAAATACACTTTGTTTTTCCATCCTCATTAAGAAATCATTATTCTGTTGCCCTCATCATTATCAGAGATGTCTTTGGGAGACTGGCAGTCTCTTCTTGCTTCCCTCCCTCCACCCCATTTTAAAAACATTCATTGTTGCAGGGATATATCTTTCAGGGCTGTTGGCCCAACTCCACTGCTGGTGTGTAAGGCTGATTGTCTTTAGAGGAGTTACACCAAAAATGCATTTGGCCTTTTGTGCTTGAAGCATAATTGGTGGAACTGGCTAAAATCCGGGTTTGTCAGCCTGCAGTTCGAGCAATATGGACATAGTTTTCAACATGACTACTGATTTAGGGTCCCTCTACTTTAGGAGTGCAACTCAAGGTTCCTTAAACTGATCTTTTCTCCTAAACATCAGAAATCTTCCTGGGGTCTCAAGCAGGGCCCGCCAAAGAACCTTTAGTGAACTCACTCATATTTGTTGTTTATTAGTAATTGGGTTAGGTAGCCTATATAATTATTCAGTCTGAAAAGTTATATGTATATTTTATATGGCAGCCATCAATACATTCACTTTGGTGTTGGTCTCAACCTGCACTGGAAGAGGTCTTGACCTCCCTCATCACTTTCCTGAATGTTAAATTCCCATCAAGTTAGCATGGATTACACTCAGAGTACCAAGATATTATATATTCCCAAAGCATGTTCCCACTGATAAATTTAAGCAGTTTGGATCAGATCCATATCTGGTAGAAATTGGCATAGCTTCTCTGAAGGCAAGAGGGAAATGGACCCTATTTTGTAATGGCTATAGCCCTGCAGATGAGTTCCCAAAGATTTTATCCATGGCTATTAAAGATCCTCTGTGGGGAGCATTAGTACAGCTGCATCTTTAAGAGTCTGTGACCTCTAGCTAATCTCACAAGAGGCCTTTTCTCAAGAGCAGCTGTACGAAATGTTCCCAAAATGATTGAAAAATAAATTCATTAAAGCCGTGGGAGCGTTTTTCCTCATCAAACACTTCCAAGTGGCCATCCCTCCGCAGTGCCTGTGGTGGCAGTTCCCATCCCTGGCCACAACCCCCTGCCAGCCCAGCCCAGACCCTACACTTGTTGCCCGTGGCCTTCAGTGGCCATGAGAGGCTGGAAGTGTACGCCTACGTAAAAGACCTGGTACCGGTGCTTCCACACCATGAAGCACATCAGCAGGCACACCAGGGCTGCCACCAAGTTGAGAGCCATCTGCAGAAGGAGGAACAGGCTGAGCATGCTGGTCAGGCTGCCACAGTCAGCTGCGTCCTGGTACATGAAGGTGCGGCTGAGGGGGTCTGCAGTGTCCAGTTTGCACTGGCAGGAATCCTGGATGGTGTCACAGGTGAACTTGGTCAGCTGCAAGTAATGATGTGCAGTAAAAGCCACTGCCAAAACACAGGCAACCAGAGCCAGGGCGCTCAGGAGAAAATAGAGCAGCTGAAAGAAAGGGGGAAAAAAAGAGATAAAACTCCTTTTCCCAGCTTCACAGAGATTGAGGAACTCACAAGGAATGCAGCACATGTACTTTGCAGGGAATATACCCACAAATGTACTGTCTGGAGATTGGGTCTTGAACAACTGCAAGGCTCCTTGGGATGAGAAGTTCAGCAGGTCATCTCAAGAACTTGCCTTGCATGTTTTATATGAGCATTGCCTTGCAACTTGGAGTCCTGGGAGAGCACCAAGGAACTGGTGTGTCTATACATCAAGAAGCTTTCTAGAGAGGGAGGGAGCATTTTCCTCTCCAGTCGTACCTGCATTGACAGGAGTCTCATCAGCTGAGACAAATTCATGCCTAGAAGCAGAGCTGAGCAGATTGAGCCTTGGGCTGCCGTCTTACCCCAGGCTGTGCTGAGCTGCAGGTGTTTTTGAGACTTTGCTCATGCATTATTCTTGGTTTGCATGTCCAAACAAATCTGATTTATGCTTGCAAATCAGGCAGTGGGGTTGCTGATCTCCCACTTTTGGCCCTGTGGATGCAGCCAGCCTTTTGCTTCCCAGGTCTCACTGTGGAATGGGAATGCAGATCTCCACAAAAAAGTGTATGCTGTGCTCAGTCTGCTTCTAAAACCTGTCCCATAAATATGGGGAAATCTTTCACAGGCATGAAAGGGCAGCAAGCACCTTTCTTTTCCCAGTGCTACAGTGTGAGAAGGACAAGGGTCTGCTTGTCACCTCCAGTGCTCCTCACAACAGTGGCAGCTTAAAAATAGCATGGCTTTTATCAAGGGGAGCTCTGCAGAGTCCACCCACAGAAACACATGGAAGCTGGCAGCAAGTCAGAGCCTTTGACACTCTGGGATTCACCTGAGAGCTTTGGATACCAGCACATATGGGCTTCCCTTTGCTTTGATAGCTGGAACTGGCAGTTGCTGCACTGCATACAAAATATGTGTGAATGTATATCAAAATCATGTTCTGTGTTTAGCCAAAATTGCATTTTTTGGTTCTGTTCAGCACTGTAAAAACATTTATTTTCCTTGGCGTCTTATCTGTCAGACACATGGCATGGTTTGGAATCTTTTATTTTAAACAGCAGCTTCTCTCTCTCTTTCTCTCTCTTAACCTCAATACTGCAAGCAAAAATCAGTATAAAAGCATGTTTTCTGACCTTGAAACTCCAAGTATGTATGTCTTGAAAAAATTCACACTCCTGGTGTATTTGTCTTAGAACTACACTGTGAATCAATTTTCTGTTTGGTTGCCAGCTTGAAAAAAAAATATTTGGGATTATTGCAGGTCCTGAAGCACTATGTACATTTCCCCCCTCATATCACCAAATTCTTACTGAAAGATCTTAGTTTCCAAGACTTGGCTGCTATTAAATTTAATTACTTCCCCTGTGGCCTTAAAGCAAGGGCAGCTTCAAAATGAGGGTGGCTCTTATTAAACACAATTACTTTGCCCCTGCAGCTTTCAAGGGAAGGGTCCATGGGAAAGGTGAAGCTGGAAAATGGGGCCACCTCCTCATATGAAGCATAGAGAAGATGGCGTGCTGCTGACTGAGCACCTCCAAAGCAAGATGTGGTAATTCATAAACCAACGTCATTGTTTTCAAAGATAGTGCAAATGTGTTCAATGAGGAAAACAGAAAATGGACAAATGTTGGTTGTTCTGTGATACAGAAGTCCTGGTGGAAGTCCCTGGATTCAGCCCAGCAGAAGACAGAATTAGGCCTCCCTAATAGATGAGATACTAAGCCAAGACTGCACCATGTGACTGATTCTCCCTTGGCAGGTATTTTATTTAGCTAACAAATTCTATCCAAAGTCAGGACACAACAGCCTAATCTAAGCTGCAGGTACAGTAAGGGAGAATTTGTCTGTTGTGTTCCTAAAGGGAAGGAAATCTCAGAATCTGAATACACAGGCAGCTCTTAAGATAATCCTTGGAGGAAAAGGAGATGCATGAGGGACACAGGGCACTTTCCAAAAAGCTTATTATTCGCGCAAGATATTTGCAGAGAAATCTCTCTGCAAGCTGCTGAAAATGAACACGTTCCCAAATATCAAAGGTGAGCCAAATGCAAGCACTGCCTCTGAGGGAGCACAAGACAGTGAGTGCTGAGATTCCATCAGCAGATTAATCACATGCCAGACCTGGAGGCAACTTCAGCGTCACAAATACAACTGTGTGGTGGGCTCTGCCCAGGAACCAGGACTTGCCACTGGAAAACTGGTTTTTAACAGCTTCAGAGATAGGCACTGCAATTGCTGCTTGAATAGAAGGAGTAAAGGGAAGTGGGGAGAGACAGTGTACAATGAGGTCAGAGCATGGCAGCTCATCCTCCTTCATGTTCCTCATACGAGGAAGAGACATTTTAGCAATATTTACTGGCAATTGTTGTCCTCCATGACTAAACTGAAATAAATAACAGGAAGATGGATTAAGTTCCTCATAGAAAAGGCTGCTCATAGTTATCAGAGGTGAAAGCAGAGGCGTTTGCAGAGGTGGATCAGGAGGCCCTTTTTGAGGGCGGTGGTGGCTCAGGCACGAGCCCCTGCAGAGAACAGGAACTGTGGTGTGTCATGGCGTGGGCTGGGCATGCAGGAGCAGAGGGTGTCACTACCCCGGGCTACTGGGAGTGATCTGCCAAGTGTCAGCACAGAGCCCAGGAAGTTCCCAGGATGGCTCAAGATTTTCCTGTGTGGCACTCACTGGCTATTGCTGTCCCCCTGAGGGGCACAGCCAGCCTTGCTTTTGGTGGCCTCCCTTTCTCAGGGACACATGGCGTGCTGCGGATACCCACAGCAGTCTCAGGAAGGGACTTCTGCCGAAAGCAGTTCTCACACCTCCTTCTTTAACAGGATCCAGGGCTCATGCAAGTGTGAAATGAAAGAAGCAGCTGCCAAGAGGGAGGAAGGCAGAGAGGACAGCATAGGTCTCCTCCTGTTTTCCACCCCAAGGGAGTTGCTTGCAGTGGTTAGAGGGTCACCTTGGGGGTTGACCCAAACCCCCCAGGCCTCTGTGTGTGTGTGTGTGTGGTCCTCCTATCACAGTGATCCTTGGGCTGTGCAAGGTAACTTGGGGTGCTTAATGCACTCCAGGGAAGTTCAGCCAAGATTTTCCTGCAGGATGATGCTTGGCTGATGGGAACCAGCTATCAGTGTGAGGGCAAGACCTGGGCCACACCCCATAAGGATGGCTGGAGCAGATTGGGCTGAACCAAATTTCAGTGCTTGATGAAGCTTCAGGCCCTCCAGGAGAAAAGAACAACCTTCTGAACAATCTGTCTCATGACTGCAATCTTGCATCCTCAGCCTTGTCATAGCTAATGCTCGTTTTTAGTTCAGAGACAGCCTTTAACTGAAATTCAAATATTTGAAAAGTGATACTGGAGATGTAGATGAGTCCTCTGTGATTGAAGTCCTGGATAAGAGTTTTAGCTCCTACTTTGTTAAAATAGGTATGAGCCCTTCAGACAGAAGCTTTTTTTTTTTTTTTTTTTTGGTCCTGTTATCCCAAACTGTGGGATAACAGCTCCCAGCAGGGACATGGGACAGTAGAGGTGAACAGCCTGGGAATGATGAAGTTCTGTGGCATGCTGCAATAGGAGATGCTGGGAAGGGGGATTTTGGAGAGGAGGGTGCCTTGGATAAGCAACAGTCCATGGGCTATTGACTGAACCAGGGAGATTTAAGCTCTAATTCTGCCAGGTGATGAGAAATGGCCCGTTTTCATCACCTCGGGAGCAATTCCAAAACGTCTGTTTTCCTACGGGGAACGATGGCTCACATTCCTTACCATCAGGGTGGGTGCCACAGAGACATCTGAGCTGCCCAGCCCGACATGCCATTCCCAACTCAAGGGATGACTCCCTTCCTGCCTGGATACCAAATTCAATTTAATGTTGTCGGGCAGGCAGAAAAAAGCCTGGTGTCGCAGCCCCCACCCAGCACTGTAACCTTCCTTGGGAGCAGAAAGGTGACAGGGGACAATGTAGAGGCAGGGCAGGCACAATTGTTCTTCTCCCTTTCTTTCTTTAAGTACGGGAGAAGCTCGAGAAAGATACAGAAGACACACCGGGGTCTAATTTCTAAGGGAGGATGGATGCCAGGGTTTGAAAAGCTGCTCCTTGCATTTTGTTTCCTTCTGCCTTTTTCCAGTTAATAATCACTGTTATTTTGTGCTGCTTGTGTCGGTATTTTTCTTGGTTATTATGTGTCTGCAAAATATTAAGAGCTCTGAAAATTACAATAATAAGGAAAAATAGCCCAGGAAAAATGGTGTTAAAAACAAGAGTCCTCAGCCTTGCTCTTCTAGTTGCTCACCAGTGTCAGCAAAGCAGTTTTGGAGACAAAGGTGGGGTATGGTGCAGTTCCTGCAATGCTCAGATGGGAATTTGCTTTGTGGAAGTATGCATGTCCCTGTGCTTTCCAAGTACTTTCCCATTAAATATTAAACCTTGGTTTAAGTGGACTCATTTTATGCCACCTTAGTTCTTACCCTGCTCACTAGCTCCATTTAATCTACTTAAACTCTCTGAACACTTCCCAAATTATTCCAGCTTTGTCTATATTCCTAAAACATGATGAATAAAAAGATATCTTGTTCTGATTTGAAATGTTATTAGAGCTTCCCCTTTATAGGATACAGTTTCTTCCTTGGCTACCTGGAAAGTAACAGAAAACCATTCCTGCATTTCAGATTCATTTTCACTTCTTTTCCTGTGGTCTTAAAAATATCCCCTGTATCAGCTTTTTCTTATTATATTTAATGACATGAGAAGCAGAAAAAAAAAAAAAGTTTAAAAAATGTTCATGTACCTTCACTGTGAACTGTGCACACGTCTTCTCATCGGGTTGGTACGAGATACAAAGCATAACAAATCCCACTAAGGCCACCACACAGACCTGCAAGGGAAGAGATGTAAAATGTGTCAAGGTTAAAAAAACCCTACAAAATGCAATTTTTTTTCCCTCAAGCCAAGACACTTTTCTGTGTTTACAGGACCACAACTCAAGAAGCAGTGTGGAAGCAAAGTCATCAAAGACACAGCACAGCAACAGCCCTCAGCATGTGTGTAGAGTTTTTGCCCACACAACCATCAAAAAAGAGCAGAAGTCTTCTGAAGTTGGCCTTGGAAGCCCAAAGAGCACCATCCTATGTAGCTCTGGGTGCTGACAGGGTTTTTATGTCACCCATGCAAGCTTTAAATCATTAAACCATGGCTGCCACTGGGTAAGAAGCAGCAGAGTTTATTGCAAAGGCTTTCACCCTCCTTTGGTGTGGACACCTTACAAAAGATGATATTCATCTCCCCTGCAATCTGAAACTGTGGTCTAGCCCTGTGGCAGTAATTGCTGAAGGTTAAAAGTAATGGAAAAATATTTGCATGCTTGTTTATTCAGTTAGTTGTCTTTATTATTAATTCTGGATTTATCTGCAGGAGCAAATGCTCACAGGTTGGCATTTTCCAGGTAAGAAGGGATGATCCTCCTCTGAGGAACTAGTCCAATGAATGTGATTTGCTTTTTTGTGTTTAGGAGACACAGTGTGTCCCCACACTGTGCTAAGCACTCCAGTCAAGTGCCCTCCTCTCCCACTTTTTGGAGGGTCAATGAGCAGACCTCACAGGAGGACTTAGGAGCAGCAGATTGCTGCTTTTTGGCAGTTCATCCCCTGGATGGAGGAGTTGGGTACCCAGGCACCAGGTGAGGGCTTCCTGTGGGGCTGGATCTGGGCATGACAGAGGCTTTTGGCAGCTGGAGTTGTGTTTGGAGGAATCTGTGCATGTTTGAGCTGTGTTGGAAAAACAGGTGCGTTTATGGCACACAGGTGTTTTTAAATGACCCTTCAAAACACAACTTTAAAAGCCATTTTAGGTGTGATGAGCCATAGTGGGGATTTTGGATGAGATCAGGCACTGTCCTTTCAGCGGTCCTCTCTACACACAGGGCCAGGAGCAAGTCTTCGCCTCCCTGCTAGGAGCATCTTGGTTATAAATGACAGCTATTAAATTCTCAGTGACTACAGCAAGATTCTATATTATTTTTACCCTCTCCATTTTACTTCTGATGTTTGGAAGAGTTGTCATTAATTTGAGGCTTTCTGCTTTCCCAGAGCAGTGGGATTTCCCTCTTTGGCCAGAGCCACGTGTGAGCTGCCTTTGCCAAGGTGGGGCAACGCCATGGAGATGCTTGCAGGAGTGTGCTGCTCCATCACGGCCCCATCCCTACCTGCATGCCCTGGAAGTGCTGCTCACATCCAGATTTCTGGCTCCACAGGGAGCTTGACCTGCAGTGAAAACTGCCCAGCTTTCCTTTTGGACAGTAATGGATAAACACATTCCTTTTATGATCTGCTGCAGAAAGTATCAAACTTTTTGCATCTGTATTGCTGGTGCAAGGCCCAAGGCAGCAGCCGTGCAAAGAAGTGCCTCCCAAGACACACAGAGCCGTGTCCCTCAAGAACCTGGGCAATTAGTAACATTTTTGCCCATGAAGTTCTATTTCATGTCATTTCAGTGGGACATGAATAGGAAGTATTGCCCGAGAACATTTCTAAAGAATGCGTCAGTATTATTTACTCCTTTCCATGTCATGTGTATTTATATTCTGGTCCTGTGACTTACACACGGCCTCCAATTTATTTGTTTCTTTCTTTTTATTGTTGACAGCCATAGCTGACAGGGTTGTCTGGGGAAAAAACAACCTTTCTTGTCAAAGGTCCTTCAGTGCTGGGGTTTTTTTGCCCTGTAGGGCTTCTGTGTGACTGAACCATGTTTTAGTTCTCAGGATTAATCACCTATGTCCTTGGTCCCTTGCGCCATATATTAATCTTTTAATTCAATTATCATGCCCATAAAACTTAAATAATTAAATAATAAGAAATCCTATTGCTGATAATATCCAGATGATAAACAGTGCCAGTAATGGCTGAAGCAGAGAACCTGCAGCAAGAACTAAAAAAAAAAAAAAAAAAAAAAAAAAAAAAAAAAAAATATATATATATATATATATATATATATATATATAAATCATAGGGGCTCCTCACATCAAAAGTGGACCTAAGTATTTTCAGGATCTGGTGCTGAAGGATCTTGTTATGAGCAATAAATCTAATTTGCTTTGCTTCAGCTACACTAGTGGGCATTGACACTTGCATGGACCAAGAGCCAGATTTGCCTCCAGGTGACTGCCATGAGACATCATGGGACTGTTCCCACTCCCTCCTTCCCCTTCCATTTAACCACAGAAGGCTGACAGGGCTGCATTCATTTCCGAGGGCAGAGACCAATGCTGGAATTTTCTCTCTTCCATCAAGTGCCTCAGACAACTTTTGCAAAACTCCTGCTGGCTTCACATGTGGCACGATCAGACCTCCCTCTTCAGAAAGCTTCCCATACAAAGGGCTATCAGTTAAAAGCAGCTCCATTCCTGCACACTCTTTCTAAAGGTCCTCTGGGATTTAAATAATATACTCAGGGACACTTGAAGAGGCACATTTGTAGAGAGGTATTTATAAAGGATTACATTGGGTCAGGATTCCGGCAAGTCTTGGCCAGGATATTTCGGAAGCTTAAGCATTTCTTTTATAAGAATACAGTAACATTTTAAATTTTTTTTTTAAACTAGTGATGTGTGTTTTTCTAAGTGGCAGTAAAAAATAACGTGGCTGAGAATTATGACCCACATACGTTTAACATTTCAGCTCTTTAAAGGTAAATTCACTCCTTGGAGGAAACCAAAGCGTGGAACATTTATATAAGGAAACAGCTCTATGCTGCTATTTTATACATTATTAATAGATCAGCTTTGAATTACACCTGTGAAGTGTAACAGAATAACTATAAAAATGCACTGGTTAGTATTTTTTAGGAGCCTCTAAGTAACTATAACAGCTGCAGGCATGTTACAGGTGCTGTTGATGCTGATTGCTAAGCAGCATTAGGTAATCCCACATCCTGGTGCTGCAACAGCCACTGCCACATCCCAGTGTGAAGCACACATTTCCCATGCCTTATTGACTGAGCACACAACATAAAATGCAATTGAACCCACTTCAGCACGTGCTTGCTACCAATCGATGTGCATTTGTTACACAAATAAAACAGATTCTCTGAGACCTGCAGGATGGCACTTAATTAGATCAGCTCTGGTCAACTGTTACCCAGAAATCCAGGAATTTGCATTTCTGTGCATATTTCAACTCGAGTTTATTTCAAGATCCTACTTCAAAATTTCCATATGGACTAACACACCCCTTGCTGAATAGGTAGTGGCGTGAAAGGTTATCCAAGGGAAGAATTTAATTTTGGAAAGCGCTGCCTAGAAAAAGACCCAAATGTGATACAGAAGTATTTAGGAAAGGTAGAGATTTTATTTTGCTTAAGGCACACCCTGTGAAATCCCCCCAATTCACAACCCAGGAGAACAGATATTTACTAACACTGGCTGAATAACTTAAATATTTAGGCTGTACAAAATTTTTAATAATATTTCTTTTTTGGGGGAAGCAGTGGACATTCCTCCCATTGGGCAAGAACACCTCAGGGCTGAAAAGTAACTTACGAATTACTGGTTTTTTAAGCAATAACAATCAAAATAGAAGGAGAAATTTTCTAGCTTGCTCCCACCCCAAAGAGGGCAGGAACCTGTTGTCATGTTATCCCATCTGCTCCTGCAAGGATTCAGCACAAGGTGTACGAGGAGCACAAGGATACCACGTGGCAGGGATGAGGAAGGTTGGGTGTAATCAGGGGAAATATGAACACGTAGGGCACAAATTTCCGCTGTGGTTTGCACTCATTATTTTTGCACGCTGACATACTCATGTGGCTTGCTTTATTCTGACAGATTTCAAAACCACAGATTGCTCTAATCTGTCTCCATCTCTCCCTTGTATGCATGTGAAACTGGTTTTCCTTTTGTTATTGCTATAATTTTAGCACAAATGTAGAATAGGTGGTTTTCTCTAGCGAACTACCTCCAACCCAGAGCATCTTGAAAACCTTGGCTGGTAAAGCAGGAGGGTTGGGAACATCTACAAGAAATGAAGGCAGGAGACAAAAACCTGGCTCTAAGGAGCATCTTGAGTCTGTGCCACATCACAAGGCAAATGCTGCAAACACAAAGACACAGTATAGCTCTTTGTATGGGGGCTTCGTTAGTGAGAACCTCCTGCCACATATTTTAGGGGCAGAAAGCAAACACACTGCAGGACAAAAATCTCTCCCAGGTACACCTTGCAATGCCACACAGCACTGCTGAGACCCACAGGAGGACTCTTCCTGTTTAATAAGAATGTAAACTCAAACTTCAGGAGGAAAATTGCCATTAATAGAATTAGGAAGACACTTCCATTATGGACAAGTTATTTTGTAGTTGCTCACTTGGAGACACTGGGGATCTTTCTGTTTTTAGGGACACAGGTAAAGAATGATCTCTTGCAGCTGTCTCTGGAGTTTCTGGCTCGCCTTCACAGGTGATGCTTGGCTGATGGTTCTCCCACCTTATCAGATACAGCAAGGCTTAGCTCCTATCTATACCTTTGGAGAAGCTGCTTTATCCACCAAATCTAACACTCCCACTGGACACTGGATTTTGATGCAGGAAAGAGCCTGTCCCTGTTGGCTTTGCCATTATAAACCTGGATCACCTGTGGTGCCAGACATCTCTACAGGCTGTTGCAGACAGCAGCACTGAAGTTCATTTGCTTTATGAGGTTTGAGGAAGCTGTGATGAAAGTGGGTGCTGCAGGCAGCTTTCACTGTCAGCTTTCATCAGCCTCAGGTCAGCCTGGGTCTCACTGTCACATGTGAAAGAAGCCAGTCTGCAGCACACAGGTACGGTGCTCTAATTTTTTTTTACCCCTTACAGACTTCTTGTTAAATTTAAGGACAGTTTAGTTGCATATAGGTTACTTCCAGAAATAATAGCTATAATAATAATAATGACAAGCATGTATATTATGGTTGCAGGCAAAGGCTATCATCATCATCTAGGAAATCATTCTTTTAACAGCCATAAATCCCACAAAAACTGCCCATCCCCGCCCCACCTACAGAATAAAATAATGTCTTTACTACAGGTCCCTTCAAGCCATGCAATAACACCCCCTGGCAGGTCCACAATTCTCTCTTAAATCCTGTAAAGTCATCAAAACCCTACAAGAGCATCCACAATCAAATGAAATGCTATTTTTCCATAATAATCTTTGCTGTTTAGGTCAGTTGCTCATCACTTGTGCTAAGGTAAGATTTCATTCCCCCAGCAAAGGCTACGATTGCTTACACAGCCAGGAGCTGCAGCAGCAGTCCATTGCTGCTGTTAAACCAGAAATATAGTCCTGGCTGAACAAATGCCTGAGAGATAAAAAAAAAAAAAAAAAAAAAAAAAAAAAAAAGACTTCACAGAGCCGATTTTCAGCCTGAGAGCCTGAGAAATGCAGCATGGCTGAGAGTACTCATGAACACCACTCATGGTTTGGGATGTGTCTGTGACTGTGAAAGCCACCAGCTCCATAGTCATGAAGCTACCTGGGCTGGGGAAACCTGTTTGATGTCCCTCTCCAAATTTTACCTAGGCTTTTTGCACAAATTCCAGCCAGGACTTCTGCAGTCAAACTGTGGGCTAAGCCACAGATAGGTCCAGGATTCGACCAGCCCTGGCCGGGTATCAGACACACCTCAGTGTGCAGTTACCTTCTCAAACCATTCCTTTAGAACATTTGAACATGTCTCCCCATCAAAGTTTTCCACTCCACCTGAGCAAAACAAAAGTGTGAATTCCAGTTAATCAATGCATAGTTACTCTTGGAAGAGGATGAGATTTAATGGCAGAAGGTTCTGAAGAATCCTGCTCTGGTGCTACACATGGCTCAAAACAAGCACTGGCCTCTTCTTCAAGGCAGTCCTCCCTTGAACCTTCTGATGTTTACCCATGGCTAACTAAAGCTAGCCTGTACCAAAAAAATATGGATGCCTGCATGGCTTTTTGGTGGCTACTTTGATGGCACCAGGTTTTAAGAGTCACCTTTTATTAGCAATTGAAAACAGTTTCCCTAAAAACAAGCAAAAGTTACAGAGACATAAACATTTCTGATTCCAGGTAAATTAAGGTTGATTAAGCTGCTTTTTCAGTTCAAAGTCTGCCTGCCTTTTGCACCACACAGGCCCACATCAGCCTCACTGTGGTAGATAGGGACAGGCGAACGGAAGATCTCGGGATGTGACGGAAAGCTAGACCCTTCCCCCCTTCTTCCTGCTATAGTTAATCAATTACCCCTAAAGCATGCAGCCCCTCCTAAACTCAGTAGTTTTCCACTCCTTACTAACCCTAGCCAGACCCACCATCCCCTTCTGATGTAGTGAAGCCCCCTTGACTATTTAACCCCATGAGATAAGATAATAAACGCCATTTGACCATCCACCACATTGGTGTCTGTGCATGTCTGTAGCCCGAGTGATCCGGGCGAGGCCGGGTCGCCGTGCTGTGTCTTGAAACCAGGTCGCCCGCCTTCTCAGCAGAAGGCGACATATGGTGCCGAAACCCGGGAGTGGAAAGGGAAAAGAGAAACCCTTGGGTAGCGGGAATCTCCTGGACGAGAGACAGCGGCCGGAGCGGCGGGACCGACTCTAGGCGGGGGAGACGTCCTCGGACCAGCGACGGATATGGAAGCCATCGCGAAGGTTGTGAGTTCAATTTATAAGCAGTGGGGAATTAAGTGTAAGCTCAAAGATTTTTACCTCGCTATTGCGAGACTCCTTGAGCTCGGGACGATTGAACGTCCCGTGGATATACTACACCCGGAGGTGTGGGGGAGATGTACGGCCGCATTAGCCGAGGAAACAAAAACCTCAGGCAGCGGAAAAAGCCTTAAGGCTTGGGGAAAGGTCGAGCGGGCCCTGCGCGAGGCGTTAGAGGAACAAGAAACATGGAGCGCGGCGAGCGCATGTTTATTAGCAACACCCAAACTGGGGGTAGGAGCGGCAACGCAAACCGCCCCCGATAGCGAGGTACCCGGGAGCGGGGACCCAGAGGGATCGGGCGCGTCCCCCCCTCCCTGAGCCCGAGCCCAACCCCCCCCGCGGGGCTTCCCGAAAAACTCGCGAACCCCCCGCACGTCCCTTCACCGCGGATCGGCGACTCGGCGCCGGGGGCGCGGCAGCGCGCACAGTCCTTTTGAGAGGAATTGGCGAGGGAAGCCAGAGACGCGGGAAACACGGCTCGGGAGGAGACGCCGGCAGCGCCCCCGCCCTACCCAGTCGAACATGGCGCTGATGACCGAGAGGATGGGCGGGGCGCGCATGCTCCCTGCGGGAAGACCCCGAATACCCAGATTCTCGCTAGTGCGCAGCCGCGAGGAAAGGAGGAGGAGGGGGGTGGCAGAGAGCGCATGCCCAATCAGGAGCCGTGCTCAAAGCTGCTACCATCTAAGGGAGAGACCTCCCCCTGCGGGCGGCAGGGCAAGCCCAGGGGGCGGGAACGGCACCACCCCTGAAGGGAGGGGGAGGGACGGGGCCGGAGCCACACGAAAAGGCACCGGGACCCGGGAATACGCTGGCACTCGACTTCCGGCTCTGAGTCGAGCTCCACCAGCTCCGACAGCTCGGGAGAGCTGACGGACGCTGACGGGGACTCAGAAACGGAAAAAGCGGAGCTGACGCGGTTTGAAACAAAACCGAATAAAGCCTTAAGCCACATCGAAAGGCAATCACAACGCGAACCAGCTCAGTTCACCGACTGGGCTAGAATAAAGATAGCTTGTGCAAAGTGGGCTCCCTCAGAGGCAGTAAAAGCCTTCCCGGTGAGGATCACCGGACCAGAGGGAAACCAACAACGGGTATATAATCCGGTAAACCCCAAAGACGTACAGGCAATTGTCAAAGCAATCTCAGAGAAAGGGATCAACTCAGCTATGGTCTCCACCCTCGTGGACGGCCTCTTTGGTAATGACGACTTGCTCCCCTTCGATATCAAACAAATAAGTCGCATGATACTCGGTGGTGCGGGAATGATCGTGTTTAAGCAGGAATGGGAAGACAATTGTACGAGAGCTCTAACCCAGGCCTCTGGTGTGGGGCAGCCACTGCATAGTTCGAGCCTATCCAGGCTGCTGGGGAAGCATGACGAGATGGTTACACCTCATCAGCAAGCCGCACTGATGCGGGCTGAAGAAGTCAGGGCCACCACTCGAGCTGCTAGGGAGGCTATTCGGGCTGCCTCTCTGGTCGTGGCCAAGCCGTCACCGTGGTCCACTATAAGACAGGCAGAGAGCGAAAGCTTCACGCAGTTCGTAGACCGCCTGCAGGCAGCAGTAGACTCCTCTACCCTGCCTGCAGAGGCAAAGGGTCCCATGGTGGTGGACTGCTTGCGCCAGCAATGTAACTCCGTCACCAAAGACATTCTGCGCTCCCTGCCAACCGGAGCCAGCCTAGCCGATATGATCAGGCACGTCGTAAGAGAGGAACACCTAACACCCATCCAGGCAGCTGTTCACACCCTAACCAGTGCCATGGCGTGCTTTACGTGCGGTCAGGCAGGCCACATTGCAGTGAGCTGTCCCCAGCCGACACCACAGTCCGCGGCGGTGCCCCCATCTCAGGCACGCCCGAAAGGGCCCTGCTAGAGCTGTGGGAAAAAGGGGCATTTCGCTAAGGACTGCAGGTCCCGGCCTCAGGGAAACGGGAAAGGGAGGGGGCGCACTGGCCGCACTCAGCCTCCTCCCGATGCGAATGCGAAGCGGCTCATTTATGTCAACCCCCAGTGGGGAGGGGGGCCCTCATACCCCATGCCCCCACAGGAGGCAGCCAGCCTCGCACCCCCACCAGTGACACAATCGCAGAGTTTTGCAGTGCCGCCAGCGGCACCGTCGTGTCCACCGCTGCCACAAGCCACGCTCGTGCCACAGGGCCAGCAGGGGATGCCCCAGAGTGGGACCCCTGGGTGGCCTTGGCCATGAAAATAGGGAAAGAGCCCCTGAAGATGTGGGGGACATGCCGCCTTTACGGCAGTCAGGATCCCCACGTCATAGGGCTTCAGTTCTGGGCGGACACGGGATCCGACTGCTCAGTTTTCCCCCAAGCGCTTTGGCCTCAGCATTGGCAATGCAAAGAGGTCCCCCCAGTGAACGGAGTGGGAGGGCCATCCCGGGCGTGGAAAAGCACCCAGCTGGTGGCCATAACGCTCCACACGAAAAAGGGACCGGAATGGACAGTGGCAATCTACCCTTACATTCTACAAAGCTCTCCACCCTTGATAGGAAGGGACGTCCTCGCTATGTTAGGAGCCAGAATTACAAATTTATCCTGAGGGCCACTGCCGTACACCCACCGCTGCCAATCAGACTGACCTGGAAATCGTCAGACCCCGTATGGGTTGAGCAGTGGCCCCTGTCAAAGCCTCGAATGGCAGCCTTGCTGGAACTGGTCAACCGCGAGCTGCAGAAGGGTCACATAGAACCCTCCACCAGCCCGTGGAACACCCCTGTATTTGTAATCCCCAAAAGGTCCGGAGAGGGTCATCGCCTCATCCACGACCTGAGGGAGGTGAACAGGGCAATCCAACCCATGGGTCCAGTTCAGACACTGCTGCCCACGAACTCAGCCATCCCCAAAGGGCAGCCATGCGCAGTGCTAGACATCAAGGACTGCTTCTTTTCAATACCCCTGCACGCTGAGGACAAGGAACGGTTCGCCTTTTCCATCGTGTTCCCGAACGGCGAGCGACCTAACCTCCGCTTCCAATGGAAGGTGCTGCCGCAAGGTCTCGTGGACAGCCTGACCATATGCCAGATCACCGTGGACAGAGCACTGGCGCCAGTCCAACAGTCCTACCCTGCTGCGACCATCGTTCAATACATAGACGACATCCTCGTCGCTGCACCATCGACGAGCCAGGTGGATCACCTGGTGACCGCGATCACGGAAACTCTCCAGGCCAACGGCTTTGAGATCGCGAACACGAAGATCAAGAGAGGACCCTGCGTGACCTTCCTGGGAGTGGGGATCACGGACTCCTACGTGACGCCTCCCAAGGTAAAGGTCCGCCGAGACATCAAGACGCTCCATGACATGCAGCGCCTTGTGGGTTCTCTGCAGTGGCTCCGCAACGTCATCCTGGTTCCACCCGAGGTCATGGAACCCCTATATGACCTCCTGAAAGGAAAGCACCCCTGGGACCCCAAGGAGCTGACGCCGCAAGCAGCGAGCTCCCTTGACTTCATCGAGCACCAGATGTCTACTGGCACACTTGCCAGGTGGGACCCAGATGTGCCACTCGATCTATACGTCCACTTCACACAAAAGGGAGGAGTGGGAGCACTAGCCCAAGGACCTTCCGAAAAGTCCCGGCCGATCCAATAAGTGGTCCTCGGAAGACCAACTCGAGTGTTTTCCCCGGGAGTTGAATGCATCGCCAACCTCATCGTGAAAGGCAGAAGACTCGCTCTGAGACACCTGGGAACCCAGCCGACAAGAATCCACCTCCCCTTTCGCAAGCGGCCAACCACGGAGTCGACCGCAATATCAGAGCACCTGGCCCTTGCTCTCACTGGCTTCGGAGGAGAAATCTCCTACGCCACCAGGCCACCTTAGACTCAGCTGCTGGCCATCGTTGATATAGACATGCCGCCAAAGGTCATGGACTGACCGCAGCCGGGACCAACGGTCTTCACAGACGCTTCCTCCACGACTTCTACTGCAGCGGCAGTGTGGCAGGAAGGAGAGCAATGGCATTGCGTCAAAACAGGTGATCCCACACTGTCAGTGCAACAACTAGAAGCAGCAGCAGTGGTCTTGGCGTGCGGACTCTTCCAAGACGAACACCTCAACATCGTAACGGACTCTATATTCGTGGCAAAGCTTTGCCTGGCCATGCCAGGACCAGGCGTGTCAACGTCAGCAGCAGCCTCAATGCTGGAGGAGGCGCTCTCCTCGCGACGGGGCACCGTGTCTGTCATCCACGTCAACAGCCACAACCCAGTCAAGGGCTTCTTCCAGACCGGCAACGACAAGGCGGACGCCGCAGCAAAGGGAGTGTGGACGCTGCGGGAAGCTCAGCAGCTGCACGAGTCGCTCCACATCGGAGCCAAAGCACTGGCGAGGAGATGCGAGATCTCGACCGTGGATGCAAAACACGTAGTGGCCACTTGCCCTCACTGCCAGAAGTCGCCCCTATGGACCAGCGGGGTCAACCCAAGAGGCCTCAAGGCCTCAGAAATCTGGCAGTCGGACTTCACCTTATGTCAACTGCTAAAGCCCCGAGCATGGCTTGCAGTGACAGTGGACACTTACAGCGGAGCGATCGTAGCCACACAGCACCCCAAAGCTAACTCTAAGGCCACGATGCAGCACTGGCTGACAGCTATGGCATGGCTTAGTATCCCCAAGCAAATCAAAACTGACAACGGTTCCAATTTCATTTCCAAACCAGTGCAAGAATTCGCCTCGAAATGGGGCATCACCTTAGTACAAGGTATCCCGTATAACAGTACCGGGCAAGCCATAGTTGAGCGAGCAAACCAGACCCTGAAAGCTAAGCTAGAAGTATTGGCAAAGGCAGAGGGCTTTACCAATTCCGTTCCCCCAGGAGACCAAGCGCGTATACTGGCAACAGCTTTGCTAGCACTGAATCAGTTCCCTAGAGGAGATAAGGCAGACAGTCCGGTCCGAAAGCACTGGGCCACTCGAGCCCTAGAAGAGGGCCCACAGGTTGTAATCAAAAACGAACTGGGCGAATGGGAACGGGGCTAGAGACTGGTACTCACGGGACGGGGGTATGCGGCGGTTAAAAAAGAGGGCAAGATCAAGTAGTGCCTACTTAAGTCAATCAAGCCAGACCTTCAGAATGAGACTAACGAGAATTGCGAGTTTCTGTTTACAGGACATGCTCGTGGGTCGTCCCCGTAACACGTACATCCCGGCTCCAGAGAAAAGCAACGAACCACCAAAACGCCAGACAGCACCCAAGAATCCTACACCGGTGAGACCCAGACAGCAACGGTGGCATTGTGTGATCTTGCTATTAGGGCTCATCGCTGGGGGGCAAGCCAACCCAGACCATTACCCCCATCAGCCATTCAGGTGGGTCATGCAGCATCTTTCAAGTGACAAGGTGTTCAAAGAAATCACCACGGCAGGCACCCCATCCTTCGTGTTCCATATCACCGACCTGTTTCCAAGACGACCAAAACTATGACCCCATCACCCGCACATCATGTACATGTACCTGTCCTACTGGTGTCCAGCCTCCAACCCTGGGAAGAAGTACTGTAACTACCCGGGGTAGGGATATTGCGGGCACTGGGGCTGTGAAACCATTGTCACAGATGCCAGACCATCGAGAAAAGGGTGGGAACCACAAGAGCCCGATAGATTCTTGCAGTTCACCTGGGTACCTACCGGCTGTAAAAAGCCCGCCTTCAAGGGAGGGGTCTATAGCAACTATCATACACAACCCAAATATCAGAAGTGCACAGACTATAACATGACGGTCCTGCAGCCAGAACACCCTAGTTGGGCCACAGGCAGAACATGGACAGTAGTCCTCAAGGCGCCAAAAGAGTGGGTGAACGTGCGAATTATCAGGCTCCAACCACCGGCACCCCGACCGGTAGGACCCAATATAGTTATTAAGGACGTGCTGAAAAGGGGAAACATTACCCATCCCAAACCACTACCCACAAAGGCCACCGATATCCCGACCGGCCATGTAGATGCCTTCCAAATAGGCCGCTTAGCCGAGTCAGACTCAGACCCAATCTTCCGCATACTAGAGGCTACCTTTCTATCCTTGAACGAATCCAACCCGAACCTAACCAATTCCTGCTGGCTTTGCTATGATGTTAAACCTCCTTTCTACGAAGGAGTCGCTGTAGACACCCCCTTCAGTTACTCCACAGCCGAAGCCCCTCACCAGTGCAGATGGGACACCCCCCGTAGGGGAATCACCCTGAGTCAAGTCACAGGCCGGGGCAAATGCTTTGGCAATGCAGCCCTGGCGAAGCAGAAAGGCAACCTCTGCACCGAAGTCGTCAAGCCCAACAGAAAGATCAACAAGTGGGCGGTCCCATCCGCATCTAGGATGTGGGTTTGTCAGAAATCTGGGGTAAGTCCTTGCGTGTTCCTTGCCAAATTCAATGACGCTACCGATTTCTGTGTCCAAGTTCTAATTGTTCCTAGGGTCCTGTACCACTCAGACGAAGAGGTGTACCACATCTTCGAGGAGCCCGGCCGACTCCACAAAAGAGAAATAATAACGGGAGTGACTATCGCAATGCTGCTCAGCCTGGGAGCAGCTGGCACAGCCACAGGTGTCTCGGCCCTCGCGACCCGACACCAAGGGCTTGCTCAGCTGCAAATGACCATCAATGAGGACCTGCAGAGGATCGAGAAATCCATCTCCTTTCTAGAGAAATCAGTTTCCTCGCTTTCGGAAGTGGTCTTACAGAACAGGCGGGGACTAGACCTCTTGTTCATGCAGCAAAGAAGTCTGTGTGCCGCCTTGAAGGAGGAATGCTGCTTCTACACGGACCACACAGGAGTCGTTAAAGACTCCATGGCAGAACTCCGAGATAGACTGGCTCAAAGAAAGAAAGACAGAGAAACCCAACAGAGCTGGTTTGAGTCCTAGTTCAATCAATCACCATGGCTCACCACTCTAATTTCCACCCTAGTAAGTCCGCTAGCGATACTGCTGTTAACCTTCACATTCGGACCTCGCCTGCTAAACAGGCTGGTCTCATTTGTTCAAGCTCGCCTAGAACGGACCAACATCCTGTTCATAGGCCAGCAACAAATGCTGTGAACCAGAAACCGAAGACACTGCCAGTCGCAGAGGTTCTCTAAACTTCCCTTGCGAAGATTACTCAGGTTTACCAAAAAACCCTTTTCCCTTATCACATTACAACTTTATACCTCACCTTAGTGCCTATGTTTATAACTACCTCATTCATTAGTAAAAAAGGGGGGGGGAGATGTGGTAGATAGGGACAGGCGAACGGAAGATCTCGGGATGTGACGGAAAGCTAGACCCTTCCCCCCTTCTTCCTGCTATAGTTAATCAATTACCCCTAAAGCATGCAGCCCCTCCTAAACTCAGTAGTTTTCCACTCCTTACTAACCCTAGCCAGACCCACCATCCCCTTCTGACGTAGTGAAGCCCCCTTGACTATTTAACCCCATGAGATAAGATAATAAACGCCATTTGACCATCCACCACATTGGTGTCTGTGCATGTCTGTGGCCCGAGTGATCCGGGTGAGGCCGGGTCGCCGTGCTGTGTCTTGAAACCAGGTTGCCCACCTTCTCATCAGAAGGCGACACCTCACCTCCACCAGGGCAGAGAAGCCAATGCTTGAGCGCTGATGCCAAAAAGCCACAAGCCACAGCCACCCCTTGAGTAAAGCTCAGGGACCTGGCCTGGGGAACACCTGGGGAGATGGAAAAGGGCTGGAGCTGGGAGAAGTGTCAGAGCTTCTGGGCTGAGGGCTCAGCCCATGGCAGATCTTTTGGGATGCTTTTTGCAATAAAATCAGTGACAGCTGGAGCCACAGTTGCTGCCTTGAGCTGCTCGTGAATCAGATTTTTAAAAACGTATTTAAAAGTCCTAATTTTATGAACATCTAAACATATACATTTAAAATAACTTCCTGACAGAAATAATAAACACCCTGGATAATAATTTCTGATGAGCACTTCTGTAACTTTCTTAACTCCCTGAGTCTGCAAAACAGGGCTGTAAAGGGAGCATGCCCATGAAAACTCTGATACTCTCCACTTTTGATCACAATGGAAATAATCTAAAGTAGGTTTTTCAAGGAGAAATACATCGTTACTTCTTCTGGATGTCAAAAGGCCACAAGCTAATGAAAAAGAATGAAAAGGATACCATTAATATCTACTGTCTCTGCAACACTTTTCATCCTAGGATCTCAAAGCAAGGGGTGACGGATGGCCACTATTAACCCCACTTTGCGGGGGAAATAACAAAGTCTTAGCAAGGTTAAGTTACTTGCCCAAAGCTATGCACCAAGCCAGTGGCAAGACACAGGAAAAAATAAAGCTCTGCACTCATGAGTGGATTTGTGAAGTTTGTCCAAGCTCCTGCAAAGCAGCAAGAAGGAAGAGACTGCCAGGGTGTCCAGCCTGCAGTTTGGGGAGCTCAGGACAGGTCTCACAGGCACCTTCACTGTGACTGGCCCCAGGCAAGTGAAACAAATGCTGCCCTCAGTGCTTTTACTGCCTGTCCTTAGCAAAGGGGGAGAGGCTTTTTACAGGGAATAGGTTGCTGAAGCCAAAGCAGAAGTGATAAATCCCGTAGACTTCATGGTTTCTGTCCATAAAATTTTCCTTTGGTTTCTGACCCATGCCCCACTCCCCACTCATTTTTGGACTGAATGCATTTTGGTTTTAACTGGGTTTTTACTGGTTTTCATGGTGAAATGCTCTTGGTGCAATGCAAGTTGCATAGTTTCCTTCTCCAGGGGCTCATGAGGGAAGGGCCAATGCTCTGTGAAGGGAGCCCTGCAGGCTTGGAGCCCTCCTCCACTCCCTGTCAGAGAATCACTGGCCACATTTATTCCCCAGGATGGTGAACCCAATCCCTGGCCTGCTCCAGCCTCACAAACCTACACAGTCAGGTTTTGAACCCATTTAATTCTGAATTCTGAAATGGGAAGTCTGAATTCCCATTTAATTTAAGACTGCTTTGCCTGGTTTTCCTCACTAGCATTCTCCACTGGATGCTCCTCAAAAAACAGTTCCTTTCCATTCATGGTAATGCACTGAAGCACTTGATTTTCAGCAAGGAATGGTGTCACCATTTTGCCACTAATAAAGAAAAAAAAAAAAAAAAAAAACCAGCTTTCAATCAATCAGGGTCTATTTAACACATTAGCAATTTTCCTTCATTTTTCTGTCATCCTGCATTAACAGCCGTGGGGTCAAATCCAGCCTGGTGTAATTCCAAAGGAGTAACACCAGGAATAAGCTTCACCCATTATATCTACTGTTGCTGAAAAGGTCTCAATAATAGATTTTTTAAGTTCTTGATTCAGAATACTAATCAAGTCCTTTAAAAGAGCACTTGAGTGGGATGCTACTAAAACAAATATGCTCTGGTATTCTACACCACAACTTTCTGTCCTGTTGCTCATTTCTGTGTGAATGTATGAGTTTTGGGAAGTCACTTTATGCCATGAGGTTTGTTCTCGAGCAGTACATGGGTCATCCATCCCCTATCTAACACCTTCCATGCAGCCCAAAAAAACAGCCCACTGGACTTCCAGCCATATGCAGGTCCTAACCAAGGGTTCTCCTTCGTGGACCAGTTTTCCCCAGATCTCCAGAGGCCAGTCCTTGGCACAGTCCCCACCACAGCTCACCAGCAGCACCCTGTGACTGCACATCTGGAATTTCCAGCTCAGCAGCTTCTGGCTATCTCCACCTGATGTCCCAGTGGGCACCAAGTCCCTCTATGGAGACACCAGAGCACAGGAGCAACGTAGATGCAGCACGGTGTGGCACCTGCTGCATTTTGCCCCTCAGATGTGTTTTGCACTGTGCCCATGGCACCACAGCCAGTGCTCCACACAGGCTATGCTGCTGGAAGGTCTGGGGCTGCCCCAACTCTTCACCCTCTCCTTTCTAGCACCAGTTTCCTTTTCACTTCCCTCTGACCTGGTGCCAGATCCCTCCTTCCCTTCTGCTTTGGGCTGAGGTCACAGAAGAGCAGTGTGGTTGCCCAGGAGCCTGCTTGGCCATGTGCCCCCACAGCAAACAGTCCCTGTCATCACCCTGAGGATAAACAGAGGGGCACCAAAAGCCAATTTGAGCCAGAGAGGAATCAAACCACACTGGAGTGTGCTGGTGACTCAACATCTCAGCAGAGTCCCCCAGGTGAGAGTCACCATCTGACTCAGAGCCTAGGTGCAGTCACCCTTCCCCAGGGGCAGCCCACAGTCTGCACTGCTCCTCCTGACAGCCAGGGCACCCTGCAACACGAACCAAAACTCCCACAGTCCCAGGAAATGTTTCCCCAGGAAATGTTTCCCCAGGGATTACCCTGGCTGCTGAGTGCAGAACATGGCCACCAAGTACAGCTGAGAGCTGAGTCTTGCTCCGAGTCGGGAATTAGCTCAGGAACACACATGGAGAATTATTCCTGGTTTTCAGGGGGGAGCTCTGAAAGTGACTGAGCTTGGCCTCGTGTGGGCATCTAAATGTCACTACTGCTGGCAGCTGCTGCTAAAAACAACAGGGGTTAGAGCTCTGTTTTCAGAAAGCAGCAACTTTGGTGGGGTTTCAGGCCTCCCCAAGGGAGGCCAGCCATTTGTGGATGTCTCAGATGAATGCTTCTGGGGCACTGATGACATTCACATGGGCCAGGGGCTGCTTCATTGGTTTTCTCATATCCCTGGCTGTACATGAGTTCAGTCCAGCTCAATCTTGCCCCACCTTTTTCCAGTGAAAAAGCTATTTTAAACCTGTGATAGCAACAGTGCTGTCTGGAAAAGACATAATCTGACCTCCAGAATCCTCAAAATAAACAGGAGGAGTGAACATGCCACATATTGCTATTTTGTCATCTGTATTCCCCTCTGGTTTGTAACAGCCAAATCTTCCCAGGAGGAAATTCCTCTTACAAGCAAGGGCAGGCTCTTGCTCCACAAAACACCACTAAACTCTTGGATACCTCTTCAGTCAGAAGAGAAACATGAAAAGATGAGTCAGAGGAGCTCTTCCTCTGGGAGCTCAGGCCCTGCTCCTTCCACCCTCTGAAGGGATGCCCAGCAGGATTAACACAGAAAATCCCAATCAGTTCAGATGCTCAGATAATCTTCCAACCATAAATTACATTTACAGAAGATGCTCCCATAGCTGTTCAGGACTTTGAGAAATCTTTACTCCAAGTACCTAAAAATTAATTTATTTGCTGGGAATTCTTACGATCTGACAACACCCAGGACTGTGCTAACACATCAGGGCATATTTTCAGGACATGTTTTCCTGAAACTGTTGCCTAGGGAAGAAACCTGCATGCTGCATTATATCCATGGCCTATCCCAGGCTCATAATCACCGACCCTATCCCTCCAGAGGCAAACTTCACGTCCCCAGACCCACAGCCAGCAGAGTCACACTACGGATGGCTCCACACACCCTGTCCCCATCTCTGCAGAGGTGGCTGTTGCTGGGGAACCACCCAGGCTTCCCCAGCAGGGATGCCTCTGATTCACACCCAGCAGGACGCTGCCCTCTGCCCAGTTCCCCCAGCCCACGCAGCAAGGCTGGCGTGTCACTCCAAAGTGACTTGGCAGGAGCCACCAGCAGACCCTGGGAAGGGCTCCCTGTCCCTGCCACGTCCACCAGTGCCATCCCCTTCCCCATGGCCACGTGCAGTCAGGAGCAGCAGTGGGAAGAGGGTTAAATCCCAGCAGTTCTCCAGCACAGCACAGCGAGAAAGCTCCGGAGACAGACATTGCTCTCCTCGCCCAGCTAAAAGTTGAGAGTTACAGAGTTATGCTCTCACTTTCAAAACCTGATGGCTGTGGTTTGGTGGGCGAAGAGGGTAGGCAGCATAAGAAATTAACTTATTTTTTTCAGCATCACCAGGCAGGAGTTCACTGCAAAGCACAAGCTAATACATACATCCAGTGAACAGCAACCCTGTATTTTATTTCAGGTCTGTTGGATACTGCAGGGAAGAATACGAAAGGTTGTGTTATTCTGCAGGAGCAGTTTTCCTTGGGAAAGTATAGCCAGACACTTAATCCCAGGAATATTTATAGTTAGCATAACTCAAATGGTGTTGTGCATGCAGTTGGTTAGTCTAAAGTGGAGCGTCATGCAGCTTGCATTAATGCTGGCAAAGGCACTTTATGGAGAAACAGACTTTATGCTTACAATTATCCCAGCCCAATATGGAGTGTCTCTGACTAGCAGAGAAGAACTGATGCCTGCCATAAGGAAACCCAACACTGTTACAGAGGTGCCTAACGCCAGCTGCAGCAACGCAAACAGCAGCGGGAAACGGCAGCCACAACAAGTGTGGGATTCCTCCTCCTGGCCAGTTTTGGGATCTCCCTTGGCTTTCTTCTGCTTCTTCTTCATCGCGGACTCCTGCATCGAGCCGGTGCTTTTCTGTCCTCCGGGTGCCTTCCCTGTCTGGCTCTGGGTATTCGGGGACGTGCCGTGCCGGGCTTTCTTCTCCTCGTTTCCCATGCCGGCGGGCTTTGGGCTTTCACGTGCGTGTATGTGTGCGCACGCCGATGGGGGTGTGAGTTTTCTGCCCCCCAAAGCTTCGCTTTGTGCCGGCTGAGTTGTTCCTGGTATTTGAATCAAGGAGGCTGAACAAATATGGAAAATATTTGGAAGCAGATTGTCAGAGCTTCGAAATGCCACATATAGCCCGGAGAAGGGGGGGATGCAAGGGGGGTAGCGCACTGCCAACGTGCAGGCGCCGGCTGGGGACGCACGGGGCTGGGCGTGCGCGCTGTCACGGCTCCGCAGGTGGGAGCGCACCTTTGGGGCTTGGGGCCGCACGGGCAAATGGAGGGCAGGAATTCCGCACTGCCGGCTAGTGAACAGCAGGGAAATGTGCCTCGCCAGGGAGCCGGGAACGCTGCAGTGCCTGTGCAGGGCGCAGGCAGGAAGGAGCTCATGGCACCGTGGCTCCCCTGGGGGTTACCGGCAGGCAGAGCCTGGCTGGGGGCACCCACACAGCACCATGCCCATTCCACACGCCCGCTGAACCACTTTAAACAGGTGCATCCCAGGGGGGGGGAGTTGATTGCATGTATGGAAAGTACGAAGTAAGTACAAATGAAAATACAAGTTAATGTCCTGGGGAGCCAAAAGTGATCCTGTCTCTTCCCAAAAGTTGCAAAAGCACAGCTAGACATGTTTTATGATGAAGCAGACAGGGACCAGCAGTGAGAACTGGTGCTTCTGGGCAGGCAGTGGTAGGGCGTGGAGCAAACATCTGCTGGGTGTGTTTCCAGGGCTGCAAGTTATCCATACCAGAAAGATTGTTTATGTTACCTAAAAGACAGAGGGATGTCTTACTGTGGACATGTGGTCACTGCACTTCGTCCATGTGTGAGCTCAGGCTGGTGCCTGGAGACAGCACAGCAACAGAAGTGGTGCAATTTCTCCTGAAATACTCAAAAATTGCTCTGGGGCTGAATCCAACGCTGGGAGCTCTGGCAGAGCCTCTCAGACACAGGAGGGGCTCACCCATTGAGGTCCCAGCAGGACTGGGGTCTGCAGAGACTGAATTCTGGCTCTGTGAAGAGGAGGGAGCAAGAAGAGGTGGGTGCTGAGTGGTGCTGTGCTGTGCTGGCAGCCCTGAGTTAGCCAGGCCACAGTGCACAAATCCTGCAAGGGAAGACCAAGGGAAGCAGGGAGGCTGCAGGAAGCTTGTGCTTAGCTCAGGCCAGAGGAATTACTCAAAAGCTTAGGGGTAAACAGGTGCTTAAATGCTTTGCTGGCCCAGGGCCGAGTGTGTACAGCCTGATGTATGGCATTGCTCCTCCGTGCGTGCAGCTTCGTGTCCCCGCTGGCACGGGGACACCCTGAGGACACATGGACTTCTGCTGCTGCCCCACAGACACCAATGAGAGAACCTTAAATGGTCCAGCCAGCTCTGTCCCCAGCAGGGGCTGTTGCAGTTTTTTCCTTTTCCATAGAAGCAGACAGCAGTATAGCATTGAGGAAATATTTCCTCTGACACACTGGCACTGTCTTCTGAGAAACCACTCCATTTCCAGCTCTTTATGGCATTTAACAGCAATGAACTGTGTCTTCTGTATTAATAAATTATGATGTCACTTTGTTTTATGGATTAAGCAATATCCTCTTTGGTTATTTATAACACCAAATGCATGAAAGAGAACTAGAAACAAAGTGCTTTCAGATGCTTTCTGCACACAAAACTCTCGTGCTACATCCATAGAGAGAGATTAAGATACATTGTTCAAAAAAGGAAGAGGAAAATAAACAAGAGGTGAAAAAAAAATTGAAAAAAAAATCTTCCTTCTCTAGTCGTGTTGTGTAGAGTACCATGTTTTCACAGTTTCCCACTAAGATGTTTTGTTGCTATCATTCACTTTTTAAAATATCCTTATAATAAATTGCACTGACGGGTGTATCTTGCCTCTCAAAGCCACACAGAGTTATATTTAACCACAGCTTTGAGAAGGACAGGGTGTTCAAGGATCACCACCAAGGTCAGACCAGGAAGCAGTGGCAAAGCTGAAGGCATGTTTAAATGATGGCCAGTTCGACATCTATCCTAATAATAATCAGAGTAAAATTAAGTTAGAATTTTCTTTTCCTTTATGCCCATCCCTAGTTGTATCCCAAGGATCTTTACTGTAGATTTCCCCCCAGGAAAATCCCTGGTTTAGCACCTGGATTTGTGCTGGCAGCTGGATTTATGATTGCTGTCTTCTCAAAGGGGCCAAAATCCAACCGCTTTATTCGTGCCGACATTCATATTGGTTTCAGTGGGAACAATTGCCTGAAGAGGATGAACAGGATTTAACCCAAGGTCAATAAAATTAACAAGAACTTACTCTACGGCAAATAACAACCCTTGTTTATTTCTGGGCTAGAGAATCTCTGGTAAAACAGGTGCCTAAATATCTTTACTGTACAGCAAGTAACAAAAAATGAGGCCATGCCCAAGGGCAGCAGGCGGAATACCTCCTACAGGGCATATGTGGGATGTCCCCTCGGGTCCCAGATCCCTGCACCCCTTTTGAAAATTCCAGCTGGTGCCCAGATACCTTGGGGCAGGAGAAGTCTAGGCCAGCTCAGGGGACATCTTCTGTGCAGTGACAGAAAGGTTTGGGTATGAAACCGTGACATGTGGTCAACATAGAGCAGAGTTGCCTTCTCCCAGCTGCTGGGTCTGGAGTAGCTGTGCCACACGGTTTTTCCAAGGAAAACAAAGACATTAGTTGCCATGTACCTGGGTCACACTGAGACAGGGAGCCTCTCCTTGGCTCCTTGCACACTTAAAGGCATATCCATCTTAGAATCCCCCCATTTCTAATCTCTGCAGCAATTCATGGCTATTTAGAGAGAAAATTGGGGGGGTCAAATACATTGAAAAAATTCTGGGCAGGGATATTGCTGATTTTAAATTATTAAACAGTGTGTACCAGAGGTTCTTTTGCTGTGGCTAACTGTCCCTGCAAAGTCAAACTCAGATATCTTACATGCTGGGAAATTTAATGGGGATGAAGAAAAGAGATGGATGCAGGATTGATCTTCCATACTTATTATCTGAACCAGATTGTGTTTGCTGATTCCACTTGGCATTAACAATCAAGTGTAAAACAGCTGTGAAGGAACTCATAGCAATGACAAATTAAAAGAATTACATTTTTGGAAATTGAAAGATTAAATGAGGACACTGAAATAACACTAAATTTTCTCAAGTAATACATCTTCCGGATGTCACTTGGATTTTCCCAGCAACACAAGAATAATCATTACCCTTTTATGCCCAAAGGCCCTGATTAAGTATGTTCTTAAATTAAGCACATGCTTGAATACCCTTCCTGGATGAGGATGTTTTTTGATTCGAGCCCAGCTAGCATCTCTCATGTGGCACGCAGTAGTAATTTCATGTCCTTTACACAAAATGAGTCATGTTGCACAGCTTTTCCATGGCCAGACACCATCCTCTGTAAAACATTGCCTGCTCTTGTTCCTCTCCTTGCCAGAAAGCAGCACAGCCCAGGTGACGGTGACAACAAGTCAAAGAGCACACACAACACCAGGCGTGGAAAAGGCAAGGTCTGGGCTGCAGCTTTGTGGTGACACAGTCTTTCCTACTGCTTCTCCTAGGGCTGAGGACACACAGCACTGCATGGGACTCCAGAAAGTTGGGATTTTTTTTCCCCACTGCTATCTTTGCCCTGGAACTAGAGCGGGATTGGCGTGGTTGGGCTGCCAGAGACACACGGGCACTCACTCCCACATAATCGCATTTACACTGATATTTCTCCCAGGCATCAGCGCCCTGGCCAAGTGCCAGAGGCAGGGTTGCAGCACACAAATTCAGAGCAGCAGAATTATCAAGGAACAAAGGCTTGAACAGGGCTGTCCTCATTGCCCCAAGTACTGTGGGACATTTGGCTCCCTTTGCCCAAGGAGCAACTCCACAAAATGCTGCTGACGCAGGGGTCCCCTTGGAGATGCCACCCCCAGTGTGACAGCTGGAGTTGGGAGGGACCCAAATGTGCCACAGCCAGCCAAAGGATCACCACTCTCCAAGCCAGTCTGGGCTAAGGAGAAGCTAAGACCCTGTCTCACCCTTGCTTCTTGTTCCCCTGATCCCCTCACCCCGCAGCAAGCCACAGACTGCAGAACTGGGCCAAGCACTGCCAAGTAGCCAAAGCTCAGCACAAAGGCTGGGCCAAACTGGGAGGGAGGGCTCCCCATTAAAGGAAATGATGAAAGGTTCTCCCTGAAAAAAGGTTTAAAGTCAAGCTGTGATTTCCAAAACCTCATGCCCATCGACAACAGATAATAACAACATGTAGCTCTTGAAAGCACATTTGCATAAAAGAAAAGGCCAATTAGAAATTAGTCCAACACATGCAATCCATGCTGGCTTCTGCCACAGCCACTTTTAAAGTTCAGGTCATCTGGAGGTGAGGCTTGTTTTCGACAGGCTCTTCTGAGGCCAGTTCATGTGTTTTGAGTGTCTGTAGGCTCTGCTGTGAGAGTTGGGTTGTTCCAGGTGACCTCCAGAGGAACCATCCATCCCACAGTATTCTTTGCATGTGCTCCATGTGCTCTTTTGGCATCACTAGAGGTAAGACCAAGGTACAGAGCATTTCAGTTTAGCTGGCTGGGGTGAGAGATGTAACAAGAAGTAGAGAACGGGAGTTGTTTTATGTCAGGGTACTCCACCCCGGAGGCCACGTATTTAACAATGCACCTTACTCCCTCCGTTGCCTCTGACCATTAAGTAAATTTGTGCATATAAAAAAAATCAGCTTGGGAAGAAATGCGCCTTGCAGTTTCCAAAATGATTGTCCTACACCAGTTCAAATTCCTAGACCTTTGCTTTTGCTAAAGCTTTTGCTAATGCCTCATGCCTGGGGCTCCTCACCTCCAGCTGTGGCTCCCTGAATCCAGTGGCCCTGGCATTTTGGGGGTCTCCTGTATAACTCAACAGTGTTTAAGCTGTCTGTAATGATCTGACTGTTTCTGCCTCATCTTCTACTCTTATGGCAGGCTCTTTGGGGTGGAAGGTATATATTATCAGATTTCTGCATGAGGCCTGCAGAGGATCCTTAGGGGCTACAACTGATAGTCCTTCAAAACTGGGCTGGAGAAGTAAGAAGTGAGAAGCTGAGATGCTGAACAAAAGCAAAGCTAAGTGCTGCAACTTGCTCTACACATCACCACGCTCTGGTGAGTATTTCATACCAGCCCAGAGACCTTTGCATCTCCCTGAGCAGGGTTAAGGAGTGTGAAAACCAGGGATGACCAGTTTACAAATGCTCTGTGCCCTTTCCAAAGCCAGTCCTCTCTCTCTCCCATGCATATTTGAAGAGGTTATCGTCTGTCAAAGTACGTTAATGAGATATTATGGCTGTTAGATCTTTTCACCAGGTGTTAAACACTACCTGGTTCAACAGAGGCAAATCCTCTCAGCCATATTCTTGCTGAGGATAACAATTAGGTCTGTTCTATGTCTGTGCTCACAGGAATGCATTCACACACCCCCATGCACATACAGGGCTCAGGATGCTGGCTTAAACCATATACAGAAGTTCCAGGAAATCTGCCTGTGGCTTTACACCAGGACATTGTGGGCAGCAGAGGGAAGGGCAAGGGCTTCTGCTCTTGTTTTTCATTAATGAGAGGGATAAAATGAAAGACCTTCATGGCAGCGGGTGCCACATGTGCTCAGCTTGTCCCATGCAAGCGGATGTTTTGTAATAAAATTCGAAAGGCCTTATTTTCAAGAGACACGTGAAAAAAACTGTTTCTGAGCCAGTGTAATGCTACCAGCAGCTCTAATAAGGTGTTCTCTCCAAAGATCCAGGACAAACTTTGTGGAGCATATTCCAGGACAAACTTTGTGGAGCATATTCACACGTATCTCATTTCTTGTACTTTCTGGAACGCAAAGACACTCAGGGCTTTGTTTCTGCAGCTGGCTCAAAGTCTTACGCTGGCACTTGGGCAGTTTCTCTGTTACTCACTGCTCCAGCAGTACTTCAAGGCCTGATGTACTCACAGGCACTGCATTGCCTGAAATACAGTTTTGGGTCCTCTGGAAGGCACCAGCTGTAATTTTCTGAGAAGTCAGTCTTTTGAAAGCAAGTAGTTGTGACTTTCCTCTGACCAGGGTCCACCATAAGTGGTGGCTTTTCTCAAAGTCATCTTTGAAGCCCTGAAGCACCTGAGCACCAGAGCTGATTTCTTCAGCCCAACTGAAGCTGGTTGCTGACCTTGGTATGGCCAAGATTTGCCTTTACCTCTTGGCTGGTTCAAAGGTGGACCCCATGATCTTCCCTGGAGACAGGAATGTACTGGGGTTCATCTTTTCCAGTTTCCTCCTGAGCTTGCCTTAGCAACTACAGGGCTCAGGAGATGCTGGGCCATAATCTTCTGCCTCACAAAGAGCTGGTTGCTCCCAGAAATCAGTATCCCTTTGCTTCCTGCATTGCTACATCAATGTAAACCACGTATAAATCATCTCCACAAATGACCAAAGCTGTCTGGTCTTCATCTGAGGTGAAACAGAGGCCTGGGATCTAGGCTAGAACTGTGTGACAGATTTGGGACCCTCGAACTCTGCCCACCTCTTCCCTGGAACAGCCCCCTGGCCCTTGTCTCTGCCCTCCACCTGGGCTCAGTTTCCCTCTGAGCAGCAATACCAACATGTTGTAATGCAAGAGGGTTCTTGAGGACACAGAGCTCTCTGTGCCACCAGAATTACTGCATATGCTCCACCAGATGTTGACAAATATTCCCTTCCATCCCAAGTTACCCTGGGTATTATATTTCCCTGGCTTGACATTGTTATGAAATTCAGAGCTTCGCAACTTGTCTGACTCTCTTTTGCAATGATCCCAAGGGAACACAACCACTTCCAAAGCATTGGTTGGGTCCAGCAAGCCCTACGGACTTGCACCACCTTTCCCTCCGGAAGAACCTCAACCATCTCTGCAAGATAGGTGAGGCATAGTGGGGTAGGAGGTGAAAGCCAGATGAGCTGAAAGCAGATCTGAAAGGTAGCAGCTGGTGGATTTGTCTGAGGGCTGCCTAGGGACTGCTTTTAGTCCATATTTTTCTGTCACACAAAAGAGGGAGGAGTGCGTGGTGATATTTCCTGATGACACAGACATGCGAGCGCTTGTCAATACAGAGAGGCCCCAGCCTATCAAACAGGAAAAAATGTGTGACCTCAAGGGTGGGAACAATGGGAATAGGATGAAATTCAGTTGTGCCAAATGTAAGGTTTGGCACGTAAGGCTGAAGGGCCAGAGTTTCTCTGGGAAAATAAAACATCTCAGGCACCTTGGATGGTCACAGGATTGCCTTGCAATGGCAGCACACCATGGCCATAGAGAAAGGTAAATGTGAGAGAAGATGAATCAAGTATTTCCCACAGGGGACTGAGAAGTATTGGTGATGGAGAACAAGTACTGCTGGGCCCTGTGAGGAGGCTGCACTCAGCTTTATTCATCTCTATTAGAGAAAGATGAACTGTGACAGGACCAAGTGTAGCTAAGGGTGCTTGGAGGGGGCTGCAGACCCTACGTAACAATAGGAAACTCAAAGGGATTGCCTGGTTCTGCCCAACAACATTAGTGGTTAGAGAGGACATGATTGATCTATAAATATCCTGTGTTAAACTTAAAACAATGTTGGCACAAGGACAAATGGATACAAATAGCCATGAGTGCATTTAGCTTGGGAATCATTCTGGCCATTGGAGCAGTGAGGGGGAGGAACAGCAAGGAGCAGTTTGTTGTAAGGCACTGCAGCATCAGTTTTTGAATTGTACCATTTGACATGGAGCTTGAGATGATTCAGTGATGCAGGAAGTGCCCCCCCATTATGGGTACACTTTTGGAGCCTTCTTGCTCATATGGGTGCCCTAACTCGGCCACAGGAGAAGGCAAGGCTGTCGGTTCCCTGGCTATCTGTGTTAAGGCTTGGCATAATCAAACTCCTAATTTGTTAGTGGCAATTATTTTGATTTCATGCATTTCTTACAGGATAAACTGAAGGCTTACATCAGTAACCAGTTCGGGGAGTTTTTTTTGTTGTTGCTTTTTGTTTGTTTGTTTTTTGTAGTTAATACTTTGTACTTATATAGCATCTTTCATCTTTCAAAGTGCTTTACATACATTAATTATTTAATTCTCCCCGTACCCCCTTTGATCTAGGCAAGTATTATGATGCTCAGTTTACAAGTGGGGAAAGCAACCACAGAACAAATCCTTGCTGTCAGGCTCATCCCACCAGGACTGATGCAGCTTTGTGGCTCGAAAAAGCCAGGAAAGGTTTCATGATGTGCACAGGGTCCACAAGCAATCCAGTGGAGGAGGCAGGCTGATAACTCTCCTGCATATCCCCTTGTTCCAAAGAGGGAGAAGACAGAGAGGCTGCCAGCGAGGGCTGTGTGTAGGGCCACTCATAGGATGCTGTATGGATGATACAGGATTAGGAAATTATGTGCCCTGTGCTCCGGAGAAAGACCCAGAATTCAGTTTCATCAGAGCATGCAGAACAAAGCCATCACAGTGGTTAGGTGACTACAGCCCAAGGAACAGGAGTAAATGCACAAAGTTAGAAGTAGCAAATGAATAAGAACTGACATTGATCTGTGTAGACATGCATTCAGTGGAATGATGTGAGTCTTGCCTCTCAGTTAAAAAAAATAACATCTGATGTATTTTTGATTTTCTTGTATTGAATGTTTATATCATTTTCCAGAGTGACTGTCAGAGTCTGATTTGGAGATTTCATTGCTAAATAGCGGAGTCATTTTTCTTGCAAATTCATAGAGTGATGTTTGTATGTTTGGGTTGCTGTGACCATGTCAGGACACTGCAAATGCACCCTGCCTGGTTCCAAAGAGAAGTCTCACATTCCCCCTCTCTTTTTCACCCCTTTTTAAAGGACATTTCTGTCTTACAGAGGCAAACTGTAGTTTCTGAGGCAAAACAGGAACCTGGGAATGACACACTTGAGGCCCAGTGCTCATTCTGATGCTGGTTTGGTGTCTGACATTGCTGCATCTCCAGTGGCCAGTGCCCAGAGTGGGAGTTAAAACACCAGGGTACTGATTTTGACAGGTACTGACTCATTTTGAGGCCAAGAGAATGCCATTTAGCACTAACTCACTGTCCAGCCTTATGGGATAAGGAATTGTGGCCCTGTGCATCTTCCTCCTGGCACAGCAATCACAGCTTGTGCCCAGAGCAGCTCCTGTGCTCCTCTGGGTCTGTCAGCACTATAACATAAAGTCCTTTTGTGGGGAAAAAAGGGGGAAAGGGTCTGAATTTAGTCACATTTTTCCTGCAGCAAAACTCTTTCCTGTTTCTGCTAGCATTAATTCCTAGAGAAGTAAAAATGACTTAAGGTTTTTTAATTTCATGGCCATTTTGATATGCTAAATGGTGCCAAGAGAGTCAGTGCAAAATTAACAGAGTTCAAATCCCCATGGAACATGGAAAATGTAGTTAAAATAGTGCTGCTAAAGATTTTGTAATTAGCAGAAATTATTTTAAAGTGTACCACTTTTAATTAGCTGCAAATGCTGCTCACTTTACATCAGTTATTACCCACAAAATTGGCTACACCTAAGACAGTTAAGCTCCTCACCTGCAGAAATCCCTCAGGAATCCACAGGTTAAAACTGAGATCCATGAAAGGGAAGCTGTGATAATGGAACAATGCTGAAAACACAGTCTTCTAACAAGCCCAGAGTAAAGTCAAAGATGCTGTTGCGATTGTCTTGTTGTGTCACTCCCTCCTGCCAGAGATCCTCTGTGTTTCTTAGTATTAATTTCTTCTTATCCATTCCTTAGTACCTGTGTTGAAGCAAGGTTCTCGTCAACCCTATCCTAGCTCATCCTAGCTCACTGCACCCATGGGCTTCCTCAATATTTGGTAATGGTCCTTAATTCCAAAATATCTCCTGCAGCTGTGGACTCATCCTTCTCTCCAGGCCCTTTCTCTTTCTTTGGGAAGTCCCACAGTGTGAGAGGAGCAAAGCAGCACACCTCAGTGCCCAGCCTGGCGAGGTGTGCAGGGAACTGGCAATGTAGGAGGAGACAGAGGCTGCCCAGATGATGAGAGAAAGGCTCTCTTGAGGACTCTCAGTGCAGCAGGTCCACAGGGTGCTCAGGTTACTTCCAGGTAATACCAATGGGATGTGCATCCTTAACTGTGCCTGGTGAGTTGGGTTGAGGCCTGTCTAAGGTCACACAGGTAGCCTGTGCAGGGATGGGAGCTGTCCTCCTGCCATCTGAGCCCAGGCAAGTGACTTTACAACAAGGTCACTCATGCCCTTAATTCCTCTGCTGCAGAGGAGTTAGTAGCTGTATATTAGAAACACTATGCCCAGGGAGATTTAAACTTCAGTTGCCTGCTCATGTGGCACTGTTATGGTGACATTTATAAAAATCAGTTCACACACAACAATGAGACAACAGAGGAAGACAATGACAATGGGCTATCCATGTGGCTGAAAACCCACTGACCATCCTGTGATTCAGGACCATCATTCACAGAGCTATGCCCTATCAGTGCTAGCCTGGGGACTCTCAAGTGTCCAGACAAAAATTGGTGGGTTGATGGCAAATGGTGGGCCCTTCTCCTAAATATCTCTTCCATGACATTGCTGCACAAGAGGCAAGGAAGAGTGTTTCTTTTAGGATGCACAGCAACATTCATGAAATCTCAACTGGTTTCAAATATGGAACATCCAGTTCAAGCTATGTTGAAAAAAGCACCAAAAGGTTGGGGGTTATCAATACATTGTAACTAAAACTATAGGAAACTTCAGATGGAAAGGCCAGCTGTGTGAGATGAAGAAAGCAGACATAGATATCTCTTTTAAACCAGCTTTGGACAGTGAATTGAATTTGCACAGGTCAGTTCAATCTTGGCACTTCTAAACTTCGCAATAATTCACTGTACAGCTGTAATAATTTATAGCACAACTTTCTGAATATAGCTTTTCAAATCACAAAAGGACAGAAATCCCATGCTCTCATGCCACTCTGGCAGTCCCACGGCTCATTAGCAGGACTGTAAAACCAGGAGGTACCAGGTGAGACACCTCAGACAATCCAGGGACTGGCAGCAGCAGGGTGGGAGGCAGTGGAAAGACCCATGGCAAACCCCTGACATGACACTGAGTCCTCATGCCAAATTTCAAACCCCCTCTCTGAAGCAAGGCTATGCCCAAGCCATTCAGCAAAAAGGTCACCAGAAGCACTTCATGTGGTGCAAAACAGCTTCTTCTGCCCTCTCCTCTTGTGCGTGGTGCCAGGTGCTGGCTCAGCCCATGTGGCTGGATCTTTCCCTCAAAGATGTCAGAGGCAGCCATACAGCATGGAAAAAATCACCTCAAAATGCTTGGCAAAGCTTTAGTTGACTGAAAAGGGGGTTGTATAATGGGATGTCTTGAGTAAGTTGAAAAGCAAAATCCCTACCAGAGCTGCCATAGTGCAGTTGCCTGTACAAGGTGTGTAAATGCCTTTTTTTTCCTCATGTTTTTCCAGCTGCAGTGTGTTCACCCAGCCTTAAAATTATGTCAGTGGTATCTGTGACTATCATCTGCCTCCTGCCAGCATAGGCCACTTTATATGGGTGCAGTCACAGGGAGTTGTGCCCTTGGACATCCACTGCTCCGGGAGTGTCCAACCTTGAGCTCAAGCTGCAAGGCAAAAGCAAAACCAGCCTTTTGTCTCAGGCATCCATAAGCAGCTTAAACAGGCAACAAGAGGGCCTCCTCTGCAGTGACAGCAGTGCTTTCTGGCAGCTCCCTGCTAGCTTTGCTTGCTGTCCAGAGCACAGGAGCTCTCCTCTGGGCAGCCACAGCTGAATTGGAGCACTTGAAGGATCTGTTTTGTTCTCACAGGCACTATCAAAGGGATGCTGCCAATCAAACCCTCACTCCGATGGCTCTCCATGTGCCATGTGAGTACCATGTCTGTGCTAGATTTTTTTTTTTTGTCTTTCTGATAGCTGTAATAACTTATAATCCCTCTCCTAACTTTTTTACACCTGTTCTGTTCACCAGCACAGCTGAGAGCAAACTGCCTGCTGCCAGCACTGTGGATCCCAACCAAAGATTATGGACGTACACATTTTCCTACAGAAAATGAAATCTCTGGTGCAAGCGAGGCCTTGTGCAGCTGTGTAAGGAGTCCCGGCATGGGCAGGTCGATGGCCTCAGTGACACAGGGAAGGTGAGGGTGGAGGTCTGGCTTGCCAGGGTGAAGTAGAAGTTGCAGGAAGGAGTTGCCAGGACCTGGCTGATGTCCCTGCTGTAAGTATTGGCCCAGATCAGGGTAACAAGAGCAAATCTTAGTATCTTGGCTGAGACAGCTCCTGATTTCAGCACAGTTTTATCTATAGTGTGAGTCCCTGTGCCCAAACCTCCAAATAATCCATACCACATCTGCAGTCCTGGTGAGGAGCAGTAAAGGAGGGAGAAGGATGTGCTGGAGGGCAGGCAATTCTGTGCCTCGAGGGCCAAAGAGATTCCTGCTCAAGACGACTGGAAAGCTTTTGTGCAAAGGTAGATCATGGGGTGGAAGGGAATATTAATAAAGGTAGTACTGACTGATGGATACAGAGAGCAGAGAGCAAAGCCCGAGGGAGGCTGGGGCAAGAAAGTCCAGGGAATGGCAATGGGAATGCTTGATTTGATTTTAAAAATGAGCAGTGAATGGCAGGAGGAATGGGGATGTGCTCAGCAGAGCATTGCAAGATTGGGATTCACTGCCACCAGAGATTGCTGAGATGCAGAGATCAGGAGGTCTGAAAAAAATGCATGGGCATTTATAAAGGCTATGGATATCTCCAGGGTTACCTCATTGGAGATAATCAAGCAGAAGGGATATAAACCAGAGCTCTTCAGGGGACATGCCAAGTGATATATGCCTAGAGTTAGGAAAATATTTTCCTATAAGCATGTTAGGATCTGCCATTCTGGTGTTTCTCGTTCTGGGTTTACAGGACTTGTCAACTGGGCACCTTCAGAGAGAAGAGAGTGGAGTAGATGAGCTGGGAGCCCAGTCCAAGGCAGCAGTCCCTCTGGTCCTGTGTCCTGCTGCGTGAGAAAACATGTGAGGAATTATAATTCCCTTTGGACATGTGACCCAAATTGCAGCAGGAATTTGCATGCCTGGTGCCTGCTTCCATTTCATGTCTGCCCCCCGCTGCACAACAACACCTGCAAGAGAGTTTGTTACCATCTCTGAGAGCACAAGCTCAACAATCTTTTCAGAGACAATAAGAAGAGTATATACAAAGGAAACCGAATGGTAAAGAGGAGTCAGAAATATGTCAATGCTGTGTAAAAGCTTATCCATACAAAACAAACTTGCTCAAAGAAAAATCAGCCGTCACTTTAAAATCTGATGTTAAGGTTTTCAAATCGCAGACCTTAATCAGGAGTAATACTTGAAGAGGAACAAAGAGAATTTATGATGAAAAATCAGGACAGTTGAGTGCTAGGCTCAGCAGGACTAACTGCATGACAATATGGATAAGAATGATAATTGCATTAGCTTAGCCTGAAATCACTGGCCAGAGCTGGTTTTTTTTGGTCAGCTGAATTTCTGAAATGGCTTCATTTACTTTTTAAGCAAGCTTGGAAGGAGAATTACAAATAGATTATAACATGTCCATCCACTCTCTTAGGGGAATGGAGCATTTCAGAAAAGCATCCTAACATTGGCTTAGAGCTTTTTAAAATGGGTTAAACCAAGTGCCCTTTATGGGTCCTTCTAAAGTGACATTAAGAGATGAAGGTAGCTCCTACTGAAGAAAGTTAGAGGATCCAAACCCACAATGCTCTCACTTTATTCCACACATTGTACTTTGACCCCAAGCCCCAGTTAGACCCTCCCCATGGTGACATTCTCACTTAATCCAATTTTTACACCTTATTTACCCTTTTAAAAATCGGGATGTCTTCAAACAGGCACTAATCCTCTTCTTGTTAAAAACAAAAAGATATCTCTACCTGAGTCTACATTTTCTGCAATAGGAAACTGCGGGTTTACCTCCCAGCTCAACAGTGAAATTCTGGTTCAAATTCCATCCCAGTGATCCCAGTTCCAGCTGCCAGCTCCACGTTGCTGAGACCTGGTGGGAATAGTTGGGGGTTCCCAAAGCAGTGTTCTCCCAAACCAGAGCACTGTGAGATCACAGACAGGGGAAGCAGAAGCCAGTGCAGATGGGAGAGAGGGGGCAGACATTCCCCCACAGCCTGTACCTGGATCACTGCTCTCACTGGTAAGCATTGCTCTGATGGAACATGAATTTGCCCTTAGCAAAACGTGGAGCCCAAATCGGGGAGCATGAGTGAGGCCAAGGGAGATGTGAATTGCAACAAAAATTGGCTGATCATGGCAAATGTGCTGCTGTCGCATTGCAGCAGCATCAAATATGTGGCAGTGCTACATCTCTTGGTGCTGCACAGACGGACAGAAGCTCTGTAGGACTGGCCTGTCCCTGCTCTCGAGGCAGGAGGGAGCGAGCCCTGTGGCACAGGCAGCACTAGTTGGGACCAGGCATCTGGGACTGATGCTTCTCTGCAAAAGGGAATGAGTTACTTTAACTTGTTCTGCACAAAATAACCAAAACATCTGTGCCTCTATTTCCTCCTTCAGCAGCAGCAGCTCCAGCGCCCTGATCCACGGCACTGCCTGGCAGGCAGCACAGCTCTTCTGCAGCCAGCCAAAGCATCAGCTGCTGCTGGATGTGCTCAGGACACCTTCTCTGAGCAGCCTGGCTGCTCTGCAAGCCGCTGCTGGGTCTGTGGGGCTCAGGAGTGGCCAGACAGGTGGTGTCCACTGTCACACAGGCTGCCTTCACCGCGACCTGGCCAGCACACGCAGCTCCGATTGCAACACAGCCTGCCTCGCTCACTGTCTGCTTTTATTTGTCTTCCTCAAAGGCTTAAATAAACAAGAAACAGGTTAAAAACAAAATCTTGGCCCTGGCCCCTTCCTGAGCTGGCTGTTCCATGATGGCTTCCGGCCCTGTGCACAAGCTTCCCCCTCCAGAGGGAAGCGGCGCCGTCCTGCAGCTGCCTCGAGTGGCAAATAAGGCCACGTACCTGCCTTTGATATCAGTGCCAGGCCACTGGAGCAGCTCTCTCCACACCATCCTGGTGCTTTCCACATCGAGTGGGAACTTGAGTGTGCTGGTGGGAGCTGGAAGAGGTTTGCCTTCCCAGGGCCATGGCACAAAGGGATAGTCCCTGCCAGCTGGGTGCCAGCTCCACATGAGAGGGCATTTCCAGAAGACAAACCTTGCACACCTCTCCAAAGCCTTTTTTGAGGGGAAGAGGAATTTTATTCCAATTGTAATCTGTCATGAACATAAAAACAATCTTGAAGGAGCCCATCAAACCAAGAGCTTTTGCCCACAGGACCTGCAGTGCAAATTGCACTGGAGCAAAGCTCCTCCGGCCATTTTGCTGAAGGGACATTGGGCTCTCATGGCAATGATCCCCTGCCCGAAGTCACTCTATGACAGCTGGGCAAGGCTCCCAGAGGTTTCAAAACACTTCACGTGCACAAAATTGCCTCACAGCACCTTTGCGATGGATGTTTTCTATTCTTGCCATTCAGAACTTCCAGAAACAAGATAAAAAGATGCTAAGGTACATGATGGGACTCCATGCCAGCCACTGTGCATTTCTTCCTGCCCCAAGCTCCCTACTTTCTTGACAAGGCCCCAATGAGTTTCCTCACAGAGCATTTGAGGTCTGGTTTTCTGTGTGTATTAAAGAGCTTTATGTCCATCACATTGCTGCTAAAACATGCCACTCTCTAGCGCTGGCAATATGTTCCTTACCAGGGCTTTAGAGTGTCATAGATAAGTTATGTGGCATTTTCCATTTAAATTAAAATAGATCAAGCTAAACTCAAGGGAAGATGATAGCTGCACTTTCATTTTATTTCATTCTATTTCCTCTTTATGACCCATGTTACGCTAATAATCAAAACTTTGATTATAGGCCCCTAAGGCAGTGTTGCACACAGGCCAGGCTGGAAACTGCCTCCAGCTCTCCTATTGCCAGGGTTCCAGCTGCCAGACAGTGGCAAAAGCAGGGTGATTGATATCAATGTCACATCTTTGGGTCGTTTTCCTCCCTCTATGGAGAAAGTCTTTGCTTCTTATCTCATCTGGCCTGAATTCTCCAGCATGAAGATACAGATCTGAAATTTGCCTGATTCTGGCATCTGGTGCTGGTGCCAGTGGGGATCTTGAACTGCTAGCATGGACTTTGCCACACTGAGCTGCATACAAGTGCTTTGAGAGGACTCTTGCAGTGGTCAACCCCAGAAAAGAGGCTAAAAAACCCCATCTGTCGAGGGTAGTGCTCCTGGGAGTGGATGGACTTGCCTCACAGAAGATGGAGACATAAAGGAGACACACTGTCCTGCTGCAGGCACTTGCCAGCACCCAGCTGCTATCCTCCTTCTGCAGAGCTTCAAGAAACTCCTCTAAATGGTTTTGGCTACACCAAAAAATGTGTTTAAAATGAAAAAATATAATAGAAATGATAATGCTAATCAGCAAAATGGGAAGGTAATAAAAAACTCTAAGCTTTCTCGTCTCCCTCAGGTTTGTGGGGCTGAGGAATCAAGGAATCATAGAATGGCCTGGGTTGGAAGGGACCTTAAAAATCATCTACTTCCAATCTCCTTGCCATGGATGGGTATGAATGGGGATGTAGTCCTGCTTGCCTGACTGCCCAGCTCAGCTCCCACACCTCAGCTCAGCTCCAAGGGCAGTTGCAGGTGTTTGTACCTCACAGTGCCTCTGATGTTCAGGAAAAAAACTGTGCTGGTCAAGGTCTTATTGCCTTGCTAAAGACTTCACACACTGGAGATTTTAAAGAGTGGTTTGTACCATACAGGAAATCCCACAAGTGAGACCTCCTTGCAAAGGCCTGGACACTGTGCCAAGATCCGCAGGCTGAATTTTGGCCACAGCTGTTTTAGAAAAGTCACAGAGTTCAAAGAAAATATTGAAATGGCTGCATGGCTTCTTCTCCTTGCAGCAGAGCAGATTTGTGGGGACCTGCTGCCTGCCCTGCTCTGAGTGGGAGGGTGGGGTGAGCAGCACCCACTGCTTTGCTTGGCTTGGATGTCACACCTCACCCACTCACTTCCATGAGTCCTGCACCCCTCCAGCCTATGGCTTCCTCCTCACACCTTGTTAGGACACCAAAGGAAGCAAAGGGCAATAAAACAGACACTGACCTTTGCATAACACAGACCTTTTCCAACTTTGACATAAATTCATTATCTTTAATGGGCACACGCTGAAGCCTTGGGTTTGGTGATTTAATGCCTTTCTCTTTGCCAAGGCCACCAGCAGGCATGGCAGGTTTGTGCTTGGGGTCTGGGATGCAAAGCATTTTTATGCAAAGGTGATTTGGACCCTCACGGCTGTGGGGTGTGTAGGGATGATGGAACAGCAACCTCAGCAATGAATGCCTGGCTGTGGACAGGGGCCCCTCATGGTCCTGCTGGCTGCACCACCTTCTGTCCAGGGGCCAACACTAAAGCCGAGCCATGGAGGCAGTGGATGCCTCATGCCTCAGCATGTCCCACAGGTGGGATGTGTGGGTGGCACTGTCCCCATCCTGTGGTGCACCCTGGGCTCTTTCTCCAGCACCCTGCAACCCTCCCCACCGGGGTGCTTTTATCTCCCTGCTGCTCCTGAGATAAAAACACTAATCCTGGGTAATACCCAGGGTCACTGCCACCCTTGCTGTCTGTGCCATCAACGTGGGAGATCGAGACCCAGCGTGGCCTGGGTGGGCAGGGGCTCATTGTCAGGATGTGCCTCAGGCATGGCGCCTCTGCCCAGCCCAGCTTTCTGACCGCACAAAGAAAACATTTGCCCAGACACAGCCCGGCCCCTTGCCACGTTGAAAGGCTGGCTGCTGGCAGCTGGAAGGGGTCATGCAATGCCTCCCCAGCAGGACACAGAGCACAGGACTGGGAGACGAGTTCAACGAGGCTAGGTTTTAGAGCCTTCCTGAAATCTGCCCTCATAAAAGGCAGCTGTCTGGAAACATGCTCATCGGGGGGAGGAGAGTCTCCCTGTGAAGAAGGGAGGTTTGCCAGGCCTGCCACCACGGCTGCTCGCACGCAGGCAGTGCTCCTGCCCCAGCTGCAGCAGCCTGGTGAAAACAGTGGGGAGGTGAATAGCACTGCGGGCAAGTGACCCTGCAAGCAGGACTTGCAAGAGCTTCAGAGCCCACATACCATGGGGTAGCTCCCTGTGGCACTGCACACCCCAGGGAGCACTGCCAGCAGAGGGGACCATGCTGCCATCTGGTTTGGGAGCAAAGGGCACACTGGAGAAAGCAGAGAATTCAGGGGATATGAGGGGTTATTTCCCAGCTGGTACAAGATCCAGAGGTATCCTGGATACATCCTGACAAGCTAGGATGGGTCTAAGGGCTGACTGATCCTTCCCTCTGGGCCAGTGGGTTCTAATGATCATCACACATGCCTGTCCCTTCTCCTGAGTGTCTGTGCTGAGCTCTGTGCTGTCCTGCTTGTGGTCTGGGGCTGCACTGCAGCTGGTGCCTATGCCTATGGAATACTTTGGCTTTCCAATCCAGTGCTGCTTATACAAAGCAGAGGACTTCTCCTTGCTTGCACATTCCAGGTAGATCTGGGGTGGTGGCAGAAGCAGACAGGCACCAACAGATCCCCTGATTTCTCCTCCTGTCCTAGCTAAAAAGCTCTGTCCTTCCCTACTAGAACCCAGGAGGACTCATACAACATCAGCTGGGCTCTTTGCTCAGAGCCAGCCAGCTCCAAGTAGCATCTGTACCCAAAACCACACACTAGGCTTCTCCTCTGACTTCTTTCACATCTTCTTAGCACTCACCTGTCTGCAGCCAAGTGTCCAGAATGGGATGGTTTCTGTCTCATAGAGGAGGGAGACTGTCCCGCCTGTCTTGCACACTTGGCTTTAGAGGGACTTGGCTTCCCTCCCACACCTGACCTCTCAGCCTCCTCTTTTATTCTGAAGGAGCTCAAAATGACATGGCTCTAATAAACCCACCATCCTATGAATGAGGGAAAATAATTTAAGAAGTGATGAATGACACATTCTTATTTACTGTAATTACACAGTGTGCTTCAGGAAGGTATTTTCCTATTGCTAATCCAAAACATTTATAGTCCCCTTTCTCACAGTTTTCTGCTCCTTGATTTCCTTCTAAGCAGTCACCCCCAGGTGGATGCAGTGTTCTTGCAAATCTCTAGCCCTTTGGAGCTAGCAGGGAGGAAAGGAATCTGTGCTTCAACTTCTCCAGCCTCAGCTTTCCACAGCTACATTTGCAGTGAAGGAAGGACAGAGGAAGAGTGAAACCCTGAAGTTTTGTTTGCCCAGTGTGTTGTTTTCCTACTACATTTTCTAATGGGCCTTGTGACAGCCTGGGACCCCACTGTAATGTGTAACCACCATAAATATCCAGGTCAGTACCATATGGCCTTATACAGCAAGTCCAACAGTATTGCTCTAGGTTTATCCTTTTAAAGGCTTTCACACTGTTTCTTCTAAGATGGTAAAATATCCCAGATTTCCACTTGATTAAAAAAAAAAAAAAACAAACAAACAAAGGAACATGTGCTTCTATGCATGACCCAAAAGTCTTTCTTCTTCTCCCAGAAGTCCATAAAAAGGCATGCAGAAGGCCTTAGGTTTTCATCAAAATGGTGAGGAAGTGCTTTGCTTCTCCTGGGGCCTCCCAAAGGACTGGAATATGCTGTGTGTTACCACTTCAGGCAGTTCTGAGGAGCAAGCCACTGGAATGGAAGAGTCTGAAAAAAAAAAAGAAAAAAAAATCACACCAACCTTCAGGCTGTGGTCACATGGAACTGTTTTAGGGATCCCAACCACCCCACAGATCTGCTGAAAAGTTCTGGATTCAGAGTTTCTCCCTCGAGCTTTGTGCAATCCTCCTATACCTCCTAGGACTTAGAGGGAGAGGACATCTTTCACTTGGACATCTGGCACTGGTGTCCTAACAGACAAGCTCCAGGGCATTTTGTGAAATAGTCTGCAGCCTTTAGAATCTGCTCCAGACAGAAACCCAAGGACACCAGGCAATGCAGCCCATTAATGGAATAAGTCTCTCAGATACTGTTTCATGGAGGGTCTCTGTGTTTCTGTGGGACTGTTATTTGCAATAGGAGATGAATGCCCCTATTGCAAATAACAGTCCTACAGACTGCATTTTTTGCATGCATTGCATGCAAATTGCATGCATTTTCTACATCCTTCCTGATTCTAAACCAATGTAGGACTTTTTCACTTAGCTTAGCTAAGGCTTGGAAATGCACAGAAACACATTGTGGCTTAAAACATTTGCCAGCTTTTAAAATAATAATCTCAGAACTTCCTGCTCCAGACACCACCTAACAATGTGCTCTATAGGTTGTTTTCATGCACTAGAACTTTTATGCCTTATTTGACCTTTCACTCCAGACTTTTCTACCATGACCAGAAAGCTTTTCCCTTGGTATCCATCACTCCATTGTGCTCCAAATGTATGCACATTTTGCTCTAGGACAGTGGAGTTTCCCAGCTCATTTTCTAGTTGTATCCTACTGGGATTCTTTCTGTGATGAACCTTCAGGAGCCCACATTTCTCCTCTGGCACTTCCCCTCCTTGGTTCTCCTGAGTCAACTGGAAGTATTTGCACATTCACAAGTGGTTTGAGAGGAAACAAGCATCTCCCTCTCTGCATTCATCCCTCTGAAGAATCAACTCTTTGTGACACCGTTGTACTGCATCCCAAAGGTTCTGCCTGGATTCAGCATCCCTGCTACTCCACTTATGACCAGAGGTGTAGTAAATTGTGCAGTTGCAAAATTGCCATTTTCCTAAAGACTTGGGCAAATTGCATTTGGGAATCCCACGGAATGAGCTAGTGCAGGGATTCACAGCCTACACCCCTGTACAAATCAGTACACTGATTACACTGTTCCTCCTGTGCAAATACCAGCAGAGCCCATCAGTAAATTTAACCACTGGCAAGAATTGCACAGGTGGAAACTGCTAAATCTCATTGAGCTGGCCACTAAAATGGTCTCCATCTGTCACTGTGCCCAAGCAAGGTTGTGCAATGTTAGCACATCTACAAACAGCATATCTCCCTCTGTAACAGGAGCAGAGTCCTGTGGACCTGCAGCTCTGGAGAGTGGGCCAGCTCTGGGCAGTCTCGCTTCTGCTTTTTTCAGTGGAAATTCCCCATCACCAGTTGGTGGAGCAGGCTGAAGTTACCTGCTCTTGGAACAACTCCCTTTCCTTTGGGACCAGTTAGAGACTGTCAGCCTTGAACTTATCACAGGCCATGTTGTCCATGCACCTACCACTTGTTCAAAGGTCTCGGCGTGCACCCATAAATAGCCTAAGCACAACAGACCTCTTGGAAGGTTGAGGCCATTCAAGGCCTCCTGTTGGCATGGTGTGCCCTACCTTCCCCACCAGCCTCTCCAGCACAGCTGGGGCTTTACATAAGCCCCCAACCATCACTAAACTGCCAGGTCAGGCTTTGCTGAGAAAGCAATTTTCCCTTTGTTTTTTCTGCCTTTTGATATACACCTTTTAGATCTCTTATGACTGACCAAACTGAACCCATCATCCAAGGGGCCTTCATGTTCAGACAGAGCTTCTTTCCAGGGACTTCAGATGGAGAACTTAGGGAGAAGGTTGTTTTACTTGTTTGTGGTTGATGTTCCTGGAAAGCACCCAGCAGACAGATGGAGATCCTATCTGTATCACATACCCAAGATCTGACTGACCTGTTGGGGAAGAGTCTCTGAAGGTCCCAGGATTCCAGGCAGGCTTCAGACTCTCCCATCAGTCAGGGCTGGCAGTGACCTCAGAGTGGAGTCACCTTTATTTTTTACTGTCCTCGAAGGCAGGACAGGTTCTTAGCTACCTGCAAACAATGAGCTTCACTGGAAACACACCTTTTAAGGGAATTTCCAAACTGATGGGATAAGGCACAGTTCCTTCCTGGTGTTTATCAGGACATCACTATGCCTTACTTATTGCTCCAGTGCCTTGTTTCTGACTTCCCAAGGTTTGGGAAGTGTATACATTCTCCTGTCACCACTATCCATGACAAGCTGATTAGCTCAGTGACCATTAGTCCAAAGGCTGGTTTGAGAGACTGACCCATCTCTGGTATCACCCATTTCACATGGCGTAAGACGAGCCAAAGTATAGCAGACTGTGACCAGTGTCCCCCTGGTAAGGTTTTTGCACCAGTCCTCCACAAAAACGTGGTCCTGACTCTGTCACCCAGCTGGATCTCCCCCCATTTCCTCATTTTGCAACTCTGCAAAGGGCTCACTGCACATTGTGTCATGTCTTGGCCCACCACCTTCCCACACTCAGGTTATTTTATTTCTGCTTCTGAGCTCAGCTCTGTTTTTGCATGGCCCCTGTCTCTCTTGCTTTACATATGCTGGGTGTGTGTGGTACTCTCTGAGGTTGGAAGTTCTCTTTTCTTGTCCCCATGTGAGCCACAGCACTGCACTGACAGGACTGACCACCTTCTCACCACTGCCTGCTAACTGGCCCAGTGCTCTGCTGCAGCCCATCATTTAAAGACTTGGCACATTCCTCAGCCTCTTAGGGCATCTTTGGCTTCCCATTAAACACAGAGATATCGTTCCTGGCTCAGGAAGTCTCTGCCCTGCAGGTCACCAGGACCTGGGAGACTGGCAGAGAGAGCTTACATTGTGTCCATGCTGTTTGTCTGCTCCTCCCAAAGCATCTCCTCCTGGACTCCAGAACCTTTTGTCTGACCCAGCTCAGATTTTTATGTGCTTATATTTCCCTTTTTCCCTGAGTTTAGTCTGGTCATCCCCTTACTGAAAAAATCTGTTATTAGGTCAATGTCCAATTTCCTCTGGTTGAATACCTTGTTATTCAACCAAAATAATCCAGATCCTTCAGCTGAATTCTCTTTGTCCCCCACTTTGTGGCACACAGCTGACCAGCTCTCTCTAATTTGATGGTTGATTCTAGTCATACAGCCAGACTAGGTAATTTAATCTCTTTTCCTGAAGGCTAGTGCTCACTGACATAAGAGCTGACCCCGTCAAATTGGCTCCTAGGACTCCCCTTTCAGAGCCATTCCCTCATGCTGTGGTTATGGACAGAGCTGAACAAATCTCCCAGGTGTATTTTCCTCAAACACCATGGCTTTTGCATGGATTCAGCTGGGACAAATATTCTGATTCCTTCCTCCTGGAGACTGGAAATGCTGGTAGATGATGGTGGTAGGTTGTGTGCTGGCCAGCTCATCTGCAGCAGGAGGCTGTTTTTTTCCTGTGGTAACCTGCAAGCCTTTTATATAATTTTCTCACTGATTTTCTCAATTTCTTAACTATTTGCTGTGGTTCATCTTGGCTTATAAATCGGCCAAAGCTTTTGTTGTGACTTATTTTCTGGAAAACATTATTTTGCATGATACTTGTGCTGCTGATCACCTCTTTGATCCATCCTGCCTTTTTAAAGTGGGAATCTACCAGAAGAATTTTGCACTCTCTCTGGACACTGAAGTATTTTATCTTTGTATCCAGGTGACCTGTTATAAAACTATTAGAAGTTTCCAGATGTTGTTTGAACTCCTTTTGCAAAGTCTCCAGCTGTCCCGGCTCATGTTTTGAGTCTTTGGTAATTTTCAATTTCCGCTCCCACTTGGTTCCAGAGGAATCCCAGAATTAGGACTTTTCCTAGAAGCTGGGTCTCACCCTGGACATTCTTTCCATATTTTGAAGATCTGCAGGTTGCTCCAGAGAGGATGAAGCTGGCAAAGAAACGCTCCAGAAATGTTCCAGGTGTTCCATAAGTAGGTTGCTCCAGAAATGCTCACCCGCCCTGCTCCCAACCGTGTCTGTTTGTTACAGAAACCATGCAAAGCCCTGCTTTCCTGCCCATGGGAGGAATCATCTGCAGGGAACTGTCTTTTCTTTCAGAATTCAAGCTCCCTTTGAACCAGCACTCCCCCAAAAGGTCTCCATGTGCTTTAGTTCAGGGTTAAGCTCCTTTTACTTGGGCTGTTTTCTTGATGCTTTTTCAAGGACCAGTCCACTGAGGAGGAGAGATATTTCATGCTGAAGCTGCTTGTTTCTCTCCACTGACTAACAAGAGGGCCTGCAGCTCTACCTGCAGCATGGATGACTGACATGGGGCAACCAATATGTCCTTGATGAGCAAGTTTCCCTTGCAGTTTGTGGTCCCCCTTCCCTAGGGAACTGCTCTGTAGTCCTGGCTTACCCAAGGTAATGTCCCAAGGGAGATTTAGGTTGGATATGAGGAAGAAGTTCTTCCCCCAGACAGTGGTTGAGCACTGGAACAGGCTCTCCAGGGAAGTGATCACAGCCTCAAGACTCACAGAGCTCAAGAAGCATTTGGACAATGCTCTCAGGCACTTGGTAGGATTGTCCTGTGCAGAGCCTGGAGCTGGACTCCAGGATCCTTGTGGGTCCCTTCCAACTCAGAATATTCTATGACTCTGTGAACATGTGTAACAATTTGCTTTCCGCACCAGCAGCAGATTCTCCCACCCACCTCTGTAGCAGTCCACAAGCCTCTCCTTCTGACCCTGCACTACTATAACGTATATGCACGTGGCACAAATGCATGTTATTTTTTTTGTCCGGTTTAGCTTCGGACAGTGTGGAAATGCCATCAAGTTAACAGGGAGAGAGCTGTACAAGCCCGCAGTGCCGCTTGCTGCTTGCCAAGCAGGAGCCTCAAACACCTAATCAGAGCATTCGCTGCTCCTAAAACCTCATTCGCACTTTACAGACGGGCAGCGCGGTTCGGCAGCCCAACCCCCCCCCCCCCACGCCCTCCCCCCCCACCCCCCCCTCCACCCCACGCACACAAAAATCACGAGTTACCCTTCTGGCTAGATTACCTGTAAAACACGGTCTTTAGACAGGAATGATGTGAGGTTCCCGTCTCTATTTTGGCAACCGGAGGCGTGTTTGGTATTTATTGGGGTAATTCCCCCGCCTCCCCCAGCCGCCTGGATTCTGTGAGAGCCCGGGTTTGGAGGTCACACACTTCCAGAAGCCGGAGCCCGCGGAAGGGAGGGAGCAAAACTGAACCAAGTGAAAAGCAAGCGGTCAGCGCTGGCGGCGGGGATAAACATATCGCTGTGGATCGCCTCAGCTGACACTTTCCTCCTGCGGTTCCCGCCGGGAATACCGGAGAGAAACCCGCCAGGCCGGCTCTGAGAGGGGGTGGTGGTGTCGGGGGTGTCCGCTCCCCCCGCCCCGCACGTGGGGCCGAGGCCGCTGCGCTCCCCGCACACGCTGCACACCCCGCACGTTGCAGGGCCACACATGCCGCGCCGGCGTGCAGGCACGGCGCACACGCGGGGATACGCGGGGACACACAGGCCGGGACACGCACATGCGGGGACACACACGCACGCCCAGACAGCGCCTTTGCCCGGGGAACAGGAAGGAAGAGCATCCCCTTCCCTCGGACACCGGCACCCCGTCCTTCCGCTGACAGGAGGGTTCTGGCGGGCTGCCCGGCGAGGGGCGGGGGGCGCGGGGCTGCCCGGGGCTGGAGGGGCACGGCCCGCGGTAGCCCGTGCCGGGGGTGCCCAGTGCCGCCCGGTGCCACCGCCTGCTATCGGGGGGCGGCGGGGCAGGGCCGCCCGGTGCAGCCCGGCTGCAGTGATGTGGCAGCAGGTCGGGTCACGTTGCCGGCCCTGTGCTCGTACCAGTGTGAGACGGGATTAGGGAGGCGGCTGTCGGTGCCGCCGCCGCCGGCGGGGAGCGGGGACTGCGCGGGCGCGCCCGGCTCTCAGGGACGCGGGCGGGGGGGCGGAGGGGTTCCCGCCCCGCCCCGTCCCGGGTCTGCTGCGGCCGGTCACGCTGCACCGGTGCAAATCCTCTGCCAATGTCACCCCCTGCGCCCCGCAGGGTTGCGGGCTGCCCGAGGGCTGCGTCAACAGCAGATGTGTTTACATTAGATATAGACATGTATTTATATATATGTGCCTCTATACGTGAGTCCGTCTGTATAGAAGGAGCGCTTCTGCCGCGGTCTGGCCTTTCAGGCAGATCCGGCTCCCATCCAAAGGTCGGGAGGGAGAGCTGCCGGGAGCAGCGGCGGCCGGGCGGGAGCACCGGGGGACGAGAGCTGCGGCACAGCGGCGCCGGGCCAGGGACCGCTCCGCATAGTGACACGCGTGTGCGTGCGCCTGTTCGTGCCCACGCATCCTGTAGAAATCTATAGAAAACGTACGGCGAACGTGACCTCCTAACCGCACCCCCCAAGAGAGGAGCTCGATTATTAGCCCCTTGATCCCGTCGGCACGTTTTCCTCTGGCGGGTCTCCTCCCCGGATCCAAATAAAAAAAATATAAAAATACAATAATAAAAGTAAAATTATTTCATAATTATTAAAATTAGAAAAATCATAAAAATAATAAAAACACAGTGAGAGTGGCAATCATCCCGGCGTTAACGCTGACGATGACAGCGGCAGCGGCAGCAGCAGTAACACGGAGGGAAGCCGCTGTCTCGCAGGGCGGCCCCGGGCAGGCGGCGGGACCCCCCCGTCCCCTCCCCGGTCCCGCCCCCGCCCGCGCCGCACGTGAGCCGGGTGCGGGGCTGGCTGGCGGCGCGCGTGCCCCGCGGGCAGGCGAGGCGGCGGCGGCGGGAGCTGCGGGCGTGTGCGCGGAGAGCGCAGCGAAGGCGGGCAGGGGGGGAGCGGCAGCGGCGGCGGAGGCACTTGGTGGGGGGGGGGGGACGAACCGCCGCACACTTTTGGCCACTGCACGGGAGAGGGGGGACGGAGGCTGCATGTGCGCAGCGTCGCTCGCGGATCTCCCGAGACTGATCTCAGCATCCCGCAGGCTCAGTCAAAAGCAGAGAGAAAACATCAGCCGCTGGCAGACATGGATGAAGGAATCTCCCGCTTGCCGGAGAGGCAGCTACTGGAGCATAGGGATTTTATAGGGTAAGGCGCCGGGGCACTATCTCCGTCTCGTATCTCTACGGAATTTCGTCCTCTTGAGAAAGTGCTGCGAAGCTCTGGGAGCGGCGCCGGCTCCCCGGCGGGGCGCGGGGCTCGCCGCCTCCCTCCGCTGGCGGACCCGGGCGAGCCCTTGCCCGGCCCTTCGGGCAGAGCGCTCGGCGCCCGTGTGCCCATTCGAGGAGGTGCTAGGCAAGCTATCGCTGCGCTTGCCCATGCTGGATCTTTGTGTTTTTCTCCAGGCTGGACTACCCTGCCCTGTATATGTGCAAACCCAAAAGAGGCGTGAAGAGGGACGAGAGCAAGGTAAGGATAAGTTTTTGGGGCTCTCTTCTTGCTTAACCGCTTAATTGGGGCTCGCTGAATTTTGCAGGGTAGCTTCGCTCCCCAGAGCATCCCCGGGGGGCTGTGCATACAACTTGCTCCCCGAATCGCAAGTGGGTTTACGAGCGAGCTGGCACGGCGGGGAGAGGAGCGGTGCCTTGACGATAATTTGCGCGGCATGTGGTCCGCATGACATTTGTTTTGGTTTTGATCGGCGTTCCGAGGGACTCTGCCTAACACTTGGCTTTTCCGGGTTTTGCCAATTAGGAAACGTACAAACTGCCACATAGACTGATAGAAAAGAAGAGGCGAGACAGGATAAACGAATGCATTGCCCAGCTGAAGGATTTACTGCCCGAACATCTGAAACTAACGGTAAGGTGCCCAGGAGCGTATATGCCCGTGCGGATGCAGGAGCCGGCAGCCTTGCCCGCTGCGCAGCCCCCGGGACGCCGGGCTGCCTGCCTGCTGCCCGCCCGCCGTCCTGGCCCTAATGCCTCGGGGACCGGTCTCACCGAAGTTAACGGAGGCGGCATTTGGCAGTAGCCAAAACGTGCCGAGAGGTAGCCAAGCCGCCCCCTACCCTTGCCTTTGCAGACGCTGGGACACCTGGAGAAAGCGGTGGTGCTGGAACTGACTCTGAAGCACTTGAAAGCGCTAACAGCCTTAACAGAGCAGCAGCACCAGAAGATAATTGCTTTGCAGAATGGTAAGCGGGGTCCAGGGAGCACCGCCGCTGGGGCGCACCGGGGGCGAGCAGGGGGAGGCGCGGGCACCCCATGCCGGAACCGCAGGTAAACGCTGTTCCCGCTCGGTCTCCCCCGCAGGGGAGCGGTCCATGAAGTCTCCGGTGCAGGCCGACCTGGACGCCTTCCACTCGGGCTTTCAGACGTGCGCGAAGGAAGTGCTGCAGTACCTCTCCCGCTTCGAGAGCTGGACCCCCCGCGAGCAGCGATGCGCGCAGCTCCTCGGCCACCTGCACTCCATCTCGTCGCAGTTCCTCCCCGGCCCTCAGCTCTTCTCCCCGCCACCGGGCCCGCTCAGCAAGGGATCCTCCTCCTCTTCCTCCCCGCCCGCCCCCCCCTGCGCGCCGGGCCACAAGCCGGAGGGCCAGGCTAACTGCGTGCCCGTTATCCAGCGGACTCACGCCGCCGAGCTCAGCGCCGAGACCGACACGGACACGGACAGCGGCTACGGCGGGGAGGGCGAGGCGCGCCCCGAGCGCGGCCCCGCGGCGGCGGCCGGCGGAGCGCTGCCCGCCCTGGCCATCAAGCAGGAGCCGTCGGGGGACGAGGTGCCCCCCGCGCCCAAGCGGCTGAAGCTGGACCGCGGCGGGAGCCCCATGCCCGGCCCGCCGGGGCTGGCGACGCGGGGAGCCGAGGCGGCGGCGGCGGCAGCGGCGGCCGCGCTGGTCCGACCCGACGCCGCCCTGCTGGGCTCGCTGATGGCCCTGGGGGCGGGCGGCGGCGGGGCCCCCTTTGGACAGCCGGCGGCGGCCCCTTTCTGTCTGCCCTTCTACTTCATCTCCCCCTCGGCCGCCGCCGCCTACATGCAGCCCTTCCTGGATAAAAGCAGCCTGGAGAAGTATCTCTACCCCGCCGCCCCCATCCCTCTCCTCTACCCGGGCATCCCGGCCCAGGCGGCCGCCGCTGCGGCTGCCGCCGCCTCCTTTCCCTGCCTCTCCTCCGTGCTCGGCCCCGAGAAGGCGGCGGCGGCCGCCACCGGGCTGCCCCCGACGCCCCACCTCCCTCACCCCTTCGCTGCCGCCGCCGAGCCCGGCGAGGAGCCCGAGCCCGCAGCTGCCGAGGAGCCCGGCGCCGAGGGCCCGTGAGACGCCCCGGGGGCTCCCCGCCGCCGCTGCCCTCCCCTCGGACTGAGGGGCCGTCGGGCCCGCACTTGCGCCCCCGGGTTCCTACGGAGGGCAGGGGTCGCCGGGGCCGGTGATCGCCGAGAGCTGGCGGCCGCGGGATGCCGGGCCTGGCCCGTGGGAGTCCCGCTGCCGGGGCAGCAGGTCCCGGAGCGGCCCCTGCAGAGGACCGTCGAGGATAAAGTTTGCTACTCAGTATTTTTTTAATGTTTGGCTTTATAAATGCATAAATAAGGAAAACAAAACAAAACAAAACAAAACAAAACAAAAAAAGAAGAAGAAGGAAGAAAACATAGTAAGGATACTTTTTTTTTTCCTCTCTATAGAGTAATCAAATGTGGCACCTTATTTGGAATGGGTTTATACAGTGTATCCCTAAGTCCCACTTGGGAACTTGCACTTGTTGTCCGGGAGACCTGGATGGATGAGGGCGGGGAGCGAGGCGAGGGAGGAAGGGCAGAGCCCAACACCTGTGCTAGCACTTTATGGAGTGTGGAGGATGCACCCTGAGCCCAAACCTGCAGTGCCTTGAGCACCCGGGGATGCCGCTGGCTCCAGCAAGTTTTGGGTGTGCAAGGAAAGGAGAGTCAGACCCATTACATAACCTTGTGTTTATTTCTTTTTTTTCCTCACCCCATCTTTATTTAATTCAGTATGTACCCGAGAGATTTCTTTTCCCCCAAAACCTTGCTGTATAAAATGAATGTTACTGCACTGAACTACAAAAAGAAACCCCCTTCTCTCCCCCAAGAAAACACAGAGCAGCTTGTCAGCCTGAACTCATTCTATCCTAAATTCCGAGTGACACAACCTGGAGGCCGTAGGTGAACACCTCCTGTGCAACCCAGAAACAATAAACCCAGTTGGAGTAAGTTTCCCATATGGGTTTTTCCCTCATTCCATGCTCAAATACTGCGTTTTCCCTTTCTGGAGACAAACCAGACACCAGATAATCACACAGATAAAGCTTTTATAATAAGGCTTAAACCAAGACCTTGCCTAGATATTTTTAGTTTGTTGCCAAGGTAGCACTGTGAGAAATCTCACTTGAATGTTATGTAAGAGGTGAGACACCACAGCCTGGCGAGGAGTGTGTGCGTGTTCGGGGTCCGTCAGTCCGTTTGGTGCATCTGCTGCTGCTGTTGCTACTGTTTGCCTCAAACGCTGTGTTTAAACAACGTTACAAAAAAAAAAAAATCTTACTAGCCTACAGAGTGTCTGTATGTAAATAGTTGTTAATACATACAATTAATGACGTCTGACATGCTATTTTTGTAGGGAGAAAAATATGTGTTAATGATATTTTGAGTTAAATATCTTTTGGGAGGACTTGCTGAAAAAGTTGCACTTTTGTTACAATGCTTATGCTTGATACAAGCTTATGCTGTCTTAAATTATTAAAAAAAAATAAATCCTGTCTGCAAGAAACCAGCTGTTTTAAAACAGTTTAGTATGTGATATATTAGAAATCAATCTTTATATCCAGTATTTTCCAGCACTTCATGAATTCTATTATCTAAATATTTCCACACTATTTTGTGATTTTAAAAATTCTTAATAAGGAATAAAAACTTTAATATACAAAATGGGGCTGTCTACTAATTAAAAATGCAATGATAATACATAATATTTGGTGCATTGAGCTTCAAACTGTATGATTGTATGGCTGATTTAATTCACATTTTTAATCTGGGTTTGAATTTGTAGGGTTTCCTTTAATTCTCTCTGGCAAACTCTGGTTTAATATGTGCACATTTCACAAAGCAAAGTGTGGAACACACAGGTTTCTTCCTGACATCTACTTTTTTTTCTCTTCTTTTTTGAAAAATACTAATCTTTAAAATTAACACTTGTCAGCCCTGGTGCTGCATGGGAGCTCTCTTTGCTCACAAGGAACAAACTTTATGATTTGCCTGACAATCTAATGACGTATCACAATCTCTGCAGGAATGAATGATGGGTGTCCCAACTTGGAAATACTCTACAAAAACCGAATATTTTGTGGTGAAGGGGAGAGGGAGAGGAAGAGGAGAAACAGAGTGGTGGAAGCAGGCAGATCGTTCCTAGCATGGAAATGCAGCACCCTAAAGGCTTCAACAGATTGAATAGCAGAGCTGTGGATCACCTTTCCTTCCAAAAATTCTTGCAGGGAAATAAAATTAAAGGAACGCCTCAAACAGTAGTCAGTGTTTACATAAGAGAGAGATGAGGGGAACGTTCCGTACTCCCTCTGCTGGTTCTCCAGTACCGGTGACTACACTGACAAGGAATGAAGTTGGAATGGAATAAAAAGCTCCTAAGACTCGTGTTAAATCCATCAATCCCTTAAAACACAGGACGAATTATAAATTAAATGAAAAGTAAGCACTTCTTTTCAATTACTCGAGTAGTATTGCTAAGAAATAGGAGTCTTCACATGGAAGCTGTAGTAAATTTAATTCCAAATAGAGATTCAGGCAGGCGATCTACAAATACCAGTGGACACATAGACATGTTTTTTTCCAAAAATAATGGACCAAAGGCTTCTACAGTGCAGAACTCTACCTGCTGAAGTAAATTTCTAGGTAGGGAAATCGGAAAAAGTCTGTGTCTGCCTCCATCTGTCTTTGGATCTGATTCTGCTCCCTCTGTTGTCACAGGAATGAAAGTGAGCTGGGCTCAACCCTTCCCCTCGGTAACTTTGACCTGCATACTTGAACAGCTCAACACTTGTTAGGCCAGCATTTAGGCTGGGATGAAAGTGCTCGTGTATTCCAAGTCCTCCTGCCAGCCAGGCAATCGGCCTGACTGAGCACAAAGCCCTTCCTGCCAGATCACTACCCGAACACAAAGGGTGGAGCCACAAGCACTTCATAAAAAGCTGTGCCCCTCCTGAAGAGCGCAGTTTAAAACCTGAGCATGAGCAAGGCTTTAGGTTTCCCTTCAAATTTCCTTCCTTTGGGACTATGAATCCGTTTAGGTTTCGCTGGGCTATAAACCCAGATCCTTAGAGGGCTTTATCAATTTCAGTATTTACCATGTACAGTAACAGGAAGGCTTGTTTTTATTAGCCCTTGAATCAAATGTGCCAAATGACTTCATGCCAAGTTGCAGCATCAGTGAAATCTATTACATTTTATGACATAATACATAAAGACAAATTATGTGTGTTCTGATAATCCCAATGCCTAACAAAAGCAAATATGGGGGAAAAAGATTTGTAATTGAGGCTGATAACCGACTGCTGCAGGAGGCAAAAGGCAAATCACAGAAGGGACCATAGTGTCAGCCTTAGTTATTAAATTCCAGGCTTCCTCAGATCCCTTTTGATTCAAAATGAATTTGTATTTCTTGAATTTTCTTGAGGTTAAAAGCAATCACAAAAACACTGGAAAAGAGCTTCACATCTTTAAATATACATTCCCTTATGGAAGTGCTGAGAGTGCAGGACTGGGTGCTACATTTACTGTTTACACTTGAATCCATGTTCTGTTGTCCCATAAACCACAAGATAAGTGATGCAAGCTTGATTTCTTAAGTAATAATTGTTGAAAACAGATTTTATAATCCAGTATATTATGGTGGCATGACAGGATCCATTAGAGTGTGTTAAATCAAGATGGTTGGGATTGTTAAGCCAATGGAAGGCAATATAATGTACTCCTAACTGAAGGACAAGGAATTTTTGTATTTGAAGGTGTTACAGTTACAGAACTTGACAATCAACCCTGTTTAAGAAAGGCCTGACCTACCCTTTAAGCCATGTGAGTCCTTTTCTGGAGCACAGTGGGCCTTGGAGTAGGTCCTGAGTTTGTGTTTTGGGCCTTGTTTGTTTAATTTTCACTTTAGTTGGGGCAGACTGAATGTCTGACATCCAGCAAGCCCAGGGACTGTGTGCAAGGTGTGTTTCAGCACCTCTAAATTCCTGGCCTGCCCTGTAACCTGGGTCTTGCAACCTTGCATTTCCTTTTCCCTTCAAACTTCAGCTCCTGGAATTGTGTGATCCCAGCCTTCTTTGAGAAGTTTCCTGCCTTCTAGTTGCAGAAATGAACATGAAAGTACAACCTCAGAGAAAGAAAGCAACAAAAATGCTGAATTTCCTCACTGCAAAAAAAGCCTTGGCTTTTTTAAAGCCAGTTTCATTCAGGAAAGTCTGAATCTCTGTTGACTGTCTCTGGTTCACCTGCAGGCTCAGAGCAGCTCGCTGGGAAGCAGCAGAGAGAAGCTGGTGGCTCACCTGCTGCCAGCAGCAGCTGCGTGAGCCCCGGACACGTGTGGGCTGGATGTGAGCAGGGCCGAGCTGCTCCGCTCTCTGCATCCTTCCAGTGGCTCCAGCACTTCAGCCTGCAGGGCTGTCAATCTGTCACAAGCACTAAATTCAGGGCAGCCTCAATGACGGCACTGCCGCAGGCTGCAGGAGCTGCCCTGCCTGGGACAGGCTGTTCTGCCTCGCTGAACTCACGGGGCACCCAGTGGCAGTGCACCTGCTGCTGCCGCCGCTGCAAACATTCCCCACGCTGCGTGGCCCTCCCAGTGCCCCAGAGGATGCAGGCGATGCCTGGGACAGGCAAGAAGAGATTCCCTTATGTTTCAGCAAGCAGGGACTTTGATCCCAGACAGCTCTACAGGGTCATAGGGACCAAGGAGAGCTGTTTCTCCTGCCTCCATAAAGCCCTGTTGGTTGTTCATTTGTGTTTTTTACTTTGCTTTTTGCTAGATGTTTTATAAGGATGAGACCAAGACACTCTCATAACTAAGTATTTTCTAGGGAATAACTTCAGGAAAAGAGCCATGTAGTTATGGCACCTTCTTCCTCAGCAGAAAATTGTCTCTCCAAGTGTGTTTGGATTAATACCTGCAGCACAGAGCCAGATGAGCCAACAGACGCTGAAGTGGATTCTACTTGCCAAGGCTCCAGCCCTTGTGTGAGTGGCAGGGAGGCCCACAGCCTTCCTTACATATGATGTTGTTTGCAAAAGAGCCCATCCAGGTGGGAGCAGCAGCCCCTCTGCATGGGCCTAATACTTACAGATGTGGTTGGAATGCACTGCATTGGCTTCAGGTTTGGAGCCTGTGAGTAGCGACCCAGATCAGCATTTCTGTGGTATGGATATCACAGCTTCCAGCAAAGCTTGTAAGGCTGGGCCCTAGGTTCCAGCAGCAAGACCTGGAATATGAGTATGTCCATCAAAAACAGTCATAAGTCATCAAGAGCAGACTGTAGCAATAAGGCAGCCTAAATTGCAGGGGAAGAAAAAAGCTTCTCTTCACAGAATCCCAGAATGGTTCAGGCTGGAAGGCACCACAGTGGGTCATCCCACCTCCTGCTCAGGCAGGACCATCCCAGAGCACATGGCACAGGATTACATCCAGATGGTACTGGAATCTCTCCAGTGAGAGAGATTCTACATCATCTCTTGGCAGCAAAATTTCCAGAAGTGTTTGCAGGACTACCAGTAGGAGAAAGTGAGTGTCTCCTTTTAACATGTAAGTTGAACTCTCTTGTTCTGCACAGGACTGAGAGGCTGGAAAAGAACTAAAGCTGGAAAATCTTTTTATGCTTTGCTTGAAACAAGAGGGCATCGGTCTTAAACTGCACGGGGGGAGGTTTAGGTTGGACGTGAGGGAAATTGTTTTCACTGAACGGGTGATCAGACATTGGAACTGCCTGCCCGGGGAGATAGAGTACTGTCCCTGCAGGTTTTTAAGGAAAGACTGGATAGGGCACTCAGTTCCATGGTCTGCTTGACATGGTGGTCTTCGGTCATATGTTGGATTCGATGATCTCAGAGGACTTTTCCGGCCTAAACGCTTCTGTGATGCTGTGAAAAGCAAAGGTCTGCCCAACGCTGGGTTTGTCCGGAGGCCAGGAGCGTTCGGGCAGTACCTGCGCACGCACCAGGCGCCTCAGTGCGGGCAGCACTCTCGGGAGGCGACGCAGGGGGCCATGGGGCCGCTTCGCGGTGACTTTACCAGAGAGTCCCCGGCAGCCCGGCCGTTTCCCGGGCGATCCCGCCTGCTCCGTGCCGCCGTCCATCCCCCCCGTCCCGTCCCGTCCCGTCCCGTCCCGTCCCGCCCCGCCCCGCCTCGCCCCGCCCGGCGCTGCCCGGCTGCCGCCCCGGTCCGAAGTACGCGCCCGCCCCTCAGGCCGCCGCCGCCGTCACGCGCGCGCCCGCGTGACCGCCGCGCACGCTGCCTGGCACGTGCGCGTGGGGCCGCGCCCGCTGAGGGGGGGGGCGGGAGGGGGAGTGAGCGGGGCCAGCGGCGGCGGCAGCTGCCATTGGCCGGCGCGCGGCTCGCGCTCCGCCTCCCCGCTCGCGGCCCCACCTCCCCTCAGGAATGACCGCCCCTGGGACGGAAGAGGCTGGGGCTCCCCTGACAATCCTGGGGAAATCCTGGGGTGAATCAGGCTGGAAAAGTTCTCTGTGATCGTCGAGTCCAACCTGTGACCGAACACCACCGCGTCAACCAGACCATGGCACCCAGTGCCACGTCCAGCCTTTCCTAAAACACCTCCAAGGACGGTGATTTCACCGCCTCCCTGGGCAGCTCACTCCGATGTGTGATCGCCCTTTCTGTGAACAAATTCTTCCTACTCTGCATTGTTGCAGCCTCACCTTGATGATTGTGTGCAGTTTTGGTCACTGCAACGTAGGAAAGAGATTAAGCTGCAAGAGAGTGTCCAGAGGAGGGACATGGAGATGGTGAGGGACCTCGAGGTGAAACCACACGAAGTGCAGCTGAGGGCACTGGTGTGTTTTTCTGGAGGAGGCTGAGGACAGAGCTCACAGCAGTTCTGCAGCTTCCTCACGAAGCAGAGGCCCTGATCTCTGCTCTGTGGTGATCAAGGACAGGACCAGAGGGAACGGCTGGAGCTGTGTCAGGGGAGGGTTGGGGTGGATATTAGGAAAAGGTTCTTCCTCCAGAAGCACTGAAGAAGCTCCCCAGAGATGGTCACAGTCCCAAGCCTGACAGCTCCAGGAGCTTTTGGACAACCCTTGGGCACATGATGTGACTCTTGGGGAGTGTGTGTGCAGGGACAGGAGTTGGACTTGATGATCCTTGTGGGTCCCTTCCAACTCAGTTCATTCTGTGATTCTGTAATGTCCAACCTAAACCTCCCCTGTCCTCTCAGAAAGGGCTGCAAGGGGTTCAGAGTCCTGGCATTCAGGAATTTTGCTTGATGCACCTTGAGCAACCAGAATGCAACATTATGCACATATGGGCCAACTCTGTACAGAAATTAATAATTACAGCCCTTGAGGGCATCAGCTGGAGGGTTAATATATCAGGGAAGCCCTTTTTAGAGGCTGTTTTTAAACTTAGATTCTTCTGAAATAATAATGTTGTTACTGTGATATGGAATCATAGAATGGCCTGGGTTGGAAGGGACTTAAACACCATCCAGTTCCACTTCCCTGCCAGGGGCAGGGACGCCTTCCACTATCCCAGCTTGCTCAGAGCCCCATCCAGCCTGGCCTAGGACACTTCCAGGGATCCAGGGGCAGCCACAGCTTCTCTGGGCAACCGGTGCCAGGGCCCCACCACCCTCACAGGGAAGGATTTCTTCCCAATATCCAATCTAAACCTGCTCTCTGTCAGTGTGAAGCCATTGTCCTGTCCCCCTTGTTCTGTCACTCCAGGCCCTGTAAATAGCCTCCCTCCATTTTTCCTGTAGCCTCTTGTAGGTCTCTTTGTTTCAAAAGAGCTGGTGGTAGCAGCACTGACACGGTGGCACCTATTGGACAGAACAGCAAGATCAAAAGATAACACAGCCACCTGAGAGGAGAAACTGAGACTCCAGCCCTGATATGCTGCATGTTTATGCATTTTATGTTGTAAACTCACTGGAACAAAAACAGATCTTCATGGGAGCAGGGGTAGGAGCTGGTGGTTCCCTCTTCCCCAAGTGCAGATTCTAATCAAACAGGCTAAAGTTATTTCACAGTAAGTAACTGCTTAATCACTCTGTGCAAAGTAGGGCAAGATCCACCAGAGGAACAGTGCACATGCCTCTGAGAGCAGCTTTTGGCACAGAGAGCAGAAGATACAGAGGTGAACCTCTTGGGAGAAAGAATATTCAATCCCAGTCACCTAGTGAGAGATAAATCCTCTAGGTCCTGAACTATGACTCAAAGGCAGGGCTGCTCCTCTTCGAGCATTTTATGTGAGGAGTGGTGCCCTCTGTTGTTCCAGGGAGAAGCTGCTGGGAGTTAGGGAATTGAAATCACGACTGTGAGGTGGGTTTGTTTACTCCAGTGCCACAGACTCTTACAGATGCTCTGGTTTGGACACAGGGTCTGTCATACAGAATGCACTGCCATCAGGACTTCATTTTCCACAGTAAAGTCAGAAATGAAATGTGTAGAGACAAATGGACCAACATGACTAGGGAAAAAATGCTTAAACATTAGAAAAGCATGTAGAATAAGCAAGAATTCCTTAGTAACTGCTACAAAGGTAATTAAAGGGTATGGAAATGTGTGTGGACAAGGGTCAGAGTTAAGGCTGTGTTCCCTGAGAGAGAAGGAGCTACCTTTACTTATCAAGCTGCCATCATCAGATAATGCTCCTTGGCACTCCTAGTCTGTCTGCAAGGGAGAATGTGTTTGTGTGAACCTGGGCTGCACGAGTTCCTACTCCTTGGCACAGCAGAGAAGTTGTGTTTGGAGTGCAGTTTGCTCTGCAGAGTATGGAAACAAGAACATAAAGATACATCCAGGTCTGCAAAATGTGAAGTGAATTGAAAAATGCCTAACTGGTCACAGGGCTAATTCTGGTGTTGTAAATGATGAGGTAAGTACAGTTATTTAAGATGACCTTTGAGAGCAATCTGTGTGCCATACCCCAGGAGTCAGCCATGGGAAGCACACTCCCATCAGTGTCCTGCCAGGCCCAGAAGGCATTTCCAGGACTCCAGCTGTTTGCTATGATTGCTGAACATGCAGAGTCTGCAATACCTGCTTTTAAAAATACACAGTAATGTCACGGGCTTGCTTGAGTTTAGTAACCCTAGGGCAGTGCATTCCAAGGAGTAGAGGGCAATTCAGCTGCCTGGCAGAGCCAGTGGGAAGGTACTGCATGTCTCTGACTTTTGTTTTCCACAGAGATCAACCTGTACCTCCAGGAACAAAGCTGCCTGAGCTGGGGCAGCACGGTGGTAGTTTAGGGCTAACCTAGCACTTTTCCTAGTGTGTGTACAGTCACATCATAGAGCAGAATAACAGAAAGGCCTAGAATAGAAAGGACCCTAAAGATCATCCAGTTCCACTTCCCTGCCAGGGGCAGGGACGCCTTCCACTATCCCAGCTTGCTCAGAGCCCCATCCAGCCTGGCCTAGGACACTTCCAGGGATCCAGGGGCAGCCACAGCTTCTCTGGGCAACCGGTGCCAGGGCCCCACCACCCTCACAGGGAAGAATTTCTTCCCAATATCCGATCTAAACCTCCTCTCTGTCAGTGTGAAGTCATTCCCCCTTGTCTTGTCACTCCAGGCTCTTGTCAAGAGTCTCCCGTCTTTCCTGTAGGCTCCCTTCATGCACTGGAAGGGCACAATGAGATCAATCCATCTTTATTTGTACAAGCCTGTGAAGAGGTTTGTACAAACCTCTTTCCCCAGATGTTCCTGATGCACCCACACAGCAGTGCCTTTGGGATGCAAGCCTGACTCCTCAACTGAAGGCACTTCCACAGTGCAGGAATCTTGTGAGCTTCTGGCTGACAAGAGAAGCATTATAATATAATAATATAATAACTAGGCAGAGTTACCTGAAGAGGAAATCAGAACACACTCAAATCATGCAAGGAGCTGAACTCCTACATATGCTGAAACCAGTGTGCTAAAATCAACAGTAAATGAAGATACTGATTTTGCAAAGTTTTAAGTTTGAAACAGATGAATCACTTAGATCTCAAACTTAGCGCAACACTTGCTAAAGGAGAGAATAAGCCTCACCTCCTTTGAAGTGCTCTCATTATTCAGTTTAGAAGGGCTATAAATCCTCTGCTACCAGGAAGAGGTCTAACCTCTGACTGAAGGGTTAGGGAAAGCTTCCTCTGCAAGTGGGTTATTTTGGCAACACCGCACTAAGGGTAGTTTACTGGTGAGCTGCATGTGCCCAGTCAGCTCTTTCTATTGAGTTTGAGGCAGAATGTCAGGCCAGGTGGCCCCCAGCCTGACTGAACCATTGCGGGACAACTCTATGTTGCTCAGAACAGACTTTTCAGCAAATGACCCATGAGCAAAAGACAGTAAATAGAAATGAAGGACCTGTACTCCTTCTGGGAAAGCCCTGCACTTCCCTGGGCTTTAATTTCCCAAGCTGACAAAAGGGATAATGGTATCTAATAAGCTGACTACATACACATATGTGTGTGTGCATACACATAAATTGTATGATTGGGATCATTGCATTGTTATAGTCATAGTAACATAAGAAAATAGTTTTTCCTTGGGAATTTTAGACTGTGTTCTGACACTGAACAAAGATGTTAAGGTACTCACACTGTCCAGGTTCCTGCTTTTGCAGTTGCTCACAACACCTGAATTACATGCTTATCCCATGTGACTGCTCCCCGGGGGCAGTCCATTCTTCCTAGCAAAGGAGTAAGATGCTCCTAGAAGTAGGTACCTCCTACTGTAAAGTTGCTCAGATAATGTACAAAGGTAGCAGCAAGAACTTTATTGAGCAGGACATAAGGTACTGCAGCACTGATTATTTACTGTCCTGTCAGATGCCAGCAGGTGCACTAACTGCTACTGAAATGCATTCAGATGGCAACATCTTTAAATGATTTTTGACCTCAGAACTGAGCAGCAGGGACTCTCTGTGCTCAGACATGCTGAAGGGTGCTCATTCTGGGCAAGACTCCAGTGTAAGTGCAGCTGAGGTGTTTGTTAGTTCATTAAATTTATTTGGAGCCTGTAGAAAACACTTTGGAGTTGGCAAACTACAAAGAAAGGCACTTTCCTACAATTCTAACTCTTGTGTGCTTTATCTCTTCAGCCACTAATACCAAAAGGCACTTGGGTATGAACGGAAAATTGTGAGATGGCAGCCAGTCATGGTGCATTACTGGTGACATGCACATTGCTAGAACATCCTAAGACTTGCAGAAACACTGGAACATTGAGGACCACCAAGCAAAACTTAGCCTGTTGAGTTGATTGTTTCTATCAATTAGGTAAACACACTCCCAAGCAACACTTGCAAAAGGATTTAGGCTGCCTTTGGTAATAGCAGCACTTTGCAAGAAGAGTGTTGAGCAAAAATTGAAATGAGGTTGTATTCCTTTACTTGCTTTTCCTTTTTATCCCTTTAGAAAAATTAATCTACTTAAAGCTAAACAAGAATTCACCTTCAGAAACCCCCAGCTTCCCTCAGCACACCTGCATCTTGCTCTCTCTGCAAGGTATAGCTAACTCTGAGTGACTTCCTGTCACTCTCTGAGTAGGATATAAAAATACACTTCATGCTGCAGTATCTGGATGGCACAACCAAGTTCAGGACCATGTTGTGCTCAGTACTATTTGCCAAACAGATAGGAATTGAGACGCTGTTCCCCATGGGGCCTGCCGTATATATAGACAAAGTCAAAGGGGATGAGGCAGTATTATCTCAGGCTTACAGCTGGGGGACTCCAATCCACAGGGATTATAGTAGCTTGCCCAAGGTCACACACAGGAAATCTGTGGCAGAGCTGGGAAATGAAACAAGAGCTTCCCAGGCACGGGCAAATACACCAGTCACAGGACAGTATCTAAAATGGAATGTTTCAACCCACACCTGTACAGGTTTCAGAAAGCTTCCAGGCTTGCTCAGAAACTGCAGGAATGGCATCATTTGTGCATCAGTCACACTGACACTGTGAATTAAGTATTACTGCGTCCTTTCTGAAAGAACACCTTTAAAGTGGGAATGTTGGGTGCCTTATGCAATTCCCTACCACGTGCTGTGTATTCCTAGAAAACCTGCTTCCCATCACAGTGTGTGGCTGCTGCGTGTACTGCTGCCCTCTCGTGTGGACCTGCTGGGAACTGCAGCGTTGGCACAGTCGAGGAGACACGATTATCTGGTGCTAGCCCCTGGCATAACCTTTCACCCCAGCCCTACAGCTAATGGACATTGTTACCTTTCCCATTTACTCTGTCACTGTCTCCTCCACGCTTGTTTTGTGCGTGACACAAGCAACATGACAGTGCAGAATCCAGGTCATAGTCTTGGCAGGTCAAGGAAATGCTTAAGACAGCGTTGTAGCAACAAAATGTTGTCAAAGGTCAGCTGGCACTCTGGGGTTTCCCTTCAGTGTGCCAGGAGGGCCAGTTCCACCTCATCAATCAAAGTTCACCTAAGGCTGATTGCGACTGCTAAAGCCAAATCGTATGTTCTGGACATGTAACATTTCATGAACAGCAGTTTGATACACACAATAAAAGTTGTGGCAGGTAGTAATTTAGGAGAAGCTCTGCAGGCAACCACAAAGAAGTTCCAGTTATTTCACACTTAAAGGCTGGCCTGAATTTAATTTTAGCTCCTGATGGTACTTCTGTGATACCATGTCACTGGCTCCAAAGCTGTATGATTCACTTTCCATCACACTGGTACTGGAAGAGACTTCAGAGTAAATACAAATCAGGTTAAAGGTGTTTTACTTGGTCTACATCTCACTCCCTTCCTTCCACCAACATCTTTTTTTTTTTTTTTTTTTTTTTTTTTTTTTTTGGTTGTTTTTTTGTTTCTGTTTTAACCAGAAGCCCTCCTTTTAAAAAGACTTAGGCAGGTAATTATTTGCACTCATTTGTGTTGCATTAGAGTAGGTGAGTTTTTTAAGCTCACTTTCCGCAAGCCCAGCTGGAGCTCTTCTGAATACTTTTTCTTCAAACTTGACACAGGATTGAATATTAGATCTTTTATGCTGCATTTTCCTACTAAGTTTTCCAATTACCAGCTATCTTCCTCCTTTTGCAAAGAGGTAGAACAAGACAAAGCATATAGCTGAAACAATAAGCATAGTTTGGTATAGTGCTATTTCACCTCCATGAGCTTCCAGATGTCTGAACAGAAGTGTGATGACACTCTTCCAGAGATCCCTGTTGCCTTTCCACAGCCATGGATTCAGATCCAAAAAGCCTCTAGAAATTAAACTTCAGATTGCATGGGGGAGAAGCTCCAGGGCTGCCTGTGTGGCAACAAGGAAGGGCGCACACACAGAGCCACCAGAAGTGGCATGAAGACACTGGCAGTGCCTGAGTTACTCAGACAAGTGGTGAGGTTGCTCAGGGAAGTTTATCAGCTCTAATTGCACCAGTTCCTTGTTGCACTAGCAAATGCCAAAGAGGCTCCTTTCCAGTCAGCCCTGGACAGTACACAGAACTCATTGCAAAGGATGAGGAAAAAATGTACACAGCATACTCAATATTTCCATTCCCTGAAAAAGGGGAACAAAATAGACCAACTGAGATTGTCTCCATCCAGTATTTCTGGGGAAAGTTAATGCTGAAGTAGTGGCTGACCCAGAAAATACTCATTAACACTAGCTACAATATCCAAGGTAGCAAATATATCATTTTCAAGTAAGGCATTAATGGGCACCATTGCTCATTGTGCCCTACTTCAGACAGCAGACATCTTAATTTAAACGATCATTAAAAATTTGGGTTATAAAGGAATAATACCTAGCTGACACAGACATGACAGGCAGAAGACTTCAGTATGGCTTGTGAACAAAATGGATCATTGATCTGGTCTGGTTTTGCAACTCATTAATGGTCCAGTTACAACTGAACTAGTTAGTGCTGCAGCAGCCACATACAAATACACCACTTTGTTCTTTAAAGGCAAAGCAAAAGATCAGAAACATCAGCTGTAGTCCTGGCTCTGCTGGGCACACTGGGAAACCTTAGTTACCACAAAAGCCAGCCAGCTGACTGGCACAGGAGCAGGAAAGGGCACTTTCAGAGCACAGGGCCTCCGCAAGTTCCATAGCCCTGACAACAGCAGTGCCACGTGCTAGGGCTTCAGTGGAGTTCATGGCATTGTCCTATTGCCAGTCAACAGTGTCACTACTGTTAGCTCACTTCTCCTCACATCTACTGAGATTAGGCTCCAGTTAGCTTAGGAAAATCCATTTGTTGGGATATTAGACTAAGGACTGCTTTTGGATGGCTTAAATCACAAGTCTCCAGCTGTATCAAGTTCCCACCCTTGAGTAGCTCAAATGATCTCAAGCAAGTTTCATCTCCTCTCTGGTCTCAGCACAGTAACTACACCTGAATCTGGCCTAAAAGGCCTTCTACTCCTTGTTCAAAGGTTAATTTCTTCCTGCTCCCTAAAGCATCAGGGCACCCTGCATTTGTTGTGGAAGAATCTGTACATTCAGTTCACCTCCAAGTGAACCTCTGCCTCTTAAGTTACACTTCCCCTGAGTCACTGACCAATTCTGTCATTTCAGGGTTACTGTTAATTTTAGTAACGCTTCCTCAGCTGAAAGCAAGCTCCTCTTCCCTCTTGCAGTGCCTGGGCTTTATCTGATTGAGATTACACTTACAGTAAAGGAACCTTGGCCCTGCCTTCAGGCCCGGTGTTCTCTGACAAGAGCCTCAGCAGCTCTGTAGTGCGATGTGCGCGACATGAACTGTGCAATCCCAGCAAACCATGAACTGTAAAGACCCAAAGTTTCAGAGGGGAATTTATTGTATGGGAGCATATCCAATACTTTTTGTCAACCATTCATGAGAATAATAAAAAATAGCTTTTTAAATGACAAAAAATATAGTTACATATAATACAGATTTTCATCTTGCATTGAAGCAGAGCAGTAATAAAACACTCGTGTTTTCACAGTTTGTGTTGCTTCTCTAGGTTAAAGCATCAGCAACTCAAGTGTTCCAGTCAGAACCCCTAGTTAGCAGTTTCATGGGATGATGGTGAGGGTGAACTCTCTCAGCATTCTGACACACTTCACAAGTACAGCAGGCACACTTGATCCATTTCAGTACTACTAAAATTTTCAGAGGTACCAGCTACACTTGAGGCATCCTTGCTGCAGCTGAAAGGGTTTTGTATCAGAACACCTTTTTTAGGCCCCAGTCAGACACATATCTCTGGAACACTCAAGAATGTCCTTAAATCCACTCTGGTTCAAAGGGCTCTGAGTTGATCCTTTGTGACTCCCTTGTTGTGCTCTCACACACACCACACATGGGCACAAAGCTCTAACCAGTACTTGGTCACATGTGTAAAGTGCTTGCAAGACCACAAAGGATTTAACATTCTTCAGCACTCCACTTAGAGAGCTAAAGGCATTCACTGCATGCATACATTGGTATTTACTACACACACTTACATCCAGCCCCCAGTATTATTGCAATAATTCTTTGCTGGTATAACAGCTCATACACCACGTTTCACTTATTTAGTTTTCTACAAACATAGGAAAAAAACACCTGAAGAGAGCTAGAACAGCTTTCAATCAGTCACTATATTGGCATTGAAAGCTTTATTTTGAAAACTTTAAGCAGCAATACTGAATAAATAGACAGAATGATTGTTTTGTCATCTCCATACAACTGATGGCCTTCATCCAAAACATTAAAATACTGTAGCAAATAGAATAAACAAGCACATTTCAATGTTCTTAAAAAAAAAAAAAAAAACCAGAACAAACAAACAAACAAAAAAAGAGGTGTAATATAAAAGTAACATTTTGACACTTTTTTTTTGATACAGAACAGACCATTAGAGACTATTTTCTGGAAAATATATCTGAATACAGTTCTGTTATTTACATGTATCATTAAGGCCCAATTCACTCAAGTTAATGCACATCAGGAATTTATATGCTTCAAGGTAACTCACTAAAAGTTACAAGATTGATGTTTCTTTGATCATTCTCATATGATCCCAGTTCACCAAAATAATGCAATACTCTTCACGCTAAAAACAAGGCAATTGCTGCCCCAAGAGGAGATGTTTATTTCACTAAAGGATCTTTTTCCCTCTTACCTCATATGTTTGCATATTGCTAATGCTAGTGGTGGTAGTTCTCTTCTTCAAGAACTTCCTCCAAACTTGCCAGGGTTTAGAAAAGCAAGCAATCTCAAAGCTAACATACCATTTCCAGAAGCAATTCAGGCACTTGGGAACCTAAGTCCCACTGAAAGATACTGGGAGCTGACTTTTCAGAGTGGGACTTGGTTTCTCCCTTGCTCAGGCATTCAGACTGTTCACCTTAGCCTTAACCTACTGGCTTTTCAGATGGTCACCCCCCTCTTTTCCCCTAACAACATAGCATCTCCATCCTCATGGATGAGAGAGGTAACACAGTTAATTTCCATTAGTAATAAATTACAGGAGTTCTCCATATAAATTCCCTGTGCACTGGAAAATAGTGCTTGTGTATTCAACTATTTAACGCAAGCAAAAAACCCCATTTTTATCATGCTGCCCAGTAAATAATATGGCACTTGTTAAAATTAGTATGTGTAGCTTCCTTTCTGCTAATGCCCTAGGAGGTTTGGAACATTTTTGAAAATGGACATTTTGTACAGTTGTAAAGAAAGAGTGAGTTTCTGCAGTTGATCAGAAGCAAAACTCTAAACGCCATAGTGTGAGAAATTTTTCTAACCGTTACACATGGGTCAATTCACATTTAATGCAAGGGCATGCCATTTCTTTTTGGTTTATTTACAGAGAGAGTGAAAATGCTATGGAACTTCAGCCTGGGTGAAATTAGTAAGCAAGAGGAGTATGGTGGGGGCATGGGAATTTGTCAGTGTCTCACAACTGGCAGGTCTGGATACCAAAGCCTCTCCTTGGCCACAGGAGTGGCTGAAGCTGCAAACTTTTTTTCAGATCATCTTGACATGTGCCAAAGCCCTGGCAAGGAAGAGCCACTCAGGGGTGCTGAAGTGGTCACTCCTGAGCCAGCTCCAGGCTGGCCCCTGTGTCCAACAGCTGCTGCAGTCAGCAGGTGCTACTTTTTAACTCCAACGGCAAATTCCTCCCTTGATTCTATGACAAAGCTGTAATTCAACCCCCCCAAAGCTGCTCTTACTCTTTCTTTTAATCCTTTTCCTCCTCCCTCTGTCTTACAAAATAACCTGGCAGAGAAAGAGAGCAGGTTTTATGATGCAAGAGCCCAATTCAGCTCAAACTGACATCTGTGGAAGATGGACCAGTCACAGAATATGACAAAATCATTAGCTGGGGTAAATATGTTGATCTGCCTTAAAAATACTTCATCTCAGAACAAGACTCTTTCCCCTCACTTCCATGCAGCATAATTTGGGCCAGACTTTGCAAGGTGCTGAGTGCCTCAGTTCTCTAACACCAAGAGGTGCTAAAGATGCACTGGAGAGGGCCATTTCATTTCTGTAAATTGAACCCAGAATGTAAGGCATATATGCTCAAGTACCTTGGACAGATATTGTCCCCAAACTATATATATTTTTACACTTATATATATATATATATATATATATATATATACACACTTTTTTTTTTAATACAAAGTTATGGGCACAGTAAACATGAGCACAGAATTGTGATAAACTAACAGTAAAATGGGTGAGCACTGCAAAGGTTCCTCAAGTAGGAATATCTCATTTTCCAGTTTGCTCACAAGGGAAGATGCAAAAAAACCCAAACAAAACCAAACCAAAACAAAACAAAAAAAAACCACACCTGATAAGTCAAACAGTAAAAATTCAAAGTCCATTTGGAAAGGTCCTTTATATATTCACAGCCTTATCTGTTGCTGTAAGTCTAAATACAGCAGCATTTTTAGAATATATGATGCCATCAATAAGTGGAAAGGAAAAAATGCATTAAACACTCAAGAATCCTTCATCTTCTGCTCTATCTCTTAAAAATTCCGTTTGTCAGGAAGCTCCTTTTTTAGAAAATGAGACTTAAATTAACATTTATCTGCACATCAGTGAATCAACACAAGAGGATACTAGGAGTTAAGTATTTTTCTATGGCTAAAAGCTTGGAGCTTCCTAGCAGTGGTAAAATCCTGACTCAGCCAAGGAGGGCATCAGGAGCCCAAGTCTTCAGCACTGCAGTGAGGGCAGTGTCCCCCCTTGTGCCCAGGGGATCTCCAAGGTGGGGATGATGCTGGGATTTGCTGTTAGAACTGGAAATCCAAACCAGGGAAAGCCCATCCCTTCCCTAACTCATCCATGAGGCCAGCCCCCAACGTTTACAGTGTGTCCCACTCATGCCAGTCCCTTTCTGCACAAACCTGGTGTGCCCTGCAGCAATCTCACTTCAAGGCCTGCAACTAAGAAGCTATTTGGGAGCTGCTACTTTCTGCAGGAAACCCTTTTTGTCTAATTCTTTCTTAGCTTTGATTGCATTAGAGCACCATCAAATGTGATAATGTTCTCTTTTTATATGCTTTATGAAAAATGACCATCAAATGTGTGAATTTTCTGCTTGGAAGCTTTACATTCTCTAAGTGACTGTCTTTCAAAGGGACCATATATCTCCACCAGGGTGCTGAATAAAATCCTGGCCTAACTCCTGTCAATAAGAACTCTGCTATTGACTTATTAGGACTCTGCCAGGTTTATTCCCTTCATAAAACTTGAGTGGATTCTGGAAGGCTGGAAGTGGATACTCATTTGTGCTGTGCCTTTCTTCCCCTCCAACAGCAAGATTTGTAACAAAACAAGAACACTGTAATGGCTAGTGGAAAAAATTAAGTACAAAATCACATACAGTGAAAGCCTCCTACTCTCTTTTGGTAAGATATATGAAGACAACTTCTTACATTGTTCTTTTCTCAAAAGGCATATACAATGTGGCAAAATATTTCAAATATACATTCTATATAATAAAATATCATCTAACTAGTGCATCCTCAATCATATGTTGGAAATATTTTTACCAAGCCAAGGTTTAAAATCTATAAATCTTTTGAACACTAGGTGCTTCATTCAAGGCAGATACAACAGCAAGTAAATCCCACAAGCTCACTTTTCAAGCCTTAAAAGGTAGCAATGGATGGAGCATGACATATGATGACCCATGAAAGAAAGGAACAAAGTTAGTGGTGAGAAACCACTGCAGTGGTTCAGCACCCCTCAGAACTCTGCACTGCAGGTTACTGTACTTGATCAGATGGGGGATGTTGGTACACACAAATTAAAGTCACCTCGTCAGAATGACACACAGCCATACGTGATAATTCACAAGTTAAAAATAAAGATAGAAAAGGTCAACATTCACAGGTCCATTGATTAAAGGGAATAAATTAAACCTCAGATAAGTTGCATACACGGTTTCCTTCACCATTTATGACTATACAAGGAACAATACTTTCCCAAACACTTCTGAAGTGGCAAAAACAATGAAGGTTTTTGCACTCAAGCTGTGTTGACAGCAAGGTCATCCTTGCCAATTATGAATTGAGATAGTTCCTGTCTCTTTAGCATCAGTGCACAGGGTATGGCTCCAAGTGGTGTTGGAGGAAGAAGAAAAAATAACATGGTAGTGTAACAAAAAAACTAAACAAGACAAACTTCTTCCATTCATCATTGGCTGAATAAAATAAAGTGTTATCTTGTCCAGGGTACCTTGCTAGGTCCTCTCTAGAAGAGGTACATACTGTCATACATAAATGCCCTCTGGGTTAAAACCAGATGACAGGGGGTTCTGTAGGATCCGAAGGTTACTGGGGAGTTGCCTCGATGAGCCAGGGCGCTTCAGTGACCCAGATTGAAAGGCTGGCTCTGCATGAGAAAAAGGGCAATTAGAAAAGTCATCAGCAGGGGTGCACCTTTCCTCCTCCTCCTGCTTAATGCAATACACAAAAACTAATTCCACGTGTAATGAATTACTGAAGTGCATGGCTAGGAAGTGAGGAGATCCAAGGTGCACACTTCCTACTCACTTCATAACAGAACAAAACCACACAAAATAATTACCCTCTCACGAGAAACACGTACACAGATACACACACACACTTATATGGTGACTTGCAGAAAGAGTTCAAACTGTAACATGACTCAAAGCTTCAGCTTCCTTCCCACTTAAGAGTTCCTACAAGTGCTGCATTTGAAGGCCAGGTTGTCTTTTCTTCTCTCCCCACCCCCCTGCCCCCCCCTCCCCCCAAGTGCCTTTTGGTTATAAAGTTTTATGAGCAGAGGGACAGACCCAGCACAGGAGAATGCCGAGACAAAGAGCCCCTTGGAAGCAGAGTGCCGGAAAAAGCACACGACCCGTACTGGTGCTGCATCTCTGACAGGCATTCAAAACGCTCCCGTGGTTCTGCTCAGGAAATTCGGAATCCAGATGTGGGCACGTGCAGGCTGTGCTGATCTCACTGGGGACAAAGTCAGTTTGCACCCGCCGTAACAGCCATCTGTGCAGGACTTCTGCATGGCTGGCGGCCCAGCTGGATCAGCTCCTATTCCTGTGTGGCTGCTGTCTGGGGTTTCTTGGGATCCAGACAAATTCCTTTTTCTGCTTTGACAACACCCCCACCAAAAGAGGAAGAACCCAGACCAACAGCAATGTCAGATGAACGATCATGTTCTGTGCTGGCAGCCAGCCATGGCGGCCCCTCTTGAAAGCTGCAGACTTAATGCGTTGCTGATGGGACAAACGCATGCCCAGGCACAGTGGGAAAGAACATCTCCACATACTGCTCTTTAGAGCCTGCTAAACCCTTGGAATGAAAAGAGGTACTCGACAATGCACTCTCGTAGTGCTTGCTAATGTCTTCACTAAGGGAGCATTCACTTCACGTAGGAGTGCCAGCATTAAAGTAAGTGCAGCAGTAAAGACACCGCCGGCCCCTTCTCCCTCCTTCCCTCCCTCCCAAAGCATTGCGAGGGCTGCACCTCTCTCGAGCTCCGCATGTGGGGCCTCCACCTCCACCGGGTCTGCTGGCAGCACCGTCACCTTGGTTCCCGTTTGCTGGATGAACTGCTGCAGGTTAACCTGGCGCAGCTCCTTGGTCAGTTGCTCCAGTTCTTGTTCCCTGTCCTGCCAGGAAACAGAAAACATCTGCTGAGCAAATAAAGCAGCATTTCATGACCACATTTACAGCTGGGCAACTAATACTTTTCCTTTTAATAAGAAAGCCTCCAATTTTTAAAGCTCAACTGCAAATTGATGAGTTGAAAGGTATTTGAATCTTGTGATTTAAAAAGCCAGTCAACACTCACTAGCACTTACAGAATCACAGAATCAATTAGGTTGGAAAAGACCTCTGAGATCATTAAGTCCAACCCATGACCCTAATTGCATTTTTCTTAATGTATTTTATTTTTATATTGCTTCTTGGGTGACTAGCAGCTGTTTCTCATACTACCTGAGAAAAACCTCGGCACATCAGCAAATAAAGGTAATAGTGTGAATGCTGAAAAAATAATCAACTGAGCAGCAGTCTGGCACCAAGTCTTACTTCTTCCTGAAGTGTCCAGCATGGCTTGGACAGCTCATTTAATTCTTCTGGTCTTAAATGGAGTAAAATTCTTTTCTCTTCTCATTCTTCTCATTTTCTATTTAAACTTTTTTTGGCCAGAACCTTCTCACTCTGCAAGGGTTTTGTGCAATGAAGCCAAAGCCTGGCTGGTTCCCCATCCCAAAGCACAGATGATAATTTAGGATCTTTTTCTGTACTTCTGTCACGATATGCAAAACTTACAGCTCTTACAGATTACAACAGTCTTGGACTATTATTATTCCCACACACAGGGGTTGAGCTGCTTTAATCTTTAACTTCAGGTATGCAATAAAATATTTGTCTATTTCCTCCCCTCTAAAGCTCCATAATGCATAGCTCAGTTTATTTTCTTGTGGACTTCCAGATTTGTGCACCTTTACGTTTAGAACAAGACTGGAAGATCTGAATTGAATGGGAACTTTCCCAAGAAAACAGACTATGAAAAGAACCAAGCCAGAAATATTTTTAACTCCATCATAGCCTCAGTAGATAAAACATAAAGATGTAGATGTAGTAGATGTACATAAGGATGTAGTAGATATAGTAGATGTACATAAAGAGGACTTGAAGCTTTCCATCAGTGCAAATCCTTAAGTGTAGCATATCTGGAAACTTAGCGTAGATAATCATGGCCAAAACTGCTTACAGTTTTCATCCATTTTGCTTTGGATTAAAAGATTTTTCCCCCCTCATCATCTAGTAAAACCAGCTCATACTGACATGGTTCTAAGACAGGAGTAAGGATACAAAATCCCTTTACATATTCACAGTGGAATCACCTTAATGCCACTGCAGAGCTGCAGAATATACTAACTGTGAATCAGCAAGGACCACAACTCCAACTGATGTATGGTGCCTTAGGACTACCTTACATGGCACATAACAATCCCAGGAGCTCCAATCTTTCCTCCACCTTCATCCAGCTCGCAGCTGGAGTTCCTTTATTCTTTCATGTTCTATCAAGTTCCAGGTGATATCATTAACTTTAGCAAGGAAACAGGGTCTGGATTCTCTTTTGACACATGTGCCACA